>NC_092132.1:108183249-108792009 GCF_043159975.1 Macaca nemestrina
GTCTTAGCGAAAGGCTTCTTGAGGGGAAAGCTGTAACTCTGTGAGATGATTTCACAGAACACAAAGTAGTTTCTCAGAAAGCTTCCTTCTCTTTGTTATCGGAGGATATTTCCTTTGGCCCTATAGTCTTCAAAGGGATCCGAAATATCTGTTCTCAGATTCCACAGAAATAAGGCTAGCAAAGAGATCCACGAAATACAGATGTAACTCTGTGAGTGGAAGTCACACATCACAGAGCAGTTTCTCAGAAAGCTTCTTTCCAGATTTCATCTGAGGATATTTCCTTTTTCACCATAGCCCTCTATGGGCTTCCAAGTATCACTTTGCCAATTCCACAAGAACTGTCTTAGCGAAAGGCTTCTTGAGGGGAAAGCTGTAACTCTGTGAGATGATTTCACAGAACACAAAGAAGTTTCTCAGAAAGCTTCCTTCTCTTTGTTATCGGAGGATATTTCCTTTGGCCCTATAGTCTTCAAAGGGATCCGAAATATCTGTTCTCAGATTCCACAAAAATAAGGCTAGCAAAGAGATCCACGAAATACAGATGTAACTCTGTGAGTGGAAGTCACACATCACAGAGCAGTTTCTCAGAAAGCTTCTTTCCAGATTTCATCTGAGGAAATTTCCTTTTTCACCATAGCCCTCTATGGGCTTCCAAATATCACTTTGCCAATTCCACAAGAACTGTCTTAGCGAAAGGCTTCTTGAGGGGAAAGCTGTAACTCCTGAGATGATTTCACAGAACACAAAGAAGTTTTTCAGAAAGCTTCTTTCTCTTTGTTATCGGAGGATATTTCCTTTGGCCCTATAGTCTTCAAAGGGATCCGAAATATCTGTTCTCAGATTCCACAGAAATAAGGCTAGCAAAGAGATCCACGAAATACAGATGTAACTCTGTGAGATGAATGAACAGAACACTAAGCAGTTTCTCAGAAAGCTTCTTTACAGATTTCATCTGAGGATATTTCCTTCTTCACCATAGCCCTCTAAGGGCTTCCAAATATCACTTTGCCAATTTCACAAGAACTGTCTTAGCGAAAGGCTTCTTGAGGGGAAAGCTGTAACTCTGTGAGATGATTTCACAGAACACAAAGAAGTTTCTCAGAAAGCTTCTTTCTCTTTGTTATCAGAGGATATTTCCTTTGGCCCTATAGTTTTCAAAGGGATCCGAAATATCTGTTCTGAGATTCCACAGAAATAAGGCTAGCAAAGAGATCCACGAAATACAGATGTAACTCTGTGAGTGGAAGTCACACATCACAGAGCAGTTTCTCGGAAAGCTTCTTTCCAGATTTCATCTGAGGATATTTCCTTTTTCACCATAGCCCTCTATGGGCTTCCAAATATCACTTTGCCAATTCCACAAGAACTGTCTTAGCGAAAGGCTTCTTGAGGGGAAGCTGTAACTCTGTGAGATGATTTCACAGAACACAAAGAAGTTTCTCAGAAAGGTTCTTTCTCTTTGTTATCGGAGGATATTTCCTTTGGCCCTATAGTCTTCAAAGGGATCCGAAATATCTGTTCTCAGATTCCACAGAAATAAGGCTAGCAAAGAGATCCACGAAATACAGATGTAACTCTGTGAGTGGAAGTCACACATCACAGAGCAGTTTCTCAGAAAGCTTCCTTCCAGATTTCATCTGAGGATATTTCCTTTCTCACCATAGCCCTCTATGGGCTTCCAAATATCACTTTGCCAATTCCACAAGAACTGTCTTAGCGAAAGGCTTCTTGAGGGGAAAGCTGTAACTCTGTGAGATGATTTCACAGAACACAAAGAAGTTTCTCAGAAAGCTTCCTTCTCTTTGTTATCGGAGGATATTTCCTTTGGCCCTATAGTCTTCAAAGGGATGCGAAATATCTGTTCTCAGATTCCACAAAAATAAGGCTAGCAAAGAGATCCACGAAATACAGATGTAACTCTGTGAGTGGAAGTCACACATCACAGAGCAGTTTCTCAGAAAGCTTCTTTCCAGATTTCATCTGAGGAAATTTCCTTTTTCACCATAGCCCTCTATGGGCTTCCAAATATCACTTTGCCAATTCCACAAGAACTGTCTTAGCGAAAGGCTTCTTGAGGGGAAAGCTGTAACTCCTGAGATGATTTCACAGAACACAAAGAAGTTTTTCAGAAAGCTTCTTTCTCTTTGTTATCGGAGGATATTTCCTTTGGCCCTATACTCTTCAAAGGGATCCGAAATATCTGTTCTCAGATTCCACAGAAATAAGGCTAGAAAGAGATCCACGAAATACAGATGTAACTCTGTGAGATGAATGAACAGAACACTAAGCAGTTTCTCAGAAATCTTCTTTCCAGATTTCATCTGAGGATATTTCCTTTTTCACCATAGCCCTCTATGGGCTTCCAAATATCACTTTGCCAATTCCACAAGAACTGTATTAGCGAAAGGCTTCTTGAGGGGAAAGCTGTAACTCTGTGAGATGATTTCACAGAACTAAAGAAGTTTCTCAGAAAGCTTCCTTCTCTTTGTTATCGGAGGATATTTCCTTTGGCCCTATAGTCTTCAAAGGGATCCGAAATATCTGTTCTCAGATTCCACAGAAATAAGGCTAGGAAAGAGATCCACGAAATACAGATGTAACTCTGTGAGTGGAAGTCACACATCACAGAGCAGTTTCTCAGAAAGCTTCTTTCCAGAGATCATCTGAGGATATTTCCTTTTTCAACATAGCCCTCTATGGGCTTCCAAATATCACTTTGCCAATTCCACAAGAACTGTCTTAGCGAAAGGCTTCTTGAGGGGAAAGCTGTAACTCTGTGAGATGATTTCACAGAACACAAAGAAGTTTCTCAGAAACCTTCTTTCTCTTTGTTATCGGAGGATATTTCCTTTGGCCATATAGTCTTCAAAGGGATCCGAAATATCTGTTCTCAGATTCCACAGAAATAAGGCTACCAAAGAGATCCACGAAATACAGATGTAACTCTGTGAGTGGAAGTCACACATCACAGAGCAGTTTCTCAGAAAGCTTCTTTACAGATTTCATCTGAGGATATTTCCTTTTTCACCATAGCCCTCTATGGGCTTCCAAATATCACTTTGCCAATTCCACAAGAACTGGCTTACCGAAAGACTTCTTGAGGGGAAAGCTGTAACTGTGTGAGATGATTTCACAGAACACAAAGAAGTTTCTCAGAAAGCTTCTTTCTCTTTGTTATCGGAGGATATTTCCTTTGGCCCTATAGTCTTCAAAGGGATCCGAAATATCTGTTCTCAGATTCCACAGAAATAAGGCTAGCAAAGAGATCCACGAAATACAGATGTAACTCTGTGAGATGAATGAACAGAACACTAAGCAGTTTCTCAGAAAGCTTCTTTCCAGATTTCATCTGAGGATATTTCCTTTTTCACCATAGCCCTCTATGGGCTTCCAAATATCACTTTGCCAATTCCACAAGAACTGTCTTAGCGAAAGGCTTCTTGAGGGGAAAGCTGTAACTCTGTGAGATGATTTCACAGAACACAAAGAAGTTTCTCAGAAAGCTTCCTTCTCTTTGTTATGGGAGGATATTTCCTTTGGCCCTATAGTCTTCAATGGGATCCGAAATATCTGTTCTCAGATTCCACAGAAATAAGGCTAGCAAAGAGATCCACGAAATACAGATGTAACTCTGTGAGTGGAAGTCACACATCACAGAGCAGTTTCTCAGAAAGCTTCTTTCCAGATTTCATCTGAGGATATTTCCTTTTTCACCATAGCCCTCTATGGGCTTCCAAATATCACTTTGCCAATTCCACAACAACTGTCTTAGCGAAAGGCTTCTTGAGGGGAAAGCTGTAACTCTGTGAGATGATTTCACAGAACACAAAGAAGTTTCTCAGAAAGGTTCTTTCTCTTTGTTATCGCAGGATATTTCCTTTGGCCCTATAGTCTTCAAAGGGATCCGAAATATCTGTTCTCAGATTCCACAGAAATAAGGGTATCCAAGAGATCCACGAAATACCGATGTAACTCTGTGAGATGAATGAACAGAACACTAAGCAGTTTCTCAGAAAGCTTCTTTACAGATTTCATCTGAGGATATTTCCTTCTTCACCATAGCCCTCTAAGGGCTTCCAAATATCACTTTGCCAATTTCACAAGAACTGTCTTAGCGAAAGGCTTCTTGAGGGGAAAGCTGTAACTCTGTGAGATGATTTCACAGAACACAAAGAAGTTTCTCAGAAAGCTTCTTTCTCTTTGTTATCAGAGGATATTTCCTTTGGCCCTATAGTTTTCAAAGGGATCCGAAATATCTGTTCTCAGATTCCACAGAAATAAGGCTAGCAAAGATATCCACGAAATACAGATGTAACTATGTGAGTGGAAGTCACACATCACAGAGCAGTTTCTCGGAAAGCTTCTTTCCAGATTTCGTCTGAGGATATTTCCTTTTTCACCATAGCCCTCTATGGGCTTCCAAATATCACTTTGCCAATTCCACAAGAACTGTCTTAGCGAAAGGCTTCTTGAGGGGAAGCTGTAACTCTGTGAGATGATTTCACAGAACACAAAGAAGTTTCTCAGAAAGGTTCTTTCTCTTTGTTATCGGAGGATATTTCCTTTGGCCCTATAGTCTTCAAAGGGATCCGAAATATCTGTTCTCAGATTCCACAGAAATAAGGCTAGCAAAGAGATCCACGAAATACAGATGTAACTCTGTGAGATGAATGAAGAGAACACTAAGCAGTTTCTCAGAAAGCTTCTTTCCAGATTTCATCTGAGGATATTTCCTTTTTCACCATAGCCCTCTATGGGCTTCCAAATATCACTTTGCCAATTCCACAAGAACTGTATTAGCGAAAGGCTTCTTGAGGGGAAAGCTGTAACTCTGTGAGATGATTTCACAGAACACAAAGAAGTTTCTCAGAAAGCTTCCTTCTCTTTGTTATCGGAGGATATTTCCTTTGGCCCTATAGTCTTCAAAGGGATCCGAAATATCTGTTCTCAGATTCCACAGAAATAAGGCTAGCAAAGAGATCCACGAAAAACAGATGTAACTCTGTGAGTGGAAGTCACACATCACAGAGCAGTTTCTCAGAAAGCTTCTTTCCAGATTTCATCTGAGGATATTTCCTTTTTCACCATAGCCCTCTATGGGCTTCCAAATATCACTTTGCCAATTCCACAAGAACTGTCTTAGCGAAAGGCTTCTTGAGGGGAAAGCTGTAACTCTGTGAGATGATTTCACAGAACTAAAGAAGTTTCTCAGAAAGCTTCCTTCTCTTTGTTATCGGAGGATATTTCCTTTGGCCCTATAGTCTTCAAAGGGATCCGACATATCTGTTCTCAGATTCCACAGAAATAAGGCTAGGAAAGAGATCCACGAAATACAGATGTAACTCTGTGAGTGGAAGTCACACATCACAGAGCAGTTTCTCAGAAAGCTTCTTTCCAGAGATCATCTGAGGATATTTCCTTTTTCAACATAGCCCTCTATGGGCTTCCAAATATCACTTTGCCAATTCCACAAGAACTGTCTTAGCGAAAGGCTTCTTGAGGGGAAAGCTGTAACTCTGTGAGATGATTTCACAGAACACAAAGAAGTTTCTCAGAAAGCTTCTTTCTCTTTGTTATCTGAGGATATTTCCTTTGGCCCTATAGTCTTCAAAGGGATCCGAAATATCTGTTCTCAGATTCCACAGAAATAAGGCTAGCAAAGAGATCCAAGAAATACAGATGTAACTCTGTGAGTGGAAGTCACACATCACAGAGCAGTTTCTCAGAAAGCTTCTTTACAGATTTCATCTGAGGATATTTCCTTTTTCACCATAGCCCTCTATGGGCTTCCAAATATCACTTTGCCAATTCCACAAGAACTGGCTTACCGAAAGACTTCTTGAGGGGAAAGCTGTAACTGTGTGAGATGATTTCACAGAACACAAAGAAGTTTCTCAGAAAGCTTCTTTCTCTTTGTTATCGGAGGATATTTCCTTTGGCCCTATAGTCTTCAAAGGGATCCGAAATATCTGTTCTCAGATTCCACAGAAATAAGGCTAGCAAAGAGATCCACGAAATACAGATGTAACTCTGTGAGATGAATGAACAGAACACTAAGCAGTTTCTCAGAAAGCTTCTTTCCAGATTTCATCTGAGGATATATCCTTTTTCACCATAGCCCTCTATGGGCTTCCAAATATCACTTTGCCAATTCCACAAGAACTGTCTTAGCGAAAGGCTTCTTGAGGGGAAAGCTGTAACTCTGTGAGATGATTTCACAGAACACAAAGAAGTTTCTCAGAAAGCTTCCTTCTCTTTGTTATGGGAGGATATTTCCTTTGGCCCTATAGTCTTCAATGGGATCCGAAATATCTGTTCTCAGATTCCACAGAAATAAGGCTAGCAAAGAGATCCACGAAATACAGATGTAACTCTGTGAGTGGAAGTCACACATCACAGAGCAGTTTCTCAGAAAGCTTCTTTCCAGATTTCATCTGAGGATATTTCCTTTTTCACCATAGCCCTCTATGGGCTTCCAAATATCACTTTGCCAATTCCACAACAACTGTCTTAGCGAAAGGCTACTTGAGGGGAAAGCTGTAACTCTGTGAGATGATTTCACAGAACACAAAGAAGTTTCTCAGAAAGGTTCTTTCTCTTTGTTATCGCAGGATATTTCCTTTGGCCCTATAGTCTTCAAAGGGATCCGAAATATCTGTTCTCAGATTCCACAGAAATAAGGGTATCCAAGAGATCCACGAAATACCGATGTAACTCTGTGAGATGAATGAACAGAACACTAAGCAGTTTCTCAGAAAGCTTCTTTACAGATTTCATCTGAGGATATTTCCTTCTTCACCATAGCCCTCTATGGGCTTCCAAATATCACTTTGCCAATTCCACAAGAACTGTCTTAGCGAAAGACTTCTTGAGGGGAAAGCTGTAACTTTGTGAGATGATTTCACCGAACACAAAGAAGTTTCTCAGAAAGCTTCCTTCTCTTTGTTATCGGATGATATTTCCTTTGGCCCTATAGTCTTCAAAGGGATCCGAAATATCTGTTCTCAGATTCCACAGAAATAAGGCTAGCAAAGAGATCCACGAAATACAGATGTAACTCTGTGAGTGGAAGTCACACATCACAGAGCAGTTTCTCAGAAAGCTTCTTTCCAGATTTCATCTGAGGATATTTCCTTTTTCACCATAGCCCTCTATGGGCTTCCAAATATCACTTTGCCAATTCCACAAGAACTGTCTTAGCGAAAGGCTTCTTGAGGGGAAAGCTGTAACTCTGTGAGATGATTTCACAGAACACAAAGAAGTTTCTCAGAAAGCTTCCTTCTCTTTGTTATCGGAGGATATTTCCTTTGGCCCTATAGTCTTCAAAGGGATCCGAAATATCTATTCTCAGATTCCACAAAAATAAGGCTAGCAAAGAGATCCACGAAATACAGATGTAACTCTGTGAGTGGAAGTCACACATCACAGAGCAGTTTCTCAGAAAGCTTCTTTCCAGATTTCATCTGAGGAAATTTCCTTTTTCACCATAGCCCTCTATGGGCTTCCAAATATCACTTTGCCAATTCCACAAGAACTGTCTTAGCGAAAGGCTTCTTGAGGGGAAAGCTGTAACTCCTGAGATGATTTCACAGAACACAAAGAAGTTTTTCAGAAAGGTTCTTTCTCTTTGTTTTCGGAGGATATTTCCTTTGGCCGTATGGTCTTCAAAGGGATCCGAAATATCTGTTCTCAGATTCCACAGAAATAAGGCTAGCAAAGAGATCCACGAAATACCGATGTAACTCTGCGAGATGAATGAACAGAACACTAAGCAGTTTCTCAGAAAGCTTCTTTCCAGATTTCATCTGAGGATATTTCCTTTTTCACCATAGCCCTCTATGGGCTTCCAAATATCACTTTGCCAATTCCACAAGAACTGTCTTAGCGAAAGGCTTGTTGAGGGGAAAGCTGTAACTCTGTGAGATGATTTCACAGAACACAAAGAAGTTTCTCAGAAAGCTTCCTTCTCTTTGTTATCGGAGGATATTTCCTTTGGCCCTATAGTCTTCAAAGGGATCCGAAATATCTGTTGTCAGATTCCACAGAAATAAGGCTAGCAAAGAGATCCACGAAATACAGATGTAACTCTGTGAGTGGAAGTCACACATCACAGAGCAGTTTCTCGGAAAGCTTCTTTCTAGATTTCATCTGAGGATATTTCCTTTTTCACCATAGCCCTCTATGGGCTTCCAAATATCACTTTGCCAATTCCACAAGAACTGGCTTACCGAAAGACTTCTTGAGGCGAAAGCTGTAATTCTGTGAGATGATTTCACAGACCACAAAGAAGATTCTCAGAAAGCTTCTTTCTCTTTGTTATCGGAGGATATTTCCTTTGGCCCTATAGTCTTCAAAGGGATCCGAAATATCTGTTCTCAGATTCCACAGAAATAAGGCTAGCAAAGAGATCCACGAAATACAGATGTAACTCTGTGAGATGAATGAACAGAACACTAAACTGTTTCTCAGAAAGCTTCTTTCCAGATTTCATCTGAGGATATTTCCTTTTTCACCATAGCCCTCTATGGGCTTCCAAATATCACTTTGCCAATTCCGCAAGAACTGTCTTAGCAAAAGGCTTCTTTAGGGGAAAGCTGTAACTCTGTGAGATGATTTCACAGAACACAAAGAAGTTTCTCAGAAAGCTTCCTTCTCTTTGTTATCGGAGGATATTTCCTTTGGCCCTATAGTCTTCAAAGGGATCCGAAATATCTGTTCTCAGATTCCACAGAAATAAGGCTAGCAAAAAGATCCACGAAATACAGATGTAACTCTGTGAGACGAATGAACAGAACACTAAGCAGTTTCTCAGAAAGCTTCTTTCCAGATTTCATCTGAGGATATTTCCTTTTTCACCATAGCCCTCTATGGGCTTCCAAATATCACTTTGCCAATTCCACAAGAACTGTCTTAGCGAAAGGCTTCTTGAGGGGAAAGCTGTAACTCTGTGAGATGATTTCACAGAACACAAAGAAGTTTCTCAGAAAGCTTCCTTCTCTTTGTTATGGGAGGATATTTCCTTTGGCCCTATAGTCTTCAAAGAGATCCGAAATATCTGTTCTCAGATTCCACAGAAATAAGGCTAGCAAAGATATCCACTAAATACAGATGTAACTCTGGGAGTGGAAGTCACACATCACAGAGTAGTTTCTCAGAAAGCTTCTTTCCAGATTTCATCTGAGGATATTTCCTTTTTCACCATAGCCCTCTATGGGCTTCCAAATATCACTTTGCCAATTCCACAAGAACTGTCTTAGCGAAAGGCTTCTTGAGGGGAAAGCTGTAACTCTGTGAGATGATTTCACAGAACACAAAGAAGTTTCTCAGAAAGCTTCTTTCTCTTTGTTATCGGAGGATATTTCCTTTGGCCCTATAGTCTTCAAAGGGATTCGAAATATCTGTTCTCAGATTCCACAGAAATAAGGGTATCCAAGAGATCCACGAAATACCGATGTAACTCTGTGAGATGAATGAACAGAACACTAAGCAGTTTCTCAGAAAGCTTCTTTCCAGATTTCATCTGAGGATATTTCCTTCTTCACCATAGCCCTCTAAGGGCTTCCAAATATCACTTTGCCAATTCCACAAGAACTGTCTTAGCGAAAGGCTTCTTGAGGGGAAAGCTGTAACTCTGTGAGATGTTTTCTCAGAACACAAAGAAGTTTCTCAGAAAGCTTCTTTCTCTTTGTTATCAGAGGATATTTCCTTTGGCCCTCTAGTTTTCAAAGGGATCCGAAATATCTGTTCTCAGATTCCACAGAAATAAGGCTAGCAAAGAGATCCACGAAATACAGATGTAACTCTGTGAGGGGAAGTCACACATCACAGAGCAGTTTCTCGGAAAGCTTCTTTCCAGATTTCATCTGAGGATATTTCCTTTTTCACCATAGCCCTCTATGGGCTTCCAAATATCACTTTGCCAATTCCACAAGAACTGTCTTAGCGAAAGGCTTCTTGAGGGGAAAGATGTAACTCTGTGAGATGATTTCACAGAACACAAAGAAGTTTCTCAGAAAGCTCCTTTCTCTTTGTTATCGGAGGATATTTCCTTTGGCCCTATAGTCTTCAAAGGGATCCGAAATATCTGTTCTCAGATTCCACAGAAATAAGGCTAGCAAAGAGATCCACGAAATACAGATGTAACTCTGTGAGATGAATGAACAGAACACTAAGCAGTTTCTCAGAAAGCTTCTTTCCAGATTTCATCTGAGGATATTTCCTTTTTCACCATAGCCCTCTATGGGCTTCCAAATATCACTTTGCCAATTCCACAAGAACTGTCTTAGCGAAAGGCTTCTTGAGGGGAAAGCTGTAACTCTGTGAGATGATTTCACAGAACACAAAGAAGTTTCTCAGAAAGCTTCCTTCTCTTTGTTATCGGAGGATATTTCCTTTGGCCCTATAGTCTTCAAAGGGATCCGAAATATCTGTTCTCAGATTCCACAGAAATAGGGCTAGCAAAGAGATCCACGAAATACAGATGTAACTCTGTGAGTGGAAGTCACACATCACAGAGCAGTTTCTCAGAAAGCTTCTTTCCAGATTTCATCTGAGGATATTTCCTTTTTCACCATAGCCCTCTATGGGCTTCCAAATATCACTTTGCCAATTCCACAAAAACTGTCTTATCGAAAGGCTTCTTGAGGGGAAACTTGTAACTCTGTGAGATGATTTCACAGAACACAAAGAAGTTTCTCAGAAAGCTTCTTTCTCTTTGTTATCGGAGAATATTTCCTTTGGCCCTATAGTCTTCAAAGGGATCCGAAATATCTGTTTTCAGATTCCACAGAAATAAGGCTAGCAAAGAGATCCACGAAATGCAGATGTAACTCTGTGAGTGGATGTCACACATCACAGAGCAGTTTCTCAGAAAGCTTCTTTCCAGATTTCATCTGAGGATATGTCCTTTTTCACCATAGCCATCTATGGGCTTCCAAATATCACTTTGCCAATTCCACAAGAACTGTCTTAGCGAAAGGCTTCTTGAAGGGAAAGCTGTAACTGTGTGAGATGATTTCACAGAACACAAAGAAGTTTCTCAGAAAGCTTCTTTCTCTTTGTTATCGGAGGATATTTCCTTTGGTCCTATAGTCTTCAAAGGGATCCGAAATATCTGTTCTCAGATTCCCCAGAAATAAGGCTAGCAAAAAGATCCACGAAATAGAGATGTAACTCTGTGAGATGAATGAACAGAACACTAAGCAGTTTCTCAGAAAGCTTCTTTCCAGATTTCATCTGAGGATATTTCCTTTTTCACCATAGCCCTCTATGGGCTTCCAAATATCACTTTGCCAATTCCACAAGAACTGTCTTAGCGAAAGGCTTCTTGAGGGGAAAGCTGTAACTCTATGAGATGATTTCACAGAACACAAAGAAGTTTCTCAGAAAGCTTCCTTCTCCTTGTTATGGGAGGATATTTCCTTTGGTCCTATAGTCTTCAAAGGGATCTGAAATATCTGTTCTCAGATTCCACAGAAATAAGGCTAGCAAAGAGATCCACGAAATACAGATGTAACTCTGTGAGTGGAAGTCACACATCACAGAGCAGTTTCTCAGAAAGCTTCTTTCCAGATTTCATCTGAGGATATTTCCTTTTTCACCATAGCCCTCTATGGGCTTCCAAATATCACTTTGCCAATTCCACAAGAACTGTCTTAGCGAAAGGCTTCTTGAGGGGAAAGCTGTAACTCTGTGAGATGATTTCACAGAACACAAAGAAGTTTCTCAGAAAGGTTCTTTCTCTTTGTTATCGCATGATATTTCCTTTGGCCCTATAGTCTTCAAAGGGATCCGAAATATCTGTTCTCAGATTCCACAGAAATAAGGGTATCCAAGAGATCCACGAAATACCGATGTAACACTGTGAGATGAATGAACAGAACACTAAGCAGTTTCTCAGAAAGCTTCTTTCCAGATTTCATCTGAGGATATTTCCTTCTTCACCATAGCCCTCTAAGGGCTTCCAAATATCACTTTGCCAATTCCACAAGAACTGTCTTAGCGAAAGGCTTCTTGAGGGGAAAGCTGTAACTCTGTGAGATGATTTCACAGAACACAAAGAAGTTTCTCAGAAAGCTTCTTTCTCTTTGTTATCGGAGGATATTTCCTTTGGCCCTATAGTCTTCAAAGGGATCCGAAATATCTGTTCTCAGATTCCACAGAAATAAGGCTAGCAAAGAGATCCACGAAATACAGATGTAACTCTGTGAGATGACTGAACAGAACACTAAGCAGTTTCTCAGAAAGCTTCTTTCCAGATTTCATCTGAGGATATTTCCTTTTTCACCATAGCCCTCTATGGGCTTCCAAATATCACTTTGCCAATTCCACAAGAACTGTCTTAGCGAAAGGCTTCTTGAGGGGAAAGCTGTAACTCTGTGAGATGATTTCACAGAACACAAAGAAGTTTCTCAGAAAGCTTCCTTCTCTTTGTTATCGGAGGATATTTCCTTTGGCCCTATCGTCTTCAAAGGGATCCGAAATATCTGTTCTCAGATTCCACAGAAATAAGGCTAGCAAAGAGATCCACGAAATACAGATGTAACTCTGTGAGTGGAAGTCACACATCACAGAGCAGTTTCTCAGAAAGCTTCTTTCCAGATTTCATCTGAGGATATTTCCTTTTTCAACATAGCCCTCTATGGGCTTCCAAATATCACTTTGCCAATTCCACAAAAACTGTCTTAGCGAAAGGCTTCTTGAGGGGAAAGCTGTAACTCTGTGAGATGATTTCACAGAACACAAAGAAGTTTCTCAGAAAGCTTCTTTCTCTTTGTTATCGGAGGATATTTCCTTTGGCCCTATAGTCTTCAAAGGGATCCGAAATATCTGTTCTCAGATTCCACAGAAATAAGGCTAGCAAAGAGATCCACGAAATACAGATGTAACTCTGTGAGTGGAAGTCACACATCACAGAGCAGTTTCTCAGAAAGCTTTTTTCCAGATTTCATCTGAGGATATTTCCTTTTTCACCATAGCCCTCTATGGGCTTCCAAATATCACTTTGCCAATTCCACAAGAACTGGCTTACCGAAAGACTTCTTGAGGGGAAAGCTGTAACTCTGTGAGATGATTTCACAGAACACAAAGAAGTTTCTCAGAAAGCTTCTTTCTCTTTGTTATCGGAGGATATTTCCTTTGGCCCTATAGTGTTCAAAGGGATCCGAAATATCTGTTCTCAGATTCCACAGAAATAAGGCTAGCAAAGAGATCCACGAAATACAGATGTAACTCTGTGAGATGAATGAACAGAACACTAAGCAGTATCTCAGAAAGCTTCTTTCCAGATTTCATCTGAGGAAATTTCCTTTTTCACCATAGCCCTCTATGGGCTTCCAAATATCACTTTGCCAATTCCACAAGAACTGTCTTAGCGAAAGGCTTCTTGAGGGGAAAGCTGTAACTCTGTGAGATGATTTCACAGAACACAAAGAAGTTTCTCAGAAAGGTTCTTTCTCTTTGTTATCGGAGGATATTCCCTTTGGCCCTATAGTCTTCAAAGGGATCCGAAATATCTGTTCTCAGATTCCACAGAAATAAGGCTAGCAAAGAGATCCACGAAATACAGATGTAACTCTGTGAGATGAATGAACAGAACACTAAGCAGTTTCTCAGAAAGCTTCTTTCCAGATTTCATCTGAGGATATTTCCTTTTTCACCATAGCCCTCTATGGGCTTCCAAATATCACTTTGCCAATTCCACAAGAACTGTCTTAGCGAAAGGCTTCTTGAGGGAAAAGCTGTAACTCTGTGAGATGATTTCACAGAACACAAAGAAGTTTCTCAGAAAGCTTACTTCTCTTTGTTATCGGAGGATATTTCCTTTGGCCCTATAGTCTTCAAAGGGATCCGAAATATCTGTTGTCAGATTCCACAGAAATAAGGCTAGCAAAGAGATCCACGAAATACAGATGTAACTCTGTGAGTGGAAGTCACACATCACAGAGCAGTTTCTCAGAAAGCTTCTTTCCAGATTTCATCTGAGGATATTTCCTTTTTCACCATAGCCCTCGATGGGCTTCCAAATATCACTTTGCCAATTCCAAAAAACTGTCTTATCGAAAGGCTTCTTGAGGGGAAAGTTGTAACTCTGTGAGATGATTTCACAGAACACAAAGAAGTTTCTCAGAAAGCTTCTTTCTCTTTGTTATCGGAGGATATTTCCTTTGGCCCTATAGTCTTCAAAGGGATCCGAAGTATCTGTTTTCAGATTCCACAGAAATAAGGCTAGCAAAGAGATCCACGAAATACAGATGTAACTCTGTGAGTGGATGTCACACATCACAGAGCAGTTTCTCAGAAAGCTTCTTTCCAGATTTCATCTGAGGATATTTCCTTTTTCACCATAGCCCTCTATGGGCTTCCAAATATCACTTTGCCAATTCCACAAGAACTGGCTTACCGAAAGACTTCTTGAGGGGAAAGCTGTAACTGTGTGAGATGATTTCACAGAACACAAAGAAATTTCTCAGAAAGCTTCTTTCTCTTTGTTATCGGAGGATATTTCCTTTGGCCCTATAGTCTTCAAAGGGATCCGAAATATCTGTTCTCAGATTCCACAGAAATAAGGGTATCCAAGAGATCCACGAAATACCGATGTAACTCTGTGAGATGAATGAACAGAACACTAAGCAGTTTCTCAGAAAGCTTCTTTCCAGATTTCATCTGAGGATATTTCCTTCTTCACCATAGCCCTCTAAGGGCTTCCAAATATCACTTTGCCAATTCCACAAGAACTGTCTTAGCGAAAGGCTTCTTGAGGGGAAAGCTGTAACTCTGTGAGATGATTTCACAGAACACAAAGAAGTTTCTCAGAAAGCTTCTTTCTCTTTGTTATCAGAGGATATTTCCTTTGGCCCTATAGTCTTCAAAGGGATCCGAAATATCTGTTCTCAGATTCCACAAAAATAAGGCTAGCAAAGAGATCCACGAAATACAGATGTAACTCTGTGAGTGTTAGTCACACATCACAGAGCAGTTTCTCAGAAAGCTTCTTTCCAGATTTCATCTGAGGAAATTTCCTTTTTCACCATAGCCCTCTATGGGCTTAAAAATATCACTTTGCCAATTCCACAAGAACTGTCTTAGCGAATGGCTTCTTGAGGGAAAAGCTGTAACTCTGTGAGATGATTTCACAGAACACAAAGAAGTTTCTCAGAAAGGTTCTTTCTCTTTGTTATCGGAGGATATTTCCTTTGGCCGTATAGTCTTCAAAGGGATCCGAAATATCTGTTCTCAGATTCCACAGAAATAAGGCTAGCAAAGAGATCCACGAAATACAGATGTAACTCTGTGAGATGAATGAACAGAACACTAAGCAGTTTCTCAGAAAGCTTCTTTCCAGATTTCACCTGAGGATATTTCCTTTTTCACCATAGCCCTCTATGGGCTTCCAAATATCACTTTGCCAATTCCACAAGAACTGTCTTAGCGAAAGGCTTCTTGAGGGGAAAGCTGTAACTCTGTGAGATGATTTCACAGAACACAAAGAAGTTTCTCAGAAAGCTTCCTTCTCTTTGTTATCGGAGGATATTTCCTTTGGCCCTATAGTCTTCAAAGGGATCCGAAATATCTGTTGTCAGATTCCACAGAAATAAGGCTAGCAAAGAGATCCACGAAATACAGATGTAATTCTGTGAGTGGAAGTCACCCATCACAGAGCAGTTTCTCAGAAAGCTTCTTTCCAGATTTCATCTGAGGATATTTCCTTTTTCACCACAGCCCTCTATGGGCTTCCAAATATCACTTTGCCAATTCCACAAAAACTGTCTTATCGAAAGGCTTCTTGAGGGGAAAGTTGTAACTGTGTGAGATGATTTCACAGAACACAAAGAAGTTTCTCAGAAAGCTTCTTTCTCTTTGTTATCGGAGGATATTTCCTTTGGCCCTATAGTCTTCAAAGGGATCCGAAATATCTGTTCTCAGATTCCACAGAAATAAGGCTAGCAAAAAGATCCACGAAATACAGATGTAACTCTGTGAGATGAATGAACAGAACACTAAGCAGTTTCTCAGAAAGCTTCTTTCCAGATTTCATCTGAGGATATTTCCTTTTTCACCATAGCCCTCTATGGGCTTCCAAATATCACTTTGCCAATTCCACAAGAACTGTCTTAGCGAAAGGCTTCTTGAGGGGAAAGCTGTAACTCTGTGAGATGATTTCACAGAACACAAAGAAGTTTCTCAGAAAGCTTCCTTCTCTTTGTTATCGGAGGATACTTCCTTTGGCCCTATAGTCTTCAAAGGGATCCGAAATATCTGTTCTCAGATTCCACAGAAATAAGGCTAGCAAAGAGATCCACGAAATACAGATGTAACTCTGTGAGTGGAAGTCACATCACAGAGCAGTTTCTCAGAAAGCTTCTTTCCAGATTTCATCTGAGGATATTTCCTTTTTCACCATAGCCCTCTAAGGGCTTCCAAATATCACTTTGCCAATTCCACAAAAACTGTCTTATCGAAAGGCTTCTTGAGGGGAAAGTTGTAACTCTGTGAGATGATTTCACAGAAGACAAAGAAGTTTCTCAGAAAGCTTCTTTCTCTTTGTTATCGGAGGATATTTCCTTTGGCCCTATAGTCTTCAAAGGGATCCGAAATATCTGTTCTCAGATTCCACAGAAATAAGGCTAGCAAAGAGATCTACGAAATAACGATGTAACTCTTTGAGATGAATGAACAGAACACTAAGTAGTTTCTCAGAAAGCTTCTTTCCAGATTTCTTCTGAGGATATTTTCTTCTTCACCATAGCCCTCTATGGGCTTCCAAATAACACTTTGCCAATTCCACAAGAACTGTCTTAGCGAAAGGCTTCTTGAGGGGAAAGCTGTAACTCTGTGAGATGATTTCACAGAACACAAAGAAGTTTCTGAGAAGGATTTTTTCTCTTTGTTATCAGAGGATATTTCCTTTGGCCCTATAGTTTTCAAAGGGATCCGAAATATCTGTTCTCAGATTCCACAGAAATAAGGCTATCAAAGAGATCCACGAAATACAGATGTAACTCTGTGACTGGAAGTCACACATCACAGAGCAGTTTCTCAGAAAGCTTCTTTCCAGATTTCATCTGAGGATATTTCCTTTTTCACCATAGCCCTCTATGGGCTTCCAAATATCACTTTGCCAATTCCTCAAGAACTGGCTTACCGAAAGACTTCTTGAGGCGAAAGCTGTAACTGTGTGAGATGATTTCACAGAACACAAAGAAGTTTCTCAGAAAGCTTCTTTCTCTTTGTTATCGGAGGATATTTCCTTTGGCCCTATAGTCTTCAAAGGGATCCGAAATATCTGTTCTCAGATTCCATAGAAATAAGGCTAGCAAAGAGATCCACGAAATACAGATGTAACTCTGTGAGATGAATGAACAGAACACTAAGCAGTTTCTCAGAAAGCTTCTTTCCAGATTTCATCTGAGGATATTTCCTTTTTCACCATAGCCCTCTATGGGCTTCCAAATATCACTTTGCCAATTCCACAAGAACTGTCTTAGCGAAAGGCTTCTTGAGGGGAAAGCTGTAACTCTGTGAGATGATTTCACAGAACACAAAGAAGTTTCTCAGAAAGCTTCCTTCTCTTTGTTATCGGAGGATATTTCCTTTGGCCCTATAGTCTTCAAAGGGATCCGAAATATCTGTTGTCAGATTCCACAGAAATAAGGCTAGCAAAGAGATCCACGAAATACAGATGTAATTCTGTGAGTGGAAGTCACCCATCACAGAGCAGTTTCTCAGAAAGCTTCTTTCCAGATTTCATCTGAGGATATTTCCTTTTTCACCATAGCCCTCTATGGGCTTCCAAATATCACTTTGCCAATTCCACAAAAACTGTCTTATCGAAAGGCTTCTTGAGGGGAAAGTTGTAACTGTGTGAGATGATTTCACAGAACACAAAGAAGTTTCTCAGAAAGCTTCTTTCTCTTTGTTATCGGAGGATATTTCCTTTGGCCCTGTAGTCTTCAAAGGGATCCGAAATATCTGTTCTCAGATTCCACAGAAATAAGGCTAGCAAAAAGATCCACGAAATACAGATGTAACTCTGTGAGATGAATGAACAGAACACTAAGCAGTTTCTCAGAAAGCTTCTTTCCAGATTTCATCTGAGGATATTTCCTTTTTCACCATAGCCCTCTATGGGCTTCCAAATATCACTTTGCCAATTCCACAAGAACTGTCTTAGCGAAAGGCTTCTTGAGGGGAAAGCTGTAACTCTGTGCGATGATTTCACAGAACACAAAGAAGTTTCTCAGAAAGCTTCCTTCTCTTTGTTATCGGAGGATACTTCCTTTGGCCCTATAGTCTTCAAAGGGATCCGAAATATCTGTTCTCAGATTCCACAGAAATAAGGCTAGCAAAGAGATCCACGAAATACAGATGTAACTCTGTGAGTGGAAGTCACATCACAGAGCAGTTTCTCAGAAAGCTTCTTTCCAGATTTCATCTGAGGATATTTCCTTTTTCACCATAGCCCTCTAAGGGCTTCCAAATATCACTTTGCCAATTCCACAAAAACTGTCTTATCGAAAGGCTTCTTGAGGGGAAAGTTGTAACTCTGTGAGATGATTTCACAGAACACAAAGAAGTTTCTCAGAAAGCTTCTTTCTCTTTGTTATCGGAGGATATTTCCTTTGGCCCTATAGTCTTCAAAGGGATCCGAAATATCTGTTCTCAGATTCCACAGAAATAAGGCTAGCAAAGAGATCTACGAAATACCGATGTAACTCTTTGAGATGAATGAACAGAACACTAAGTAGTTTCTCAGAAAGCTTCTTTCCAGATTTCTTCTGAGGATATTTTCTTCTTCACCATAGCCCTCTATGGGCTTCCAAATAACACTTTGCCAATTCCACAAGAACTGTCTTAGCGAAAGGCTTCTTGAGGGGAAAGCTGTAACTCTGTGAGATGATTTCACAGAACACAAAGAAGTTTCTGAGAAGGATTTTTTCCCTTTGTTATCAGAGGATATTTCCTTTGGCCCTATAGTTTTCAAAGGGATCCGAAATATCTGTTCTCAGATTCCACAGAAATAAGGCTATCAAAGAGATCCACGAAATACAGATGTAACTCTGTGACTGGAAGTCGCACATCACAGAGCAGTTTCTCAGAAAGCTTCTTTCCAGATTTCATCTGAGGATATTTCCTTTTTCACCATAGCCCTCTATGGGCTTCCAAATATCACTTTGCCAATTCCTCAAGAACTGGCTTACCGAAAGACTTCTTGAGGCGAAAGCTGTAACTGTGTGAGATGATTTCACAGAACACAAAGAAGTTTCTCAGAAAGCTTCTTTCTCTTTGTTATCGGAGGATATTTCCTTTGGCCCTATAGTCTTCAAAGGGATCCGAAATATCTGTTCTCAGTTTCCATAGAAATAAGGCTTGCAAAGAGATCCACGAAATACAGATGTAACTCTGTGAGATGAATGAACAGAACACTAAGCAGTTTCTCAGAAAGCTTCTTTCCAGATTTCATCTGAGGATATTTCCTTTTTCACCATAGCCCTCTATGGGCTTCCAAATATCACTTTGCCAATTCCACAAGAACTGTCTTAGCGAAAGGCTTCTTGAGGGGAAAGCTGTAACTCTGTGAGATGATTTCACAGAACACAAAGAAGTTTCTAAGAAAGCGTCCTTCTCTTTGTTATCGGAGGATATTTCCTTTGGCCCTATAGTCTTCAAAGGGATCCGAAATATCTGTTCTCAGATTCCACAGAAATAAGGCTAGCAAAGAGATCCACGAAATACAGATGTAACTCTGTGAGTGGAAGTCACACATCACAGAGCAGTTTCTCAGAAAGCTTCTTTCCAGATTTCATCTGAGGATATTTCCTTTTTCAACATAGCCCTCTATAGGCTTCCAAATATCACTTTGCCAATTCCACAAGAACTGTCTTAGCGAAAGGCTTCTTGAGGGGAAAGCTGTAACTCTGTGAGATGATTTCACAGAACACAAAGAAGTTTCTCAGAAAGCTTCTTTCTCTTTGTTATCGGAGGATATTTCCTTTGGCCCTATAGTCTTCAAAGGGATCCGAAATATCTGTTCTCAGATTCCACAGAAATAAGGGTAGCAAAGAGATCCACGAAATACAGATGTAACTCTGTGAGTGGAAATCACACATCACAGAGCAGTTTCTCAGAAAGCTTCTTTCCAGATTACATCTGAGGATATTTCCTTTTTCACCATAGCCCTCTATGGGCTTCCAAATATCACTTTGCCAATTCCACAAGAACTGTCTTAGCGAAAGGCTTCTTGAGGGGAAAGCTGTAACTCTGTGAGATGATTTCACAGAACACAAAGAAGTTTCTCAGAAAGCTTCTTTCTCTTTGTTATCGGAGGATATTTCCTTTGGCCCTATAGTCTTCAAAGGGATCCGAAATATCAGTTCTCACATTCCACAGAAATAAGGCTAGCAAAGAGATCCACGAAATACAGATGTAACTCTGTGAGGGGAAGTCACACATCACAGAGCAGTTTCTCGGAAAGCTTCTTTCCAGATTTCATCTGAGGATATTTCCTTTTTCACCATAGCCCTCTATGGGCTTCCAAATATCACTTTGCCAATTCCACAAGAACTGTCTTAGCGAAAGGCTTCTTGAGGGGAAAGCTGTAACTCTGTGAGATGATTTCACAGAACACAAAGAAGTTTCTCAGAAAGGTTCTTTCTCTTTGTTATCGCAGGATATTTCCTTTGGCCCTATAGTCTTCAAAGGGATCCGAAATATCTGTTCTCAGATTCCACAGAAATAAGGGTATCCAAGAGATCCACGAAATACCGATGTAACACTGTGAGATGAATGAACAGAACACTAAGCAGTTTCTCTGAAAGCTTCTTTCCAGATTTCATCTGAGGATATTTCCTTCTTCACCATAGCCCTCTAAGGGCTTCCAAATATCACTTTGCCAATTCCACAAGAACTGTCTTAGCGAAAGGCTTCTTGAGGGGAAAGCTGTAACTCTGTGAGATGATTTCACAGAACACAAAGAAGTTTCTCAGAAAGCTTCTTTCTCTTTGTTATCGGAGGATATTTCCTTTGGCCCTATAGTCTTCAAAGGGATCCGAAATATCTGTTCTCAGATTCCACAGAAATAAGGCTAGCAAAGAGATCCACGAAATACAGATGTAACTCTGTGAGATGACTGAACAGAACACTAAGCAGTTTCTCAGAAAGCTTCTTTCCAGATTTCATCTGAGGATATTTCCTTTTTCACCATAGCCCTCTATGGGCTTCCAAATATCACTTTGCCAATTCCACAAGAACTGTCTTAGCGAAAGGCTTCTTGAGGGGAAAGCTGTAACTCTGTGAGATGATTTCACAGAACACAAAGAAGTTTCTCAGAAAGCTTCCTTCTCTTTGTTATCAGAGGATATTTCCTTTGGCCCTATCGTCTTCAAAGGGATCCGAAATATCTGTTCTCAGATTCCACAGAAATAAGGCTAGCAAAGAGATCCACGAAATACAGATGTAACTCTGTGAGTGGAAGTCACACATCACAGAGCAGTTTCTCAGAAAGCTTCTTTCCAGATTTCATCTGAGGATATTTCCTTTTTCAACATAGCCCTCTATGGGCTTCCAAATATCACTTTGCCAATTCCACAAGAACTGTCTTAGCGAAAGGCTTCTTGAGGGAAAGCTGTAACTCTGTGAGATGATTTCACAGAACACAAAGAAGTTTCTCAGAAAGCTTCTTTCTCTTTGTTATCGGAGGATATTTCCTTTGGCCCTATAGTCTTCAAAGGGATCCGAAATATCTGTTCTCAGATTCCACAGAAATAAGGCTAGCCAAGAGATCCACGAAATACAGATGTAACTCTGTGAGTGGAAGTCACACATCACAGAGCAGTTTCTCAAAAAGCTTTTTTCCAGATTTCATCTGAGGATATTTCCTTTTTCACCATAGACCTCTATGGGCTTCCAAATATCACTTTGCCAATTCCACAAGAACTGGCTTACCGAAAGACTTCTTGAGGGGAAAGCTGTAACTCTGTGAGATGATTTCACAGAACACAAAGAAGTTTCTCAGAAAGCTTCTTTCTCTTTGTTATCGGAGGATATTTCCTTTGGCCCTATAGTGTTCAAAGGGATCCGAAATATCTGTTCTCAGATTCCACAGAAATAAGGCTAGCAAAGAGATCCACGAAATACAGATGTAACTCTGTGAGATGAATGAACAGAACACTAAGCAGTATCTCAGAAAGCTTCTTTCCAGATTTCATCTGAGGAAATTTCCTTTTTCACCATAGCCCTCTATGGGCTTCCAAATATCACTTTGCCAATTCCACAAGAACTGTCTTAGCGAAAGGCTTCTTGAGGGGAAAGCTGTAACTCTGTGAGATGATTTCACAGAACACAAAGAAGTTTCTGAGAAGGATTTTTTCTCTTTGTTATCAGAGGATATTTCCTTTGGCCCTATAGTTTTCAAAGGGATCCGAAATATCTGTTCTCAGATTCCACAGAAATAAGGCTATCAAAGAGATCCACGAAATACAGATGTAACTCTGTGACTGGAAGTCACACATCACAGAGCAGTTTCTCAGAAAGCTTCTTTCCAGATTTCATCTGAGGATATTTCCTTTTTCACCATAGCCCTCTATGGGCTTCCAAATATCACTTTGCCAATTCCTCAAGAACTGGCTTACCGAAAGACTTCTTGAGGCGAAAGCTGTAACTGTGTGAGATGATTTCACAGAACACAAAGAAGTTTCTCAGAAAGCTTCTTTCTCTTTGTTATCGGAGGATATTTCCTTTGGCCCTATAGTCTTCAAAGGGATCCGAAATATCTGTTCTCAGATTCCATAGAAATAAGGCTAGCAAAGAGATCCACGAAATACAGATGTAACTCTGTGAGATGAATGAACAGAACACTAAGCAGTTTCTCAGAAAGCTTCTTTCCAGATTTCATCTGAGGATATTTCCTTTTTCACCATAGCCCTCTATGGGCTTCCAAATATCACTTTGCCAATTCCACAAGAACTGTCTTAGCGAAAGGCTTCTTGAGGGGAAAGCTGTAACTCTGTGAGATGATTTCACAGAACACAAAGAAGTTTCTAAGAAAGCGTCCTTCTCTTTGTTATCGGAGGATATTTCCTTTGGCCCTATAGTCTTCAAAGGGATCCGAAATATCTGTTCTCAGATTCCACAGAAATAAGGCTAGCAAAGAGATCCACGAAATACAAATGTAACTCTGTGAGTGGAAGTCACACATCACAGAGCAGTTTCTCAGAAAGCTTCTTTCCAGATTTCATCTGAGGATATTTCCTTTTTCAACATAGCCCTCTATAGGCTTCCAAATATCACTTTGCCAATTCCACAAGAACTGTCTTAGCGAAAGGCTTCTTGAGGGGAAAGCTGTAACTCTGTGAGATGATTTCACAGAACACAAAGAAGTTTCTCAGAAAGCTTCTTTCTCTTTGTTATCGGAGGATATTTCCTTTGGCCCTATAGTCTTCAAAGGGATCCGAAATATCTGTTCTCAGATTCCACAGAAATAAGGGTAGCAAAGAGATCCACGAAATACAGATGTAACTCTGTGAGTGGAAATCACACATCACAGAGCAGTTTCTCAGAAAGCTTCTTTCCAGATTTCATCTGAGGATATTTCCTTTTTCACCATAGCCCTCTATGGGCTTCCAAATATCACTTTGCCAATTCCACAAGAACTGTCTTAGCGAAAGGCTTCTTGAGGGGAAAGCTGTAACTCTGTGAGATGATTTCACAGAACACAAAGAAGTTTCTCAGAAAGCTTCTTTCTCTTTGTTATCGGAGGATATTTCCTTTGGCCCTATAGTCTTCAAAGGGATCCGAAATATCAGTTCTCACATTCCACAGAAATAAGGCTAGCAAAGAGATCCACGAAATACAGATGTAACTCTGTGAGATGAATGAACAGAACACTAAGCAGTTTCTCAGAAAGCTTCTTTCCAGATTTAATCTGAGGATATTTCCTTTTTCACCATAGCCCTCTATGGGCTTCCAAATATCACTTTGCCAATTCCACAAGAACTGTCTTAGCGTAAGGCTTCTTGAGGGGAAAGCTGTAACTCTGTGAGTTGTTTTCACAGAACACAAAGAAGTTTCTCAGAAAGCTTCCTTCTCTTTGTTATCGGAGGATATTTCCTTTGGCCCTATAGTCTTCAAAGGGATCCGAAATATCTGTTCTCAGATTCCACAGAAATAAGGCTAGCAAAGAGATCCACGAAATACAGATGTAACTCTGTGAGTGGAAGTCACACATCACAGAGCAGTTTCTCAGAAAGCTTCTTTACAGATTTCATCTGAGGATATTTCCTTTTTCACCATAGCCCTCTATGGGCTTCCAAATATCACTTTGCCAATTCCACAAGAACTGGCTTACCGAAAGACTTCTTGAGGGGAAAGCTGTAACTGTGTGAGATGATTTCACAGAACACAAAGAAGTTTCTCAGAAAGCTACTTTCTCTTTGTTATCGGATGATATTTCCTTTGGCCCTATAGTCTTCAAAGGGATCCGAAATATCTGTTCTCAGATTCCACAGAAATAAGGCTAGCAAAGAGATCCACGAAATACAGATGTAATTCTGTGAGATGAATGAACAGAACACTAAGCAGTTTCTCAGAAAGCTTCTTTCCAGATTTCATCTGAGGATATTTCCTTTTTCACCATAGCCCTCTATGGGCTTCCAAATATCACTTTGCCAATTCCACAAGAACTGTCTTAGCGAAAGGCTTCTTGAGGGGAAAGCTGTAACTCTGTGAGATGATTTCACAGAACACAAAGAAGTTTTCCAGAAAGCTTCCTTCTCTTTGTTATGGGAGGATATTTCCTTTGGCCCTATAGTCTTCAAAGGGATCCGAAATATCTGTTCTCAGATTCCACAGAAAGAAGGCTAGCAAAGAGATCCACGAAATACAGATGTAACTCTGTGAGTGGAAGTCACACATCACAGAGCAGTTTCTCAGAAAGCTTCTTTCCAGATTTCATCTGAGGATATTTCCTTTTTCACCATAGCCCTCTATGGGCTTCCAAATATCACTTTGCCAATTCCGCAAGAACTGTCTTAGCAAAAGGCTTCTTTAGGGGAAAGCTGTAACTCTGTGAGATGATTTCACAGAACACAAAGAAGTTTCTCAGAAAGCTTCCTTCTCTTTGTTATGGGAGGATATTTCCTTTGGCCCTATAGTCTTCAAAGGGATCCGAAATATCTGTTCTCAGATTCCACAGAAATAAGGCTAGCAAAAAGATCCACGAAATACAGATGTAACTCTGTGAGACGAATGAACAGAACACTAAGCAGTTTCTCAGAAAGCTTCTTTCCAGATTTCATCTGAGGATATTTCCTTTTTCACCATAGCCCTCTATGGGCTTCCAAATATCACTTTGCCAATTCCACAAGAACTGTCTTAGCGAAAGGCTTCTTGAGGGGAAAGCTGTAACTCTGTGAGATGATTTCACAGAACACAAAGAAGTTTCTCAGAAAGCTTCCTTCTCTTTGTTATGGGAGGATATTTCCTTTGGCCCTATAGTCTTCAAAGAGATCCGAAATATCTGTTCTCAGATTCCACAGAAATAAGGCTAGCAAAGAGATCCACTAAATACAGATGTAACTCTGGGAGTGGAAGTCACACATCACAGAGTAGTTTCTCAGAAAGCTTCTTTCCAGATTTCATCTGAGGATATTTCCTTTTTCACCATAGCCCTCTATGGGCTTCCAAATATCACTTTGCCAATTCCACAAGAACTGTCTTAGCGAAAGGCTTCTTGAGGGGAAAGCTGTAACTCTGTGAGATGATTTCACAGAACACAAAGAAGTTTCTCAGAAAGCTTCTTTCTCTTTGTTATCGGAGGATATTTCCTTTGGCCCTATAGTCTTCAAAGGGATCCGAAATATCTGTTCTCAGATTCCACAGAAATAAGGGTATCCAAGAGATCCACGAAATACCGATGTAACTCTGTGAGATGAATGAACAGAACACTAAGCAGTTTCTCAGAAAGCTTCTTTCCAGATTTCATCTGAGGATATTTCCTTCTTCACCATAGCCCTCTAAGGGCTTCCAAATATCACTTTGCCAATTCCACAAGAACTGTCTTAGCGATAGGCTTCTTGAGGGGAAAGCTGTAACTCTGTGAGATGTTTTCTCAGAACACAAAGAAGTTTCTCAGAAAGCTTCTTTCTCTTTGTTATCAGAGGATATTACCTTTGGCCCTCTAGTTTTCAAAGGGATCCGAAATATC
This sequence comes from Macaca nemestrina, assembly GCF_043159975.1. Taxonomy (NCBI): domain Eukaryota; kingdom Metazoa; phylum Chordata; class Mammalia; order Primates; family Cercopithecidae; genus Macaca; species Macaca nemestrina. Next base: position 108,209,453 of record NC_092132.1, read on the forward strand.
TGTTCTCAGATTCCACAGAAATAAGGCTAGCAAAGAGATCCACGAAATACAGATGTAACTCTGTGAGGGGAAGTCACACATCACAGAGCAGTTTCTCGGAAAGCTTCTTTCCAGATTTCATCTGAGGATATTTCCTTTTTCACCATAGCCCTCTATGGGCTTCCAAATATCACTTTGCCAATTCCACAAGAACTGTCTTAGCGAAAGGCTTCTTGAGGGGAAAGCTGTAACTCTGTGAGATGATTTCACAGAACACAAAGAAGTTTCTCAGAAAGGTTCTTTCTCTTTGTTATCGCAGGATATTTCCTTTGGCCCTATAGTCTTCAAAGGGATCCGAAATATCTGTTCTCAGATTCCACAGAAATAAGGGTATCCAAGAGATCCACGAAATACCGATGTAACACTGTGAGATGAATGAACAGAACACTAAGCAGTTTCTCAGAAAGCTTCTTTCCAGATTTCATCTGAGGATATTTCCTTCTTCACCATAGCCCTCTAAGGGCTTCCAAATATCACTTTGCCAATTCCACAAGAACTGTCTTAGCGAAAGGCTTCTTGAGGGGAAAGCTGTAACTCTGTGAGATGATTTCACAGAACACAAAGAAGTTTCTCAGAAAGCTTCTTTCTCTTTGTTATCGGAGGATATTTCCTTTGGCCCTATAGTCTTCAAAGGGATCCGAAATATCTGTTCTCAGATTCCACAGAAATAAGGCTAGCAAAGAGATCCACGAAATACAGATGTAACTCTGTGAGATGACTGAACAGAACACTAAGCAGTTTCTCAGAAAGCTTCTTTCCAGATTTCATCTGAGGATATTTCCTTTTTCACCATAGCCCTCTATGGGCTTCCAAATATCACTTTGCCAATTCCACAAGAACTGTCTTAGCGAAAGGCTTCTTGAGGGGAAAGCTGTAACTCTGTGAGATGATTTCACAGAACACAAAGAAGTTTCTCAGAAAGCTTCCTTCTCTTTGTTATCGGAGGATATTTCCTTTGGCCCTATCGTCTTCAAAGGGATCCGAAATATCTGTTCTCAGATTCCACAGAAATAAGGCTAGCAAAGAGATCCACGAAATACAGATGTAACTCTGTGAGTGGAAGTCACACATCACAGAGCAGTTTCTCAGAAAGCTTCTTTCCAGATTTCATCTGAGGATATTTCCTTTTTCAACATAGCCCTCTATGGGCTTCCAAATATCACTTTGCCAATTCCACAAGAACTGTCTTAGCGAAAGGCTTCTTGAGGGGAAAGCTGTAACTCTGTGAGATGATTTCACAGAACACAAAGAAGTTTCTCAGAAAGCTTCTTTCTCTTTGTTATCGGAGGATATTTCCTTTGGCCCTATAGTCTTCAAAGGGATCCGAAATATCTGTTCTCAGATTCCACAGAAATAAGGCTAGCAAAGAGATCCACGAAATACAGATGTAACTCTGTGAGTGGAAGTCACACATCACAGAGCAGTTTCTCAGAAAGCTTTTTTCCAGATTTCATCTGAGGATATTTCCTTTTTCACCATAGCCCTCTATGGGCTTCCAAATATCACTTTGCCAATTCCACAAGAACTGGCTTACCGAAAGACTTCTTGAGGGGAAAGCTGTAACTCTGTGAGATGATTTCACAGAACACAAAGAAGTTTCTCAGAAAGCTTCTTTCTCTTTGTTATCGGAGGATATTTCCTTTGGCCCTATAGTGTTCAAAGGGATCCGAAATATCTGTTCTCAGATTCCACAGAAATAAGGCTAGCAAAGAGATCCACGAAATACAGATGTAACTCTGTGAGATGAATGAACAGAACACTAAGCAGTATCTCAGAAAGCTTCTTTCCAGATTTCATCTGAGGAAATTTCCTTTTTCACCATAGCCCTCTATGGGCTTCCAAATATCACTTTGCCAATTCCACAAGAACTGTCTTAGCGAAAGGCTTCTTGAGGGGAAAGCTGTAACTCTGTGAGATGATTTCACAGAACACAAAGAAGTTTCTCAGAAAGGTTCTTTCTCTTTGTTATCGGAGGATATTTCCTTTGGCCCTATAGTCGTCAAAGGGATCCGAAATATCTGTTCTCAGATTCCACAGAAATAAGGCTAGCAAAGAGATCCACGAAATACAGATGTAACTCTGTGAGATGAATGAACAGAACACTAAGCAGTTTCTCAGAAAGCTTCTTTCCAGATTTCATCTGAGGATATTTCCTTTTTCACCATAGCCCTCTATGGGCTTCCAAATATCACTTTGCCAATTCCACAAGAACTGTCTTAGCGAAAGGCTTCTTGAGGGAAAAGCTGTAACTCTGTGAGATGATTTCACAGAACACAAAGAAGTTTCTCAGAAAGCTTACTTCTCTTTGTTATCGGAGGATATTTCCTTTGGCCCTATAGTCTTCAAAGGGATCCGAAATATCTGTTGTCAGATTCCACAGAAATAAGGCTAGCAAAGAGATCCACGAAATACAGATGTAACTCTGTGAGTGGAAGTCACACATCACAGAGCAGTTTCTCAGAAAGCTTCTTTCCAGAATTCATCTGAGGATATTTCCTTTTTCACCATAGCCCTCGATGGGCTTCCAAATATCACTTTGCCAATTCCAAAAAACTGTCTTATCGAAAGGCTTCTTGAGGGGAAAGTTGTAACTCTGTGAGATGATTTCACAGAACACAAAGAAGTTTCTCAGAAAGCTTCTTTCTCTTTGTTATCGGAGGATATTTCCTTTGGCCGTATAGTCTTCAAAGGGATCCGAAATATCTGTTCTCAGATTCCACAGAAATAAGGCTAGCAAAGAGATCCACGAAATACAGATGTAACTCTGTGAGATGAATGAACAGAACACTAAGCAGTTTCTCAGAAAGCTTCTTTCCAGATTTCATCTCAGGATATTTCCTTTTTCACCATAGCCCTCTATGGGCTTCCAAATATCACTTTGCCAATTCCACAAGAACTGTCTTAGCGAAAGGCTTCTTGAGGGGAAAGCTGTAACTCTGTGAGATGATTTCACAGAACACAAAGAAGTTTCTCAGAAAGCTTCCTTCTCTTTGTTATCGGAGGATATTTCCTTTGGCCCTATAGTCTTCAAAGGGATCCGAAATATCTGTTGTCAGATTCCACAGAAATAAGGCTAGCAAAGAGATCCACGAAATACAGATGTAATTCTGTGAGTGGAAGTCACCCATCACAGAGCAGTTTCTCAGAAAGCTTCTTTCCAGATTTCATCTGAGGATATTTCCTTTTTCACCATAGCCCTCTATGGGCTTCCAAATATCACTTTGCCAATTCCACAAAAACTGTCTTATCGAAAGGCTTCTTGAGGGGAAAGTTGTAACTGTGTGAGATGATTTCACAGAACACAAAGAAGTTTCTCAGAAAGCTTCTTTCTCTTTGTTATCGGAGGATATTTCCTTTGGCCCTATAGTCTTCAAAGGGATCCGAAATATCTGTTCTCAGATTCCACAGAAATAAGGCTAGCAAAAAGATCCACGAAATACAGATGTAACTCTGTGAGATGAATGAACAGAACACTAAGCAGTTTCTCAGAAAGCTTCTTTCCAGATTTCATCTGAGGATATTTCCTTTTTCACCATAGCCCTCTATGGGCTTCCAAATATCACTTTGCCAATTCCACAAGAACTGTCTTAGCGAAAGGCTTCTTGAGGGGAAAGCTGTAACTCTGTGAGATGATTTCACAGAACACAAAGAAGTTTCTCAGAAAGCTTCCTTCTCTTTGTTATCGGAGGATACTTCCTTTGGCCCTATAGTCTTCAAAGGGATCCGAAATATCTGTTCTCAGATTCCACAGAAATAAGGCTAGCAAAGAGATCCACGAAATACAGATGTAACTCTGTGAGTGGAAGTCACATCACAGAGCAGTTTCTCAGAAAGCTTCTTTCCAGATTTCATCTGAGGATATTTCCTTTTTCACCATAGCCCTCTAAGGGCTTCCAAATATCACTTTGCCATTTCCACAAAAACTGTCTTATCGAAAGGCTTCTTGAGGGGAAAGTTGTAACTCTGTGAGATGATTTCACAGAACACAAAGAAGTTTCTCAGAAAGCTTCTTTCTCTTTGTTATCGGAGGATATTTCCTTTGGCCCTATAGTCTTCAAAGGGATCCGAAATATCTGTTCTCAGATTCCACAGAAATAAGGCTAGCAAAGAGATCTACGAAATACCGATGTAACTCTTTGAGATGAATGAACAGAACACTAAGTAGTTTCTCAGAAAGCTTCTTTCCAGATTTCTTCTGAGGATATTTTCTTCTTCACCATAGCCCTCTATGGGCTTCCAAATAACACTTTGCCAATTCCACAAGAACTGTCTTAGCGAAAGGCTTCTTGAGGGGAAAGCTGTAACTCTGTGAGATGATTTCACAGAACACAAAGAAGTTTCTGAGAAGGATTTTTTCTCTTTGTTATCAGAGGATATTTCCTTTGGCCCTATAGTTTTCAAAGGGATCCGAAATATCTGTTCTCAGATTCCACAGAAATAAGGCTATCAAAGAGATCCACGAAATACAGATGTAACTCTGTGACTGGAAGTCACACATCACAGAGCAGTTTCTCAGAAAGCTTCTTTCCAGATTTCATCTGAGGATATTTCCTTTTTCACCATAGCCCTCTATGGGCTTCCAAATATCACTTTGACAATTCCTCAAGAACTGGCTTACCGAAAGACTTCTTGAGGCGAAAGCTGTAACTGTGTGAGATGATTTCACAGAACACAAAGAAGTTTCTCAGAAAGCTTCTTTCTCTTTGTTATCGGAGGATATTTCCTTTGGCCCTATAGTCTTCAAAGGGATCCGAAATATCTGTTCTCAGATTCCATAGAAATAAGGCTAGCAAAGAGATCCACGAAATACAGATGTAACTCTGTGAGATGAATGAACAGAACACTAAGCAGTTTCTCAGAAAGCTTCTTTCCAGATTTCATCTGAGGATATTTCCTTTTTCACCATAGCCCTCTATGGGCTTCCAAATATCACTTTGCCAATTCCACAAGAACTGTCTTAGCGAAAGGCTTCTTGAGGGGAAAGCTGTAACTCTGTGAGATGATTTCACAGAACACAAAGAAGTTTCTAAGAAAGCGTCCTTCTCTTTGTTATCGGAGGATATTTCCTTTGGCCCTATAGTCTTCAAAGGGATCCGAAATATCTGTTCTCAGATTCCACAGAAATAAGGCTAGCAAAGAGATCCACGAAATACAGATGTAACTCTGTGAGTGGAAGTCACACATCACAGAGCAGTTTCTCAGAAAGCTTCTTTCCAGATTTCATCTGAGGATATTTCCTTTTTCAACATAGCCCTCTATAGGCTTCCAAATATCACTTTGCCAATTCCACAAAACTGTCTTAGCGAAAGGCTTCTTGAGGGGAAAGCTGTAACTCTGTGAGATGATTTCACAGAACACAAAGAAGTTTCTCAGAAAGCTTCTTTCTCTTTGTTATCGGAGGATATTTCCTTTGGCCCTATAGTCTTCAAAGGGATCCGAAATATCTGTTCTCAGATTCCACAGAAATAAGGGTAGCAAAGAGATCCACGAAATAAAGATGTAACTCTGTGAGTGGAAATCACACATCACAGAGCAGTTTCTCAGAAAGCTTCTTTCCAGATTTCATCTGAGGATATTTCCTTTTTCACCATAGCCCTCTATGGGCTTCCAAATATCACTTTGCCAATTCCACAAGAACTGTCTTAGCGAAAGGCTTCTTGAGGGGAAAGCTGTAACTCTGTGAGATGATTTCACAGAACACAAAGAAGTTTCTCAGAAAGCTTCTTTCTCTTTGTTATCGGAGGATATTTCCTTTGGCCCTATAGTCTTCAAAGGGATCCGAAATATCAGTTCTCACATTCCACAGAAATAAGGCTAGCAAAGAGATCCACGAAATACAGATGTAACTCTGTGAGATGAATGAACAGAACACTAAGCAGTTTCTCAGAAAGCTTCTTTCCAGATTTAATCTGAGGATATTTCCTTTTTCACCATAGCCCTCTATGGGCTTCCAAATATCACTTTGCCAATTCCACAAGAACTGTCTTAGCGTAAGGCTTCTTGAGGGGAAAGCTGTAACTCTGTGAGTTGTTTTCACAGAACACAAAGAAGTTTCTCAGAAAGCTTCCTTCTCTTTGTTATCGGAGGATATTTCCTTTGGCCCTATAGTCTTCAAAGGGATCCGAAATATCTGTTCTCAGATTCCACAGAAATAAGGCTAGCAAAGAGATCCACGAAATACAGATGTAACTCTGTGAGTGGAAGTCACACATCACAGAGCAGTTTCTCAGAAAGCTTCTTTACAGATTTCATCTGAGGATATTTCCTTTTTCACCATAGCCCTCTATGGGCTTCCAAATATCACTTTGCCAATTCCACAAGAACTGGCTTACCGAAAGACTTCTTGAGGGGAAAGCTGTAACTGTGTGAGATGATTTCACAGAACACAAAGAAGTTTCTCAGAAAGCTTCTTTCTCTTTGTTATCGGAGGATATTTCCTTTGGCCCTATAGTCTTCAAAGGGATCCGAAATATCTGTTCTCAGATTCCACAGAAATAAGGCTAGCAAAGAGATCCACGAAATACAGATGTAATTCTGTGAGATGAATGAACAGAACACTAAGCAGTTTCTCAGAAAGCTTCTTTCCAGATTTCATCTGAGGATATTTCCTTTTTCACCATAGCCCTCTATGGGCTTCCAAATATCACTTTGCCAATTCCACAAGAACTGTCTTAGCGAAAGGCTTCTTGAGGGGAAAGCTGTAACTCTGTGAGATGATTTCACAGAACACAAAGAAGTTTCCCAGAAAGCTTCCTTCTCTTTTTTATGGGAGGATATTTCCTTTGGCCCTATAGTCTTCAAAGGGATCCGAAATATCTGTTCTCAGATTCCACAGAAAGAAGGCTAGCAAAGAGATCCACGAAATACAGATGTAACTCTGTGAGTGGAAGTCACACATCACAGAGCAGTTTCTCAGAAAGCTTCTTTCCAGATTTCATCTGAGGATATTTCATTTTTCACCATAGCCCTCTATGGGCTTCCAAATATCACTTTGCCAATTCCACAAGAACTGTCTTAGCGAAAGGCTTGTTGAGGGGAAAGCTGTAACTCTGTGAGATGATTTCACAGAACACAAAGAAGTTTCTCAGAAAGCTTCCTTCTCTTTGTTATCGGAGGATATTTCCTTTGGCCCTATAGTCTTCAAAGGGATCCGAAATATCTGTTGTCAGATTCCACAGAAATAAGGCTAGCAAAGAGATCCACGAAATACAGATGTAACTCTGTGAGTGGAAGTCACACATCACAGAGCAGTTTCTCGGAAAGCTTCTTTCTAGATTTCATCTGAGGATATTTCCTTTTTCACCATAGCCCTCTATGGGCTTCCAAATATCACTTTGCCAATTCCACAAGAACTGGCTTACCGAAAGACTTCTTGAGGCGAAAGCTGTAATTCTGTGAGATGATTTCACAGAACACAAAGAAGATTCTCAGAAAGCTTCTTTCTCTTTGTTATCGGAGGATATTTCCTTTGGCCCTATAGTCTTCAAAGGGATCCGAAATATCTGTTCTCAGATTCCACAGAAATAAGGGTATCCAAGAGATCCACGAAATACCGATGTAACTCTGTGAGATGAATGAACAGAACACTAAGCAGTTTCTCAGAAAGCTTCTTTCCAGATTTCATCTGAGGATATTTCCTTCTTCACCATAGCCCTCTAAGGGCTTCCAAATATCACTTTGCCAATTCCACAAGAACTGTCTTAGCGAAAGGCTTCTTGAGGGGAAAGCTGTAACTCTGTGAGATGTTTTCTCAGAACACAAAGAAGTTTCTCAGAAAGCTTCTTTCTCTTTGTTATCAGAGGATATTTCCTTTGGCCCTCTAGTTTTCAAAGGGATCCGAAATATCTGTTCTCAGATTCCACAGAAATAAGGCAAGCAAAGAGATCCACGAAATACAGATGTAACTCTGTGAGGGGAAGTCACACATCACAGAGCAGTTTCTCGGAAAGCTTCTTTCCAGATTTCATCTGAGGATATTTCCTTTTTCACCATAGCCCTCTATGGGCTTCCAAATATCACTTTGCCAATTCCACAAGAACTGTCTTAGCGAAAGGCTTCTTGAGGGGAAAGATGTAACTCTGTGAGATGATTTCACAGAACACAAAGAAGTTTCTCAGAAAGCTCCTTTCTCTTTGTTATCGGAGGATATTTCCTTTGGCCCTATAGTCTTCAAAGGGATCCGAAATATCTGTTCTCAGATTCCACAGAAATAAGGCTAGCAAAGAGATCCACGAAATACAGATGTAACTCTGTGAGATGAATGAACAGAACACTAAGCAGTTTCTCAGAAAGCTTCTTTCCAGAGTTCATCTGAGGATATTTCCTTTTTCACCATAGCCCTCTATGGGCTTCCAAATATCACTTTGCCAATTCCACAAGAACTGTCTTAGCGAAAGGCTTCTTGAGGGGAAAGCTGTAACTCTGTGAGATGATTTCACAGAACACAAAGAAGTTTCTCAGAAAGCTTCCTTCTCTTTGTTATCGGAGGATATTTCCTTTGGCCCTATAGTCTTCAAAGGGATCCGAAATATCTGTTCTCAGATTCCACAGAAATAAGGCTGGCAAAGAGATCCACGAAATACAGATGTAACTCTGTGAGTGGAAGTCACACATCACAGAGCAGTTTCTCAGAAAGCTTCTTTCCAGATTTCATCTGAGGATATTTCCTTTTTCACCATAGCCCTCTATGGGCTTCCAAATATCACTTTGCCAATTCCACAAAAACTGTCTTATCGAAAGGCTTCTTGAGGGGAAACTTGTAACTCTGTGAGATGATTTCACAGAACACAAAGAAGTTTCTCAGAAAGCTTCTTTCTCTTTGTTATCGGAGAATATTTCCTTTGGCCCTATAGTCTTCAAAGGGATCCGAAATATCTGTTTTCAGATTCCACAGAAATAAGGCTAGCAAAGAGATCCACGAAATGCAGATGTAACTCTGTGAGTGGATGTCACACATCACAGAGCAGTTTCTCAGAAAGCTTCTTTCCAGATTTCATCTGAGGATATTTCCTTTTTCACCATAGCCATCTATGGGCTTCCAAATATCACTTTGCCAATTCCACAAGAACTGTCTTAGCGAAAGGCTTCTTGAAGGGAAAGCTGTAACTGTGTGAGATGATTTCACAGAACACAAAGAAGTTTCTCAGAAAGCTTCTTTCTCTTTGTTATCGGAGGATATTTCCTTTGGTCCTATAGTCTTCAAAGGGATCCGAAATATCTGTTCTCAGATTCCCCAGAAATAAGGCTAGCAAAAAGATCCACGAAATAGAGATGTAACTCTGTGAGATGAATGAACAGAACACTAAGCAGTTTCTCAGAAAGCTTCTTTCCAGATTTCATCTGAGGATATTTCCTTTTTCACCATAGCCCTCTATGGGCTTCCAAATATCACTTTGCCAATTCCACAAGAACTGTCTTAGCGAAAGGCTTCTTGAGGGGAAAGCTGTAACTCTATGAGATGATTTCACAGAACACAAAGAAGTTTCTCAGAAAGCTTCCTTCTCCTTGTTATGGGAGGATATTTCCTTTGGTCCTATAGTCTTCAAAGGGATCTGAAATATCTGTTCTCAGATTCCACAGAAATAAGGCTAGCAAAGAGATCCACGAAATACAGATGTAACTCTGTGAGTGGAAGTCACACATCACAGAGCAGTTTCTCAGAAAGCTTCTTTCCAGATTTCATCTGAGGATATTTCCTTTTTCACCATAGCCCTCTATGGGCTTCCAAATATCACTTTGCCAATTCCACAAGAACTGTCTTAGCGAAAGGCTTCTTGAGGGGAAAGCTGTAACTCTGTGAGATGATTTCACAGAACACAAAGAAGTTTCTCAGAAAGGTTCTTTCTCTTTGTTATCGCAGGATATTTCCTTTGGCCCTATAGTCTTCAAAGGGATCCGAAATATCTGTTCTCAGATTCCACAGAAATAAGGGTATCCAAGAGATCCACGAAATACCGATGTAACACTGTGAGATGAATGAACAGAACACTAAGCAGTTTCTCAGAAAGCTTCTTTCCAGATTTCATCTGAGGATATTTCCTTCTTCACCATAGCCCTCTAAGGGCTTCCAAATATCACTTTGCCAATTCCACAAGAACTGTCTTAGCGAAAGGCTTCTTGAGGGGAAAGCTGTAACTCTGTGAGATGATTTCACAGAACACAAAGAAGTTTCTCAGAAAGCTTCTTTCTCTTTGTTATCGGAGGATATTTCCTTTGGCCCTATAGTCTTCAAAGGGATCCGAAATATCTGTTCTCAGATTCCACAGAAATAAGGCTAGCAAAGAGATCCACGAAATACAGATGTAACTCTGTGAGATGACTGAACAGAACACTAAGCAGTTTCTCAGAAAGCTTCTTTCCAGATTTCATCTGAGGATATTTCCTTTTTCACCATAGCCCTCTATGGGCTTCCAAATATCACTTTGCCAATTCCACAAGAACTGTCTTAGCGAAAGGCTTCTTGAGGGGAAAGCTGTAACTCTGTGAGATGATTTCACAGAACACAAAGAAGTTTCTCTGAAAGCTTCCTTCTCTTTGTTATCGGAGGATATTTCCTTTGGCCCTATCGTCTTCAAAGGGATCCGAAATATCTGTTCTCAGATTCCACAGAAATAAGGCTAGCAAAGAGATCCACGAAATACAGATGTAACTCTGTGAGTGGAAGTCACACATCACAGAGGAGTTTCTCAGAAAGCTTCTTTCCAGATTTCATCTGAGGATATTTCCTTTTTCAACATAGCCCTCTATGGGCTTCCAAATATCACTTTGCCAATTCCACAAGAACTGTCTTAGCGAAAGGCTTCTTGAGGGGAAAGCTGTAACTCTGTGAGATGATTTCACAGAACACAAAGAAGTTTCTCAGAAAGCTTCTTTCTCTTTGTTATCGGAGGATATTTCCTTTGGCCCTATAGTCTTCAAAGGGATCCGAAATATCTGTTCTCAGATTCCACAGAAATAAGGCTAGCAAAGAGATCCACGAAATACAGATGTAACTCTGTGAGTGGAAGTCACACATCACAGAGCAGTTTCTCAGAAAGCTTTTTTCCAGATTTCATCTGAGGATATTTCCTTTTTCACCATAGCCCTCTATGGGCTTCCAAATATCACTTTGCCAATTCCACAAGAACTGGCTTACCGAAAGACTTCTTGAGGGGAAAGCTGTAACTCTGTGAGATGATTTCACAGAACACAAAGAAGTTTCGCAGAAAGCTTCTTTCTCTTTGTTATCGGAGGATATTTCCTTTGTCCCTATAGTGTTCAAAGGGATCCGAAATATCTGTTCTCAGATTCCACAGAAATAAGGCTAGCAAAGAGATCCACGAAATACAGATGTAACTCTGTGAGATGAATGAACAGAACACTAAGCAGTATCTCAGAAAGCTTCTTTCCAGATTTCATCTGAGGAAATTTCCTTTTTCACCATAGCCCTCTATGGGCTTCCAAATATCACTTTGCCAATTCCACAAGAACTGTCTTAGCGAAAGGCTTCTTGAGGGGAAAGCTGTAACTCTGTGAGATGATTTCACAGAACACAAAGAAGTTTCTCAGAAAGGTTCTTTCTCTTTGTTATCGGAGGATATTTCCTTTGGCCCTATAGTCTTCAAAGGGATCCGAAATATCTGTTCTCAGATTCCACAGAAATAAGGCTAGCAAAGAGATCCACGAAATACAGATGTAACTCTGTGAGATGAATGAACAGAACACTAAGCAGTTTCTCAGAAAGCTTCTTTCCAGATTTCATCTGAGGATATTTCCTTTTTCACCATAGCCCTCTATGGGCTTCCAAATATCACTTTGCCAATTCCACAAGAACTGTCTTAGCGAAAGGCTTCTTGAGGGGAAAGCTGTAACTCTGTGAGATGATTTCACAGAACACAAAGAAGTTTCTGAGAAGGATTTTTTCTCTTTGTTATCAGAGGATATTTCCTTTGGCCCTATAGTTTTCAAAGGGATCCGAAATATCTGTTCTCAGATTCCACAGAAATAAGGCTATCAAAGAGATCCACGAAATACAGATGTAACTCTGTGACTGGAAGTCACACATCACAGAGCAGTTTCTCAGAAAGCTTCTTTCCAGATTTCATCTGAGGATATTTCCTTTTTCACCATAGCCCTCTATGGGCTTCCAAATATCACTTTGCCAATTCCTCAAGAACTGGCTTACCGAAAGACTTCTTGAGGCGAAAGCTGTAACTGTGTGAGATGATTTCACAGAACACAAAGAAGTTTCTCAGAAAGCTTCTTTCTCTTTCTTATCGGAGGATATTTCCTTTGGCCCTATAGTCTTCAAAGGGATCCGAAATATCTGTTCTCAGATTCCATAGAAATAAGGCTAGCAAAGAGATCCACGAAATACAGATGTAACTCTGTGAGATGAATGAACAGAACACTAAGCAGTTTCTCAGAAAGCTTCTTTCCAGATTTCATCTGAGGATATTTCCTTTTTCACCATAGCCCTCTATGGGCTTCCAAATATCACTTTGCCAATTCCACAAGAACTGTCTTAGCGAAAGGCTTCTTGAGGGGAACGCTGTAACTCTGTGAGATGATTTCACAGAACACAAAGAAGTTTCTAAGAAAGCGTCCTTCTCTTTGTTATCGGAGGATATTTCCTTTGGCCCTATAGTCTTCAAAGGGATCCGAAATATCTGTTCTCAGATTCCACAGAAATAAGGCTAGCAAAGAGATCCACGAAATACAGATGTAACTCTGTGAGTGGAAGTCACACATCACAGAGCAGTTTCTCAGAAAGCTTCTTTCCAGATTTCATCTGAGGATATTTCCTTTTTCAACATAGCCCTCTATAGGCTTCCAAATATCACTTTGCCAATTCCACAAGAACTGTCTTAGCGAAAGGCTTCTTGAGGGGAAAGCTGTAACTCTGTGAGATGATTTCACAGAACACAAAGAAGTTTCTCAGAAAGCTTCTTTCTCTTTGTTATCGGAGGATATTTCCTTTGGCCCTATAGTCTTCAAAGGGATCCGAAATATCTGTTCTCAGATTCCACAGAAATAAGGGTAGCAAAGAGATCCACGAAATACAGATGTAACTCTGTGAGTGGAAATCACACATCACAGAGCAGTTTCTCAGAAAGCTTCTTTCCAGATTTCATCTGAGGATATTTCCTTTTTCACCATAGCCCTCTATGGGCTTCCAAATATCACTTTGCCAATTCCACAAGAACTGTCTTAGCGAAAGGCTTCTTGAGGGGAAAGCTGTAACTCTGTGAGATGATTTCACAGAACACAAAGAAGTTTCTCAGAAAGCTTCTTTCTCTTTGTTATCGGAGGATATTTCCTTTGGCCCTATAGTCTTCAAAGGGATCCGAAATATCAGTTCTCACATTCCACAGAAATAAGGCTAGCAAAGAGATCCACGAAATACAGATGTAACTCTGTGAGATGAATGAACAGAACACTAAGCAGTTTCTCAGAAAGCTTCTTTCCAGATTTAATCTGAGGATATTTCCTTTTTCACCATAGCCCTCTATGGGCTTCCAAATATCACTTTGCCAATTCCACAAGAACTGTCTTAGCGTAAGGCTTCTTGAGGGGAAAGCTGTAACTCTGTGAGTTGTTTTCACAGAACACAAAGAAGTTTCTCAGAAAGCTTCCTTCTCTTTGTTATCGGAGGATATTTCCTTTGGCCCTATAGTCTTCAAAGGGATCCGAAATATCTGTTCTCAGATTCCACAGAAATAAGGCTAGCAAAGAGATCCACGAAATACAGATGTAACTCTGTGAGTGGAAGTCACACATCACAGAGCAGTTTCTCAGAAAGCTTCTTTACAGATTTCATCTGAGGATATTTCCTTTTTCACCATAGCCCTCTATGGGCTTCCAAATATCACTTTGCCAATTCCACAAGAACTGGCTTACCGAAAGACTTCTTGAGGGGAAAGCTGTAACTGTGTGAGATGATTTCACAGAACACAAAGAAGTTTCTCAGAAAGCTACTTTCTCTTTGTTATCGGAGGATATTTCCTTTGGCCCTATAGTCTTCAAAGGGATCCGAAATATCTGTTCTCAGATTCCACAGAAATAAGGCTAGCAAAGAGATCCACGAAATACAGATGTAATTCTGTGAGATGAATGAACAGAACACTAAGCAGTTTCTTAGAAAGCTTCTTTCCAGATTTCATCTGAGGATATTTCCTTTTTCACCATAGCCCTCTATGGGCTTCCAAATATCACTTTGCCAATTCCACAAGAACTGTCTTAGCGAAAGGCTTCTTGAGGGGAAAGCTGTAACTCTGTGAGATAATTTCACAGAACACAAAGAAGTTTCTCAGAAAGGTTCTTTCTCTTTGTTATCGGAGGATATTTCCTTTGGCCCTATAGTCTTCAAAGGGATCCGAAATATCAGTTCTCACATTCCACAGAAATAAGGCTAGCAAAGAGATCCACGAAATACAGATGTAACTCTGTGAGATTAATGAACAGAACACTAAGCAGTTTCTCAGAAAGCTTCTTTCCAGATTCAATCTGAGGATATTTCCTTTTTCACCAAAGCCCTCTATGGGCTTCCAAATATCACTTTGCCAATTCCACAAGAACTGTCTTAGCGAAAGGCTTCTTGCGGGGAAAGCTGTAACTCCGTGAGATGATTTCACAGAACACAAAGAAGTTTCTCAGAAAGCTTCCTTCTCTTTGTTATGGGAGGATATTTCCTTTGGCACTATAGTCTTCAAAGGGATCCGAAATATCTGTTCTCAGATTCCACAGAAATAAGGCTAGCAAAGAGATCCACGAAATACAGATGTAACTCTGTGAGTGGAAGTCACACATCACAGAGCAGTTTCTCAGAAAGCTTCTTTACAGATTTCATCTGAGGATATTTCCTTTTTCACCATAGCCCTCTATGGGCTTCCAAATATCACTTTGCCAATTACACAAGAACTGTCTTAGCGAAAGGCTTCTTGAGGGGAAAGATGTAACTCTGTGAGATGATTTCACAGAACACAAAGAAGTTTCTCAGAAAGCTTCTTTCTCTTTGTTATCGGAGGATATTTCCTTTGGCCCTATAGTCTTCAAAGGGATCCGAAATATCTGTTCTCAGATTCCACATAAATAAGGCTAGCAAAGAGATCCACGAAATACAGATGTAATTCTGTGAGATGAATGAAGAGAACACTAAGCAGTTTCTCAGAAAGCTTCTTTCCAGATTTCATCTGAGGATATTTCCTTTTTCACCATAGCCCTCTATGGGCTTCCAAATATCACTTTGCCAATTCCACAAGAACTGTCTTAGCGAAAGGCTTCTTGAGGGGAAAGCTGTAACTCTGTGAGATGATTTCACAGAACACAAAGAAGTTTCTCAGAAAGCTTCTTTCTCTTTGTTATCGGAGTATATTTCCTTTGGCCCTATAGTCTTCATAGGGATCCGAAATATCTGTTCTGAGATTCCACAGAAATAAGGCTAGCAAAGAGATCCACGAAATACAGATGTAACTCTGTGAGATGAATGAACAGAACACTAAGCAGTTTCTCAGAAATCTTCTTTCCAGGTTTCATTTTAGGATATTTCCTCTTTCACCATATCCCTCTAAGGGCTTCCAAATATCACTTTGCCAATTCCACAAGAACTGTCTTAGCCAAAGGCTTCTTGAGGGGAAAGCTGTAACTCTGTGAGATGATTTCACAGAACACAAAGAAGTTTCTCAGAAAGCTTCCTTCTCTTTGTTATCGGAGGATACTTCCTTTGGCCCTATAGTCTTCCAAGGGATCCGAAATATCTGTTCTCAGATTCCACAGAAATAAGGCTAGCAAAGAGATCCACGAAATACAGATGTAACTCTGTGAGTGGAAGTCACACATCACAGAGCAGTTTCTCAGAAAGCTTCTTTCCAGATTTCATCTGAGGATATTTCCTTTTTCACCATAGCCCTCTATGGGCTTCCAAATATCACTTTGCCAATTCCACAAAAACTGTCTTATCGAAAGGCTTCTTGAGGGGAAAGTTGTAACTCTGTGAGATGATTTCACAGAACACAAAGAAGTTTCTCAGAAAGCTTCTTTCTCTTTGTTATCGGAGGAAATTTCCTTTGGCCCTATAGTCTTCAAAGGGATCCGAAATATCTGTTTTCAGATTCCACAGAAATAAGGCTAGCAAAGAGATCCACGAAATACAGATGTAACTCTGTGAGTGGATGTCACACATCACAGAGAAGTTTCTCAGAAAGCTTCTTTCCAGATTTCATCTGAGGATATTTACTTTTTCACCATAGCCCTCTATGGGCTTCCAAATATCACGTTGCCAATTCCACAAGAACTGTCTTAGCGAAAGGCTTCTTGAGGGGAAAGCTGTAACTCTGTGAGATGATTTCACAGAACCCAAAGAGGTTTCTCAGAAAGCTTCTTTCTCTTTGTTATCGGAGGATATTTCCTTTGGCCCTATAGTCTTCAAAGGGATCCGAAATATCTGTTCTCAGATTCCACAGAAATAAGGCTAGCAAAGAGATCTACGGAATACCGATGTATCTCTGTGAGATGAATGAACAGAACACTAAGCAGTTTCTCAGAAAGCTTCTTTCCAGATTTCATCTGAGGATATTTTCTTCTTCACCATAGCCCTCTATGGGCTTCCAAATAACACTTTGCCAATTCCACAAGAACTGTCTTAGCGAAAGGCTTCTTGAGGGGAAAGCTGTAACTCTGTGAGATGATTTCACAGAACACAAAGAAGTTTCTCGGAAAGCTTCTTTCTCTTTGTTATCGGGGTATATTTCCTTTGGCCCTATAGTCTTCAAAGGGATCCGAAATATCTGTTCTCAGATTCCACAGAAATAAGGCTAGCAAAGAGATCCACGAAATACAGATCTAACTCTGTGAGATGAATGAAGAGAACACTAAGGAGTTTCTCAGAAAGGTTCTTTCCAGATTTCATCTGAGGATATTTCCTTTTTCACCATAGCCCTCTAAGGGCTTCCAAATATAACTTTGCCAATTCCACAAGAACTGTCTTAGCGAAAGGCTTCTTGAAGGGAAAGCTGTAACTCTGTGAGATGATTACACAGAACACAAAGAAGTTTCTCAGAAAGCTTCCTTCTCTTTGTTATGGGAGGATATTTCCTTTGGGCCTATAGTCTTCAAAGGGATCCGAAATATCTGTTCTCAGATTCCACAGAAATAAGGCTAGCAAAGAGATCCACGAAATACAGATGTAACTCTGTGAGTGGAAGTCACACGTCACAGAGCAGTTTCTCAGAAAGCTTCTTTCCAGATTTTATCTGAGGATATTTCCTTTTTCACCATAGCCCTCTATGGGCTTCCAAATATCACTTTGCCAATTCCACAAGAACTGTCTTAGCGTAAGGCTTCTTGAGGGGAAAGCTGTAACTCTGTGAGTTGTTTTCACAGAACACAAAGAAGTTTCTCAGAAAGCTTCCTTCTCTTTGTTATCGGAGGATATTTCCTTTGGCCCTATAGTCTTCAAATGGATCCGAAATATCTGTTCTCAGATTCCACAGAAATAAGGCTAGCAAAGAGATCCACGAAATACAGATGTAACTCTGTGAGTGGAAGTCACACATCACAGAGCAGTTTCTCAGAAAGCTTCTTTACAGATTTCATCTGAGGATATTTCCTTTTTCACCATAGCCCTCTATGGGCTTCCAAATATCACTTTGCCAATTCCACAAGAACTGGCTTACCGAAAGACTTCTTGAGGGGAAAGCTGTAACTGTGTGAGATGATTTCACAGAACACAAAGAAGTTTCTCAGAAAGCTACTTTCTCTTTGTTATCGGAGGATATTTCCTTTGGCCCTATAGTCTTCAAAGGGATCCGAAATATCTGTTCTCAGATTCCACAGAAATAAGGCTAGGAAAGAGATCCACGAAATACAGATGTAATTCTGTGAGATGAATGAACAGAACACTAAGCAGTTTCTTAGAAAGCTTCTTTCCAGATTTCATCTGAGGATATTTCCTTTTTCACCATAGCCCTCTATGGGCTTCCAAATATCACTTTGCCAATTCCACAAGAACTGTCTTAGCGAAAGGCTTCTTGAGGGGAAAGCTGTAACTCTGTGAGATAATTTCACAGAACACAAAGAAGTTTCTCAGAAAGGTTCTTTCTCTTTGTTATCGGAGGATATTTCCTTTGGCCCTATAGTCTTCAAAGGGATCCGAAATATCAGTTCTCACATTCCACAGAAATAAGGCTAGCAAAGAGATCCACGAAATACAGATGTAACTCTGTGAGATGAATGAACAGAACACTAAGCAGTTTCTCAGAAAGCTTCTTTCCAGATTCAATCTGAGGATATTTCCTTTTTCACCAAAGCCCTCTATGGGCTTCCAAATATCACTTTGCCAATTCCACAAGAACTGTCTTAGCGAAAGGCTTCTTGCGGGGAAAGCTGTAACTCCGTGAGATGATTTCACAGAACACAAAGAAGTTTCTCAGAAAGCTTCCTTCTCTTTGTTATGGGAGGATATTTCCTTTGGCACTATAGTCTTCAAAGGGATCCGAAATATCTGTTCACAGATTCCACAGAAATAAGGCTAGCAAAGAGATCCACGAAATACAGATGTAACTCTGTGAGTGGAAGTCACACATCACAGAGCAGTTTCTCAGAAAGCTTCTTTACAGATTTCATCTGAGGATATTTCCTTTTTCACCATAGCCCTCTATGGGCTTCCAAATATCACTTTGCCAATTACACAAGAACTGTCTTAGCGAAAGGCTTCTTGAGGGGAAAGATGTAACTCTGTGAGATGATTTCACAGAACACAAAGAAGTTTCTCAGAAAGCTTCTTTCTCTTTGTTATCGGAGGATATTTCCTTTGGCCCTATAGTCTTCAAAGGGATCCGAAATATCTGTTCTCAGATTCCACATAAATAAGGCTAGCAAAGAGATCCACGAAATACAGATGTAATTCTGTGAGATGAATGAAGAGAACACTAAGCAGTTTCTCAGAAAGCTTCTTTCCAGATTTCATCTGAGGATATTTCCTTTTTCACCATAGCCCTCTATGGGCTTCCAAATATCACTTTGCCAATTCCACAAGAACTGTCTTAGCGAAAGGCTTCTTGAGGGGAAAGCTGTAACTCTGTGAGATGATTTCACAGAACACAAAGAAGTTTCTCAGAAAGCTTCTTTCTCTTTGTTATCGGAGTATATTTCCTTTGGCCCTATAGTCTTCATAGGGATCCGAAATATCTGTTCTGAGATTCCACAGAAATAAGGCTAGCAAAGAGATCCACGAAATACAGATGTAACTCTGTGAGATGAATGAACAGAACACTAAGCAGTTTCTCAGAAATCTTCTTTCCAGGTTTCATTTTAGGATATTTCCTCTTTCACCATATCCCTCTAAGGGCTTCCAAATATCACTTTGCCAATTCCACAAGAACTGTCTTAGCCAAAGGCTTCTTGAGGGGAAAGCTGTAACTCTGTGAGATGATTTCACAGAACACAAAGAAGTTTCTCAGAAAGCTTCCTTCTCTTTGTTATCGGAGGATACTTCCTTTGGCCCTATAGTCTTCCAAGGGATCCGAAATATCTGTTCTCAGATTCCACAGAAATAAGGCTAGCAAAGAGATCCACGAAATACAGATGTAACTCTGTGAGTGGAAGTCACACATCACAGAGCAGTTTCTCAGAAAGCTTCTTTCCAGATTTCATCTGAGGATATTTCCTTTTTCACCATAGCCCTCTATGGGCTTCCAAATATCACTTTGCCAATTCCACAAAAACTGTCTTATCGAAAGGCTTCTTGAGGGGAAAGTTGTAACTCTGTGAGATGATTTCACAGAACACAAAGAAGTTTCTCAGAAAGCTTCTTTCTCTTTGTTATCGGAGGAAATTTCCTTTGGCCCTATAGTCTTCAAAGGGATCCGAAATATCTGTTCTCAGATTCCACAGAAATAAGGCTAGCAAAGAGATCCACGAAATACAGATGTAACTCTGTGAGTGGAAGTCACACGTCACAGAGCAGTTTCTCAGAAAGCTTCTTTCCAGATTTTATCTGAGGATATTTCCTTTTTCACCATAGCTCTCTAGGGGCTTCCAAATATCACGTTTCGAATTCCACAAGAACTGTCTTAGCGAAAGGCTTCTTGAGGGGAAAGCTGTAACTCTGTGAGATGATTTCACAGAACACAAAGAAGTTTCTCAGAAAGCTTCTTTCTCTTTTTTATCGGAGGATATTTCCTTTGGCCCTATAGTCTTCAAAGGGATCCGAAATATCTGTTCTCAGATTCCACAGAAATAAGGCTAGCAAAGAGATCCACGAAATACCGATGTAACTCTGTGAGATGAATGAACAGAACACTAAGCAGTTTCTCAGAAAGCTTTTATCCAGATTTCATCTGAGGATATTTCCTTTTTCACCATAGCCCTCTATGGGCTTCCAAATATCACTTTGCCAATTCCACAAGAACTGTCTTAGCGAAAGGCTTCTTGAGGGGAGAGCTGTAACTCTGTGAGATGATTTCACAGAACACAAAGAAGTTTCTCAGAAAGCTTCTTTCTCTTTGTTATCGGAGGAAATTTCCTTTGGCCCTATAGTCTTCAAAGGGATCCGAAATATCTGTTTTCAGATTCCACAGAAATAAGGCTAGCAAAGAGATCCACGAAATACAGATGTAACTCTGTGAGTGGATGTCACACATCACAGAGCAGTTTCTCAGAAAGCTTCTTTCCAGATTTCATCTGAGGATATTTCCTTTTTCACCATAGCCCTCTATGGGCTTCCAAATATCACGTTGCCAATTCCACAAGAACTGTATTAGCGAAAGGCTTCTTGAGGGGAAAGCTGTAACTCTGTGAGATGATTTCACAGAACCCAAAGAGGTTTCTCAGAAAGCTTCTTTCTCTTTGTTATCGGAGGAAATTTCCTTTGGCCCTATAGTCTTCAAAGGGATCCGAAATATCTGTTTTCAGATTCCACAGAAATAAGGCTAGCAAAGAGATCCACGAAATACAGATGTAACTCTGTGAGTGGATGTCACACATCACAGAGCAGTTTCTCAGAAAGCTTCTTTCCAGATTTCATCTGAGGATATTTCCTTTTTCACCATAGCCCTCTATGGGCTTCCAAATATCACGTTGCCAATTCCACAAGAACTGTCTTAGCGAAAGGCTTCTTGAGGGGAAAGCTGTAACTCTGTGAGATGATTTCACAGAACACAAAGAAGTTTCTCAGAAAGCTTCTTTCTCTTTGTTATCGGAGGATATTTCCTTTGGCCCTATAGTCTTCAAAGGGATCCGAAATATCTGTTCTCAGATTCCACAGAAATAAGGCTAGCAAAGAGATCTACGGAATACCGATGTATCTCTGTGAGATGAATGAACAGAACACTAAGCAGTTTCTCAGAAAGCTTCTTTCCAGATTTCATCTGAGGATATTTTCTTCTTCACCATAGCCCTCTATGGGCTTCCAAATAACACTTTGCCAATTCCACAAGAACTGTCTTAGCGAAAGGCTTCTTGAGGGGAAAGCTGTAACTCTGTGAGATGATTTCACAGAACACAAAGAAGTTTCTCAGAAAGCTTCTTTCTCTTTGTTATCGGAGGATATTTCCTTTGGCCCTATAGTCTTCAAAGGGATCCGAAATATCTGTTCTCAGATTCCACAGAAATAAGGCTAGCAAAGAGATCCACGAAATACAGATGTAACTCTGTGAGATGAATGAAGAGAACACTAAGGAGTTTCTCAGAAAGGTTCTTTCCAGATTTCATCTGAGGATATTTCCTTTTTCACCATAGCCCTCTAAGGGCTTCCAAATATAACTTTGCCAATTCCACAAGAACTGTCTTAGCGAAAGGCTTCTTGAAGGGAAAGCTGTAACTCTGTGAGATGATTACACAGAACACAAAGAAGTTTCTCAGAAAGCTTCCTTCTCTTTGTTATGGGAGGATATTTCCTTTGGGCCTATAGTCTTCAAAGGGATCCGAAATATCTGTTCTCAGATTCCACAGAAATAAGGCTAGCAAAGAGATCCACGAAATACAGATGTAACTCTGTGAGTGGAAGTCACACGTCACAGAGCAGTTTCTCAGAAAGCTTCTTTCCAGATTTTATCTGAGGATATTTCCTTTTTCACCATAGCTCTCTATGGGCTTCCAAATATCACGTTTCGAATTCCACAAGAACTGTCTTAGCGAAAGGCTTCTTGAGGGGAAAGCTGTAACTCTGTGAGATGATTTCACAGAACACAAAGAAGTTTCTCAGAAAGCTTCTTTCTCTTTGTTATCGGAGGATATTTCCTTTGGCCCTATAGTCTTCAAAGGGATCCGAAATATCTGTTCTCAGATTCCACAGAAATAAGGCTAGCAAAGAGATCCACGAAATACCGATGTAACTCTGTGAGATGAATGAACAGAACACTAAGCAGTTTCTCAGAAAGCTTTTTTCCAGATTTCATCTGAGGATATTTCCTTTTTCACCATAGCCCTCTATGGGCTTCCAAATATCACTTTGCCAATTCCACAAGAACTGTCTTAGCGAAAGGCTTCTTGAGGGGAGAGCTGTAACTCTGTGAGATGATTTCACAGAACACAAAGAAGTTTCTCAGAAAGCTTCCTTCTCTTTGTTATCTGAGGATATTTCCTTTGGCCCTATAGTCTTCAAAGGGATCCGAAATATCTGTTCTCAGATTCCACAGAAATAAGGCTAGCAAAGAGATCCACGAAATACCGATGTAACTCTGTGAGATGAATGAACAGAACACTAAGCAGTTTCTCAGAAAGCTTCTATCCAGATTTCTTCTGAGGATACTTCCTTTTTCACCACAGCCCTCTATGGGCTTCCAAATATCACTTTGCCAATTCCACAAGAACTGTCTTAGCAAAAGGCTTCTTGAGGGGAAAGCTGTAACTCTGTGAGATGATTTCACAGAACACAAAGAAGTTTCTCAGAATGCTTCCTTCTCTTTGTTATCGGATGATATTTCCTTTCGCCCTATAGTCTTCAAAGGGATCCGAAATATCTGTTCTCAGATTCCACAGAAATAAGGCTAGCAAAGAGATCCACGAAATACAGATGTAACTCTGTGAGTGGAAGTCACACATCACCGAGCATTTTCTCAGAAAGCTTCTTTCTAGATTTCATCTGAGGATATTTCCTTTTTCACCATAGCCCTCTATGGGCTTCCAAATATCACATTGCCAATTCCACAAGAACTGTCTTATCGAAAGGCTTCTTGAGAGGAAAGCTGTAACTCTGTGAGATGATTTCACAGAACACAAAGAAGTTTCTCAGAAAGCTTCTTTCTCTTTGTTATCGCAGGATATTTCCTTTGGCCCTATAGTCTTCAAAGGGATGCGAAATATTTGTTCTCAGATTCCACAGAAATAAGGCTAGCAAAGAGATCCACGAAATAGAGAAGTAACTCTGTGAGTGGAAGTCACACGTCACAGAGGAGTTTCTCAGAAAGTTTCTTTCCAGATTTCATCTGAGGATATTTCCTTTTTCACTATAGCCCTCTATGGGCTTCCAAATATCACTTTGCCAATTCCACAAGAACTGGCTTACCGAAAGGCTTCTTGAGGGGAAAGCTGTAACTCTGTGAGATGATTTCACAGAACACAAAGAAGTTTCTAAGAAAGCTTCCTTCTCTTTGTTATCGGAGGATATTTCCTTTGGCCCTATAGTCTTCAAAGGGATCCGAAATATCTGTTCTCAGATTTCACAGAAATAAGGCTAGCAAAGAGATCCACGAAATACAGATGTAACTCTGTGAATGGAAGTCACACATCTCAGAGCAGTTTCTCAAAAAGCTTCTTTCCAGATTTCATCTGAGGATATTTCCTTTTTCACCATAGCCCTCTATGGGCTTCCAAATATCACTTTGCCAATTCCACAAGAACTGTCTTAGCGAAAGGCTTCTTGAGGGGAAAGCTGTAACTCTGTGAGATGATTTCACAGAACACAAAGAAGTTTCTCAGAAAGCTTCCTTCTCTTTGTTATCGGAGGATATTTCCTTTGGTCCTATAGTCTTCAAAGGGATCCGAAATATCTGTTCTCAGATTCCACAGAAATAAGGCTAGCAAAGAGATCCACGAAATACAGATGTAACTCTGTGAGATGAATGAACAGAACACTAAGCAGTTTCTCAGAAAGCTTCTTTCCAGATTTCATCTGAGAATATTTCCTTTTTCACCATAGCCCTCTATGGGCTTCCAAATATCACTTTGCCAATTCCACAAGAACTGTCTTAGCGAAAGTCTTCTTGAGTGGAAAGCTGTAACTCTGTGAGATGATTTCACAGAACACAAAGAAGTTTCTCAGAAAGCTTCCTTCTCTTAGTTATCGGAGGATATTTCCTTTGGCCCTATAGTCTTCAAAGGGATCCGAAATATCTGTTCTCAGATTCCACAGAAATAAGGCTAGCAGAGAGATCCACTAAATACAGATGTAACTCTGTGAGTGGAAGTCACACATCACAGAGCAGATTCTCAGAAAGCTTCTTTCCAGATTTCATCTGAGGATATTTCCTTTTTCACCATAGCCCTCTATGGGCTTCCAAATATCACTTTGCCAATTCCACAAGAACTGTCTTAGCGAAAGGCTTCTTGAGGGGAAAGGTGTAACTCTGTGAGATGATTTCACAGAACACAAAGAAGTTTCTCAGAAAGCTTCTTTTTCTTTGTTATCGGAGGATATTTCCTTTGGCCCTATAGTCTTCAAAGGGATCCGAAATATCTGTTCTCAGATTCCACAGAAATAAGGCTAGCAAAGAGATCCACGAAATACCGATGTAACTCTGTGAGATGAATGAACAGAACACTAAGCAGTTTCTCAGAAAGCTTCTTTCCAGATTTCATCTGAGGATATTTCCTTTTTCACCATAGCCCTCTAAGGGCTTCCAAATATAACTTTGCCAATTCCACAAGAACTGTCTTAGCGAAAGGCTTCTTGAAGGGAAAGCTGTAACTCTGTGAGATGATTACACAGAACACAAAGAAGTTTCTCAGAAAGCTTCCTTCTCTTTGTTATGGGAGGATATTTCCTTTGGGCCTATAGTCTTCAAAGGGATCCGAAATATCTGTTCTCAGATTCCACAGAAATAAGGCTAGCAAAGAGATCCACGAAATACAGATGTAACTCTGTGAGTGGAAGTCACACGTCACAGAGCAGTTTCTCAGAAAGCTTCTTTCCAGATTTTATCTGAGGATATTTCCTTTTTCACCATAGCTCTCTATGGGCTTCCAAATATCACGTTTCGAATTCCACGAGAACTGTCTTAGCGAAAGGCTTCTTGAGGGGAAAGCTGTAACTCTGTGAGATGATTTCACAGAACACAAAGAAGTTTCTCAGAAAGCTTCTTTCTCTTTGTTATCGGAGGATATTTCCTTTGGCCCTATAGTCTTCAAAGGGATCCGAAATATCTGTTCTCAGATTCCACAGAAATAAGGCTAGCAAAGAGATCCACGAAATACCGATGTAACTCTGTGAGATGAATGAACAGAACACTAAGCAGTTTCTCAGAAAGCTTTTTTCCAGATTTCATCTGAGGATATTTCCTTTTTCACCATAGCCCTCTATGGGCTTCCAAATATCACTTTGCCAATTCCACAAGAACTGTCTTAGCGAAAGGCTTCTTGAGGGGAGAGCTGTAACTCTGTGAGATGATTTCACAGAACACAAAGAAGTTTCTCAGAAAGCTTCTTTCTCTTTGTTATCGGAGGAAATTTCCTTTGGCCCTATAGTCTTCAAAGGGATCCGAAATATCTGTTTTCAGATTCCACAGAAATAAGGCTAGCAAAGAGATCCACGAAATACAGATGTAACTCTGTGAGTGGATGTCACACATCACAGAGCAGTTTCTCAGAAAGCTTCTTTCCAGATTTCATCTGAGGATATTTCCTTTTTCACCATAGCCCTCTATGGGCTTCCAAATATCACGTTGCCAATTCCACAAGAACTGTCTTAGCGAAAGGCTTCTTGAGGGGAAAGCTGTAACTCTGTGAGATGATTTCACAGAACCCAAAGAGGTTTCTCAGAAAGCTTCTTTCTCTTTGTTATCGGAGGAAATTTCCTTTGGCCCTATAGTCTTCAAAGGGATCCGAAATATCTGTTTTCAGATTCCACAGAAATAAGGCTAGCAAAGAGATCCACGAAATACAGATGTAACTCTGTGAGTGGATGTCACACATCACAGAGCAGTTTCTCAGAAAGCTTCTTTCCAGATTTCATCTGAGGATATTTCCTTTTTCACCATAGCCCTCTATGGGCTTCCAAATATCACGTTGCCAATTCCACAAGAACTGTCTTAGCGAAAGGCTTCTTGAGGGGAAAGCTGTAACTCTGTGAGATGATTTCACAGAACCCAAAGAGGTTTCTCAGAAAGCTTCTTTCTCTTTGTTATCGGAGGATATTTCCTTTGGCCCTATAGTCTTCAAAGGGATCCGAAATATCTGTTCTCAGATTCCACAGAAATAAGGCTAGCAAAGAGATCTACGGAATACCGATGTATCTCTGTGAGATGAATGAACAGAACACTAAGCAGTTTCTCAGAAAGCTTCTTTCCAGATTTCATCTGAGGATATTTTCTTCTTCACCATAGCCCTCTATGGGCTTCCAAATAACACTTTGCCAATTCCACAAGAACTGTCTTAGCGAAAGGCTTCTTGAGGGGAAAGCTGTAACTCTGTGAGATGATTTCACAGAACACAAAGAAGTTTCTCAGAAAGCTTCTTTCTCTTTGTTATCGGGGTATATTTCCTTTGGCCCTATAGTCTTCAAAGGGATCCGAAATATCTGTTCTCAGATTCCACAGAAATAAGGCTAGCAAAGAGATCCACGAAATACAGATGTAACTCTGTGAGATGAATGAAGAGAACACTAAGGAGTTTCTCAGAAAGGTTCTTTCCAGATTTCATCTGAGGATATTTCCTTTTTCACCATAGCCCTCTAAGGGCTTCCAAATATAACTTTGCCAATTCCACAAGAACTGTCTTAGCGAAAGGCTTCTTGAAGGGAAAGCTGTAACTCTGTGAGATGATTACACAGAACACAAAGAAGTTTCTCAGAAAGCTTCCTTCTCTTTGTTATGGGAGGATATTTCCTTTGGGCCTATAGTCTTCAAAGGGATCCGAAATATCTGTTCTCAGATTCCACAGAAATAAGGCTAGCAAAGAGATCCACGAAATACAGATGTAACTCTGTGAGTGGAAGTCACACGTCACAGAGCAGTTTCTCAGAAAGCTTCTTTCCAGATTTTATCTGAGGATATTTCCTTTTTCACCATAGCTCTCTATGGGCTTCCAAATATCACGTTTCGAATTCCACAAGAACTGTCTTAGCGAAAGGCTTCTTGAGGGGAAAGCTGTAACTCTGTGAGATGATTTCACAGAACACAAAGAAGTTTCTCAGAAAGCTTCTTTCTCTTTGTTATCGGAGGATATTTCCTTTGGCCCTATAGTCTTCAAAGGGATCCGAAATATCTGTTCTCAGATTCCACAGAAATAAGGCTAGCAAAGAGATCCACGAAATACCGATGTAACTCTGTGAGATGAATGAACAGAACACTAAGCAGTTTCTCAGAAAGCTTTTTTCCAGATTTCATCTGAGGATATTTCCTTTTTCACCATAGCCCTCTATGGGCTTCCAAATATCACTTTGCCAATTCCACAAGAACTGTCTTAGCGAAAGGCTTCTTGAGGGGAGAGCTGTAACTCGGTGAGATGATTTCACAGAACACAAAGAAGTTTCTCAGAAAGCTTCCTTCTCTTTGTTATCTGAGGATATTTCCTTTGGCCCTATAGTCTTCAAAGGGATCCGAAATATCTGTTCTCAGATTCCACAGAAATAAGGCTAGCAAAGAGATCCACGAAATACCGATGTAACTCTGTGAGATGAATGAACAGAACACTAAGCAGTTTCTCAGAAAGCTTCTATCCAGATTTCTTCTGAGGATACTTCCTTTTTCACCACAGCCCTCTATGGGCTTCCAAATATCACTTTGCCAATTCCACAAGAACTGTCTTAGCAAAAGGCTTCTTGAGGGGAAAGCTGTAACTCTGTGAGATGATTTCACAGAACACAAAGAAGTTTCTCAGAATGCTTCCTTCTCTTTGTTATCGGATGATATTTCCTTTCGCCCTATAGTCTTCAAAGGGATCCGAAATATCTGTTCTCAGATTCCACAGAAATAAGGCTAGCAAAGAGATCCACGAAATACAGATGTAACTCTGTGAGTGGAAGTCACACATCACCGAGCATTTTCTCAGAAAGCTTCTTTCTAGATTTCATCTGAGGATATTTCCTTTTTCACCATAGCCCTCTATGGGCTTCCAAATATCACTTTGCCAATTCCACAAGAACTGTCTTATCGAAAGGCTTCTTGAGAGGAAAGCTGTAACTCTGTGAGATGATTTCACAGAACACAAAGAAGTTTCTCAGAAAGCTTCTTTCTCTTTGTTATCGCAGGATATTTCCTTTGGCCCTATAGTCTTCAAAGGGATGCGAAATATTTGTTCTCAGATTCCACAGAAATAAGGCTAGCAAAGAGATCCACGAAATAGAGAAGTAACTCTGTGAGTGGAAGTCACACGTCACAGAGCAGTTTCTCAGAAAGCTTCTTTCCAGATTTTATCTGAGGATATTTCCTTTTTCACCATAGCCCTCTATGGGCTTCCAAATATCACGTTGCGAATTCCACAAGAACTGTCTTAGCGAAAGGCTTCTTGAGGGGAAAGCTGTAACTCTGTGAGATGATTTCACAGAACACAAAGAAGTTTCTCAGAAAGCTTCTTTCTCTTTGTTATCGGAGGATATTTCCTTTGGCCCTATAGTCTTCAAAGGGATCCGAAATATCTGTTCTCAGATTCCACAGAAATAAGGCTAGCAAAGAGATCCACGAAATACCGATGTAACTCTGTGAGATGAATGAACAGAACACTAAGCAGTTTCTCAGAAAGCTTCTATCCAGATTTCATCTGAGGATACTTCCTTTTTCACCATAGCCCTCTATGGGCTTCCAAATATCACTTTGCCAATTCCACAAGAACTGTCTTAGCAAAAGGCTTCTTGAGGGGAAAGCTGTAACTCTGTGAGATGATTTCACAGAACACAAAGAAGTTTCTCAGAATGCTTCCTTCTCTTTGTTATCGGATGATATTTCCTTTCGCCCTATAGTCTTCAAAGGGATCCGAAATATCTGTTCTCAGATTCCACAGAAATAAGGCTAGCAAAGAGATCCACGAAATACAGATGTAACTCTTTGAGTGGAAGGCACACATCACAGAGCAGTTTCTCAGAAAGCTTCTTTCCAGATTTCATCTGAGGATATTTCCTTTTTCACCATAGCCCTCTATGGGCTTCCAAATATCACTTTGCCAATTCCACAAGAACTGTCTTATCGAAAGGCTTCTTGAGAGGAAAGCTGTAACTCTGTGAGATGATTTCACAGAACACAAAGAAGTTTCTCAGAAAGCTTCTTTCTCTTTGTTATCGCAGGATATTTCCTTTGGCCCTATAGTCTTCAAAGGGATGCGAAATATTTGTTCTCAGATTCCACAGAAATAAGGCTAGCAAAGAGATCCACGAAATAGAGAAGTAACTCTGTGAGTGGAAGGAACACATCACAGAGGAGTTTCTCAGAAAGCTTCTTTCCAGATTTCATCTGAGGATATTTCCTTTTTCACTATAGCCCTCTATGGGCTTCCAAATATCACTTTGCCAATTCCACAAGAACTGGCTTACCGAAAGGATTCTTGAGGGGAAAGCTGTAACTCTGTGAGATGATTTCACAGAACACAAAGAAGTTTCTAAGAAAGCTTCCTTCTCTTTGTTATCGCAGGATATTTCCTTTGGCCCTATAGTCTTCAAAGGGATCCGAAATATCTGTTCTCAGATTTCACAGAAATAAGGCTAGCAAAGAGATCCACGAAATACAGATGTAACTCTGTGAATGGAAGTCACACATCTCAGAGCAGTTTCTCAAAAAGCTTCTTTCCAGATTTCATCTGAGGATATTTCCTTTTTCACCATAGCCCTCTATGGGCTTCCAAATATCACTTTGCCAATTCCACAAGAACTGTCTTAGCGAAAGGCTTCTTGAGGGGAAAGCTGTAACTCTGTGAGATGATTTCACAGAACACAAAGAAGTTTCTCAGAAAGCTTCCTTCTCTTTGTTATCGGAGGATATTTCCTTTGGTCCTATAGTCTTCAAAGGGATCCGAAATATCTGTTCTCAGATTCCACAGAAATAAGGCTAGCAAAGAGATCCACGAAATACAGATGTAACTCTGTGAGATGAATGAACAGAACACTAAGCAGTTTCTCAGAAAGCTTCTTTCCAGATTTCATCTGAGAATATTTCCTTTTTCACCATAGCCCTCTATGGGCTTCCAAATATCACTTTGCCAATTCCACAAGAACTGTCTTAGCGAAAGTCTTCTTGAGTGGAAAGCTGTAACTCTGTGAGATGATTTCACAGAACACAAAGAAGTTTCTCAGAAAGCTTCCTTCTCTTAGTTATCGGAGGATATTTCCTTTGGCCCTATAGTCTTCAAAGGGATCCGAAATATCTGTTCTCAGATTCCACAGAAATAAGGCTAGCAGAGAGATCCACTAAATACAGATGTAACTCTGTGAGTGGAAGTCACACATCACAGAGCAGATTCTCAGAAAGCTTCTTTCCAGATTTCATCTGAGGATATTTCCTTTTTCAACATAGCCCTCTATGGGCTTCCAAATATCACTTTGCCAATTCCACAAGAACTGTCTTAGCGAAAGGCTTCTTGAGGGGAAAGGTGTAACTCTGTGAGATGATTTCACAGAACACAAAGAAGTTTCTCAGAAAGCTTCTTTTTCTTTGTTATCGGAGGATATTTCCTTTGGCCCTATAGTCTTCAAAGGGATCCGAAATATCTGTTCTCAGATTCCACAGAAATAAGGCTAGCAAAGAGATCCACGAAATACCGATGTAACTCTGTGAGATGAATGAACAGAACACTAAGCAGTTTCTCAGAAAGCTTCTTTCCAGATTTCATCTGAGGATATTTCCTTTTTCACCATAGCCCTCTATGGGATTCCAAATATCACTTTGCCAATTCCACAAGAACTGTCTTAGCGAAAGGCTTCTTGAGGGGAGAGCTGTAACTCTGTGAGATGATTTCACAGAACACAAAGAAGTTTCTCAGAAAGCTTCCTTCTCTTTGTTATCGGAGGATATTTCCTTTGGCCCTATAGTCTTCAAAGGGATCCGAAATATCTGTTCTCAGATTCCACAGAAATAAGGCTAGCAAAGAGATCCACGAAATACAGATGTAACTCTGTGAGTGGAAGTCACACATCACAGAGCATTTTCTCAGAAAGCTTCTTTCTAGATTTCATCTGAGGATATTTCCTTTTTCACCATAGCCCTCTATGGGCTTCCAAATATCACTTTGCCAATTCCACAAGAACTGTCTTATCGAAAGGCTTCTTGAGAGGAAAGCTGTAACTCTGTGAGATGATTTCACAGAACACAAAGAAGTTTCTCAGAAAGCTTCTTTCTCTTTGTTATCGCAGGATATTTCCTTTGGCCCTGTAGTCTTCAAAGGGATGCGAAATATTTGTTCTCAGATTCCACAGAAATAAGGCTTTCAAAGAGATCCACGAAATAGAGAAGTAATTCTGTGAGTGGAAGGAACACATCACAGAGCAGTTTCTCAGAAAGCTTCTTTCCAGATTTCATCTGAGGTTATTTCCTTTTTCACCATAGCCCTCTATGGACTTCCAAATATCACTTTGCCAATTCCACAAGAACTGGCTTACCGAAAGGCTTCTTGAGGGGAAAGCTGTAACTCTGTGAGATGATTTCACAGAACACAAAGAAGTTTCTCAGAAAGCTTCTTTCTCTTTGTTATCGGAGGATATTTCCTTTGGCCCTATAGTCTTCAAAGGGATCCGAAATATCTGTTTTCAGATTCCACAGAAATAAGGTGAGCAAAGAGATCCACGAAATACATATGTAACACTGTGAGATGAATGAAGAGAACACTAAGCAGTTTCTCAGAAAGCTTCTTTCCAGATTTCATCTGAGGATACTTCCTTTTTCACCATAGCACTCTATGGGCTTCCAAATATCATTTTGCCAATTCCACAAAAACTGGCTCAACGAAAGGCTTCTTGAGGGGAAAGCCGTAACTCTGTGAGATGATTTCACAGAACACAAAGAAGTTTCTCAGAAAGCTTCTTTCTCTTTGTTATCGGAGGATATTTCCTTTGGCCCTATAGTCTTCAAAGGGATCCGAAATATCTGTTCTCAGATTCCACAGAAATAAGGCTAGCAAAGAGATCCACGAAATACAGATGTAACTCTGTAAGATGAATGAACAGAACACTAAGCAGTTTCTCAGAAAGCTTCTTTCCAGATTTCATCTGAGGATATTTCCTTTTTCACCATAGCCCTCTATGGGCTTCCAAATATCACTTTGCCAATTCCACAAGAACTGTCTTAGCGAAAGGCTTCTTGAGGGGAAAGCTGTAACTCTGTGAGATGATTTCACAGAACACAAAGAAGTTTCTCAGAAAGTTTCTTTCTCTTTGTTATCGCAGGATATTTCCTTTGTCCCTATAGTCTTCAAAGGGATCCGAAATGTCTGTTCTCAGATTCCACAGAAATAAGGCTAGCAAAGAGATCCACGAAATACAGATGTAACTCTGTGAGATGAATGAACAGAACACTAAGCAGTTTCTCAGAAAGCTTCTTTCCAGATTTCATCTGAGGATATTTCCTTTTTCACTTTAGCCCTCTATGGGCTTCCAAATATCACTTTGCCTATTTCACAAGAACTGTCTTAGCGAAAGGCTTCTTGAGGGGAAAGCTGTAACTCTGTGAGATGATTTCACAGAACACAAAGAAGTTTCTCAGAAAGCTTCCTTCTCTTTGTTATCGGAGGATATTTCCTTAGGCCCTATAGTCTTCAAAGGGATCCGAAATATCTGTTCTCAGATTCCACAGAAATAAGGCTAGCAAAGAGATCCACGAAATACAGATGTAACTCTGTGAGTGGAAGTCACACATCACAGAGCATTTTCTCAGAAAGCTTCTTTCTAGATTTCATCTGAGGATATTTCCTTTTTCACCATAGCCCTCTATGGGCTTCCAAATACCACTTTGCCAATTCCACAAGAACTGTCTTATCGAAAGGCTTCTTGAGATGAAAGCTGTAACTCTGTGAGATGATTTCACAGAACACAAAGAAGTTTCTCAGAAAGCTTCTTTCTCTTTGTTATCGCAGGATATTTCTTTTGGTCCTATAGTCTTCAAAGGGATGCGAAATATTTGTTCTCAGATTCCACAGAAATAAGGCTAGCAAAGAGATTCAAGAAATAGAGAAGTAACTCTGTGAGTGGAAGGAACACATCACAGAGCAGTTTCTCAGAAAGCTTCTTTCCAGATTTCATCTGAGTATATTTCCTTTTTCACCATAGCCCTCTATGGGCTTCCAAATATCACTTTGCCAATTCCACAAGAACTGGCTTACCGAAAGGCTTCTTGAGGGGAAAGCTGTAACTCTGTGAGATGATTTCACAGAACACAAAGAAGTTTCTAAGAAAGCTTCCTTCTCTTTGTTATCGGAGGATATTTCCTTTGGCCCTATAGTCTTCAAAGGGATCCGAAATATCTGTTCTCAGATTTCACAGAAATAAGGCTAGGAAAGAGATCCACGAAATACAGATGTAACTCTGTGAGTGGAAGTCACACATCTCAGAGCAGTTTCTCAAAAAGCTTCTTTCCAGATTTCATCTGAGGATATTTCCTTTTTCACCATAGCCCTCTATGGGCTTCCAAATATCACTTTGCCAATTCCACAAGAACTGTCTTAGCGAAAGGCTTCTTGAGGGGAAAGCTGTAACTCTGTGAGATGATTTCACAGAACACAAAGAAGTTTCTCAGAAAGCTTCCTTCTCTTTGTTATCGGAGGATATTTCCTTTGGTCCTATAGTCTTCAAAGGGATCCGAAATATCTGTTCTCAGATTCCACAGAAATAAGGCTAGCAAAGAGATCCACGAAATACAGATGTAACTCTGTGAGATGAATGAACAGAACACTAAGCAGTTTCTCAGAAAGCTTCTTTCCAGATTTCATCTGAGGATATTTCCTTTTTCACCATAGCCCTCTATGGGCTTCCAAATATCACTTTGCCAATTCCACAAGAACTGTCTTAGCGAAAGGCTTCTTGAGGGGAAAGCTGTAACTCTGTGAGATGATTTCACAGAACACAAAGAAGTTTCTCAGAAAGCTTCTTTCTCTTTGTTATCGGAGGATATTTCCTTTGGCCCTATAGTCTTCAAAGGGATCCGAAATATCTGTTCTCAGATTCCACAGAAATAAGGCTAGCAAAGAGATCCACGAAATAGAGATATAACTCTGTGAGATGAATGAACAGAACACTAAGCAGTTTCTCAGAAAGCTTCTTTCCAGATTTCATCTGAGGATATTTCCTTTTTCACCATAGCCCTCTATGGGCTTCCAAATATCAGTTTGCCAATTCCACAAGAACTGTCTTAGCGAAAGTCTTCTTGAGGGGAAAGCTGTATCTCTGTGAGATGATTTCACATAACACAGAGAAGTTTCTCAGAAAGCTTTCTTCTCTTTGTTATCGGAGGATATTTCCTTTGGCCCTATAGTCTTGAAAGGGATCCGAAATATCTGTTCTCAGATTCCACAGAAATAAGGCTAGCAAAGAGATCCACGAAATAGAGATGTAACTCTGTGAGTGGAAGTCACACATCACAGAGCAGTTTCTCAGTAAGCTTCTTTCCAGATTTCATCTGAGGATATTTCCTTTTTCACCATAGCTCACTATGGGCTTCCAAATATCACTTTGCCAATTCCAGAAGAACTGTCTTAGCGAAAGTCTTCTTGAGTGGAAAGCTGCAACTGTGTGAGATGATTTCACAGAACACAAAGAAGTTTCTCAGAAAGCTTCTTTCTCTTTGTTATCGGAGGATATTTCTTTGGCCCTATAGTCTTCAAAGGTATCCGAAATATCTGTTCTCAGATTCCACAGAAATAAGGCTAGCAAAGAGATCCACGAAATACCGATGTAACTCTGTGAGATGAATGAACAGAACACTAAGCAGTTTCTCAGAAAGCTTCTTTCCATATTTCATCTGAGGATATTTCCTTTTTCACCATAACCCTCTATGGGCTTCCAAATATCACTTTGCCAATTCCACAAGAACTGTCTTAGCGAAAAGCTTCTTGAGGGGAAAGCTGTAACTCTGTGAGATGATTTCACAGAACACAACGAAGTTTCTCAGAAAGCTTCCTTCTCTTAGTTATCGGAGGATATTTACTTTGGCCCTATAGTCTTCAAAGGGATCCGAAATATCTGTTCTCAGATTCAATAGAAATAAGGCTAGCAAAGAGATCCACTAAATACAGATGTAACTCTGTGAGTGGAAGTCACACATCACAGAGCAGATTCTCAGAAAGCTTCTTTCCAGATTTCATCTGAGGATATTTCCTTTTTCACCATAGCCCTCTATGGGCTTCCAAATATCACTTTGCCAATTCCACAAGAACTGTCTTAGCGAAAGGCTTCTTGAGGGGAAAGGTGTAACTCTGTGAGATGATTTCACTGAACACAAAGAAGTTTCTCAGAAAGCTTCTTTTTCTTTGTTATCGGAGGATATTTCCTTTGGCCCTATAGTCTTCAAAGGGATCCGAAATATCTGTTCTCAGATTCCACAGAAATAAGGCTAGCAAAGAGATCCACGAAATACCGATGAAACTCTGTGAGTGGAAGTCACAAATCTCAGAGCAGTTTCTCAAAAAGCTTCTTTCCAGATTTCATCTGAGGATATTTCCTTTTTCACCATAGCCCTCTATGGGCTTCCAAATATCACGTTGCCAATTGCACAAGAACTGTCTTAGTGAAAGGCTTCTTGAGGGGAAAGCTGTAACTCTGTGAGATGATTTCACAGAACACAAAGAAGTTTCTCAGAAATCTTCTTTCTCTTTGTTATCGGAGGATATTTCCTTTGGCCCTGTAGTCTTCAAAGGGATCCGAAATATCTGTTCTCAGATTCCACAGAAATAAGGCTAGCAAAGAGATCCACGAAATAGAGATGTAACTCTGTGAGATGAATGAACAGAACACTAAGCAGTTTCTCAGAAAACTTCTTTCCAGATTTCATCTGTGGATATTTCCTTTTTCACCATAGCCCTCTATGGGCTTCCAAATATCACGTTGCCAATTCCACAAGAACTGTCTTAGCGAAAGGCTTCTTGAGGGGAAAGCTGTAACTCTGTGAGATGATTTCACAGAACACAAAGAAGTCTCTCAGAAAGCTTCTTTCTCTTTGTTATCCGAGGACATTTCCTTTGGCCCTATAGTCTTCAAAGGGATGCGAAATATTTGTTCTCAGATTCCACAGAAATAAGGCTAGCAAAGAGATCCACGAAATACAGATGTAACTCTGTGAGTGGAAGTCACACATCACAGAGCAGTTCCTCAGAAAGCTTCTTTTCAGATTTCATCTGAGGATATTTCCTTTTTCACCATAGCCCTCTATGGGCTTCCAAATATCACTTTGCCAATTCCACAAGAACTGTCTTAGCGAAAGGCTTCTTGAGGGGAAAGCTGTAACTCTGTGAGATGATTTCACAGAACACAAAGAAGTTTCTCAGAAAGCTTCTTTCTCTTTGTTATCGCAGGATATTTCCTTTGGCCCTATAGTCTTCAAAGGGATCCGAAATATCTGTTCTCACATTCCACAGAAATAAGGCTAGCAAAGAGATCCACGAAATACAGATGTAACTCTGTGAGATGAATGAACAGAACACTAAGCAGTTTCTCAGAAAGCTTCTTTCCAGATTTCATCTGAGGATATTTCCTTTTTCACCATAGCCCTCTATGGGCTTCCAAATATCACTTTGAAAATTGCACAAGAACTGTCTTAGCGAAAGGCTTCTTGAGGGGAAAGCTGTAACTCTGTGAGATGATTTCACAGAACACAAAGAAGTTTCTCAGAAAGCTTCTTTCTCTTTGTTATCGGAGGATATTTCCTTTGGCCCTATAGTCTTCAAAGGGATCCGAAATATCTGTTCTCAGATTCCACAGAAATAAGGCTAGCAAAGAGATCCACGAAACACAGATGTAACTCTGTGAGTGGAAGTCACACATCACAGAGCAGTTTCTCAGAAAGCTTCTTTCCAGATTTCATCTGAGGATATTTCCTTTTTCACCATAGCCCTCTATGGGCTTAAATATATCACTTTGCTAATTCCACAAGAACTGTCTTAGCGAAAGGCTTCTTGAGGGGAAAGCTGTAACTCTGTGAGATGATTTCACAGAACACAAAGAAGTTTCTCAGAAAGCTTCTTTCTCTTTGTTATCGGAGGATATTTCCTTTGGCCCTATAGTCTTCAAAGGGATCCGAAATATCTGTTCTCAGATTCCACAGAAATAAGGCTAGCAAAGAGATCCACGAAATAGAGATGTAATTCTGTGAGATGAATGAACAGAACACTAAGCAGTTTCTCAGAAAGCTTCTTTCCAGATTTCATCTGAGGATATTTCCTTTTTCACCATAGCCCTCTATGGGCTTCAAAATATCACTTTGCCAATTCCACAAGAACTGTCTTAGCGAAAGGCTTCTTGAGGGGAAAGCTCTAACTCTGTGAGATGATTTCACAGAACACAAAGAAGTTTCTCAGAAAGCTTCTTTCTCTTTGTTATCGGAGGATATTTCCGTTGGCCCTATAGTCTTCAAAGGGATCCGAAATATCTGTTCTCAGATTCCACAGAAATAAGGCTAGCAAAGAGATCCACGAAATAGAGATGTAACTCTGTGAGTGGAAGTCACACATCACAGTGCAGTTTCTCAGAAAGCTTCTTTCCAGATTTTATCTGAGGATATTTCCTTTTTCACCATAGCTCTCTATGGGCTTCCAAATATCACTTTGCCAATTCCACAAGAACTGTCTTAGCGAAAGGCTTCTTGAGGGGAAAGCTGTAACTCTGTGAGATGATTTCACAGAACACAAAGAAGTTTCTCAGAAAGGTTCTTTCTCTTTGTTATCGGAGGATATTTCCTTTGGCCCTATAGTCTTCAAAGGGATCCGAAATATCTGTTCTCAGATTCCACAGAAATAAGGCTAGCAAAGAGATCCATGAAATACAGATGTAACTCTGTGAGATGAATGAACAGAACACTAAGCAGTTTCTCAGAAAGCTTCCTTCCAGATTTCATCTGAGGATATTTCCTTTTTCAACATAGCCCTCTATGGGCTTCGAAATATCACTTTGCCAATTCCACAAGAACTGTCTTAGCGAAAGGCTTCTTGAGGGGAAAGCTGTAACTCTGTGACATGATTTCACAGAACACAAAGAAGTTTCTCAGAAAGGTTCTTTCTCTTTGTTATCGGAGGATATTTC
Source organism: Macaca nemestrina (assembly GCF_043159975.1). Classification (NCBI taxonomy): domain Eukaryota; kingdom Metazoa; phylum Chordata; class Mammalia; order Primates; family Cercopithecidae; genus Macaca; species Macaca nemestrina. The sequence continues at coordinate 108,247,827 of NC_092132.1, forward strand.
CTTTGGCCCTATAGTCTTCAAAGGGATCCGAAATATCTGTTCTCAGATTCCACAGAAATAAGGCTAGCAAAGAGATCTACGAAATACCGATGTAACTCTGTGAGATGAATGAACAGAACACTAAGCAGTTTCTCAGAAAGCTTCTTTCCAGATTTCATCTGAGGATATTTTCTTCTTCACCATAGCCATCTATGGGCTTCCAAATATCACTTTGCCAATTCCACAAGAACTGTCTTAGCGAAAAGCTTCTTGAGGGGAAAACTGTAACTCTGTGAGATGATTTCACAGAACACAAAGAAGTTTCTCAGAAAGCTTCTTTCTCTTTGTTATCGGAGGATATTTCCTTTAGCCCTATAGTCTTCAAAGCGATCCGAAATATCTGTACTCAGATTCCACAGAAATAAGGCTAGCAAAGAGATCCACGAAATACAGATGTAACTCTGTGTGTGGAAGTCACACATCACAGAGCAGTTTCTCAGAAAGCTTCTTTCCAGATTTCATCTGAGGATATTTCCTTTTTCACCATAGCCCTCTATGGGTTTCCAAATATCACTTTGCCAATTCCACAAGAACTGTCTTACCGAAAGGCTTCTTGAGGGGAAAGCTGTAACTCTGTGAGATGATTTCACAGAACACAAAGAAGTTTCTCAGAAAGCTTCTTTCTCTTTGTTATCGGAGGATATTTCCTTTGGCCCTATAGTCTTCAAAGGTATCCGAAATATCTGTTCTTAGATTCCACAGAAATAAGGCTAGCAAAGAGATCCACGAAATACAGATGTAACTCTGTGAGATGAATGAACAGAACACTAAGGAGTTTCTCAGAAAGCTTCTTTCCAGATTTCATCTGAGGATATTTCCTTTTTCACCATAGCCCTCTATGGGCTTCCAAATATCACTTTGCCAATTCCACAAGAACTGTCTTAGCGAAAGGCTTCTTGAGGGGAAAGCTTTAACTCTGTGAGATGATTTCACAGAACACAAAGAAGTTTCTCAGAAAGCTTCCTTCTCTTTGTTATGGGAGGATATTTCCTTTGGCCCTATAGTCTTCAAAGGGATCCGAAATATCTGTTCTCAGATTCCACAGAAATAAGGCTAGCAAAGAGATCCACGAAATACAGATGTAACTCTGTGAGATGAATGAACAGAACACTAAGCAGTTTCTCAGAAAGCTTCTTTCCAGATTTCACTGAGGATATTTCCTTTTTCACCATAGCCCTCTATGTGCTTCCAAATATCACTTTGCCAACTCCACAAGAACTGTCTTACCGAAAGGCTTCTTGAGGGGAAAGATGTAACTCTGTGAGATGATTTCACAGAACACAAAGAAGTTTCTCAGAAAGCTTCCTTCTCTTTGTTATCGGAGGATATTTCCTTTGGCCCTATAGTCTTCAAAGGGATCCGAAATATCAGTTCTCAGATTCCACAGGAATAAGGCTAGCAAAGAGATCCACGAAACACAGATGTAACTCTGTGAGTGGAAGTCACACATCACAGAGCAGTTTCTCAGAAAGCTTCTTTCCAGATTTCATCTTAGGATATTTCCTTTTTCACCATAGCCCTCTATGGGCTTAAAAATATCACTTTGCTAATTCCACAAGAACTGTCTTACCGAAAGGCTTCTTGAGGGGAAAGCTGTAACTCTGTGGGGTGATTTCACAGAACACAAAGAAGTTTCTCAGAAAGCTTCTTTCTCTTTGTTATCGGAGGATATTTCCTTCGGCCCTATAGTCTTCAAAGGGATCCGAAATATCTGTTCTCAGATTCCACAGAAATAAGGCTAGCAAAGAGATCCACGAAATACAGATGTAACTCTGTGAGATGAATGAACAGAACACTAAGGAGTTTCTCAGAAAGCTTGTTTCCAGATTTCATCTGAGGATATTTCCTTTTTCACCATAGCCCTCTATGGGCTTCCAAATATCACTTTGCCAATTCCACAAGAACTGTCTTAGCGAAAGGCTTCTTGAGGGGAAAGCTCTAACTCTGTGAGATGATTTCACAGAACACAAAGAAGTTTCTCAGAAAGCTTCCTTCTCTTTGTTATCGGAGGATATTTCCGTTGGCCCTATAGTCTTCAAAGGGATCCGAAATATCTGTTCTCAGATTCCACAGAAATAAGGCTAGCAAAGAGATCCATGAAATACAGATGTAACTCTGTGAGATGAATGAACAGAACACTAAGCAGTTTCTCAGAAAGCTTCCTTCCAGATTTCATCTGAGGATATTTCCTTTTCCACCATAGCCCTCTATGGGCTTCCAAATATCACTTTGCCAATTCCACAAGAACTGTCTTAGCGAAAGGCTTCTTGAGGGGAAAGCTGTAACTCTGTGAGATGATTTCACAGAACACAAAGAAGTTTCTCAGAAAGGTTCTTTCTCTTTGTTATCGGAGGATATTTCCTTTGGCCCTATAGTCTTCAAAGGGATCCGAAATATCTGTTCTCAGATTCCACAGAAATAAGGCTAGCAAAGAGATCTACGAAATACCGATGTAACTCTGTGAGATGAATGAACAGAACACTAAGCAGTTTCTCAGAAAGCTTCTTTCCAGATTTCATCTGAGGATATTTTCTTCTTCACCATAGCCATCTATGGGCTTCCAAATATCACTTTGCCAATTCCACAAGAACTGTCTTAGCGAAAGGCTTCTTGAGGGGAAAACTGTAACTCTGTGAGATGATTTCACAGAACACAAAGAAGTTTCTCAGAAAGCTTCTTTCTCTTTGTTATCGGAGGATATTTCCTTTAGCCCTATAGTCTTCAAAGCGATCCGAAATATCTGTTCTCAGATTCCACAGAAATAAGGCTAGCAAAGAGATCCACGAAATACAGATGTAACTCTGTGAGTGGAAGTCACACATCACAGAGCAGTTTCTCAGAAAGCTTCTTTACAGATTTCATCTGAGGATATTTCCTTTTTCACCATAGCCCTCTATGGGTTTCCAAATATCACTTTGCCAATTACACAAGAACTGTCTTACCGAAAGGCTTCTTGAGGGGAAAGCTGTAACTCTGTGAGATGATTTCACAGAACACAAAGAAGTTTCTCAGAAAGCTTCTTTCTCTTTGTTATCGGAGGATATTTCCTTTGGCCCTATAGTCTTCAAAGGGATGCGAAATATTTGTTCTCAGATTCCACAGAAATAAGGCTAGCAAAGAGATCCACGAAATACAGATGTAACTCTGTGAGTGGAAGTCACACATCACAGAGCAGTTTCTCAGAAAGCTTCTTTACAGATTTCATCTGAGGATATTTCCTTTTTCACCATAGCCCTCTATGGGTTTCCAAATATCACTTTGCCAATTACACAAGAACTGTCTTACCGAAAGGCTTCTTGAGGGGAAAGCTGTAACTCTGTGAGATGATTTCACAGAACACAAAGAAGTTTCTCAGAAAGCTTCTTTCTCTTTGTTATCGGAGGATATTTCCTTTGGCCCTATAGTCTTCAAAGGTATCCGAAATATCTGTTCTTAGATTCCACAGAAATAAGGCTAGCAAAGAGATCCACGAAATACAGATGTAACTCTGTGAGATGAATGAACAGAACACTAAGGAGTTTCTCAGAAAGCTTCTTTCCAGATTTCATCTGAGGATATTTCCTTTTTCACCATAGCCCTCTATGGGCTTCCAAATATCACTTTTCCAATTCCACAAGAACTGTCTTAGCGAAAGGCTTCTTGAGGGGAAAGCTTTAACTCTGTGAGATGATTTCACAGAACACAAAGAAGTTTCTCAGAAAGCTTCCTTCTCTTTGTTATGGGAGGATATTTCCTTTGGCCCTATAGTCTTCAAAGGGATCCGAAGTATCTGTTCTCAGATTCCACAGAAATAAGGCTAGCAAAGAGATCCACGAAGTACAGATGTAACTCTGTGAGTGGAAGTCACACATCACAGAGCAGTTTCTCAGAAAGCTTCTTTCCAGATTTTATCTGAGGATATTTCCTTTTTCACCATAGCTCTCTATGGGCTTCCAAATATCACTTTGCCAATTCCACAAGAACTGTCTTAGCGTAAGGCTTCTTGAGGCGAAAGCTGTAACTCTGTGAGATGATTTCACAGAACACAAAGAAGTTTCTCAAAAAGCTTCTTTCTCTTTGTTATAGGAGGATATTTCCTTTGGCCCTATAGTCTTCAAAGGGATCCGAAATATCTGTTCTCAGATTCCACAGAAATAAGGCTAGCAAAGAGATCCACGAAATACAGATGTAACTCTGTGAGATGAATGAACAGAACACTAAGGAGTTTCTCAGAAAGCTTCTTTCCAGATTTCATCTGAGGATATTTCCTTTTTCACCATAGCCCTCTATGGGCTTCCAAATATCACTTTGCCAATTTCACAAGAACTGTCTTAGCGAAAGGCTTCTTGAGGGGAAAGCTGTAACTCTGTGAGATGATTTCACAGAACACAAAGAAGTTTCTCAGAAAGCTTCCTTCTCTTTGTTATCGGAGGATATTTCCTTTGGCCCTATAGTCTTCAAAGGGATCGGAAATATCTGTTCTCAGATTCCACAGAAATAAGGCTAGCAAAGAGATCCACGAAATACAGATGTAACTCTGTGAGTGGAAGGCACACATCACAGAGCAGTTTCTCAGAAAGCTTCTTTCCAGATTTCAACTGAGGATATTTCCTTTTTCACCATAGCCCTCTATGGACTTCCAAATATCACTTTGCCAATTCCACAAGAACTGTCTTAGCGAAAGGCTTCTTGAGGGGAAAGCTGTAACTCTGTGAGATGATTTCACAGAACACAAAGAAGTTTCTCAGAAAGCTTCTTTCTCTTTGTTATCGCAGGATATTTCCTTTGGCCCTATAGTCTTCAAAGGGATCCGAAATATCTGTTCTCACATTCCACAGAAATAAGGCTAGCAAAGAGATCCACGAAATACAGATGTAACTCTGTGAGATGAATGAACAGAACACTAAGCAGTTTCTCAGAAAGCTTCTTTCCAGATTTCATCTGAGGATATTTCCTTTTTCACCATAGCCCTCTATGGGCTTCCAAATATCACTTTGAAAATTGCACAAGAACTGTCTTAGCGAAAGGCTTCTTGAGGGGAAAGCTGTAACTCTGTGAGATGATTTCACAGAACACAAAGAAGTTTCTCAGAAAGCTTCTTTCTCTTTGTTATCCGAGGATATTTCCTTTGGCCCTATAGTCTTCAAAGGGATCCGAAATATCTGTTCTCAGATTCCACAGAAATAAGGCTAGCAAAGAGATCCACGAAACACAGATGTAACTCTCTGAGTGGAAGTCACACATCACAGAGCAGTTTCTCAGAAAGCTTCTTTCCAGATTTCATCTGAGGATATTTCCTTTTTCACCATAGCCCTCTATGGGCTTAAAAATATCACTTTGCTAATTCCACAAGAACTGTCTTAGCGAAAGGCTTCTTGAGGGGAAAGCTGTAACTCTGTGAGATGATTTCACAGAACACAAAGAAGTTTCTCAGAAAGCTTCTTTCTCTTTGTTATCGGAGGATATTTCCTTTGGCCCTATAGTCTTCAAAGGGATCCGAAATATCTGTTCTCAGATTCCACAGAAATAAGGCTAGCAAAGAGATCCACGAAATAGAGATGTAATTCTGTGAGATGAATGAACAGAACACTAAGCAGTTTCTCAGAAAGCTTCTTTCCAGATTTCATCTGAGGATATTTCCTTTTTCACCATAGCCCTCTATGGGCTTCAAAATATCACTTTGCCAATTCCACAAGAACTGTCTTAGCGAAAGGCTTCTTGAGGGGAAAGCTCTAACTCTGTGAGATGATTTCACAGAACACAAAGAAGTTTCTCAGAAAGCTTCTTTCTCTTTGTTATCGGAGGATATTTCCGTTGGCCCTATAGTCTTCAAAGGGATCCGAAATATCTGTTCTCAGATTCCACAGAAATAAGGCTAGCAAAGAGATCCACGAAATAGAGATGTAACTCTGTGAGTGGAAGTCACACATCACAGTGCAGTTTCTCAGAAAGCTTCTTTCCAGATTTTATCTGAGGATATTTCCTTTTTCACCATAGCTCTCTATGGGCTTCCAAATATCACTTTGCCAATTCCACAAGAACTGTCTTAGCGAAAGGCTTCTTGAGGGGAAAGCTGTAACTCTGTGAGATGATTTCACAGAACACAAAGAAGTTTCTCAGAAAGGTTCTTTCTCTTTGTTATCGGAGGATATTTCCTTTGGCCCTATAGTCTTCAAAGGGATCCGAAATATCTGTTCTCAGATTCCACAGAAATAAGGCTAGCAAAGAGATCCATGAAATACAGATGTAACTCTGTGAGATGAATGAACAGAACACTAAGCAGTTTCTCAGAAAGCTTCCTTCCAGATTTCATCTGAGGATATTTCCTTTTTCAACATAGCCCTCTATGGGCTTCGAAATATCACTTTGCCAATTCCACAAGAACTGTCTTAGCGAAAGGCTTCTTGAGGGGAAAGCTGTAACTCTGTGACATGATTTCACAGAACACAAAGAAGTTTCTCAGAAAGGTTCTTTCTCTTTGTTATCGGAGGATATTTCCTTTGGCCCTATAGTCTTCAAAGGGATCCGAAATATCTGTTCTCAGATTCCACAGAAATAAGGCTAGCAAAGAGATCTACGAAATACCGATGTAACTCTGTGAGATGAATGAACAGAACACTAAGCAGTTTCTCAGAAAGCTTCTTTCCAGATTTCATCTGAGTATATTTTCTTCTTCACCATAGCCATCTATGGGCTTCCAAATATCACTTTGCCAATTCCACAAGAACTGTCTTAGCGAAAAGCTTCTTGAGGGGAAAACTGTAACTCTGTGAGATGATTTCACAGAACACAAAGAAGTTTCTCAGAAAGCTTCTTTCTCTTTGTTATCGGAGGATATTTCCTTTAGCCCTATAGTCTTCAAAGCGATCCGAAATATCTGTACTCAGATTCCACAGAAATAAGGCTAGCAAAGAGATCCACGAAATACAGATGTAACTCTGTGAGTGGAAGTCACACATCACAGAGCAGTTTCTCAGAAAGCTTCTTTCCAGATTTCATCTGAGGATATTTCCTTTTTCACCATAGCCCTCTATGGGTTTCCAAATATCACTTTGCCAATTCCACAAGAACTGTCTTACCGAAAGGCTTCTTGAGGGGAAAGCTGTAACTCTGTGAGATGATTTCACAGAACACAAAGAAGTTTCTCAGAAAGCTTCTTTATCTTTGTTATCGGAGGATATTTCCTTTGGCCCTATAGTCTTCAAAGGTATCCGAAATATCTGTTCTTAGATTCCACAGAAATAAGGCTAGCAAAGAGATCCACGAAATACAGATGTAACTCTGTGAGATGAATGAACAGAACACTAAGGAGTTTCTCAGAAAGCTTCTTTCCAGATTTCATCTGAGGATATTTCCTTTTTCACCATAGCCCTCTATGGGCTTCCAAATATCACTTTGCCAATTCCACAAGAACTGTCTTAGCGAAAGGCTTCTTGAGGGGAAAGCTTTAACTCTGTGAGATGATTTCACAGAACACAAAGAAGTTTCTCAGAAAGCTTCCTTCTCTTTGTTATGGGAGGATATTTCCTTTGGCCCTATAGTCTTCAAAGGGATCCGAAATATCTGTTCTCAGATTCCACAGAAATAAGGCTAGCAAAGAGATCCACGAAATACAGATGTAAATCTGTGAGATGAATGAACAGAACACTAAGCAGTTTCTCAGAAAGCTTCTTTCCAGATTTCACTGAGGATATTTCCTTTTTCACCATAGCCCTCTATGTGCTTCCAAATATCACTTTGCCAACTCCACAAGAACTGTCTTACCGAAAGGCTTCTTGAGGGGAAAGATGTAACTCTGTGAGATGATTTCACAGAACACAAAGAAGTTTCTCAGAAAGCTTCCTTCTCTTTGTTATCGGAGGATATTTCCTTTGGCCCTATAGTCTTCAAAGGGATCCGAAATATCAGTTCTCAGATTCCACAGGAATAAGGCTAGCAAAGAGATCCACGAAACACAGATGTAACTCTGTGAGTGGAAGTCACACATCACAGAGCAGTTTCTCAGAAAGCTTCTTTCCAGATTTCATCTTAGGATATTTCCTTTTTCACCATAGCCCTCTATGGGCTTAAAAATATCACTTTGCTAATTCCACAAGAACTGTCTTACCGAAAGGCTTCTTGAGGGGAAAGCTGTAACTCTGTGGGGTGATTTCACAGAACACAAAGAAGTTTCTCAGAAAGCTTCTTTCTCTTTGTTATCGGAGGATATTTCCTTCGGCCCTATAGTCTTCAAAGGGATCCGAAATATCTGTTCTCAGATTCCACAGAAATAAGGCTAGCAAAGAGATCCACGAAATACAGATGTAACTCTGTGAGATGAATGAACAGAACACTAAGGAGTTTCTCAGAAAGCTTGTTTCCAGATTTCATCTGAGGATATTTCCTTTTTCACCATAGCCCTCTATGGGCTTCCAAATATCACTTTGCCAATTCCACAAGAACTGTCTTAGCGAAAGGCTTCTTGAGGGGAAAGCTCTAACTCTGTGAGATGATTTCACAGAACACAAAGAAGTTTCTCAGAAAGCTTCCTTCTCTTTGTTATCGGAGGATATTTCCGTTGGCCCTATAGTCTTCAAAGGGATCCGAAATATCTGTTCTCAGATTCCACAGAAATAAGGCTAGCAAAGAGATCCACGAAATACAGATGTAACTCTGTGAGTGGAAGTCACACATCACAGAGGAGTTTCTCAGAAAGCTTCTTTCCAGATTTTATCTGAGGATATTTCCTTTTTCACCATAGCTCTCTATGGGCTTCCAAATATCACTTTGCCAATTCCACAAGAACTGTCTTAGCGAAAGGCTTCTTGAGGGGAAAGCTGTAACTCTGTGAGATGATTTCACAGAACACAAAGAAGTTTCTCAGAAAGCTTCTTTCTCTTTGTTATCGGAGGATATTTCCTTTGGCCCTATAGTCTTCAAAGGGATCCGAAATATCTGTTCTCAGATTCCACAGAAATAAGGCTAGCAAAGAGATCCATGAAATACAGATGTAACTCTGTGAGATGAATGAACAGAACACTAAGCAGTTTCTCAGAAAGCTTCCTTCCAGATTTCATCTGAGGATATTTCCTTTTTCACCATAGCCCTCTATGGGCTTCCAAATATCACTTTGCCAATTCCACAAGAACTGTCTTAGCGAAAGGCTTCTTGAGGGGAAAGCTGTAACTCTGTGAGATGATTTCACAGAACACAAAGAAGTTTCTCAGAAAGGTTCTTTCTCTTTGTTATCGGAGGATATTTCCTTTGGCCCTATAGTCTTCAAAGGGATCCGAAATATCTGTTCTCAGATTCCACAGAAATAAGGCTAGCAAAGAGATCTACGAAATACCGATGTAACTCTGTGAGATGAATGAACAGAACACTAAGCAGTTTCTCAGAAAGCTTCTTTCCAGATTTCATCTGAGGATATTTTCTTCTTCACCATAGCCATCTATGGGCTTCCAAATATCACTTTGCCAATTCCACAAGAACTGTCTTAGCGAAAGGCTTCTTGAGGGGAAAACTGTAACTCTGTGAGATGATTTCACAGAACACAAAGAAGTTTCTCAGAAAGCTTCTTTCTCTTTGTTATCGGAGGATATTTCCTTTAGCCCTATAGTCTTCAAAGCGATCCGAAATATCTGTTCTCAGATTCCACAGAAATAAGGCTAGCAAAGAGATCCACGAAGTACAGATGTAACTCTGTGAGTGGAAGTCACACATCACAGAGCAGTTTCTCAGAAAGCTTCTTTCCAGATTTTATCTGAGGATATTTCCTTTTTCACCATAGCTCTCTATGGGCTTCCAAATATCACTTTGCCAATTCCACAAGAACTGTCTTAGCGTAAGGCTTCTTGAGGCGAAAGCTGTAACTCTGTGAGATGATTTCACAGAACACAAAGAAGTTTCTCAAAAAGCTTCTTTCTCTTTGTTATAGGAGGATATTTCCTTTGGCCCTATAGTCTTCAAAGGGATCCGAAATATCTGTTCTCAGATTCCACAGAAATAAGGCTAGCAAAGAGATCCACGAAATACAGATGTAACTCTGTGAGATGAATGAACAGAACACTAAGGAGTTTCTCAGAAAGCTTCTTTCCAGATTTCATCTGAGGATATTTCCTTTTTCACCATAGCCCTCTATGGGCTTCCAAATATCACTTTGCCAATTTCACAAGAACTGTCTTAGCGAAAGGCTTCTTGAGGGGAAAGCTGTAACTCTGTGAGATGATTTCACAGAACACAAAGAAGTTTCTCAGAAAGCTTCCTTCTCTTTGTTATCGGAGGATATTTCCTTTGGCCCTATAGTCTTCAAAGGGATCGGAAATATCTGTTCTCAGATTCCACAGAAATAAGGCTAGCAAAGAGATCCACGAAATGCAGATGTAACTCTGTGAGTGGAAGGCACACATCACAGAGCAGTTTCTCAGAAAGCTTCTTTCCAGATTTCAACTGAGGATATTTCCTTTTTCACCATAGCCCTCTATGGACTTCCAAATATCACTTTGCCAATTCCACAAGAACTGTCTTAGCGAAAGGCTTCCTGAGGGGAAAGCTGTAACTCTGTGAGATGATTTCACAGAACACAAAGAAGTTTCTCAGAAAGCTTCTTTCTTTTTGTTATCGCAGGATATTTCCTTTGGCCCTATAGTCTTCAAAGGGATCCGAAATATCTGTTCTCAGATTCCACAGAAATAAGGCTAGCAAAGAGATCCACGAAATACAGATTTAACTCTGTGAGTGGAAGTCACACATCACAGACCAGTTTCTCAGAAATCTTCTTTCCAGATTTCATCTGAGGATATTTCCTTTTTCACCATAGCCCTCTATGGGCTTCCAAATATCACTTTGCCAATTCCACAAGAACTGGCTTACCGTAAGGCTTCTTGAGGGGAAAGCTGTAACTCTGTGAGATGATTTCACAGAACACAAAGAAGTTTCTCAGAAAGCTTCTTTCTCTTTGTTATCGGAGGATATTTCCTTTGGCCCTATAGTCTTCAAAGGGATCCGAAATATCTGTTCTCAGATTCCACAGAAATAAGGCTAGCAAAGAGATCCACGAAATACAGATGTAACTCTGTGAGATGAATGAACAGAACACTAAGGAGTTTCTCAGAAAGCTTCTTTCCAGATTTCATCTGAGGATATTTCCTTTTTCACCATAGCCCTCTAAGGGCTTCAAAATATCACTTTGCCAATTCCACAAGAACTGTCTTAGCGAAAGGCTTCTTGAGGGGAAAGCTGTAACTCTGTGAGATGATTTCACAGAACACAAAGAAATTTCTCAGAAAGCTTCCTTCTCTTTGTTATCGGAGGATTTTTCCTTTGGCCCTATAGTCTTCAAAGGGATCCGAAATATCTGTTCTCAGATTCCACAGAAATAAGGCTAGCAAAGAGATCCACGAAATGCAGATGTAACAATGTGAGTGGAAGGCACACATCACAGAGCAGTTTCTCAGAAAGCTTCTTTCCAGATTTCATCTGAGGATATTTCCTTTTTCACCACAGCCCTCTATGGGCTTCCAAATATCATTTTGCCAATTCCACAAGAACTGTCTTAGCGAAAGGCTTCTTGAGGGGAAAGCTGTAACTCTGTGAGATGATTTCACAGAACTCAAAGAAGTTTCTCAGAAAGCTTCTTTCTCTTTGTTATCGCAGGATATTTCCTTTGGCCCTATAGTCTTCAAAGGGATCCGAAATATCTGTTCTCAGATTCCACAGAAATAAGGCTAGCAAAGAGATCCACGAAATACAGATGTAACTCTGTGAGTGGAAGTCACACATCACAGAGCAGTTTCTCAGAAAGCTTCTTTCCAGATTTCATCTGAGGATATTTCCTTTTTCACCATAGCCCTCTATGGGCTTCCAAATATCACTTTGCCAATTCCAAAAGAACTGGCTTACCGAAAGGCTTCTTGAGGGGAAAGCTGTAACTCTGTGAGATGATTTCACAGAACACAAAGAAGTTTCTCAGAAAGCTTCTTTCTCTTTTTTATCGGAGGATATTTCCTTTGGCCCTATAGTCTTCAAAGGGATCCGAAATATCTGTTCTCAGATTCCACAGAAATAAGGCTAGCAAAGAGATCCACGAAATACAGATGTAACTCTGTGAGATGAATGAACAGAACACTAAGCAGTTTCTCAGAAAGCTTCTTTCCAGATTTCATCTGAGGATATTTCCTTTTTCACCATAGCCTCTATGGGCTTCCAAATATCACTTTGCCAATTACACAAGAACTGGCTTACCGAAAGGCTTCTTGAGGGGAAAGCTGTAACTCTGTGAGATGATTTCACAGAACACAAAGAAGTTTCTCAGAAAGCTTCCTTCTCTTTGTTATGGGAGGATATTTCCTTTGGCCCTATAGTCTTCAAAGGGATCCGAAATATCTGTTCTCAGATTCCACAGAAATAAGGCTAGCAAAGAGATCCACGAAATAGAGATGTAATTCTGTGAGATGAATGAACAGAACACTAAGCAGTTTCTCAGAAAGCTTCTTTCCAGATTTCATCTGAGGATATTTCCTTTTTCACCTTAGCCCTCTATGGGCTTCCAAATATCACTTTGCCAATTCCACAAGAACTGTCTTAGCGAAAGGCTTCTTGAGGGGAAAGCTCTAACTCTGAGATGATTTCACAGAACACAAAGAAGTTTCTCAGAAAGCTTCCTTCTCTTTGTTATGGGAGGATATTTCCTTTGGCCCTGTAGTCTTCAAAGGGAACCGAAATATCTGTTCTCAGATTCCACAGAAATAGGGCTAGCAAAGAGATCCACGAAATACAGATGTAACTCTGTGAGTGGAAGACACACATCACAGAGCAGTTTCTCAGAAAGCTTCTTTCCAGATTTCATCTGAGGATATTTCCTTTTTCACCATAGCCCTCTATGGACTTCCAAATATCACTTTGCCAATTCCACAAGAACTGTCTTAGCGAAAGGCTTCTTGAGGGGAAAGCTGTAACTCTGTGAGAAGATTTCACAGAACACAAAGAAGTTTCTCAGAAAGCTTCTTTCTTTTTGTTATCGCAGGATATTTCCTTTGGCCCTATAGTCTTCAAAGGGATCCGAAATATCTGTTCTCAGATTCCACAGAAATAAGGCTAGCAAAGAGATCCAATAAATACAGATTTAACTCTGTGAGTGGAAGTCACACATCACAGAGCAGTTTCTCAGAAAGCTTCTTTCCAGATTTCATCTGAGGATATTTCCTTTTTCACCATAGCCCTCTATGGGCTTCCAAATATCACTTTGACAATTCCACAAGAACTGGCTTACCGAAAGGCTTCTTGAGGGGAAAGCTGTAACTCTGTGAGATGATTTCACAGAACACAAAGAAGTTTCTCAGAAAGCTTCTTTCTCTTTGTTATCGGAGGATATTTCCTTTGGCCCTATAGTCTTCAAAGGGATCCGAAATATCTGTTCTCAGATTCCACAGAAATAAGGCTAGCAAAGAGATCCACGAAATACAGATGTAACTCTGTGAGATGAATGAAAAGAACACTAAGCAGTTTCTCAGAAAGCTTCTTTCCAGATTTCATCTGAGGATATTTCCTTTTTCACCATAGCCCTCTATGGGCTTCCAAATATCAATTTCCAATTCCACAAGAACTGTCTTATCGAAAGGCTTCTTGAGGGGAAAGCTGTAACTCTGTGAGATGATTTCACAGAACACAAAGAAGTTTCTCAGGAAGCTTCTTTCTCTTTGTTATCGGAGGATATTTCCTTTGGCCCTATAGTCTTCAAAGGGATCCGAAATATCTGTTCTCAGATTCCACAGAAATAAGGCTAGCAAAGAGATCCACGAAATACAGATGTAACTCTGTGAGATGAATGAACAGAACACTAAGCAGTTTCTCAGAAAGCTTCTTTCCAGATTTCATCTGAGGATATTTCCTTTTTCACCATAGCCCTCTATGGGCTTCCAAATATCACTTTGCCAATTCCACAAGAACTGTCTTAGCGAAAGGCTTCTTGAGGGGAAAGCTGTAACTCTGTGAGATGATTTCACAGAACACAAAGAAGTTTCTCAAAAAGCTTCCTTCTCTTTGTTATCGGAGGATATTTCCTTTGGCCCTATAGTCTTCAAAGGGATCGGAAATATCTGTTCTCAGATTCCACAGAAATAAGGCTAGCAAAGAGATCCACGAAATACAGATGTAACTCTGTGAGTGGAAGTCACACATCACAGAGCAGTTTCTCAGAAAGCTTCTTTCCAGATTTCATTTGAGGATATTTCCTTTTTCACCATAGCCCACTATTGGCTTCCAAATATCACTTTGCCAATTCCACAAGAACTGGCTTACCGAAAGGCTTCTTGAGGGGAAAGCTGTAACTCTGTGAGATGATTTCACAGAACACAAAGAAGTTTCTCAGAAAGCTTCTTTCTCTTTGTTATCGGAGGATATTTCCTTTGGCCCTGTAGTCTTCAAAGGGATCCGAAATATCTGTTCTCAGATTCCACAGAAATAAGGCTAGCAAAGAGATCCACGAAATACAGATGTAACTCTGTGAGATGAATGAACAGAACACTAAGCAGTTTCTCAGAAAGCTTCTTTCCAGATTTCATCTGAGGATATTTCCTTTTTCACCATATCCCTCTATGGGCTTCCAAATATCACTTTGCCAATTCCACAAGAACTGTCTTATCGAAAGGCTTCTTGAGGGGAAAGCTGTAACTCTGTGAGATGATTTCACAGAACACAAAGAAGTTTCTCAGAAAGCTTCTTTCTCTTTGTTATCGGAGGATATTTCCTTTGGCCCTATAGTCTTCAAAGGGATCCGAAATATCTGTTCTCAGATTCCACAGAAATAAGGCTAGCAAAGAGATCCACGAAATACAGATGTAACTCTGTGAGATGAATGAACAGAACACTAAGCAGGTTCTCAGAAAGCTTCTTTACAGATTTCATCTGAGGATATTTCCTTTTTCACCATAGCCCTCTATGGGCTTCCAAATATCACTTTGCCAATTCCACAAGAACTGTCTTAGCGAAAGGCTTCTTGAGGGGAAAGCTGTAACTCTGTGAGATGATTTCACAGAACACAAAGAAGTTTCTCAGAAAGCTTCCTTCTCTTTGTTATCGTAGGATATTTCCTTTGGCCCTATAGTCTTCAAAGGGATCCGAAATATCTGTTCTCAGATTCCACAGAAATAAGGCTAGCAAAGAGATCCACGAAACACAGATGTAACTCTGTGAGTGGAAGTCACACATCACAGAGCAGTTTCTCAGAAAGCTTCTTTCCAGATTTCATCTGAGGATATTTCCTTTTTCACCATAGCCCTCTATGGGCTTCCAAATATCACTTTGCCAATTCCACAAGAACTGTCTTATCGAAAGGCTTCTTGAGGGGAAAGCTGTAACTCTGTGAGATGATTTCACAGAACACAAAGGAGTTTCTCAGAAAGCTTCTTTCTCTTTGTTATCGGAGGATATTTCCTTTGGCCCTATAGTCTTCAAAGGGATCCGAAATATCTGTTGTCAGATTCCACAGAAATAAGGCTAGCAAAGAGATCCACGAAATACATATGTAACTCTGTGAGATGAATGAAGAGAACACTAAGTAGTTTCTCAGAAAGTTTCTTTACAGATTTCATCTGAGGATATTTCCTTTTTCACCATAGCCCTCTATGGGCTTCCAAATATCACTTTGCCAATTCCACAAGAACTGGCTTACCGAAAGGCTTCTTGAGGGGAAAGCTGTAACTCTGTGAGATGATTTCACAGAACACAAAGAAGTTTCTCAGAAAGCTTCTTTCTCTTTGTCATTGGAGGATATTTCCTTTGGCCCTATAGTCTTCAAAGGGATCCGAAATATCTGTTCTCAGATTCCACAGAAATAAGGCTAGCAAAGAGATCCACGAAACACAGATGTAACTCTGTGAGTGGAAGTCACACATCACAGAGCAGTTTCTCAGAAAGCTTCTTTCCAGATTTCATCTGAGGATATTTCCTTTTTCACCATAGCCCTCTATGGGCTTACAAATATCACTTTTCCAATTACACAAGAACTGGCTTACCGAAAGACTTCTTGAGGGGAAAGCTGTAACTCTGTGAGATGATTTCACAGAACACAAAGAAGTTTCTCAGAAAGCTTCTTTCTCTTTGTTATCGGAGGATATTTGCTTTGGCCCTATAGTCTTCAAAGGGATCCGAAATATGTGTTCTCAGATTCCACAGAAATAAGGCTAGCGAAGAGATCCACGAAATACAGATATAACTCTGTGAGATGAATGAACAGAACACTAAGGAGTTTCTTAGAAAGCTTCTTTCCAGATTTCATCTGAGGATATTTCCTTTTTCACCATAGCCCTTATGGGCTTCCAAATATCACTTTGCCAATTCCACAAGAACTGTCTTAGCGAAAGGCTTCTTGAGGGGAAAGCTGTAACTCTGTGAGATGATTTCACAGAACACAAAGAAGTTTCTCAGAAAGCTTCCTTCTCTTTGTTATCGGAGGATATTTCCTTTGGCCCTATAGTCTTCAAAGGGATCCGAAATATCTTTCTCAGATTCCACAGAAATAAGGCTAGCAAAGAGATCCACGAAATACAGATGTAACTCTGTGAGTGGAAGTCACACATCACAGAGCAGTTTCTCAGAAAGCTTCTTTCTAGATTTCATCTGAGGATATTTCCTTTTTCACCATAGCCCTCTATGGGCTTCCAAATATCACTTTGCCAATTCCACAAGAACTGTCTTATCGAAAGGCTTCTTGAGGGAAAGCTGTAACTCTGTGAGATGATTTCACAGAACACAAAGAAGTTTCTCAGAAAGCTTCTTTCTCTTTGTTATCGGAGGATATTTACTTTGGCCCTATAGTCTTCAAAGGGATGTGAAATATTTGTTCTCAGATTCCACAGAAATAAGGCTAGCAAAGAGATCCACGAAATACAGATGTAACTCTGTGAGATGAATGAACAGAACACTAAGCAGTTTCTCAGAAAGCTTCTTTCCAGATTTCATCTGAGGAAATTTCCTTTTTCACCATAGCCCTCTATGGGCTTCCAAATATCACTTTGCCAATTCCACAAGAACTGTCTTAGCGAAAGGCTTCTTGAGGGGAAAGCTGTAACTCTGTGAGATGATTTCACAGAACACAAAGAAGATTCTCAGAAAGCTTCTTTCTCTTTGTTATCGCAGGATATTTCCTTTGGCCCTATAGTCTTCAAAGGGATCCGAAATATCTGTTCTCAGATTCCACAGAAATAAGGCTAGCAAAGAGATCCACGAAATACAGATGTAACTCTGTGAGTGGAAGTCACACATCACAGAGCAGTTTCTCAGAAAGCTTCTTTCCAGATTTCATCTGAGGATATTTCCTTTTTCACCATAGCCCTCTTTGGGCTTCCAAATATCACTTTTCCAATTACACAAGAACTGGCTTACCGAAAGGCTTCTTGAGGGGAAAGCTGTAACTCTGTGAGATGATTTCACAGAACACAAAGAAGTTTCTCAGAAAGTTTCTTTCTCTTTGTTATCGGAGGATATTTCCTTTGGCCCTATAGTCTTCAAAGGGATCCGAAATATCTGTTCTCAGATTCCACAGAAATAAGGCTAGCAAAGAGATCCACGAAATACAGATGTAACTCTGTGAGATGAATGAACAGAACACTAAGCAGTTTCTCAGAAAGCTTCTTTCCAGATTTCATCTGAGGATATTTCCTTTTTCACCATAGCCCTCTATGGGCTTCCAAATATCACTTTGCCAATTCCACAAGAACTGTCTTAGCGAAAGGCTTCTTGAGGGGAAAGCTGTAACTCTGTGAGATGATTTCACAGAACACAAAGAAGTTTCTCAGAAAACTTCTTTCTCTTTGTTATCCGAGGATATTTCCTTTGACCCTATAGTCTTCAAAGGGATCCGAAATATCTGTTCTCAGATTCCACAGAAATAAGGCTAGCAAGGAGATCCACGAAATAGAGATGTAACTCTGTGAGTGGAAGTCACACATCACAGAGCAGTTTCTCAGAAAGCTTCTTTCCAGATTTCATCTGAGGATATTTCCTTTTTCACCATAGCCCTCTATGGGCTTCCAAATATCACTTTGCCAATTCCACAAGAACTGGCTTACCGAAAGGCTTCTTGAGGGGAAAGCTGTAACTCTGTGAGATGATTTCACAGAACACAAAAAAGTTTCTCAGAAAGCTTCTTTCTCTTTGTTATCGGAGTATACTTCATTTGGCCCTATAGTCTTCAAAGGGAACCGAAATATCTGTTCTCAGATTCCACAGAAATAAGGCTAGCAAAGAGATCCACGAAATACAGATGTAACTCTGTGAGATGAATAAACAGGACACTAAGGAGTTTCTCAGAAAGCTTCTTTCCAGATTTCATCTGAGGATATTTCCTTTTTCACCATAGCCCTCTATGGGCTTCCAAATATCACTTTGCCAATTCCACAAGAACTGTCTTAGCGAAAGGCTTCTTGAGGGGAAAGCTGTAACTCTGTGAGATGATTTCACAGAACACAAAGAAGTTTCTCAGAAAGCTTCTTTCTCTGTTATCGCAGGATATTTCCTTTGGCCCTATAGTCTTCAAAGGGATGCGAAATATTTGTTCACAGATTCCACAGAAATAAGGCTAGCAAAGAGAACCACGAAATACAGATGTAACTCTGTGAGTGGAAGTCACACATCACAGAGCAGTTTCTCAGAAAGCTTCTTTCCAGATTTCATCTGAGGATATTTCCTTTTTCACCATAGCCCTCTATGGGCTTCCAAATATCACTTTGCCAATTACACAAGAACTGGCTTACCGAAAGGCTTCTTGAGGGGAAAGCTGTAACTCTGTGAGATGATTTCACAGAACACAAAGAAGTTTCTCAGAAAGCTTCTTTCTCTTTGTTATCGGAGGATATTTCCTTTGGCCCTATAGTCTTCAAAGGGATCCGAAATATCTGTTCTCAGATTCCACAGAAATAAGGCTAGCAAAGAGATCCACGAAATACAGATGTAACTCTGTGAGATGAATGAACAGAACACTAAGCAGTTTCTCAGAAAGCTTCTTTCCAGATTTCATCTGAGGATATTTCCTTTTTCAGCATAGCCCTCTACGGGCTTCCAAATATCACTTTGCCAATTCCACAAGAACTGTCTTAGCGAAAGGCTTCTTGAGGGGAAAGCTGTAACTCTGTGAGATGATTTCACAGAACACAAAGAAGTTTCTCAGAAAGCTTCTTTCTCTTTGTTATCGGAGGATATTTCCTTTGGCCCTATAGTCTTCAAAGGGATCCGAAATATCTGTTCTCAGATTCCACAGAAATAAGGCTAGCAATGAGATCCACGAAATACAGATGTAACTCTGTGAGTGGAAGTCGCACATCACAGAGCAGTTTCTCAGAAAGCTTCTTTCCAGATTTCATCTGAGGATATTTCCTTTTTCACCATAGCCCTCTATGGGCTTCCAAATATCACTTTGCCAATTCCGCAAGAACTGTCTTAGCGAAAGGCTTCTTGAGGGGAAAGCTGTAACTCTGTGAGATGATTTCACAGAACACAAAGAAGTTTCTCAGAAAGCTTCTTTCTCTTTGTTTTCGGAGGATATTTCCTTTGGCCCTATACTCTTCAAAGGTATCTGAAATATCTGTTCTCAGATTCCACAGAAATAAGGCTAGCAAAGAGATCCACGAAATACAGATGTAACTCTGTGAGATGAATGAACAGAACACTAAGGAGTTTCTCAGAAAGCTTCTTTCTCTTTGTTATCGGAGTATATTTCCTTTGGCCCTATAGTCATCAAAGGTATCCGAAATATCTGTTCTCAGATTCCAGAGAAATAAGGCTAGCAAAGAGATCCACGAAATACAGATGTAACTCTGTGAGATGAATGAACAGAACACTAAGGAGTTTCTCAGAAAGCTTCTTTGCTGATTTCATCTGAGGATATTTCCTTTTTCACCATAGCCCTCTATGGGATTCCAAATATCACTTTGCCAATTCCACAAGAACTGTCTTAGCGAAAGGCTTCTTGAGAGGAAAGCTGTAACTCTGTGAGATGATTTCACAGAACACAAAGAAGTTTCTCAGAAAGCTTCCTTCTCTTTGTTATCAGAGGATATTTCCTTTGGCACTATAGTCTTCAAAGGGATCCGAAATATCTGTTGTCAGATTCCACAGAAATAAGGCTAGTAAAGAGATCCACGAAATACAGATGTAATTCTGTGAGTGGAAGTCACACATCACAGAGCAGTTTCTCAGAAAGCTTCTTTCCAGATTTTATCTGAGTATATTTCCTTTTTCACCATAGCTCTCTAGGGGCTTCCAAATATCACTTTGCCAATTCCACAAGAACTGTCTTAGCGAAAGGCTTCTTGAGGGGAAAGCTGTAACTCTGTGAGATGATTTCACAGAACACAAAGAAGTTTCTCAGAAAGCTTCTTTCTCTTTGTTATCGGAGGATATTTCCTTTGGCCCTATAGTCTTCAAGGGGATCCGAAATATCTGTTCTCAGATTCCACAGAAATAAGGCTAGCAAAGAGATCCACGAAATACAGATGTAACTCTGTGAGATGAATGAACAGAACACTAAGCAATTTCTCAGAAATCTTCTTTCCAGATTTCATCTGAGGATTTTTCCTTTTTCACCATAGCCCTCTATGGGCTTCCAAATATCACTTTGCCAATTCCACAAGAACTGTCTTAGCGAAAGGCTTCTTGAGGGGAAAGCTGTAACTCTGTGAGATGATTTCACAGAACACAAAGAAGTTTCTCAGAAAGCTTCTTTCTCTTTGTTATCGGAGGATATTTCCTTTGGCCCTATAGTCTTCAAAGGGATCCGAAATATCTGTTCTCAGATTCCACAGAAATAAGGCTAGCAAAGAGATCCACGAAATAGAGATGTAACTCTGTGAGTGGAAGTCGCACATCACAGAGCAGTTTCTCAGAAAGCTTCTTTCCAGATTTCATCTGAGGATATTTCCTTTTTCACCATAGCCCTCTATGGGCTTCCAAATATCACTTTGCCAATTCCGCAAGAACTGTCTTAGCGAAAGGCTTCTTGAGGGGAAGCTGTAACTCTGTGAGATGATTTCACAGAACACAAAGAAGTTTCTCAGAAAGCTTCTTTCTCTTTGTTTTCGGAGGATATTTCCTTTGGCCCTATACTCTTCAAAGGTATCTGAAATATCTGTTCTCAGATTCCACAGAAATAAGGCTAGCAAAGAGATCCACGAAATACAGATGTAACTCTGTGAGATGAATGAACATAACACTAAGGAGTTTCTCAGAAAGCTTCTTTCTCTTTGTTATCGGAGTATATTTCCTTTGGCCCTATAGTCATCAAAGGTATCCGAAATATCTGTTCTCAGATTCCAGAGAAATAAGGCTAGCAAAGAGATCCACGAAATACAGATGTAACTCTGTGAGATGAATGAACAGAACACTAAGGAGTTTCTCAGAAAGCTTCTTTGCAGATTTCATCTGAGGATATTTCCTTTTTCACCATAGCCCTCTATGGGATTCCAAATATCACTTTGCCAATTCCACAAGAACTGTCTTAGCGAAAGGCTTCTTGAGAGGAAAGCTGTAACTCTGTGAGATGATTTCACAGAACACAAAGAAGTTTCTCAGAAAGCTTCCTTCTCTTTGTTATCAGAGGATATTTCCTTTGGCACTATAGTCTTCAAAGGGATCCGAAATATCTGTTGTCAGATTCCACAGAAATAAGGCTAGCAAAGAGATCCACGAAATACAGATGTAATTCTGTGAGTGGAAGTCACACATCACAGAGCAGTTTCTAAGAAAGCTTCTTTCCAGATTTTATCTGAGTATATTTCCTTTTTCACCATAGCTCTCTAGGGGCTTCCAAATATCACTTTGCCAATTCCACAAGAACTGTCTTAGCGAAAGGCTTCTTGAGGGGAAAGCTGTAACTCTGTGAGATGATTTCACAGAATACAAAGAAGTTTCTCAGAAAGCTTCTTTCTCTTTGTTATCGGAGGATATTTCCTTTGGCCCTATAGTCTTCAAAGGGATCCGAAATATCTGTTCTCAGATTCCACAGAAATAAGGCTAGCAAAGAGATCCACGAAATAGAGATGTAACTCTGTGAGTGGAAGTCGCACATCACAGAGCAGTTTCTCAGAAAGCTTCTTTCCAGATTTCATCTGAGGATATTTCCTTTTTCACCATAGCCCTCTATGGGCTTCCAAATATCACTTTGCCAATTCCGCAAGAACTGTCTTAGCGAAAGGCTTCTTGAGGGGAAAGCTGTAACTCTGTGAGATGATTTCACAGAACACAAAGAAGTTTCTCAGAAAGCTTCTTTCTCTTTGTTTTCGGAGGATATTTCCTTTGGCCCTATACTCTTCAAAGGTATCTGAAATATCTGTTCTCAGATTCCACAGAAATAAGGCTAGCAAAGAGATCCACGAAATACAGATGTAACTCTGTGAGATGAATGAACAGAACACTAAGGAGTTTCTCAGAAAGCTTCTTTCTCTTTGTTATCGGAGTATATTTCCTTTGGCCCTATAGTCATCAAAGGTATCCGAAATATCTGTTCTCAGATTCCAGAGAAATAAGGCTAGCAAAGAGATCCACGAAATACAGATGTAACTCTGTGAGATGAATGAACAGAACACTAAGGAGTTTCTCAGAAAGCTTCTTTGCAGATTTCATCTGAGGATATTTCCTTTTTCACCATAGCCCTCTATGGGATTCCAAATATCACTTTGCCAATTCCACAAGAACTGTCTTAGCGAAAGGCTTCTTGAGAGGAAAGCTGTAACTCTGTGAGATGATTTCACAGAACACAAAGAAGTTTCTCAGAAAGCTTCCTTCTCTTTGTTATCAGAGGATATTTCCTTTGGCACTATAGTCTTCAAAGGGATCCGAAATATCTGTTGTCAGATTCCACAGAAATAAGGCTAGCAAAGAGATCCACGAAATACAGATGTAATTCTGTGAGTGGAAGTCACACATCACAGAGCAGTTTCTCAGAAAGCTTCTTTCCAGATTTTATCTGAGTATATTTCCTTTTTCACCATAGCTCTCTAGGGGCTTCCAAATATCACTTTGCCAATTCCACAAGAACTGTCTTAGCGAAAGGCTTCTTGAGGGGAAAGCTGTAACTCTGTGAGATGATTTCACAGAACACAAAGAAGTTTCTCAGAAAGCTTCTTTCTCTTTGTTATCGGAGGATATTTCCTTTGGCCCTACAGTCTTCAAGGGGATCCGAAATATCTGTTCTCAGATTCCACAGAAATAAGGCTAGCAAAGAGATCCACGAAATACAGATGTAACTCTGTGAGATGAATGAACAGAACACTAAGCAGTTTCTCAGAAATCTTCTTTCCAGATTTCATCTGAGGATATTTCCTTTTTCACCATAGCCCTCTATGGGCTTCCAAATATCACTTTGCCAATTCCACAAGAACTGTCTTAGCGAAAGGCTTCTTGAGGGGAAAGCTGTAACTCTGTGAGATGATTTCACAGAACACAAAGAAGTTTCTCAGAAAGCTTCTTTCTCTTTGTTATCGGAGGATATTTCCTTTGGCCCTATAGTCTTCAAAGGGATCCGAAATATCTGTTCTCAGATTCCACAGAAATAAGGCTAGCAAAGAGATCCACGAAATAGAGATGTAACTCTGTGAGTGGAAGTCGCACATCACAGAGCAGTTTCTCAGAAAGCTTCTTTCCAGATTTCATCTGAGGATATTTCCTTTTTCACCATAGCCCTCTATGGGCTTCCAAATATCACTTTGCCAATTCCGCAAGAACTGTCTTAGCGAAAGGCTTCTTGAGTGGAAAGCTGTAACTCTGTGAGATGATTTCACAGAACACAAAGAAGTTTCTCAGAAAGCTTCTTTCTCTTTGTTTTCGGAGGATATTTCCTTTGGCCCTATACTCTTCAAAGGTATCTGAAATATCTGTTCTCAGATTCCACAGAAATAAGGCTAGCAAAGAGATCCACGAAATACAGATGTAACTCTGTGAGATGAATGAACAGAACACTAAGGAGTTTCTCAGAAAGCTTCTTTCTCTTTGTTATCGGAGTATATTTCCTTTGGCCCTATAGTCATCAAAGGTATCCGAAATATCTGTTCTCAGATTCCAGAGAAATAAGGCTAGCAAAGAGATCCACGAAATACAGATGTAACTCTGTGAGATGAATGAACAGAATACTAAGGAGTTTCTCAGAAAGCTTCTTTGCAGATTTCATCTGAGGATATTTCCTTTTTCACCATAGCCCTCTATGGGATTCCAAATATCACTTTGCCAATTCCACAAGAACTGTCTTAGCGAAAGGCTTCTTGAGAGGAAAGCTGTAACTCTGTGAGATGATTTCACAGAACACAAAGAAGTTTCTCAGAAAGCTTCCTTCTCTTTGTTATCAGAGGATATTTCCTTTGGCACTATAGTCTTCAAAGGGATCCGAAATACCTGTTGTCAGATTCCACAGAAATAAGGCTAGCAAAGAGATCCACGAAATACAGATGTAATTCTGTGAGTGGAAGTCACACATCACAGAGCAGTTTCTCAGAAAGCTTCTTTCCAGATTTTATCTGAGTATATTTCCTTTTTCACCATCGCTCTCTATGGGCTTCCAAATATCACTTTGCCAATTCCACAAGAACTGTCTTAGCGAAAGGCTTCTTGAGGGGAAAGCTGTAACTCTGTGAGATGATTTCACAGAACACAAAGAAGTTTCTCAGAAAGCTTCTTTCTCTTTGTTATCGGAGGATATTTCCTTTGGCCCTATAGTCTTCAAGGGGATCCGAAATATCTGTTCTCAGATTCCACAGAAATAAGGCTAGCAAAGAGATCCACGAAATAGAGATGTAACTCTGTGAGTGGAAGTCGCACATCACAGAGCAGTTTCTCAGAAAGCTTCTTTCCAGATTTCATCTGAGGATATTTCCTTTTTCACCATAGCCCTCTATGGGCTTCCAAATATCACTTTGCCAATTCCGCAAGAACTGTCTTAGCGAAAGGCTTCTTGAGGGGAAAGCTGTAACTCTGTGAGATGATTTCACAGAACACAAAGAAGTTTCTCAGAAAGCTTCTTTCTCTTTGTTTTCGGAGGATATTTCCTTTGGCCCTATACTCTTCAAAGGTATCTGAAATATCTGTTCTCAGATTCCACAGAAATAAGGCTAGCAAAGAGATCCACGAAATACAGATGTAACTCTGTGAGATGAATGAACAGAACACTAAGGAGTTTCTCAGAATGCTTCTTTCTCTTTGTTATCGGAGTATATTTCCTTTGGCCCTATAGTCATCAAAGGTATCCGAAATATCTGTTCTCAGATTCCAGAGAAATAAGGCTAGCAAAGAGATCCACGAAATACAGATGTAACTCTGTGAGATGAATGAACAGAACACTAAGGAGTTTCTCAGAAAGCTTCTTTGCAGATTTCATCTGAGGATATTTCCTTTTTCACCATAGCCCTCTATGGGATTCCAAATATCACTTTGCCAATTCCACAAGAACTGTCTTAGCGAAAGGCTTCTTGAGAGGAAAGCTGTAACTCTGTGAGATGATTTCACAGAACACAAAGAAGTTTCTCAGAAAGCTTCCTTCTCTTTGTTATCAGAGGATATTTCCTTTGGCACTATAGTCTTCAAAGGGATCCGAAATATCTGTTGTCAGATTCCACAGAAATAAGGCTAGCAAAGAGATCCACGAAATACAGATGTAATTCTGTGAGTGGAAGTCACACATCACAGAGCAGTTTCTCAGAAAGCTTCTTTCCAGATTTTATCTGAGTATATTTCCTTTTTCACCATAGCTCTCTAGGGGCTTCCAAATATCACTTTGCCAATTCCACAAGAACTGTCTTAGCGAAAGGCTTCTTGAGGGGAAAGCTGTAACTCTGTGAGATGATTTCACAGAACACAAAGAAGTTTCTCAGAAAGCTTCTTTCTCTTTGTTATCGGAGGATATTTCCTTTGGCCCTATAGTCTTCAAGGGGATCCGAAATATCTGTTCTCAGATTCCACAGAAATAAGGCTAGCAAAGAGATCCACGAAATACAGATGTAACTCTGTGAGATGAATGAACAGAACACTAAGCAGTTTCTCAGAAATCTTCTTTCCAGATTTCATCTGAGGATATTTCCTTTTTCACCATAGCCCTCTATGGGCTTCCAAATATCACGTTGCCAATTCCACAAGAACTGTCTTAGCGAAAGGCTTCTTGAGGGGAAAGCTGTAACTCTGTGAGATGATTTCACAGAACACAAAGAAGTTTCTCAGAAAGCTTCTTTCTCTTTGTTATCGGAGGATATTTCCTTTGGCCCTATAGTCTTCAAAGGGATCCGAAATATCTGTTCTCAGATTCCACAGAAATAAGGCTAGCAAAGAGATCCACGAAATAGAGATGTAACTCTGTGAGTGGAAGTCGCACATCACAGAGCAGTTTCTCAGAAAGCTTCTTTCCAGATTTCATCTGAGGATATTTCCTTTTTCACCATAGCCCTCTATGGGCTTCCAAATATCACTTTGCCAATTCCGCAAGAACTGTCTTAGCGAAAGGCTTCTTGAGTGGAAAGCTGTAACTCTGTGAGATGATTTCACAGAACACAAAGAAGTTTCTCAGAAAGCTTCTTTCTCTTTGTTTTCGGAGGATATTTCCTTTGGCCCTATACTCTTCAAAGGTATCTGAAATATCTGTTCTCAGATTCCACAGAAATAAGGCTAGCAAAGAGATCCACGAAATACAGATGTAACTCTGTGAGATGAATGAACAGAACACTAAGGAGTTTCTCAGAAAGCTTCTTTCTCTTTGTTATCGGAGTATATTTCCTTTGGCCCTATAGTCATCAAAGGTATCCGAAATATCTGTTCTCAGATTCCAGAGAAATAAGGCTAGCAAAGAGATCCACGAAATACAGATGTAACTCTGTGAGATGAATGAACAGAACACTAAGGAGTTTCTCAGAAAGCTTCTTTGCAGATTTCATCTGAGGATATTTCCTTTTTCACCATAGCCCTCTATGGGATTCCAAATATCACTTTGCCAATTCCACAAGAACTGTCTTAGCGAAAGGCTTCTTGAGAGGAAAGCTGTAACTCTGTGAGATGATTTCACAGAACACAAAGAAGTTTCTCAGAAAGCTTCCTTCTCTTTGTTATCAGAGGATATTTCCTTTGGCACTATAGTCTTCAAAGGGATCCGAAATACCTGTTGTCAGATTCCACAGAAATAAGGCTAGCAAAGAGATCCACGAAATACAGATGTAATTCTGTGAGTGGAAGTCACACATCACAGAGCAGTTTCTCAGAAAGCTTCTTTCCAGATTTTATCTGAGTATATTTCCTTTTTCACCATAGCTCTCTATGGGCTTCCAAATATCACTTTGCCAATTCCACAAGAACTGTCTTAGCGAAAGGCTTCTTGAGGGGAAAGCTGTAACTCTGTGAGATGATTTCACAGAACACAAAGAAGTTTCTCAGAAAGCTTCTTTCTCTTTCTTATCGGAGGATATTTCCTTTGGCCCTATAGTCTTCAAGGGGATCCGAAATATCTGTTCTCAGATTCCACAGAAATAAGGCTAGCAAAGAGATCCACGAAATACAGATGTAACTCTGTGAGTGGAAGTCGCACATCACAGAGCAGTTTCTCAGAAAGCTTCTTTCCAGATTTCATCTGAGGATATTTCCTTTTTCACCATAGCCCTCTATGGGCTTCCAAATATCACTTTGCCAATTCCGCAAGAACTGTCTTAGCGAAAGGCTTCTTGAGGGGAAAGCTGTAACTCTGTGAGATGATTTCACAGAACACAAAGAAGTTTCTCAGAAAGCTTCTTTCTCTTTGTTATCGGAGGATATTTCCTTTGGCCCTACAGTCTTCAAGGGGATCCGAAATATCTGTTCTCAGATTCCACAGAAATAAGGCTAGCAAAGAGATCCACGAAATACAGATGTAACTCTGTGAGATGAATGAACAGAACACTAAGCAGTTTCTCAGAAATCTTCTTTCCAGATTTCATCTGAGGATATTTCCTTTTTCACCATAGCCCTCTATGGGCTTCCAAATATCACTTTGCCAATTCCACAAGAACTGTCTTAGCGAAAGGCTTCTTGAGGGGAAAGCTGTAACTCTGTGAGATGATTTCACAGAACACAAAGAAGTTTCTCAGAAAGCTTCTTTCTCTTTGTTATCGGAGGATATTTCCTTTGGCCCTATAGTCTTCAAAGGGATCCGAAATATCTGTTCTCAGATTCCACAGAAATAAGGCTAGCAAAGAGATCCACGAAATAGAGATGTAACTCTGTGAGTGGAAGTCGCACATCACAGAGCAGTTTCTCAGAAAGCTTCTTTCCAGATTTCATCTGAGGATATTTCCTTTTTCACCATAGCCCTCTATGGGCTTCCAAATATCACTTTGCCAATTCCGCAAGAACTGTCTTAGCGAAAGGCTTCTTGAGTGGAAAGCTGTAACTCTGTGAGATGATTTCACAGAACACAAAGAAGTTTCTCAGAAAGCTTCTTTCTCTTTGTTTTCGGAGGATATTTCCTTTGGCCCTATACTCTTCAAAGGTATCTGAAATATCTGTTCTCAGATTCCACAGAAATAAGGCTAGCAAAGAGATCCACGAAATACAGATGTAACTCTGTGAGATGAATGAACAGAACACTAAGGAGTTTCTCAGAAAGCTTCTTTCTCTTTGTTATCGGAGTATATTTCCTTTGGCCCTATAGTCATCAAAGGTATCCGAAATATCTGTTCTCAGATTCCAGAGAAATAAGGCTAGCAAAGAGATCCACGAAATACAGATGTAACTCTGTGAGATGAATGAACAGAATACTAAGGAGTTTCTCAGAAAGCTTCTTTGCAGATTTCATCTGAGGATATTTCCTTTTTCACCATAGCCCTCTATGGGATTCCAAATATCACTTTGCCAATTCCACAAGAACTGTCTTAGCGAAAGGCTTCTTGAGAGGAAAGCTGTAACTCTGTGAGATGATTTCACAGAACACAAAGAAGTTTCTCAGAAAGCTTCCTTCTCTTTGTTATCAGAGGATATTTCCTTTGGCACTATAGTCTTCAAAGGGATCCGAAATACCTGTTGTCAGATTCCACAGAAATAAGGCTAGCAAAGAGATCCACGAAATACAGATGTAATTCTGTGAGTGGAAGTCACACATCACAGAGCAGTTTCTCAGAAAGCTTCTTTCCAGATTTTATCTGAGTATATTTCCTTTTTCACCATCGCTCTCTATGGGCTTCCAAATATCACTTTGCCAATTCCACAAGAACTGTCTTAGCGAAAGGCTTCTTGAGGGGAAAGCTGTAACTCTGTGAGATGATTTCACAGAACACAAAGAAGTTTCTCAGAAAGCTTCTTTCTCTTTGTTATCGGAGGATATTTCCTTTGGCCCTATAGTCTTCAAGGGGATCCGAAATATCTGTTCTCAGATTCCACAGAAATAAGGCTAGCAAAGAGATCCACGAAATAGAGATGTAACTCTGTGAGTGGAAGTCGCACATCACAGAGCAGTTTCTCAGAAAGCTTCTTTCCAGATTTCATCTGAGGATATTTCCTTTTTCACCATAGCCCTCTATGGGCTTCCAAATATCACTTTGCCAATTCCGCAAGAACTGTCTTAGCGAAAGGCTTCTTGAGGGGAAAGCTGTAACTCTGTGAGATGATTTCACAGAACACAAAGAAGTTTCTCAGAAAGCTTCTTTCTCTTTGTTTTCGGAGGATATTTCCTTTGGCCCTATACTCTTCAAAGGTATCTGAAATATCTGTTCTCAGATTCCACAGAAATAAGGCTAGCAAAGAGATCCACGAAATACAGATGTAACTCTGTGAGATGAATGAACAGAACACTAAGGAGTTTCTCAGAATGCTTCTTTCTCTTTGTTATCGGAGTATATTTCCTTTGGCCCTATAGTCATCAAAGGTATCCGAAATATCTGTTCTCAGATTCCAGAGAAATAAGGCTAGCAAAGAGATCCACGAAATACAGATGTAACTCTGTGAGATGAATGAACAGAACACTAAGGAGTTTCTCAGAAAGCTTCTTTGCAGATTTCATCTGAGGATATTTCCTTTTTCACCATAGCCCTCTATGGGATTCCAAATATCACTTTGCCAATTCCACAAGAACTGTCTTAGCGAAAGGCTTCTTGAGAGGAAAGCTGTAACTCTGTGAGATGATTTCACAGAACACAAAGAAGTTTCTCAGAAAGCTTCCTTCTCTTTGTTATCAGAGGATATTTCCTTTGGCACTATAGTCTTCAAAGGGATCCGAAATATCTGTTGTCAGATTCCACAGAAATAAGGCTAGCAAAGAGATCCACGAAATACAGATGTAATTCTGTGAGTAGAAGTCACACATCACAGAGCAGTTTCTCAGAAAGCTTCTTTCCAGATTTTATCTGAGTATATTTCCTTTTTCACCATAGCTCTCTAGGGGCTTCCAAATATCACTTTGCCAATTCCACAAGAACTGTCTTAGCGAAAGGCTTCTTGAGGGGAAAGCTGTAACTCTGTGAGATGATTTCACAGAACACAAAGAAGTTTCTCAGAAAGCTTCTTTCTCTTTGTTATCGGAGGATATTTCCTTTGGCCCTATAGTCTTCAAGGGGATCCGAAATATCTGTTCTCAGATTCCACAGAAATAAGGCTAGCAAAGAGATCCACGAAATACAGATGTAACTCTGTGAGATGAATGAACAGAACACTAAGCAGTTTCTCAGAAATCTTCTTTCCAGATTTCATCTGAGGATATTTCCTTTTTCACCATAGCCCTCTATGGGCTTCCAAATATCACGTTGCCAATTCCACAAGAACTGTCTTAGCGAAAGGCTTCTTGAGGGGAAAGCTGTAACTCTGTGAGATGATTTCACAGAACACAAAGAAGTTTCTCAGAAAGCTTCTTTCTCTTTGTTATCGGAGGATATTTCCTTTGGCCCTATAGTCTTCAAAGGGATCCGAAATATCTGTTCTCAGATTCCACAGAAATAAGGCTAGCAAAGAGATCCACGAAATAGAGATGTAACTCTGTGAGTGGAAGTCGCACATCACAGAGCAGTTTCTCAGAAAGCTTCTTTCCAGATTTCATCTGAGGATATTTCCTTTTTCACCATAGCCCTCTATGGGCTTCCAAATATCACTTTGCCAATTCCGCAAGAACTGTCTTAGCGAAAGGCTTCTTGAGTGGAAAGCTGTAACTCTGTGAGATGATTTCACAGAACACAAAGAAGTTTCTCAGAAAGCTTCTTTCTCTTTGTTTTCGGAGGATATTTCCTTTGGCCCTATACTCTTCAAAGGTATCTGAAATATCTGTTCTCAGATTCCACAGAAATAAGGCTAGCAAAGAGATCCACGAAATACAGATGTAACTCTGTGAGATGAATGAACAGAACACTAAGGAGTTTCTCAGAAAGCTTCTTTCTCTTTGTTATCGGAGTATATTTCCTTTGGCCCTATAGTCATCAAAGGTATCCGAAATATCTGTTCTCAGATTCCAGAGAAATAAGGCTAGCAAAGAGATCCACGAAATACAGATGTAACTCTGTGAGATGAATGAACAGAACACTAAGGAGTTTCTCAGAAAGCTTCTTTGCAGATTTCATCTGAGGATATTTCCTTTTTCACCATAGCCCTCTATGGGATTCCAAATATCACTTTGCCAATTCCACAAGAACTGTCTTAGCGAAAGGCTTCTTGAGAGGAAAGCTGTAACTCTGTGAGATGATTTCACAGAACACAAAGAAGTTTCTCAGAAAGCTTCCTTCTCTTTGTTATCAGAGGATATTTCCTTTGGCACTATAGTCTTCAAAGGGATCCGAAATACCTGTTGTCAGATTCCACAGAAATAAGGCTAGCAAAGAGAACCACGAAATACAGATGTAACTCTTTGAGTGGAAGTCACACATCACAGAGCAGTTTCTCAGAAAGCTTCTTTCCAGATTTTATCTGAGGATATTTCCTTTTTCACCATAGCTCTCTATGGGCTTCCAAATATCACTTTGCCAATTCCACAAGAACTGTCTTAGCGAAAGGCTTCTTGAGGGGAAAGCTGTAACTCTGTGAGATGATTTCACAGAACACAAAGAAGTTTCTCAGAAAGCTTCTTTCTCTTTGTTATCGGAGGATATTTCCTTTGGCCCTATAGTCTTCAAGGGGATCCGAAATATCTGTTCTCAGATTCCACAGAAATAAGGCTAGCAAAGAGATCCACGAAATACAGATGTAACTCTGTGAGATGAATGAACAGAACACTAAGCAGTTTCTCAGAAAGCTTCTTTCCAGATTTCATCTGAGGATATTTCCTTTTTCACCAAAGCCCTCTATGGGCTTCCAAATATCACTTTGCCAATTCCACAAAACTGTCTTAGCGAAAGGCTTCTTGAGGGGAAAGCTGTAACTCTGTGAGATGATTTCACAGAACACAAAGAAGTTTCTCAGAAAGCTTCTTTCTCTTTGTTATCGGAGGATATTTCCTTTGGCCCTATAGTCTTCAAAGGGATCCGAAATATCTGTTCTCAGATTCCACAGAAATAAGGCTAGCAAAGAGATCCACGAAATACAGATGTAACTCTGTGAGATGAATGAACAGAACACTAAGCAGTTTCTCAGAAAGCTTCTTTCCAGATTTCATCTGAGGATATTTCCTTTTTCACCATAGCCCTCTATGGGCTTCCAAATATCACTTTGCCAATTCCACAAGAACTGTCTTAGCGAAAGGCATCTTGAGGGGAAAGCTGTAACTCTGTGAGATGATTTCACAGAACACAAAGAAGTTTCTCAGAAAACTTCTTTCTCTTTGTTATCCGAGGATATTTCCTTTGACCCTATAGTCTTCAAAGGGATCCGAAATATCTGTTCTCAGATTCCACAGAAATAAGGCTAGCAAAGAGATCCACGAAATAGAGATGTAACTCTGTGAGTGGAAGTCACACATCACAGAGCAGTTTCTCAGAAAGCTTCTTTCCAGATTTCATCTGAGGATATTTCCTTTTTCACCATAGCCCTCTATGGGCTTCCAAATATCACTTTGCCAATTCCACAAGAACTGGCTTACCGAAAGGCTTCTTGAGGGGAAAGCTGTAACTCTGTGAGATGATTTCACAGAACACAAAAAAGTTTCTCAGAAAGCTTCTTTCTCTTTGTTATCGGAGTATACTTCATTTGGCCCTATAGTCTTCAAAGGGATCCGAAATATCTGTTCTCAGATTCCACAGAAATAAGGCTAGCAAAGAGATCCACGAAATACAGATGTAACTCTGTGAGATGAATAAACAGGACACTAAGGAGTTTCTCAGAAAGCTTCTTTCCAGATTTCATCTGAGGATATTTCCTTTTTCACCATAGCCCTCTATGGGCTTCCAAATATCACTTTGCCAATTCCACAAGAACTGTCTTAGCGAAAGGCTTCTTGAGGGGAAAGCTGTAACTCTGTGAGATGATTTCACAGAACACAAAGAAGTTTCTCAGAAAGCTTCTTTCTCTGTTATCGCAGGATATTTCCTTTGGCCCTATAGTCTTCAAAGGGATGCGAAATATTTGTTCACAGATTCCACAGAAATAAGGCTAGCAAAGAGAACCACGAAATACAGATGTAACTCTGTGAGTGGAAGTCACACATCACAGAGCAGTTTCTCAGAAAGCTTCTTTCCAGATTTCATCTGAGGATATTTCCTTTTTCACCATAGCCCTCTATGGGCTTCCAAATATCACTTTGCCAATTACACAAGAACTGGCTTACCGAAAGGCTTCTTGAGGGGAAAGCTGTAACTCTGTGAGATGATTTCACAGAACACAAAGAAGTTTCTCAGAAAGCTTCTTTCTCTTTGTTATCGGAGGATATTTCCTTTGGCCCTATAGTCTTCAAAGGGATCCGAAATATCTGTTCTCAGATTCCACAGAAATAAGGCTAGCAAAGAGATCCACGAAATACAGATGTAACTCTGTGAGATGAATGAACAGAACACTAAGCAGTTTCTCAGAAAGCTTCTTTCCAGATTTCATCTGAGGATATTTCCTTTTTCAGCATAGCCCTCTATGGGCTTCCAAATATCACTTTGCCAATTCCACAAGAACTGTCTTAGCGAAAGGCTTCTTGAGGGGAAAGCTGTAACTCTGTGAGATGATTTCACAGAACACAAAGAAGTTTCTCAGAAAGCTTCTTTCTCTTTGTTATCGGAGGATATTTCCTTTGGCCCTATAGTCTTCAAAGGGATCCGAAATATCTGTTCTCAGATTCCACAGAAATAAGGCTAGCAATGAGATCCACGAAATACAGATGTAACACTGTGAGTGGAAGTCGCACATCACAGAGCAGTTTCTCAGAAAGCTTCTTTCCAGATTTCATCTGAGGATATTTCCTTTTTCACCATAGCCCTCTATGGGCTTCCAAATATCACTTTGCCAATTCCGCAAGAACTGTCTTAGCGAAAGGCTTCTTGAGGGGAAAGCTGTAACTCTGTGAGATGATTTCACAGAACACAAAGAAGTTTCTCAGAAAGCTTCTTTCTCTTTGTTTTCGGAGGATATTTCCTTTGGCCCTATACTCTTCAAAGGTATCTGAAATATCTGTTCTCAGATTCCACAGAAATAAGGCTAGCAAAGAGATCCACGAAATACAGATGTAACTCTGTGAGATGAATGAACAGAACACTAAGGAGTTTCTCAGAAAGCTTCTTTCTCTTTGTTATCGGAGTATATTTCCTTTGGCCCTATAGTCATCAAAGGTATCCGAAATATCTGTTCTCAGATTCCAGAGAAATAAGGCTAGCAAAGAGATCCACGAAATACAGATGTAACTCTGTGAGATGAATGAACAGAACACTAAGGAGTTTCTCAGAAAGCTTCTTTGCAGATTTCATCTGAGGATATTTCCTTTTTCACCATAGCCCTCTAT
The DNA here is from genome assembly GCF_043159975.1 of Macaca nemestrina. NCBI lineage: Eukaryota > Metazoa > Chordata > Mammalia > Primates > Cercopithecidae > Macaca > Macaca nemestrina. Next base: position 108,282,643 of record NC_092132.1, read on the forward strand.
GGGATTCCAAATATCACTTTGCCAATTCCACAAGAACTGTCTTAGCGAAAGGCTTCTTGAGAGGAAAGCTGTAACTCTGTGAGATGATTTCACAGAACACAAAGAAGTTTCTCAGAAAGCTTCCTTCTCTTTGTTATCAGAGGATATTTCCTTTGGCACTATAGTCTTCAAAGGGATCCGAAATATCTGTTGTCAGATTCCACAGAAATAAGGCTAGCAAAGAGATCCACGAAATACAGATGTAATTCTGTGAGTGGAAGTCACACATCACAGAGCAGTTTCTCAGAAAGCTTCTTTCCAGATTTTATCTGAGTATATTTCCTTTTTCACCATAGCTCTCTAGGGGCTTCCAAATATCACTTTGCCAATTCCACAAGAACTGTCTTAGCGAAAGGCTTCTTGAGGGGAAAGCTGTAATTCTGTGAGATGATTTCACAGAACACAAAGAAGTTTCTCAGAAAGCTTCTTTCTCTTTGTTATCGGAGGATATTTCCTTTGGCCCTATAGTCTTCAAGGGGATCCGAAATATCTGTTCTCAGATTCCACAGAAATAAGGCTAGCAAAGAGATCCACGAAATACAGATGTAACTCTGTGAGATGAATGAACAGAACACTAAGCAGTTTCTCAGAAAGCTTCTTTCCAGATTTCATCTGAGGATATTTCCTTTTTCACCAAAGCCCTCTATGGGCTTCCAAATATCACTTTGCCAATTCCACAAAACTGTCTTAGCGAAAGGCTTCTTGAGGGGAAAGCTGTAACTCTGTGAGATGATTTCACAGAACACAAAGAAGTTTCTCAGAAAGCTTCTTTCTCTTTGTTATCGGAGGATATTTCCTTTGGCCCTATAGTCTTCAAAGGGATCCGAAATATCTGTTCTCAGATTCCACAGAAATAAGGCTAGCAAAGAGATCCACGAAATACAGATGTAACTCTGTGAGATGAATGAACAGAACACTAAGCAGTTTCTCAGAAAGCTTCTTTCCAGATTTCATCTGAGGATATTTCCTTTTTCACCATAGCCCTCTATGGGCTTCCAAATATCACTTTGCCAATTCCACAAGAACTGTCTTAGCGAAAGGCATCTTGAGGGGAAAGCTGTAACTCTGTGAGATGATTTCACAGAACACAAAGAAGTTTCTCAGAAAACTTCTTTCTCTTTGTTATCCGAGGATATTTCCTTTGACCCTATAGTCTTCAAAGGGATCCGAAATATCTGTTCTCAGATTCCACAGAAATAAGGCTAGCAAAGAGATCCACGAAATAGAGATGTAACTCTGTGAGTGGAAGTCACACATCACAGAGCAGTTTCTCAGAAAGCTTCTTTCCAGATTTCATCTGAGGATATTTCCTTTTTCACCATAGCCGTCTATGGGCTTCCAAATATCACTTTGCCAATTCCACAAGAACTGGCTTACCGAAAGGCTTCTTGAGGGGAAAGCTGTAACTCTGTGAGATGATTTCACAGAACACAAAAAAGTTTCTCAGAAAGCTTCTTTCTCTTTGTTATCGGAGTATACTTCATTTGGCCCTATAGTCTTCAAAGGGATCCGAAATATCTGTTCTCAGATTCCACAGAAATAAGGCTAGCAAAGAGATCCACGAAATACAGATGTAACTCTGTGAGATGAATGAACAGAACACTAAGCAGTTCCTCAGAAAGCTTCTTTCCAGATTTCATCTGAGGATATTTCCTTTTTCAGCATAGCCCTCTATGGGCTTCCAAATATCACTTTGCCAATTCCACAAGAACTGTCTTAGCGAAAGGCTTCTTGAGGGGAAAGCTGTAACTCTGTGAGATGATTTCACAGAACACAAAGAAGTTTCTCAGAAAGCTTCTTTCTCTTTGTTATCGGAGGATATTTCCTTTGGCCCTATAGTCTTCAAAGGGATCCGAAATATCTGTTCTCAGATTCCACAGAAATAAGGCTAGCAATGAGATCCACGAAATACAGATGTAACTCTGTGAGTGGAAGTCGCACATCACAGAGCAGTTTCTCAGAAAGCTTCTTTCCAGATTTCATCTGAGGATATTTCCTTTTTCACCATAGCCCTCTATGGGCTTCCAAATATCACTTTGCCAATTCCGCAAGAACTGTCTTAGCGAAAGGCTTCTTGAGGGGAAAGCTGTAACTCTGTGAGATGATTTCACAGAACACAAAGAAGTTTCTCAGAAAGCTTCTTTCTCTTTGTTTTCGGAGGATATTTCCTTTGGCCCTATACTCTTCAAAGGTATCTGAAATATCTGTTCTCAGATTCCACAGAAATAAGGCTAGCAAAGAGATCCACGAAATACAGATGTAACTCTGTGAGATGAATGAACAGAACACTAAGGAGTTTCTCAGAAAGCTTCTTTCTCTTTGTTATCGGAGTATATTTCCTTTGGCCCTATAGTCATCAAAGGTATCCGAAATATCTGTTCTCAGATTCCAGAGAAATAAGGCTAGCAAAGAGATCCACGAAATACAGATGTAACTCTGTGAGATGAATGAACAGAACACTAAGGAGTTTCTCAGAAAGCTTCTTTGCAGATTTCATCTGAGGATATTTCCTTTTTCACCATAGCCCTCTATGGGATTCCAAATATCACTTTGCCAATTCCACAAGAACTGTCTTAGCGAAAGGCTTCTTGAGAGGAAAGCTGTAACTCTGTGAGATGATTTCACAGAACACAAAGAAGTTTCTCAGAAAGCTTCCTTCTCTTTGTTATCAGAGGATATTTCCTTTGGCACTATAGTCTTCAAAGGGATCCGAAATATCTGTTGTCAGATTCCACAGAAATAAGGCTAGCAAAGAGATCCACGAAATACAGATGTAATTCTGTGAGTGGAAGTCACACATCACAGAGCAGTTTCTCAGAAAGCTTCTTTCCAGATTTTATCTGAGTATATTTCCTTTTTCACCATAGCTCTCTAGGGGCTTCCAAATATCACTTTGCCAATTCCACAAGAACTGTCTTAGCGAAAGGCTTCTTGAGGGGAAAGCTGTAACTCTGTGAGATGATTTCACAGAACACAAAGAAGTTTCTCAGAAAGCTTCTTTCTCTTTGTTATCGGAGGATATTTCCTTTGGCCCTATAGTCTTCAAGGGGATCCGAAATATCTGTTCTCAGATTCCACAGAAATAAGGCTAGCAAAGAGATCCACGAAATACAGATGTAACTCTGTGAGATGAATGAACAGAACACTAAGCAGTTTCTCAGAAATCTTCTTTCCAGATTTCATCTGAGGATTTTTCCTTTTTCACCATAGCCCTCTATGGGCTTCCAAATATCACTTTGCCAATTCCACAAGAACTGTCTTAGCGAAAGGCTTCTTGAGGGGAAAGCTGTAACTCTGTGAGATGATTTCACAGAACACAAAGAAGTTTCTCAGAAAGCTTCTTTCTCTTTGTTATCGGAGGATATTTCCTTTGGCCCTATAGTCTTCAAAGGGATCCGAAATATCTGTTCTCAGATTCCACAGAAATAAGGCTAGCAAAGAGATCCACGAAATAGAGATGTAACTCTGTGAGTGGAAGTCGCACATCACAGAGCAGTTTCTCAGAAAGCTTCTTTCCAGATTTCATCTGAGGATATTTCCTTTTTCACCATAGCCCTCTATGGGCTTCCAAATATCACTTTGCCAATTCCGCAAGAACTGTCTTAGCGAAAGGCTTCTTGAGGGGAAGCTGTAACTCTGTGAGATGATTTCACAGAACACAAAGAAGTTTCTCAGAAAGCTTCTTTCTCTTTGTTTTCGGAGGATATTTCCTTTGGCCCTATACTCTTCAAAGGTATCTGAAATATCTGTTCTCAGATTCCACAGAAATAAGGCTAGCAAAGAGATCCACGAAATACAGATGTAACTCTGTGAGATGAATGAACAGAACACTAAGGAGTTTCTCAGAAAGCTTCTTTCTCTTTGTTATCGGAGTATATTTCCTTTGGCCCTATAGTCATCAAAGGTATCCGAAATATCTGTTCTCAGATTCCAGAGAAATAAGGCTAGCAAAGAGATCCACGAAATACAGATGTAACTCTGTGAGATGAATGAACAGAACACTAAGGAGTTTCTCAGAAAGCTTCTTTGCAGATTTCATCTGAGGATATTTCCTTTTTCACCATAGCCCTCTATGGGATTCCAAATATCACTTTGCCAATTCCACAAGAACTGTCTTAGCGAAAGGCTTCTTGAGAGGAAAGCTGTAACTCTGTGAGATGATTTCACAGAACACAAAGAAGTTTCTCAGAAAGCTTCCTTCTCTTTGTTATCAGAGGATATTTCCTTTGGCACTATAGTCTTCAAAGGGATCCGAAATATCTGTTGTCAGATTCCACAGAAATAAGGCTAGCAAAGAGATCCACGAAATACAGATGTAATTCTGTGAGTGGAAGTCACACATCACAGAGCAGTTTCTCAGAAAGCTTCTTTCCAGATTTTATCTGAGTATATTTCCTTTTTCACCATAGCTCTCTAGGGGCTTCCAAATATCACTTTGCCAATTCCACAAGAACTGTCTTAGCGAAAGGCTTCTTGAGGGGAAAGCTGTAACTCTGTGAGATGATTTCACAGAACACAAAGAAGTTTCTCAGAAAGCTTCTTTCTCTTTGTTATCGGAGGATATTTCCTTTGGCCCTATAGTCTTCAAGGGGATCCGAAATATCTGTTCTCAGATTCCACAGAAATAAGGCTAGCAAAGAGATCCACGAAATACAGATGTAACTCTGTGAGATGAATGAACAGAACACTAAGCAGTTTCTCAGAAATCTTCTTTCCAGATTTCATCTGAGGATATTTCCTTTTTCACCATAGCCCTCTATGGGCTTCCAAATATCACTTTGCCAATTCCACAAGAACTGTCTTAGCGAAAGGCTTCTTGAGGGGAAAGCTGTAACTCTGTGAGATGATTTCACAGAACACAAAGAAGTTTCTCAGAAAGCTTCTTTCTCTTTGTTATCGGAGGATATTTCCTTTGGCCCTATAGTCTTCAAAGGGATCCGAAATATCTGTTCTCAGATTCCACAGAAATAAGGCTAGCAAAGAGATTCACGAAATAGAGATGTAACTCTGTGAGTGGAAGTCGCACATCACAGAGCAGTTTCTCAGAAAGCTTCTTTCCAGATTTCATCTGAGGATATTTCCTTTTTCACCATAGCCCTCTATGGGCTTCCAAATATCACTTTGCCAATTCCGCAAGAACTGTCTTAGCGAAAGGCTTCTTGAGTGGAAAGCTGTAACTCTGTGAGATGATTTCACAGAACACAAAGAAGTTTCTCAGAAAGCTTCTTTCTCTTTGTTTTCGGAGGATATTTCCTTTGGCCCTATACTCTTCAAAGGTATCTGAAATATCTGTTCTCAGATTCCACAGAAATAAGGCTAGCAAAGAGATCCACGAAATACAGATGTAACTCTGTGAGATGAATGAACAGAACACTAAGGAGTTTCTCAGAAAGCTTCTTTCTCTTTGTTATCGGAGTATATTTCCTTTGGCCCTATAGTCATCAAAGGTATCCGAAATATCTGTTCTCAGATTCCAGAGAAATAAGGCTAGCAAAGAGATCCACGAAATACAGATGTAACTCTGTGAGATGAATGAACAGAACACTAAGGAGTTTCTCAGAAAGCTTCTTTGCTGATTTCATCTGAGGATATTTCCTTTTTCACCATAGCCCTCTATGGGATTCCAAATATCACTTTGCCAATTCCACAAGAACTGTCTTAGCGAAAGGCTTCTTGAGAGGAAAGCTGTAACTCTGTGAGATGATTTCACAGAACACAAAGAAGTTTCTCAGAAAGCTTCCTTCTCTTTGTTATCAGAGGATATTTCCTTTGGCACTATAGTCTTCAAAGGGATCCGAAATACCTGTTGTCAGATTCCACAGAAATAAGGCTAGCAAAGAGATCCACGAAATACAGATGTAATTCTGTGAGTGGAAGTCACACATCACAGAGCAGTTTCTCAGAAAGCTTCTTTCCAGATTTTATCTGAGTATATTTCCTTTTTCACCATAGCTCTCTATGGGCTTCCAAATATCACTTTGCCAATTCCACAAGAACTGTCTTAGCGAAAGGCTTCTTGAGGGGAAAGCTGTAACTCTGTGAGATGATTTCACAGAACACAAAGAAGTTTCTCAGAAAGCTTCTTTCTCTTTGTTATCGGAGGATATTTCCTTTGGCCCTATAGTCTTCAAGGGGATCCGAAATATCTGTTCTCAGATTCCACAGAAATAAGGCTAGCAAAGAGATCCACGAAATACAGATGTAACTCTGTGAGTGGAAGTCGCACATCACAGAGCAGTTTCTCAGAAAGCTTCTTTCCAGATTTCATCTGAGGATATTTCCTTTTTCACCATAGCCCTCTATGGGCTTCCAAATATCACTTTGCCAATTCCGCAAGAACTGTCTTAGCGAAAGGCTTCTTGAAGGGAAAGCTGTAACTCTGTGAGATGATTTCACAGAACACAAAGAAGTTTCTCAGAAAGCTTCTTTCTCTTTGTTTTCGGAGGATATTTCCTTTGGCCCTATACTCTTCAAAGGTATCTGAAATATCTGTTCTCAGATTCCACAGAAATAAGGCTAGCAAAGAGATCCACGAAATACAGATGTAACTCTGTGAGATGAATGAACAGAACACTAAGGAGTTTCTCAGAAAGCTTCTTTCTCTTTGTTATCGGAGTATATTTCCTTTGGCCCTATAGTCATCAAAGGTATCCGAAATATCTGTTCTCAGATTCCAGAGAAATAAGGCTAGCAAAGAGATCCACGAAATACAGATGTAACTCTGTGAGATGAATGAACAGAACACTATGGAGTTTCTCAGAAAGCTTCTTTGCAGATTTCATCTGAGGATATTTCCTTTTTCACCATAGCCCTCTATGGGATTCCAAATATCACTTTGCCAATTCCACAAGAACTGTCTTAGCGAAAGGCTTCTTGAGAGGAAAGCTGTAACTCTGTGAGATGATTTCACAGAACACAAAGAAGTTTCTCAGAAAGCTTCCTTCTCTTTGTTATCAGAGGATATTTCCTTTGGCACTATAGTCTTCAAAGGGATCCGAAATATCTGTTGTCAGATTCCACAGAAATAAGGCTAGCAAAGAGATCCACGAAATACAGATGTAATTCTGTGAGTGGAAGTCACACATCACAGAGCAGTTTCTCAGAAAGCTTCTTTCCAGATTTTATCTGAGTATATTTCCTTTTTCACCATAGCTCTCTAGGGGCTTCCAAATATCACTTTGCCAATTCCACAAGAACTGTCTTAGCGAAAGGCTTCTTGAGGGGAAAGCTGTAACTCTGTGAGATGATTTCACAGAACACAAAGAAGTTTCTCAGAAAGCTTCTTTCTCTTTGTTATCGGAGGATATTTCCTTTGGCCCTATAGTCTTCAAGGGGATCCGAAATATCTGTTCTCAGATTCCACAGAAATAAGGCTAGCAAAGAGATCCACGAAATACAGATGTAACTCTGTGAGATGAATGAACAGAACACTAAGCAGTTTCTCAGAAATCTTCTTTCCAGATTTCATCTGAGGATATTTCCTTTTTCACCATAGCCCTCTATGGGCTTCCAAATATCACTTTGCCAATTCCACAAGAACTGTCTTAGCGAAAGGCTTCTTGAGGGGAAAGCTGTAACTCTGTGAGATGATTTCACAGAACACAAAGAAGTTTCTCAGAAAGCTTCTTTCTCTTTGTTATCGGAGGATATTTCCTTTGGCCCTATAGTCTTCAAAGGGATCCGAAATATCTGTTCTCAGATTCCACAGAAATAAGGCTAGCAAAGAGATCCACGAAATAGAGATGTAACTCTGTGAGTGGAAGTCGCACATCACAGAGCAGTTTCTCAGAAAGCTTCTTTCCAGATTTCATCTGAGGATATTTCCTTTTTCACCATAGCCCTCTATGGGCTTCCAAATATCACTTTGCCAATTCCGCAAGAACTGTCTTAGGGAAAGGCTTCTTGAGTGGAAAGCTGTAACTCTGTGAGATGATTTCACAGAACACAAAAAAGTTTCTCAGAAAGCTTCTTTCTATTTGTTTTCGGAGGATATTTCCTTTGGCCCTATACTCTTCAAAGGTATCTGAAATATCTGTTCTCAGATTCCACAGAAATAAGGCTAGCAAAGAGATCCACGAAATACAGATGTAACTCTGTGAGATGAATGAACAGAACACTAAGGAGTTTCTCAGAAAGCTTCTTTCTCTTTGTTATCGGAGTATATTTCCTTTGGCCCTATAGTCATCAAAGGTATCCGAAATATCTGTTCTCAGATTCCAGAGAAATAAGGCTAGCAAAGAGATCCACGAAATACAGATGTAACTCTGTGAGATGAATGTACAGAACACTAAGGATTTTCTCAGAAAGCTTCTTTGCAGATTTCATCTGAGGATATTTCCTTTTTCACCATAGCCCTCTATGGGATTCCAAATATCACTTTGCCAATTCCACAAGAACTGTCTTAGCGAAAGGCTTCTTGAGAGGAAAGCTGTAACTCTGTGAGATGATTTCACAGAACACAAAGAAGTTTCTCAGAAAGCTTCCTTCTCTTTGTTATCAGAGGATATTTCCTTTGGCACTATAGTCTTCAAAGGGATCCGAAATATCTGTTGTCAGATTCCACAGAAATAAGGCTAGCAAAGAGATCCACGAAATACAGATGTAATTCTGTGAGTGGAAGTCACACATCACAGAGCAGTTTCTCAGAAAGCTTCTTTCCAGATTTTATCTGAGTATATTTCCTTTTTCACCATAGCTCTCTAGGGGCTTCCAAATATCACTTTGCCAATTCCACAAGAACTGTCTTAGCGAAAGGCTTCTTGAGGGGAAAGCTGTAACTCTGTGAGATGATTTCACAGAACACAAAGAAGTTTCTCAGAAAGCTTCTTTCTCTTTGTTATCGGAGGATATTTCCTTTGGCCCTATAGTCTTCAAGGGGATCCGAAATATCTGTTCTCAGATTCCACAGAAATAAGGCTAGCAAAGAGATCCACGAAATACAGATGTAACTCTGTGAGATGAATGAACAGAACACTAAGCAGTTTCTCAGAAAGCTTCTTTCCAGATTTCATCTGAGGATATTTCCTTTTTCACCAAAGCCCTCTATGGGCTTCCAAATATCACTTTGCCAATTCCACAAGAACTGTCTTAGCGAAAGGCTTCTTGAGGGGAAAGCTGTAACTCTGTGAGATGATTTCACAGAACACAAAGAAGTTTCTCAGAAAGCTTCTTTCTCTTTGTTATCGGAGGATATTTCCTTTGGCCCTATAGTCTTCAAAGGGATCCGAAATATCTGTTCTCAGATTCCACAGAAATAAGGCTAGCAAAGAGATCCACGAAATAGAGATGTAACTCTGTGAGTGGAAGTCGCACATCACAGAGCAGTTTCTCAGAAAGCTTCTTTCCAGATTTCATCTGAGGATATTTCCTTTTTCACCATAGCCCTCTATGGGCTTCCAAATATCACTTTGCCAATTCCGCAAGAACTGTCTTAGCGAAAGGCTTCTTGAGGGGAAAGCTGTAACTCTGTGAGATGATTTCACAGAACACAAAGAAGTTTCTCAGAAAGCTTCTTTCTCTTTGTTATCGGAGGATATTTCCTTTGGCCCTATACTCTTCAAAGGTATCTGAAATATCTGTTCTCAGATTCCACAGAAATAAGGCTAGCAAAGAGATCCACGAAATACAGATGTAACTCTGTGAGATGAATGAACAGAACACTAAGGAGTTTCTCAGAAAGCTTCTTTCTCTTTGTTATCGGAGTATATTTCCTTTGGCCCTATAGTCATCAAAGGTATCCGAAATATCTGTTCTCAGATTCCAGAGAAATAAGGCTAGCAAAGAGATCCACGAAATACAGATGTAACTCTGTGAGATGAATGAACAGAACACTAAGGAGTTTCTCAGAAAGCTTCTTTGCAGATTTCATCTGAGGATATTTCCTTTTTCACCATAGCCCTCTATGGGATTCCAAATATCACTTTGCCAATTCCACAAGAACTGTCTTAGCGAAAGGCTTCTTGAGAGGAAAGCTGTAACTCTGTGAGATGATTTCACAGAACACAAAGAAGTTTCTCAGAAAGCTTCCTTCTCTTTGTTATCAGAGGATATTTCCTTTGGCACTATAGTCTTCAAAGGGATCCGAAATATCTGTTGTCAGATTCCACAGAAATAAGGCTAGCAAAGAGATCCACGAAATACAGATGTAATTCTGTGAGTGGAAGTCACACATCACAGAGCAGTTTCTCAGAAAGCTTCTTTCCAGATTTTATCTGAGTATATTTCCTTTTTCACCATAGCTCTCTAGGGGCTTCCAAATATCACTTTGCCAATTCCACAAGAACTGTCTTAGCGAAAGGCTTCTTGAGGGGAAAGCTGTAACTCTGTGAGATGATTTCACAGAACACAAAGAAGTTTCTCAGAAAGCTTCTTTCTCTTTGTTATCGGAGGATATTTCCTTTGGCCCTATAGTCTTCAAGGGGATCCGAAATATCTGTTCTCAGATTCCACAGAAATAAGGCTAGCAAAGAGATCCACGAAATACAGATGTAACTCTGTGAGATGAATGAACAGAACACTAAGCAGTTTCTCAGAAAGCTTCTTTCCATATTTCATCTGAGGATATTTCCTTTTTCACCTTAGCCCTCTATGGGCTTCCAAATATCACTTTGCCAATTCCACAAGAACTGTCTTAGCGAAAGGCTTCTTGAGGGGAAAGCTGTAACTCTGTGAGATGATTTAACAGAACACAAAGAAGTTTCTCAGAAAGCTTCCTTCTGTTTGTTATCGGAGGATATTTCCTTTGGCCGTATAGTCTTCAATGGGATCCGAAATATCTGTTCTCAGATTCCACAGAAATAAGGCTAGCAAAGAGATCCACGAAATACAGATGTAACTCTGTGAGTGGAAGTCACACATCACAGAGCAGTTTCTCAGAAAGCTTCTTTCTAGATTTCATCTGAGGATATTTCCTTTTTCACCATAGCCCTCTATGGGCTTCCAAATATCACTTTGCCAATTCCACAAGAACTGTCTTATCGAAAGGCTTCTTGAGGGGAAAGCTGTAACTCTGTGAGATGATTTCACAGAACACAAAGAAGTTTCTCAGAAAGCTTCTTTCTCTTTGTTATCGCAGGATATTTCCTTTGGCCCTATAGTCTTCAAAGGGATCCGAAATATCTGTTCTCAGATTCCACAGAAATAAGGCTAGCAAAGTGATCCACGAAATACAGATGTAACTCTGTGAGATGAATGAACAGAACACTAAGCAGTTTCTCAGAAAGCTTCTTTCCAGATTTCATCTGAGGATATTTCCTTTTTCACCATAGCCCTCTATGGGCTTCCAAATATCACTTTGCCAATTCCACAAGAACTGTCTTAGCGAAAGGCTTCTTGAGGGGAAAGCTGTAACTCTGTGAGATGATTTCACAGAACACAAAGAAGTTTCTCAGAAACTTCCTTCTCTTTGTTATGGGAGGATATTTCCTTTGGCCCTATAGTCTTCAAAGGGATCCGAAATATCTGTTCTCAGTTTCCACAGAAATAAGGCTAGCAAAGAGATCCACGAAATACAGATGTAACTCTGTGAGTGGAAGTCACACATCACAGAGCAGTTTCTCAGAAGGCTTCTTTCCAGATTTTATCTGAGGATATTTCCTTTTTCACCGTAGCTCTCTATGGGCTTCCAAATATCACTTTGCCAATTCCACAAGAACTGTCTTAGCCAAAGTCTTCTTGAGTGGAAAGCTGTAACTCTGTGAGATGATTTCACAGAACACAAAGAAGTTTCTCAGAAAGCTTCTTTCTCTTTGTTATCGGAGGATATTTCCTTTGGCCCTATAGTCTTCAAAGGGATCCGAAATATCTGTTCTCAGATTCCACAGAAATAAGGCTAGCAAAGAGATCCACGAAATATAGATGTAACTCTGTGAGATGAATGAACAGAACACTAAGCAGTTTCTCAGAAAGCTTCTTTCCAGATTTCATCTGAGGATATTTCCTTTTTCACCATAGCCCTCTATGGGCTTCCAAATATCACTTTGCCAATTCCACAAGAACTGTCTTAGCGAAAGGCTTCTTGAGGGGAAAGCTGTAACTCTGTGAGATGATTTCACAGAACACAAAGAAGTTTCTCAGAAAGTTTCTTTCTCTTTGTTATCGGAGGATATTTCCTTTGGTCCTGTAGTCTTCAAAGGGATCCGAAATATCTGTTCTCAGATTCCACAGAAATAAGGCTAGCAAAGAGATCCACGAAATACAGATGTAACTCTGTGAGTGGAAGTCACACATCACAGAGCAGTTTCTCAGAAAGCTTCTCTCTAGATTTCATCTGAGGATATTTCCTTTTTCACCATAGCCCTCTATGGGCTTCCAAATATCACTTTGCCAATTCCACAAGAACTGTCTTATCGAAAGGCTTCTTAAGGGGAAAGCTGTAACTCTGTGAGATGATTTCACAGAACACAAAGAAGTTTCTCAGAAAGCTTCTTTCTCTTTGTTATCGGAGGATATTTCCTTTGGCCCTATAGTCTTCAAAGGGATCCGAAATATCTGTTCTCAGATTCCACAGAAATAAGGCTAGCAAAGAGATCCACGAAATAGAGATGTAACTCTGTGAGATGAATGAACAGAACACTAAGCAGTTTCTCAGAAAGCTTCTTTCCAGATTTCATCTGAGGATATTTCCTTTTTCACCATAGCCCTCTATGGGCTTCCAAATATCACTTTGCCAATTCCACAAGAACTGTCTTAGCGAAAGGCTTCTTGAGGGGAAAGCTGTAACTCTGTGAGATGATTTCACAGAACACAAAGAAGTTTCTCAGAAAGCTTCCTTCTCTTTGTTATCGGAGGATATTTCCTTTGGCCCTATACTCTTCAAAGGTATCTGAAATATCTGTTCTCAGATTCCACAGAAATAAGGCTAGCAAAGAGATCCACGAAATACAGATGTAACTCTGTGAGATGAATGAACAGAACACTAAGGAGTTTCTCAGAAAGCTTCTTTCTCTTTGTTATCGGAGTATATTTCCTTTGGCCCTGTAGTCATCAAAGGTATCCGAAATATCTTTTGTCAGATTCCACAGAAATAAGGCTAGCAAAGAGATCCACGAAATACAGATGTAACTCTGTGAGTGGAAGGCACACATCACAGAGCAGTTTCTCAGAAAGCTTCTTTCCAGATTTCATCTGAGGATATTTCCTTTTTTACCTTAGCCCTCTATGGGCTTCCAAATATCACTTTGCCAATTCCACAAGAACTGTGTTAGCGAAAGGCTTCTTGAGAGGAAAGCTGTAACTCTGTGAGATGATTTCACAGAACACAAAGAAGTTTCTCAGAAAGCTTCCTTCTCTTTGTTATCAGAGGATATTTCCTTTGGCACTATAGTCTTCAAAGGGATCCGAAATACCTGTTGTCAGATTCCACAGAAATAAGGCTAGCAAAGAGATCCACGAAATACAGATGTAATTCTGTGAGTGGAAGTCACACATCACAGAGCAGTTTCTCAGAAAGCTTCTTTCCAGATTTTATCTGAGTATATTTCCTTTTTCACCATAGCTCTCTATGGGCTTCCAAATATCACTTTGCCAATTCCACAAGAACTGTCTTAGCGAAAGGCTTCTTGAGGGGAAAGCTGTAACTCTGTGAGATGATTTCACAGAACACAAAGAAGTTTCTCAGAAAGCTTCTTTCTCTTTGTTATCGGAGGATATTTCCTTTGGCCCTATAGTCTTCAAGGGGATCCGAAATATCTGTTCTCAGATTCCACAGAAATAAGGCTAGCAAAGAGATCCACGAAATACAGATGTAACTCTGTGAGTGGAAGTCGCACATCACAGAGCAGTTTCTCAGAAAGCTTCTTTCCAGATTTCATCTGAGGATATTTCCTTTTTCACCATAGCCCTCTATGGGCTTCCAAATATCACTTTGCCAATTCCGCAAGAACTGTCTTAGCGAAAGGCTTCTTGAAGGGAAAGCTGTAACTCTGTGAGATGATTTCACAGAACACAAAGAAGTTTCTCAGAAAGCTTCTTTCTCTTTGTTTTCGGAGGATATTTCCTTTGGCCCTATACTCTTCAAAGGTATCTGAAATATCTGTTCTCAGATTCCACAGAAATAAGGCTAGCAAAGAGATCCACGAAATACAGATGTAACTCTGTGAGATGAATGAACAGAACACTAAGGAGTTTCTCAGAAAGCTTCTTTCTCTTTGTTATCGGAGTATATTTCCTTTGGCCCTATAGTCATCAAAGGTATCCGAAATATCTGTTCTCAGATTCCAGAGAAATAAGGCTAGCAAAGAGATCCACGAAATACAGATGTAACTCTGTGAGATGAATGAACAGAACACTATGGAGTTTCTCAGAAAGCTTCTTTGCAGATTTCATCTGAGGATATTTCCTTTTTCACCATAGCCCTCTATGGGATTCCAAATATCACTTTGCCAATTCCACAAGAACTGTCTTAGCGAAAGGCTTCTTGAGAGGAAAGCTGTAACTCTGTGAGATGATTTCACAGAACACAAAGAAGTTTCTCAGAAAGCTTCCTTCTCTTTGTTATCAGAGGATATTTCCTTTGGCACTATAGTCTTCAAAGGGATCCGAAATATCTGTTGTCAGATTCCACAGAAATAAGGCTAGCAAAGAGATCCACGAAATACAGATGTAATTCTGTGAGTGGAAGTCACACATCACAGAGCAGTTTCTCAGAAAGCTTCTTTCCAGATTTTATCTGAGTATATTTCCTTTTTCACCATAGCTCTCTAGGGGCTTCCAAATATCACTTTGCCAATTCCACAAGAACTGTCTTAGCGAAAGGCTTCTTGAGGGGAAAGCTGTAACTCTGTGAGATGATTTCACAGAACACAAAGAAGTTTCTCAGAAAGCTTCTTTCTCTTTGTTATCGGAGGATATTTCCTTTGGCCCTATAGTCTTCAAGGGGATCCGAAATATCTGTTCTCAGATTCCACAGAAATAAGGCTAGCAAAGAGATCCACGAAATACAGATGTAACTCTGTGAGATGAATGAACAGAACACTAAGCAGTTTCTCAGAAATCTTCTTTCCAGATTTCATCTGAGGATATTTCCTTTTTCACCATAGCCCTCTATGGGCTTCCAAATATCACTTTGCCAATTCCACAAGAACTGTCTTAGCGAAAGGCTTCTTGAGGGGAAAGCTGTAACTCTGTGAGATGATTTCACAGAACACAAAGAAGTTTCTCAGAAAGCTTCTTTCTCTTTGTTATCGGAGGATATTTCCTTTGGCCCTATAGTCTTCAAAGGGATCCGAAATATCTGTTCTCAGATTCCACAGAAATAAGGCTAGCAAAGAGATCCACGAAATAGAGATGTAACTCTGTGAGTGGAAGTCGCACATCACAGAGCAGTTTCTCAGAAAGCTTCTTTCCAGATTTCATCTGAGGATATTTCCTTTTTCACCATAGCCCTCTATGGGCTTCCAAATATCACTTTGCCAATTCCGCAAGAACTGTCTTAGGGAAAGGCTTCTTGAGTGGAAAGCTGTAACTCTGTGAGATGATTTCACAGAACACAAAAAAGTTTCTCAGAAAGCTTCTTTCTATTTGTTTTCGGAGGATATTTCCTTTGGCCCTATACTCTTCAAAGGTATCTGAAATATCTGTTCTCAGATTCCACAGAAATAAGGCTAGCAAAGAGATCCACGAAATACAGATGTAACTCTGTGAGATGAATGAACAGAACACTAAGGAGTTTCTCAGAAAGCTTCTTTCTCTTTGTTATCGGAGTATATTTCCTTTGGCCCTATAGTCATCAAAGGTATCCGAAATATCTGTTCTCAGATTCCAGAGAAATAAGGCTAGCAAAGAGATCCACGAAATACAGATGTAACTCTGTGAGATGAATGTACAGAACACTAAGGATTTTCTCAGAAAGCTTCTTTGCAGATTTCATCTGAGGATATTTCCTTTTTCACCATAGCCCTCTATGGGATTCCAAATATCACTTTGCCAATTCCACAAGAACTGTCTTAGCGAAAGGCTTCTTGAGAGGAAAGCTGTAACTCTGTGAGATGATTTCACAGAACACAAAGAAGTTTCTCAGAAAGCTTCCTTCTCTTTGTTATCAGAGGATATTTCCTTTGGCACTATAGTCTTCAAAGGGATCCGAAATATCTGTTGTCAGATTCCACAGAAATAAGGCTAGCAAAGAGATCCACGAAATACAGATGTAATTCTGTGAGTGGAAGTCACACATCACAGAGCAGTTTCTCAGAAAGCTTCTTTCCAGATTTTATCTGAGTATATTTCCTTTTTCACCATAGCTCTCTAGGGGCTTCCAAATATCACTTTGCCAATTCCACAAGAACTGTCTTAGCGAAAGGCTTCTTGAGGGGAAAGCTGTAACTCTGTGAGATGATTTCACAGAACACAAAGAAGTTTCTCAGAAAGCTTCTTTCTCTTTGTTATCGGAGGATATTTCCTTTGGCCCTATAGTCTTCAAGGGGATCCGAAATATCTGTTCTCAGATTCCACAGAAATAAGGCTAGCAAAGAGATCCACGAAATACAGATGTAACTCTGTGAGATGAATGAACAGAACACTAAGCAGTTTCTCAGAAAGCTTCTTTCCAGATTTCATCTGAGGATATTTCCTTTTTCACCAAAGCCCTCTATGGGCTTCCAAATATCACTTTGCCAATTCCACAAGAACTGTCTTAGCGAAAGGCTTCTTGAGGGGAAAGCTGTAACTCTGTGAGATGATTTCACAGAACACAAAGAAGTTTCTCAGAAAGCTTCTTTCTCTTTGTTATCGGAGGATATTTCCTTTGGCCCTATAGTCTTCAAAGGGATCCGAAATATCTGTTCTCAGATTCCACAGAAATAAGGCTAGCAAAGAGATCCACGAAATAGAGATGTAACTCTGTGAGTGGAAGTCGCACATCACAGAGCAGTTTCTCAGAAAGCTTCTTTCCAGATTTCATCTGAGGATATTTCCTTTTTCACCATAGCCCTCTATGGGCTTCCAAATATCACTTTGCCAATTCCGCAAGAACTGTCTTAGCGAAAGGCTTCTTGAGGGGAAAGCTGTAACTCTGTGAGATGATTTCACAGAACACAAAGAAGTTTCTCAGAAAGCTTCTTTCTCTTTGTTATCGGAGGATATTTCCTTTGGCCCTATACTCTTCAAAGGTATCTGAAATATCTGTTCTCAGATTCCACAGAAATAAGGCTAGCAAAGAGATCCACGAAATACAGATGTAACTCTGTGAGATGAATGAACAGAACACTAAGGAGTTTCTCAGAAAGCTTCTTTCTCTTTGTTATCGGAGTATATTTCCTTTGGCCCTATAGTCATCAAAGGTATCCGAAATATCTGTTCTCAGATTCCAGAGAAATAAGGCTAGCAAAGAGATCCACGAAATACAGATGTAACTCTGTGAGATGAATGAACAGAACACTAAGGAGTTTCTCAGAAAGCTTCTTTGCAGATTTCATCTGAGGATATTTCCTTTTTCACCATAGCCCTCTATGGGATTCCAAATATCACTTTGCCAATTCCACAAGAACTGTCTTAGCGAAAGGCTTCTTGAGAGGAAAGCTGTAACTCTGTGAGATGATTTCACAGAACACAAAGAAGTTTCTCAGAAAGCTTCCTTCTCTTTGTTATCAGAGGATATTTCCTTTGGCACTATAGTCTTCAAAGGGATCCGAAATATCTGTTGTCAGATTCCACAGAAATAAGGCTAGCAAAGAGATCCACGAAATACAGATGTAATTCTGTGAGTGGAAGTCACACATCACAGAGCAGTTTCTCAGAAAGCTTCTTTCCAGATTTTATCTGAGTATATTTCCTTTTTCACCATAGCTCTCTAGGGGCTTCCAAATATCACTTTGCCAATTCCACAAGAACTGTCTTAGCGAAAGGCTTCTTGAGGGGAAAGCTGTAACTCTGTGAGATGATTTCACAGAACACAAAGAAGTTTCTCAGAAAGCTTCTTTCTCTTTGTTATCGGAGGATATTTCCTTTGGCCCTATAGTCTTCAAGGGGATCCGAAATATCTGTTCTCAGATTCCACAGAAATAAGGCTAGCAAAGAGATCCACGAAATACAGATGTAACTCTGTGAGATGAATGAACAGAACACTAAGCAGTTTCTCAGAAAGCTTCTTTCCATATTTCATCTGAGGATATTTCCTTTTTCACCTTAGCCCTCTATGGGCTTCCAAATATCACTTTGCCAATTCCACAAGAACTGTCTTAGCGAAAGGCTTCTTGAGGGGAAAGCTGTAACTCTGTGAGATGATTTAACAGAACACAAAGAAGTTTCTCAGAAAGCTTCCTTCTGTTTGTTATCGGAGGATATTTCCTTTGGCCGTATAGTCTTCAATGGGATCCGAAATATCTGTTCTCAGATTCCACAGAAATAAGGCTAGCAAAGAGATCCACGAAATACAGATGTAACTCTGTGAGTGGAAGTCACACATCACAGAGCAGTTTCTCAGAAAGCTTCTTTCTAGATTTCATCTGAGGATATTTCCTTTTTCACCATAGCCCTCTATGGGCTTCCAAATATCACTTTGCCAATTCCACAAGAACTGTCTTATCGAAAGGCTTCTTGAGGGGAAAGCTGTAACTCTGTGAGATGATTTCACAGAACACAAAGAAGTTTCTCAGAAAGCTTCTTTCTCTTTGTTATCGCAGGATATTTCCTTTGGCCCTATAGTCTTCAAAGGGATCCGAAATATCTGTTCTCAGATTCCACAGAAATAAGGCTAGCAAAGTGATCCACGAAATACAGATGTAACTCTGTGAGATGAATGAACAGAACACTAAGCAGTTTCTCAGAAAGCTTCTTTCCAGATTTCATCTGAGGATATTTCCTTTTTCACCATAGCCCTCTATGGGCTTCCAAATATCACTTTGCCAATTCCACAAGAACTGTCTTAGCGAAAGGCTTCTTGAGGGGAAAGCTGTAACTCTGTGAGATGATTTCACAGAACACAAAGAAGTTTCTCAGAAACTTCCTTCTCTTTGTTATGGGAGGATATTTCCTTTGGCCCTATAGTCTTCAAAGGGATCCGAAATATCTGTTCTCAGTTTCCACAGAAATAAGGCTAGCAAAGAGATCCACGAAATACAGATGTAACTCTGTGAGTGGAAGTCACACATCACAGAGCAGTTTCTCAGAAGGCTTCTTTCCAGATTTTATCTGAGGATATTTCCTTTTTCACCGTAGCTCTCTATGGGCTTCCAAATATCACTTTGCCAATTCCACAAGAACTGTCTTAGCCAAAGTCTTCTTGAGTGGAAAGCTGTAACTCTGTGAGATGATTTCACAGAACACAAAGAAGTTTCTCAGAAAGCTTCTTTCTCTTTGTTATCGGAGGATATTTCCTTTGGCCCTATAGTCTTCAAAGGGATCCGAAATATCTGTTCTCAGATTCCACAGAAATAAGGCTAGCAAAGAGATCCACGAAATATAGATGTAACTCTGTGAGATGAATGAACAGAACACTAAGCAGTTTCTCAGAAAGCTTCTTTCCAGATTTCATCTGAGGATATTTCCTTTTTCACCATAGCCCTCTATGGGCTTCCAAATATCACTTTGCCAATTCCACAAGAACTGTCTTAGCGAAAGGCTTCTTGAGGGGAAAGCTGTAACTCTGTGAGATGATTTCACAGAACACAAAGAAGTTTCTCAGAAAGTTTCTTTCTCTTTGTTATCGGAGGATATTTCCTTTGGTCCTGTAGTCTTCAAAGGGATCCGAAATATCTGTTCTCAGATTCCACAGAAATAAGGCTAGCAAAGAGATCCACGAAATACAGATGTAACTCTGTGAGTGGAAGTCACACATCACAGAGCAGTTTCTCAGAAAGCTTCTCTCTAGATTTCATCTGAGGATATTTCCTTTTTCACCATAGCCCTCTATGGGCTTCCAAATATCACTTTGCCAATTCCACAAGAACTGTCTTATCGAAAGGCTTCTTAAGGGGAAAGCTGTAACTCTGTGAGATGATTTCACAGAACACAAAGAAGTTTCTCAGAAAGCTTCTTTCTCTTTGTTATCGGAGGATATTTCCTTTGGCCCTATAGTCTTCAAAGGGATCCGAAATATCTGTTCTCAGATTCCACAGAAATAAGGCTAGCAAAGAGATCCACGAAATAGAGATGTAACTCTGTGAGATGAATGAACAGAACACTAAGCAGTTTCTCAGAAAGCTTCTTTCCAGATTTCATCTGAGGATATTTCCTTTTTCACCATAGCCCTCTATGGGCTTCCAAATATCACTTTGCCAATTCCACAAGAACTGTCTTAGCGAAAGGCTTCTTGAGGGGAAAGCTGTAACTCTGTGAGATGATTTCACAGAACACAAAGAAGTTTCTCAGAAAGCTTCCTTCTCTTTGTTATCGGAGGATATTTCCTTTGGCCCTATACTCCTCAAAGGTATCTGAAATATCTGTTCTCAGATTCCACAGAAATAAGGCTAGCAAAGAGATCCACGAAATACAGATGTAACTCTGTGAGATGAATGAACAGAACACTAAGGAGTTTCTCAGAAAGCTTCTTTCTCTTTGTTATCGGAGTATATTTCCTTTGGCCCTGTAGTCATCAAAGGTATCCGAAATATCTTTTGTCAGATTCCACAGAAATAAGGCTAGCAAAGAGATCCACGAAATACAGATGTAACTCTGTGAGTGGAAGGCACACATCACAGAGCAGTTTCTCAGAAAGCTTCTTTCCAGATTTCATCTGAGGATATTTCCTTTTTTACCTTAGCCCTCTATGGGCTTCCAAATATCACTTTGCCAATTCCACAAGAACTGTGTTAGCGAAAGGCTTCTTGAGGGGAAAGCTGTAACTCTGTGAGATGATTTCACAGAACACAAAGAAGTTTCTCAGAAAGCTTCCTTCTCTTTGTTATCGGAGGATATTTCCTTTGGCCGTATAGTCTTCAATGCGATCCGAAATATCTGTTCTCAGATTCCACAGAAATAAGGCTAGCAAAGAGATCCACGAAATACAGATGTAACTCTGTGAGTGGAAGGCATACATCACAGAGCAGTTTCTCAGAAAGCTTCTTTCCAGATTTCATCTGAGGATATTTCCTTTTTCACCGTAGCCCTCTGTGGGCTTCCAAATATCACCTTGCCAATTCCACAAGAACTGTCTAAGCGAAAGGCTTCTTGAGGGGAAAGCTGTAACTCTGTGAGATGATTTCACAGAACACAAAGAAGTTTCTCAGAAAGCTTCCTTCTCTTTGTTATCGCAGGATATTTCCTTTGGACCTATAGTCTTCAAAGGGATCCGAAATATCTGTTCTCAGATTCCACAGAAATAAGGCTAGCAAAGAGATCCACGAAATACAGATGTAACTCTGTGAGATGAATGAACAGAACACTAAGCAGTTTCTCAGAAAGCTTCTTTCCAGATTTCATCTGAGGATATTTCCTTTTTCCCATAGCCCTCTATTGGCTTCCAAATATCACTTTGCCAATTCCACAAGAACTGTCTTAGCGAAAGGCTTCTTGAGGGGAAAGCTGTAACTCTGTGAGATGATTTCACAGAACACAAAGAAGTTTCTCAGAAACTTCCTTCTCTTTGTTATGGGAGGATATTTCCTTTGGCCCTATAGTCTTCAAAGGGATCCGAAATATCTGTTCTCAGATTCCACAGAAATAAGGCTAGCAAAGAGATCCACGAAATACAGATGTAACTCTGTGAGTGGAAGTCACACATCACAGAGCAGTTTCTCAGAAAGCTTCTTTCTAGATTTCATCTGAGGATATTTCCTTTTTCACCATAGCCCTCTATGGGCTTCCAAATATCACTTTGCCAATTCCACAAGAACTGTCTTAGCGAAAGGCTTCTTGAGGGGAAAGCTGTAACTCTGTGAGATGATTTCACAGAACACAAAGAAGTTTCTCAGAAAGCTTCTTTCTCTTTGTTATCGGAGGATATTTCCTTTGGCCCTATAGTCTTCAAAGGGATCCGAAATATCTGTTCTCAGATTCCACAGAAATAAGGCTAGCAAAGAGATCCACGAAATACAGATGTAACTCTGTGAGATGAATGAACAGAACACTAAGCAGTTTCTCAGAAAGCTTCTTTCCAGATTTCATCTGAGGATATTTCCTTTTTCACCATAGCCCTCTTTGGGCTTCCAAATATCACTTTGCCAATTCCACAAGAACTGTCTTAGCGAAAGGCTTCTTGAGGGGAAAGCTGTAACTCTGTGAGATGATTTCACAGAACACAAAGAAGTTTCTCAGAAAGCTTCTTTCTCTTTGTTATCGGAGGATATTTCCTTTGGCCCTATAGTCTTCAAAGGGATCCGAAATATCTGTTCTCAGATTCCACAGAAATAAGGCTAGCAAAGAAATCCACGAAATAGAGATGTAACTCTGTGAGTGGAAGTCACACATCACAGAGCAGTTTCTCAGAAAGCTTCTTTCCAGATTTCATCTGAGGATATTTCCTTTTTCACCATAGCCCTCTATGGGCTTCCAAATATCACTTTGCCAATTCCGCAAGAACTGTCTTAGCGAAAGGCTTCTTGAGGGGAAAGCTGTAACTCTGTGAGATGATTTCACAGAACACAAAGAAGTTTCTCAGAAAGCTTCTTTCTCTTTGTTATCGGAGGATATTTCCTTTGGCCCTATACTCTTCAAAGGTATCTGAAATATCTGTTCTCAGATTCCACAGAAATAAGGCTAGCAAGGAGATCCACGAAATACAGATGTAACTCTGTGAGATGAATGAACAGAACACTAAGGAGTTTCTCAGAAAGCTTCTTTCCAGATTTCATTGTGGATATTTCCTTTTTCACCATAGCCCTCTATGTGCTTCGAAATATCACTTTGCCAATTCCACAAGAACTGTCTTAGCGAAAGGCTTCTTGAGGGGAAAGCTGTAACTCTGTGAGATGATTTCACAGAACACAAAGAAGTTTCTCAGAAAGCTTCTTTCTCTTTGTTATCGGAGGATATTTCCTTTGGCCCTATAGTCTTCAAAGGGATCCGAAATATCTGTTCTCAGATTCCACAGAAATAAGGCTAGCAAAGAAATCCACGAAATAGAGATGTAACTCTGTGAGTGGAAGTCACACATCACAGAGCAGTTTCTCAGAAAGCTTCTTTCCAGATTTCATCTGAGGATATTTCCTTTTTCACCATAGCCCTCTATGGGCTTCCAAATATCACTTTGCCAATTCCGCAAGAACTGTCTTAGCGAAAGGCTTCTTGAGGGGAAAGCTGTAACTCTGTGAGATGATTTCACAGAACACAAAGAAGTTTCTCAGAAAGCTTCTTTCTCTTTGTTATCGGAGGATATTTCCTTTGGCCCTATACTCTTCAAAGGTATCTGAAATATCTGTTCTCAGATTCCACAGAAATAAGGCTAGCAAAGAGATCCACGAAATACAGATGTAACTCTGTGAGATGAATGAACAGAACACTAAGGAGTTTCTCAGAAAGCTTCTTTCCAGATTTCATTGTGGATATTTCCTTTTTCACCATAGCCCTCTATGGGCTTCGAAATATCACTTTGCCAATTCCACAAGAACTGTCTTAGCGAAAGGCTTCTTGAGGGGAAAGCTGTAACTCTGTGAGATGATTTCACAGAACACAAAGAAGTTTCTCAGAAAGATTCCTTCTCTTTGTTATGGGAGGATATTTCCTTTGGCCCTATAATCTTCAAAGGGATCCGAAATATCTGTTCTCAGATTCCACAGAAATAAGGCTAGCAAAGAGATCCACGAAATACAGATGTAACTCTGTGAGTGGAAGTCACACATCACAGAGCAGTTTCTCAAAAAGCTTCTTTCCAGATTTTATCTGAGGATATTTCCTTTTTCACCGTAGCTCTCTATGGGCTTCCAAATATCACTTTGCCAATTCCACAAGAACTGTCTTAGCCAAAGTCTTCTTGAGTGGAAAGCTGTAACTCTGTGAGATGATTTCACAGAACACAAAGAAGTTTCTCAGAAAGCTTCTTTCCCTTTGTTATCGGAGGATATTTCCTTTGGCCCTATAGTCTTCAAAGGGATCCGAAATATCTGTTCTCAGATTCCACAGAAATAAGGCTAGCAAAGAGATCCACGAAATATAGATGTAACTCTGTGAGATGAATGAACAGAACACTAAGCAGTTTCTCAGAAAGCTTCTTTCCAGATTTCATCTGAGGATATTTCCTTTTTCACCATAGCCCTCTATGGGCTTCCAAATATCACTTTGCCAATTCCACAAGAACTGTCTTAGCGAAAGGCTTCTTGAGGGGAAAGCTGTAACTCTGTGAGATGATTTCACAGAACACAAAGAAGTTTCTCAGAAAGCTTCTTTCTCTTTGTTATCGGAGGATATTTCCTTTGGTCCTGTAGTCTTCAAAGGGATCCGAAATATCTGTTCTCAGATTCCACAGAAATAAGGCTAGCAAAGAGATCCACGAAATACAGATGTAACTCTGTGAGTGGAAGTCACACATCACAGAGCAGTTTCTCAGAAAGCTTCTTTCTAGATTTCATCTGAGGATATTTCCTTTTTCACCATAGCCCTCTATGGGCTTCCAAATATCACTTTGCCAATTCCACAAGAACTGTCTTAGCGAAAGGCTTCTTGAGGGGAAAGCTGTAACTCTGTGAGATGATTTCACAGAACACAAAGAAGTTTCTCAGAAAGCTTCTTTCTCTTTGTTATCGGAGGATATTTCCTTTGGCCCTATAGTCTTCAAAGGGATCCGAAATATCTGTTCTCAGATTCCACAGAAATAAGGCTAGCAAAGAGATCCACGAAATACAGATGTAACTCTGTGAGATGAATGAACAGAACACTAAGCAGTTTCTCAGAAAGCTTCTTTCCAGATTTCATCTGAGGATATTTCCTTTTTCACCATAGCCCTCTTTGGGCTTCCAAATATCACTTTGCCAATTCCACAAGAACTGTCTTAGCGAAAGGCTTCTTGAGGGGAAAGCTGTAACTCTGTGAGATGATTTCACAGAACACAAAGAAGTTTCTCAGAAAGCTTCTTTCTCTTTGTTATCGGAGGATATTTCCTTTGGCCCTATAGTCTTCAAAGGGATCCGAAATATCTGTTCTCAGATTCCACAGAAATAAGGCTAGCAAAGAAATCCACGAAATAGAGATGTAACTCTGTGAGTGGAAGTCACACATCACAGAGCAGTTTCTCAGAAAGCTTCTTTCCAGATTTCATCTGAGGATATTTCCTTTTTCACCATAGCCCTCTATGGGCTTCCAAATATCACTTTGCCAATTCCGCAAGAACTGTCTTAGCGAAAGGCTTCTTGAGGGGAAAGCTGTAACTCTGTGAGATGATTTCACAGAACACAAAGAAGTTTCTCAGAAAGCTTCTTTCTCTTTGTTATCGGAGGATATTTCCTTTGGCCCTATACTCTTCAAAGGTATCTGAAATATCTGTTCTCAGATTCCACAGAAATAAGGCTAGCAAGGAGATCCACGAAATACAGATGTAACTCTGTGAGATGAATGAACAGAACACTAAGGAGTTTCTCAGAAAGCTTCTTTCCAGATTTCATTGTGGATATTTCCTTTTTCACCATAGCCCTCTATGGGCTTCGAAATATCACTTTGCCAATTCCACAAGAACTGTCTTAGCGAAAGGCTTCTTGAGGGGAAAGCTGTAACTCTGTGAGATGATTTCACAGAACACAAAGAAGTTTCTCAGAAAGCTTCTTTCTCTTTGTTATCGGAGGATATTTCCTTTGGCCCTATAGTCTTCAAAGGGATCCGAAATATCTGTTCTCAGATTCCACAGAAATAAGGCTAGCAAAGAAATCCACGAAATAGAGATGTAACTCTGTGAGTGGAAGTCACACATCACAGAGCAGTTTCTCAGAAAGCTTCTTTCCAGATTTCATCTGAGGATATTTCCTTTTTCACCATAGCCCTCTATGGGCTTCCAAATATCACTTTGCCAATTCCGCAAGAACTGTCTTAGCGAAAGGCTTCTTGAGGGGAAAGCTGTAACTCTGTGAGATGATTTCACAGAACACAAAGAAGTTTCTCAGAAAGCTTCTTTCTCTTTGTTATCGGAGGATATTTCCTTTGGCCCTATACTCTTCAAAGGTATCTGAAATATCTGTTCTCAGATTCCACAGAAATAAGGCTAGCAAAGAGATCCACGAAATACAGATGTAACTCTGTGAGATGAATGAACAGAACACTAAGGAGTTTCTCAGAAAGCTTCTTTCCAGATTTCATTGTGGATATTTCCTTTTTCACCATAGCCCTCTATGGGCTTCGAAATATCACTTTGCCAATTCCACAAGAACTGTCTTAGCGAAAGGCTTCTTGAGGGGAAAGCTGTAACTCTGTGAGATGATTTCACAGAACACAAAGAAGTTTCTCAGAAAGATTCCTTCTCTTTGTTATGGGAGGATATTTCCTTTGGCCCTATAATCTTCAAAGGGATCCGAAATATCTGTTCTCAGATTCCACAGAAATAAGGCTAGCAAAGAGATCCACGAAATACAGATGTAACTCTGTGAGTGGAAGTCACACATCACAGAGCAGTTTCTCAAAAAGCTTCTTTCCAGATTTTATCTGAGGATATTTCCTTTTTCACCGTAGCTCTCTATGGGCTTCCAAATATCACTTTGCCAATTCCACAAGAACTGTCTTAGCCAAAGTCTTCTTGAGTGGAAAGCTGTAACTCTGTGAGATGATTTCACAGAACACAAAGAAGTTTCTCAGAAAGCTTCTTTCCCTTTGTTATCGGAGGATATTTCCTTTGGCCCTATAGTCTTCAAAGGGATCCGAAATATCTGTTCTCAAATTCCACAGAAATAAGGCTAGCAAAGAGATCCACGAAATATAGATGTAACTCTGTGAGATGAATGAACAGAACACTAAGCAGTTTCTCAGAAAGCTTCTTTCCAGATTTCATCTGAGGATATTTCCTTTTTCACCATAGCCCTCTATGGGCTTCCAAATATCACTTTGCCAATTCCACAAGAACTGTCTTAGCGAAAGGCTTCTTGAGGGGAAAGCTGTAACTCTGTGAGATGATTTCACAGAACACAAAGAAGTTTCTCAGAAAGCTTCTTTCTCTTTGTTATCGGAGGATATTTCCTTTGGTCCTGTAGTCTTCAAAGGGATCCGAAATATCTGTTCTCAGATTCCACAGAAATAAGGCTAGCAAAGAGATCCACGAAATACAGATGTAACTCTGTGAGTGGAAGTCACACATCACAGAGCAGTTTCTCAGAAAGCTTCTCTCTAGATTTCATCTGAGGATATTTCCTTTTTCACCATAGCCCTCTATGGGCTTCCAAATATCACTTTGCCAATTCCACAAGAACTGTCTTATCGAAAGGCTTCTTAAGGGGAAAGCTGTAACTCTGTGAGATGATTTCACAGAACACAAAGAAGTTTCTCAGAAAGCTTCTTTCTCTTTGTTATCGGAGGATATTTCCTTTGGCCCTATAGTCTTCAAAGGGATCCGAAATATCTGTTCTCAGATTCCACAGAAATAAGGCTAGCAAAGAGATCCACGAAATAGAGATGTAACTCTGTGAGATGAATGAACAGAACACTAAGCAGTTTCTCAGAAAGCTTCTTTCCAGATTTCATCTGAGGATATTTCCTTTTTCACCATAGCCCTCTATGGGCTTCCAAATATCACTTTGCCAATTCCACAAGAACTGTCTTAGCGAAAGGCTTCTTGAGGGGAAAGCTGTAACTCTGTGAGATGATTTCACAGAACACAAAGAAGTTTCTCAGAAAGCTTCCTTCTCTTTGTTATCGGAGGATATTTCCTTTGGCCCTATAGTCTTCAAAGGGATCCGAAATATCTGTTCTCAGATTCCACAGAAATAAGGCTAGCCAAGAGATCCACGAAATAGAGATGTAACTCTGTGTGTGGAAGTCACACATCACAGAGCAGTTTCTCAGAAAGCTTCTTTCCAGATTTCATCTGAGGATATTTCCTTTTTCACCATAGCCCTCTAAGGGCTTCCAAATATCACTTTGCCAATTCCGCAAGAACTTTCTTAGCGAAAGGCTTCTTGAGGGGAAAGCTGTAACTCTGTGAGATGATTTCACAGAACACAAAGAAGTTTCTCACAAAGCTTCTTTCTCTTTGTTATCGGAGGATATTTCCTTTGGCCCTATACTCTTCAAAGGTATCTGAAATATCTGTTCTCAGATTCCACAGAAATAAGGCTAGCAAAGAGATCCACGAAACACAGATGTAACTCTGTGAGATGAATGAACAGAACACTAAGGAGTTTCTCAGAAAGCTTCTTTCTCTTTGTTATCGGAGTATATTTCCTTTGGCCCTATAGTCATCAAAGGTATCCGAAATATCTTTTCTCAGATTCCACAGAAATAAGGCTAGCAAAGAGATCCACGAAATACAGATGTAACTCTGTGAGTGGAAGGCACACATCACAGAGCAGTTTCTCAGAAAGCTTCTTTCCAGATTTCATCTGAGGATATTTCCTTTTTTACCTTAGCCCTCTATGGGCTTCCAAATATCACTTTGCCAATTCCACAAGAACTGTGTTAGCGAAAGGCTTCTTGAGGGGAAAGCTGTAACTCTGTGAGATGATTTCACAGAACACAAAGAAGTTTCTCAGAAAGCTTCCTTCTCTTTGTTATCGGAGGATATTTCCTTTGGCCGTATAGTCTTCAATGCGATCCGAAATATCTGTTCTCAGATTCCACAGAAATAAGGCTAGCAAAGAGATCCACGAAATACAGATGTAACTCTGTGAGTGGAAGGCATACATCACAGAGCAGTTTCTCAGAAAGCTTCTTTCCAGATTTCATCTGAGGATATTTCCTTTTTCACCGTAGCCCTCTGTGGGCTTCCAAATATCACCTTTCCAATTCCACAAGAACTGTCTAAGCGAAAGGCTTCTTGAGGGGAAAGCTGTAACTCTGTGAGATGATTTCACAGAACACAAAGAAGTTTCTCAGAAAGCTTCTTTCTCTTTGTTATCGCAGGATATTTCCTTTGGACCTATAGTCTTCAAAGGGATCCGAAATATCTGTTCTCAGATTCCACAGAAATAAGGCTAGCAAAGAGATCCACGAAATACAGATGTAACTCTGTGAGATGAATGAACCGAACACTAAGCAGTTTCTCAGAAAGCTTCTTTCCAGATTTCATCTGAGGATATTTCCTTTTTCCCATAGCCCTCTATTGGCTTCCAAATATCACTTTGCCAATTCCACAAGAACTGTCTTAGCAAAAGGCTTCTTGAGGGGAAAGCTGTAACTCTGTGAGATGATTTCACAGAACACAAAGAAGTTTCTCAGAAACTTCCTTCTCTTTGTTATGGGAGGATATTTCCTTTGGCCCTATAGTCTTCAAAGGGATCCGAAATATCTGTTCTCAGATTCCACAGAAATAAGGCTAGCAAAGAGATCCACGAAATACAGATGTAACTCTGTGAGTGGAAGTCACACATCACAGAGCAGTTTCTCAGAAAGCTTCTTTCTAGATTTCATCTGAGGATATTTCCTTTTTCACCATAGCCCTCTATGGGCTTCCAAATATCACTTTGCCAATTCCACAAGAACTGTCTTAGCGAAAGGCTTCTTGAGGGGAAAGCTGTAACTCTGTGCGATGATATCACAGAACACAAAGAAGTTTCTCAGAAAGCTTCTTTCTCTTTGTTATCGGAGGATATTTCCTTTGGCCCTATAGTCTTCAAAGGGATCCGAAATATCTGTTCTCAGATTCCACAGAAATAAGGCTAGCAAAGAGATCCACGAAATACAGATGTAACTCTGTGAGATGAATGAACAGAACACTAAGCAGTTTCTCAGAAAGCTTCTTTCCAGATTTCATCTGAGGATATTTCCTTTTTCACCATAGCCCTCTATGGGCTTCCAAATATCACTTTGCCAATTCCACAAGAACTGTCTTAGCGAAAGGCTTCTTGAGGGGAAAGCTGTAACTCTGTGAGATGATTTCACAGAACACAAAGAAGTTTCTCAGAAAGCTTCTTTCTCTTTGTTATCGGAGGATATTTCCTTTGGCCCTATAGTCTTCAAAGGGATCCGAAATATCTGTTCTCAGATTCCACAGAAATAAGGCTAGCAAAGAGATCCACGAAATAGAGATGTAACTCTGTGAGTGGAAGTCACACATCACAGAGCAGTTTCTCAGAAAGCTTCTTTCCAGATTTCATCTGAGGATATTTCCTTTTTCACCATAGCCCTCTATGGGCTTCCAAATATCACTTTGCCAATTCCGCAAGAACTGTCTTAGCGAAAGGCTTCTTGAGGGGAAAGCTGTAACTCTGTGAGATGATTTCACAGAACACAAAGAAGTTTCTCAGAAAGCTTCTTTCTCTTTGTTATCGGAGGATATTTCCTTTGGCCCTATACTCTTCAAAGGTATCTGAAATATCTGTTCTCAGATTCCACAGAAATAAGGCTAGCAAAGAGATCCACGAAATACAGATGTAACTCTGTGAGATGAATGAACAGAACACTAAGGAGTTTCTCAGAAAGCTTCTTTCCAGATTTCATTGTGGATATTTCCTTTTTCACCATAGCCCTCTATGGGCTTCGAAATATCACTTTGCCAATTCCACAAGAACTGTCTTAGCGAAAGGCTTCTTGAGGGGAAAGCTGTAATTCTGTGAGATGATTTCACAGAACACAAAGAAGTTTCTCAGAAAGCTTCTTTCTCTTTGTTATCGGAGGATATTTCCTTTGGTCCTGTAGTCTTCAAAGGGATCCGAAATATCTGTTCTCAGATTCCACAGAAATAAGGCTAGCAAAGAGATCCACGAAATACAGATGTAACTCTGTGAGTGGAAGTCACACATCACAGAGCAGTTTCTCAGAAAGCTTCTCTCTAGATTTCATCTGAGGATATTTCCTTTTTCACCATAGCCCTCTATGGGCTTCCAAATATCACTTTGCCAATTCCACAAGAACTGTCTTATCGAAAGGCTTCTTAAGGGGAAAGCTGTAAATCTGTGAGATGATTTCACAGAACACAAAGAAGTTTCTCAGAAAGCTTCTTTCTCTTTGTTATCGGAGGATATTTCCTTTGGCCCTATAGTCTTCAAAGGGATCCGAAATATCTGTTCTCAGATTCCACAGAAATAAGGCTAGCAAAGAGATCCACGAAATAGAGATGTAACTCTGTGAGATGAATGAACAGAACACTAAGCAGTTTCTCAGAAAGCTTCTTTCCAGATTTCATCTGAGGATATTTCCTTTTTCACCATAGCCCTCTATGGGCTTCCAAATATCAGTTTGCCAATTCCACAAGAACTGTCTTAGCGAAAGGCTTCTTGAGGGGAAAGCTGTAACTCTGTGAGATGATTTCACAGAACACAAAGAAGATTCTCAGAAAGCTTCTTTCTCTTTGTTATCGCAGGATATTTCCTTTGGCCCTATAGTCTTCAAAGGGATCCGAAATATCTGTTCTCAGATTCCACAGAAATAAGGCTAGCAAAGAGATCCACGAAATACAGATGTAACTCTGTGAGATGAATGAACAGAACACTAAGCAGTTTCTCAGAAAGCTTCTTTCCAGATTTCATCTGAGGATATTTCCTTTTTCACCATAGCCCTCTATGGGCTTCCAAATATCACTTTGCCAATTCCACAAGAACTGTCTTAGCGAAAGGCTTCTTGAGGGGAAAGCTGTAACTCTGTGAGATGATTTCACAGAACACAAAGAAGTTTCTCAGAAAGCTTCTTTCTCTTTGTTATCGGAGGATATTTCCTTTGGCCCTATAGTCTTCAAAGGGATCCGAAATATCTGTTCTCAGATTCCACAGAAATAAGGCTAGCAAAGAGATCCACGAAATAGAGATGTAACTCTGTGAGTGGAAGTCACACATCACAGAGCAGTTTCTCAGAAAGCTTCTTTCCAGATTTCATCTGAGGATATTTCCTTTTTCACCATAGCCCTCTATGGGCTTCCAAATATCACTTTGCCAATTCCGCAAGAACTGTCTTAGCGAAAGGCTTCTTGAGGGGAAAGCTGTAACTCTGTGAGATGATTTCACAGAACACAAAGAAGTTTCTCAGAAAGCTTCTTTCTCTTTGTTATCGGAGGATATTTCCTTTGGCCCTATACTCTTCAAAGGTATCTGAAATATCTGTTCTCAGATTCCACAGAAATAAGGCTAGCAAAGAGATCCACGAAATACAGATGTAACTCTGTGAGATGAATGAACAGAACACTAAGGAGTTTCTCAGAAAGCTTCTTTCCAGATTTCATTGTGGATATTTCCTTTTTCACCATAGCCCTCTATGGGCTTCGAAATATCACTTTGCCAATTCCACAAGAACTGTCTTAGCGAAAGGCTTCTTGAGGGGAAAGCTGTAATTCTGTGAGATGATTTCACAGAACACAAAGAAGTTTCTCAGAAAGCTTCTTTCTCTTTGTTATCGGAGGATATTTCCTTTGGTCCTGTAGTCTTCAAAGGGATCCGAAATATCTGTTCTCAGATTCCACAGAAATAAGGCTAGCAAAGAGATCCACGAAATACAGATGTAACTCTGTGAGTGGAAGTCACACATCACAGAGCAGTTTCTCAGAAAGCTTCTCTCTAGATTTCATCTGAGGATATTTCCTTTTTCACCATAGCCCTCTATGGGCTTCCAAATATCACTTTGCCAATTCCACAAGAACTGTCTTATCGAAAGGCTTCTTAAGGGGAAAGCTGTAAATCTGTGAGATGATTTCACAGAACACAAAGAAGTTTCTCAGAAAGCTTCTTTCTCTTTGTTATCGGAGGATATTTCCTTTGGCCCTATAGTCTTCAAAGGGATCCGAAATATCTGTTCTCAGATTCCACAGAAATAAGGCTAGCAAAGAGATCCACGAAATAGAGATGTAACTCTGTGAGATGAATGAACAGAACACTAAGCAGTTTCTCAGAAAGCTTCTTTCCAGATTTCATCTGAGGATATTTCCTTTTTCACCATAGCCCTCTATGGGCTTCCAAATATCACCTTGCCAATTCCACAAGAACTGTCTTAGCGAAAGGCTTCTTGAGGGGAAAGCTGTAACTCTGTGAGATGATTTCACAGAACACAAAGAAGATTCTCAGAAAGCTTCTTTCTCTTTGTTATCGCAGGATATTTCCTTTGGCCCTATAGTCTTCAAAGGGATCCGAAATATCTGTTCTCAGATTCCACAGAAATAAGGCTAGCAAAGAGATCCACGAAATAGAGATGTAACTCTGTGAGTGGAAGTCACACATCACAGAGCAGTTTCTCAGAAAGCTTCTTACCAGATTTCATCTGAGGATATTTCCTTTTTCACCATAGCCCTCTATGGGCTTCCAAATATCACTTTGCCAATTCCACAAGAACTGTCTTACCGAAAGGCTTCTTGAGGGGAAAGCTGTAACTCTGTGAGATGATTTCACAGAACACAAAGAAGTTTCTCAGAAAGCTTTTTTCTCTTTGTTATCGGAGTATATTTCCTTTGGCCCTATACTCTTCAAAGGTATCCGAAATATCTGTTCTCAGATTCCACAGAAATAAGGCTAGCAAAGAGATCCACGAAATACAGATGTAACTCTGTGAGATGAATGAACAGAACACTAAGGAGTCTCTCAGAAAGCTTCTTTCCAGATTTCATCTGAGGATATTTCCTTTTTCAACATAGCCCTCTCTGGGCTTCCAAATATTACTTTGCCAATTCCACAAGAACTGTCTTAGCGAAAGGCTTCTTGAGGGGAAAGCTGTAACTCTGTGAGATGATTTCACAGAACACAAAGAAGTTTCTCAGAAAGCTTCTTTCTCTTTGTTATCGGAGGTTATTTCATTTGGCCCTATAGTCTTCAAAGGGATGCGAAATATTTGTTCTCAGATTCCACAGAAATAAGGCTAGCAAAGAGATCCACGAAATACAGATGTAACTCTGTGAGTGGAAGGCACACATCACAGAGCAGTTTCTCAGAAAGCTTCTTTCCAGATTTCATCTGAAGATATTTCCTTTTTCACCATAGCCCTCTATGGGCTTCCAAATATCACTTTGCCAATTCCACAAGAACTGTCTTAGCGAAAGGCTTCTTGAGGGGAAAGCTGTAACTCTGTGAGATGATTTCACAGAACACAAAGAAGTTTCTCAGAAAGCTTCTTTCTCTTTGTTATCGCAAGATATTTCCTTTGGCCCTATAGTCTTCAAAGGGATCCGAAATATCTGTTCTCAGATTCCACAGAAATAAGGCTAGCAAAGAGATCCACGAAATACAGATGTAACTCTGTGAGTGGAAGTCACACATCACAGAGCAGTTTCTCAGAAAGCTTCTTTCCAGATTTCATCTGAGGATATTTCCTTTTTCACCATAGCCCTCTATGGGCTTCCAAATATCACTTTGCCAATTACACAAGAACTGGCTTACCGAAAGGCTTCTTGAGGGGAAAGCTGTAACTCTGTGAGATGATTTCACAGAACACAAAGAAGTTTCTCAGAAAGCTTCTTTCTCTTTGTTATCGGAGGATATTTCCTTTGGCCCTATAGTCTTCAAAG
Organism: Macaca nemestrina; assembly: GCF_043159975.1. Classification (NCBI taxonomy): domain Eukaryota; kingdom Metazoa; phylum Chordata; class Mammalia; order Primates; family Cercopithecidae; genus Macaca; species Macaca nemestrina. The sequence continues at coordinate 108,317,096 of NC_092132.1, forward strand.
GGATCCGAAATATCTGTTCTCAGATTCCACAGAAATAAGGCTAGCAAAGAGATCCACGAAATACAGATGTAACTCTGTGAGATGACTGAACAGAACACTAAGCAGTTTCTCAGAAAGCTTCTTTCCAGATTTCATCTGAGGATATTTCCTTTTTCACCGTAGCCCTCTGTGGGCTTCCAAATATCACCTTGCCAATTCCACAAGAACTGTCTAAGCGAAAGGCTTCTTGAGGGGAAAGCTGTAACTCTGTGAGATGATTTCACAGAACACAAAGAAGTTTCTCAGAAAGCTTCTTTCTCTTTGTTATCGCAGGATATTTCCTTTGGACCTATAGTCTTCAAAGGGATCCGAAATATCTGTTCTCAGATTCCACAGAAATAAGGCTAGCAAAGAGATCCACGAAATACAGATGTAACTCTGTGAGATGAATGAACAGAACACTAAGCAGTTTCTCAGAAAGCTTCTTTCCAGATTTCATCTGAGGATATTTCCTTTTTCCCATAGCCCTCTATTGGCTTCCAAATATCACTTTGCCAATTCCACAAGAACTGTCTTAGCGAAAGGCTTCTTGAGGGGAAAGCTGTAACTCTGTGAGATGATTTCACAGAACACAAAGAAGTTTCTCAGAAACTTCCTTCTCTTTGTTATGGGAGGATATTTCCTTTGGCCCTATAGTCTTCAAAGGGATCCGAAATATCTGTTCTCAGATTCCACAGAAATAAGGCTAGCAAAGAGATCCACGAAATACAGATGTAACTCTGTGAGTGGAAGTCACACATCACAGAGCAGTTTCTCAGAAAGCTTCTTTCTAGATTTCATCTGAGGATATTTCCTTTTTCACCATAGCCCTCTATGGGCTTCCAAATATCACTTTGCCAATTCCACAAGAACTGTCTTAGCGAAAGGCTTCTTGAGGGGAAAGCTGTAACTCTGTGAGATGATTTCACAGAACACAAAGAAGTTTCTCAGAAAGCTTCTTTCTCTTTGTTATCGGAGGATATTTCCTTTGGCCCTATAGTCTTCAAAGGGATCCGAAATATCTGTTCTCAGATTCCACAGAAATAAGGCTAGCAAAGAGATCCACGAAACACAGATGTAACTCTGTGAGATGAATGAACAGAACACTAAGCAGTTTCTCAGAAAGCTTCTTTCCAGATTTCATCTGAGGATATTTCCTTTTTCACCATAGCCCTCTATGGGCTTCCAAATATCACTTTGCGAATTCCACAAGAACTGTCTTAGCGAAAGGCTTCTTGAGGGGAAAGCTGTAACTCTGTGAGATGATTTCACAGAACACAAAGAAGTTTCTCAGAAAGCTTCTTTCTCTTTGTTATCGCAAGATATTTCCTTTGGCCCTATAGTCTTCAAAAGGATCCGAAATATCTGTTCTCAGATTCCACAGAAAAAAGGCTAGCAAAGAGATCCACGAAATACAGATGTAACTCTGTGAGTGGAAGTCACACATCACAGAGCAGTTTCTCAGAAAGCTTCTTTCCAGATTTCATCTGAGGATATTTCCTTTTTCACCATAGCCCTCTATGGGCTTCCAAATATCACTTTGCCAATTACACAAGAACTGGCTTACCGAAAGGCTTCTTGAGGGGAAAGCTGTAACTCTGTGAGATGATTTCACAGAACACAAAGAAGTTTCTCAGAAAGCTTCTTTCTCTTTGTTATCGGAGGATATTTCCTTTGGCCCTATAGTCTTCAAAGGGATCCGAAATATCTGTTCTCAGATTCCACAGAAATAAGGCTAGCAAAGAGATCCACGAAATACAGATGTAACTCTGTGAGATGACTGAACAGAACACTAAGCAGTTTCTCAGAAAGCTTCTTTCCAGATTTCATCTGAGGATATTTCCTTTTTCACCGTAGCCCTCTGTGGGCTTCCAAATATCACCTTGCCAATTCCACAAGAACTGTCTAAGCGAAAGGCTTCTTGAGGGGAAAGCTGTAACTCTGTGAGATGATTTCACAGAACACAAAGAAGTTTCTCAGAAAGCTTCTTTCTCTTTGTTATCGCAGGATATTTCCTTTGGACCTATAGTCTTCAAAGGGATCCGAAATATCTGTTCTCAGATTCCACAGAAATAAGGCTAGCAAAGAGATCCACGAAATACAGATGTAACTCTGTGAGATGAATGAACAGAACACTAAGCAGTTTCTCAGAAAGCTTCTTTCCAGATTTCATCTGAGGATATTTCCTTTTTCCCATAGCCCTCTATTGGCTTCCAAATATCACTTTGCCAATTCCACAAGAACTGTCTTAGCGAAAGGCTTCTTGAGGGGAAAGCTGTAACTCTGTGAGATGATTTCACAGAACACAAAGAAGTTTCTCAGAAACTTCCTTCTCTTTGTTATGGGAGGATATTTCCTTTGGCCCTATAGTCTTCAAAGGGATCCGAAATATCTGTTCTCAGATTCCACAGAAATAAGGCTAGCAAAGAGATCCACGAAATACAGATGTAACTCTGTGAGTGGAAGTCACACATCACAGAGCAGTTTCTCAGAAAGCTTCTTTCTAGATTTCATCTGAGGATATTTCCTTTTTCACCATAGCCCTCTATGGGCTTCCAAATATCACTTTGCCAATTCCACAAGAACTGTCTTAGCGAAAGGCTTCTTGAGGGGAAAGCTGTAACTCTGTGAGATGATTTCACAGAACACAAAGAAGTTTCTCAGAAAGCTTCTTTCTCTTTGTTATCGGAGGATATTTCCTTTGGCCCTATAGTCTTCAAAGGGATCCGAAATATCTGTTCTCAGATTCCACAGAAATAAGGCTAGCAAAGAGATCCACGAAACACAGATGTAACTCTGTGAGATGAATGAACAGAACACTAAGCAGTTTCTCAGAAAGCTTCTTTCCAGATTTCATCTGAGGATATTTCCTTTTTCACCATAGCCCTCTATGGGCTTCCAAATATCACTTTGCGAATTCCACAAGAACTGTCTTAGCGAAAGGCTTCTTGAGGGGAAAGCTGTAACTCTGTGAGATGATTTCACAGAACACAAAGAAGTTTCTCAGAAAGCTTCTTTCTCTTTGTTATCGCAAGATATTTCCTTTGGCCCTATAGTCTTCAAAAGGATCCGAAATATCTGTTCTCAGATTCCACAGAAATAAGGCTAGCAAAGAGATCCACGAAATACAGATGTAACTCTGTGAGTGGAAGTCACACATCACAGAGCAGTTTCTCAGAAAGCTTCTTTCCAGATTTCATCTGAGGATATTTCCTTTTTCACCATAGCCCTCTATGGGCTTCCAAATATCACTTTGCCAATTCCACAAGAACTGGCTTACCGAAAGGCTTCTTGAGGGGAAAGCTGTAACTCTGTGAGATGATTTCACAGAACACAAAGAAGTTTCTCAGAAAGCTTCTTTCTCTTTGTTATCGGAGGATATTTCCTTTGGCCCTATAGTCTTCAAAGGGATCCGAAATATCTGTTCTCAGATTCCACAGAAATAAGGCTAGCAAAGAGATCCACGAAATACAGATGTAACTCTGTGAGATGAATGAACAGAACACTAAGGAGTTTCTTAGAAAGCTTCTTTCCAGATTTCATCTCAGGATATTTCCTTTTTCACCATAGCCCTCTATGGGCTTCCAAATATCACTTTGCCAATTCCACAAGAACTGTCTTAGCGAAAGGCTTCTTGAGGGGAAAGCTGTAACTCTGTGAGATGATTTCACAGAACACAAAGAAGTTTCTCAGAAAGATTCCTTCTCTTTGTTATGGGAGGATATTTCCTTTGGCCCTATAGTCTTCAAAGGGATCCGAAATATCTGTTCTCAGATTCCACAGAAATAAGGCTAGCAAAGAGATCCACGAAATACAGATGTAACTCTGTGAGATGAATGAACAGAACACTAAGCAGTTTCTCAGAAAGCTTCTTTCCAGATTTCATCTGAGGATATTTCCTTTTTCACCATAGCCCTCTATGGGCTTCCAAATATCACTTTTCCAATTACACAAGAACTGGCTTACCGAAAGGCTTCTTGAGGGGAAAGCTGTAACTCTGTGAGATGATTTCACAGAACACAAAGAAGTTTCTCAGAAAGCTTCTTTCTCTTTGTTATCGGAGGATATTTCCTTTGGCCCTATAGTCTTCAAAGGGATCCGAAATATCTGTTCTCAGATTCCACAGAAATAAGGCTAGCAAAGAGATCCACGAAATACAGATGTAACTCTGTGAGATGAATGAACAGAACACTAAGCAGTTTCTCAGAAAGCTTCTTTCCAGATTTCATCTGAGGATATTTCCTTTTTCACCATAGCCCTCTATGGGCTTCCAAATATCACTTTGCCAATTCCACAAGAACTGTCTTAGCGAAAGGCTTCTTGAGGGGAAAGCTGTAACTCTGTGAGATGATTTCACAGAACACAAAGAAGTTTCTCAGAAAGCTTCTTTCTCTTTGTTATCGGAGGATATTTCCTTTGGCCCTATAGTCTTCAAAGGGATCCGAAATATCTGTTCTCAGATTCCACAGAAATAAGGCTAGCAAAGAGATCCACGAAATAGAGATGTAACTCTGTGAGTGGAAGTCACACATCACAGAGCAGTTTCTCAGAAAGCTTCTTTCCAGATTTCATCTGAGGATATTTCCTTTTTCACCATAGCCCTCTATGGGCTTCCAAATATCACTTTGCCAATTCCGCAAGAACTGTCTTACCGAAAGGCTTCTTGAGGGGAAAGCTGTAACTCTGTGAGATGATTTCACAGAACACAAAGAAGTTTCTCAGAAAGCTTCTTTCTCTTTGTTATCGGAGTATATTTCCTTTGGCCCTATACTCTTCAAAGGTATCTGAAATATCTGTTCTCAGATTCCACAGAAATAAGGCTAGCAAAGAGATCCACGAAATACAGATGTAACTCTGTGAGATGAATAAACAGAACACTAAGGAGTTTCTCACAAAGCTTCTTTCCAGATTTTATCTGAGTATATTTCCTTTTTCACCATAGCTCTCTAGGGGCTTCCAAATATCACTTTGCCAATTCCACAAGAACTGTCTTAGCGAAAGGCTTCTTGAGGGGAAAGCTGTAACTCTGTGAGATGATTTCACAGAACACAAAGAAGTTTCTCAGAAAGCTTCTTTCTCTTTGTTATCGGAGGATATTTCCTTTGGCCCTATAGTCTTCAAAGGGATCCGAAATATCTGTTCTCAGATTCCACAGAAATAAGGCTAGCAAAGAGATCCACGAAATACAGATGTAACTCTGTGAGATGAATGAACAGAACACTAAGCAGTTTCTCAGAAAGCTTCTTTCCAGATTTCATCTGAGGATATTTCCTTTTTCACCATAGCCCTCTATGGGCTTCCAAATATCACTTTTCCAATTACACAAGAACTGGCTTACCGAAAGGCTTCTTGAGGGGAAAGCTGTAACTCTGTGAGATGATTTCACAGAACACAAAGAAGTTTCTCAGAAAGCTTCTTTCTCTTTGTTATCGGAGGATATTTCCTTTGGCCCTATAGTCTTCAAAGGGATCCGAAATATCTGTTCTCAGATTCCACAGAAATAAGGCTAGCAAAGAGATCCACGAAATACAGATGTAACTCTGTGAGATGAATGAACAGAACACTAAGCAGTTTCTCAGAAAGCTTCTTTCCAGATTTCATCTGAGGATATTTCCTTTTTCACCATAGCCCTCTATGGGCTTCCAATTATCACTTTGCCAATTCCACAAGAACTGTCTTAGCGAAAGGCTTCTTGAGGGGAAAGCTGTAACTCTGTGAGATGATTTCACAGAACACAAAGAAGTTTCTCAGAAAGCTTCTTTCTCTTTGTTATGGGAGGATATTTCCTTTGGCCCTATAGTCTTCAAAGGGATCCGAAATATCTGTTCTCAGATTCCACAGAAATATGGCTAGCAAAGAGATCCACGAAATACAGATGTAACTCTGTGAGTGGAAGTCACACATCACAGAGCAGTTTCTCAGAAAGCTTCTTTCCAGATTTCATCTGAGGATATTTCCTTTTTCACCATAGCCCTCTATGGGCTTCCAAATATCACTTTGCCAATTCCGCAAGAACTGTCTTACCGAAAGGCTTCTTGAGGGGAAAGCTGTAACTCTGTGAGATGATTTCACAGAACACAAAGAAGTTTCTCAGAAAGCTTCTTTCTCTTTGTTATCGGAGTATATTTCCTTTGGCCCTATACTCTTCAAAGGTATCTGAAATATCTGTTCTCAGATTCCACAGAAATAAGGCTAGCAAAGAGATCCACGAAATACAGATGTAACTCTGTGAGATGAATAAACAGAACACTAAGGAGTTTCTCACAAAGCTTCTTTCCAGATTTTATCTGAGTATATTTCCTTTTTCACCATAGCTCTCTAGGGGCTTCCAAATATCACTTTGCCAATTCCACAAGAACTGTCTTAGCGAAAGGCTTCTTGAGGGGAAAGCTGTAACTCTGTGAGATGATTTCACAGAACACAAAGAAGTTTCTCAGAAAGCTTCTTTCTCTTTGTTATCGGAGGATATTTCCTTTGGCCCTATAGTCTTCAAAGGGATCCGAAATATCTGTTCTCAGATTCCACAGAAATAAGGCTAGCAAAGAGATCCACGAAATACAGATGTAACTCTGTGAGATGAATGAACAGAACGCTGAGCAGTTTCTCAGAAAGCTTCTTTCCAGATTTCATCTGAGGATATTTCCTTTTTCACCATAGCCCTCTATGGGCTTCCAAATTTCACTTTGCCAATTCCACAAGAACTGTCTTATCGAAAGGCTTCTTGAGGGAAAGCTGTAACTCTGTGAGATGATTTCACAGAACACAAAGAAGTTTCTCAGAAAGCTTCTTTCTCTTTGTTATCGGAGGATATTTACTTTGGCCCTATAGTCTTCAAAGGGATGTGAAATATTTGTTCTCAGATTCCACAGAAATAAGGCTAGCAAAGAGATCCACGAAATACAGATGTAACTCTGTGAGTGGAAGGCACACATCACAGAGCACTTTCTCAGAAAGCTTCTTTCCATATTTCATCTGAGGATATTTCCTTTTTCACCATAGCCCTCTATGGGCTTCCAAATATCACCTTGCCAATTCCACAAGAACTGTCTTAGCGAAAGGCTTCTTGAGGGGAAAGCTGTAACTCTGTGAGATGATTTCACAGAACACAAAGAAGTTTCTCAGACAGCTTCTTTCTCTTTGTTATCGGACGATATTTCCTTTGGCCCTATAGTCATCAAACGGATCCGAAATATCTGTTCTCAGATTCCACAGAAATAAGGCTAGCAAAGAGATCCACGAAATACAGATGTAACTCTGTGAGATGAATAAACAGAACACTAAGCAGTTTCTCAGAAAGCTTCTTTCCAGATTTCATCTGAGGATATTTCCTTTTTCACCATAGCCCTCTATGGGCTTCCAAATATCACTTTGCCAATTCCACAAGAACTGTCTTAGCGAAAGGCTTCTTGAGGGGAAAGCTGTAACTCTGTGAGATGATTTCACAGAACACAAAGAAGTTTCTCAGAAAGCTTCTTTCTCTTTGTTATCGGAGGATATTTCCTTTGGCCCTATAGTCTTCAAAGGGATCCGAAATATCTGTTCTCAGATTCCACAGAAATAAGGCTAGCAAAGAGATCCACGAAATACAGATGTAACTCTGTGAGATGAATGAACAGAACACTAAGCAGTTTCTCAGAAAGCTTCTTTGCAGATTTCATCTGAGGATATTTCCTTTTTCACCGTAACCCTCTATGGGCTTCCAAATATCACTTTGCCAATTCCACAAGAACTGTCTTAGCGAAAGGCTTCTTGAGGGGAAAGCTGTAACTCTGTGAGATGATTTCACAGAACACAAAGAAGTTTCTCAGAAAGCTTCTTTCTCTTTGTTATCGGAGGATATTTCCTTTGGCCCTATACTCTTCAAAGGTATCTGAAATATCTGTTCTCAGATTCCACAGAAATAAGGCTAGCAAAGAGATCCACGAAATACAGATGTAACTCTGTGAGATGAATGAACAGAACACTAAGGAGTTTCTCAGAAAGCTTCTTTCCAGATTTCATCTGTGGATATTTCCTTTTTCACCATAGCCCTCTATGGGCTTCGAAATATCACTTTGCCAATTCCACAAGAACTGTCTTAGCGAAAGGCTTCTTGAGGGGAAAGCTGTAACTCTGTGAGATGATTTCACAGAACACAAAGAAGTTTCTCAGAAAGATTCCTTCTCTTTCTTATGGGAGGATATTTCCATTGGCCCTATAGTCTTCAAAGGGATCCGAAATATCTGTTCTCAGATTCCACAGAAATAAGGCTAGCAAAGAGATCCACGAAATACAGATGTAACTCTGTGAGTGGAAGTCACACATCACAGAGCAGTTTCTCAAAAAGCTTCTTTCCAGATTTTATCTGAGGATATTTCCTTTTTCACCATTGCTCTGTATGGGCTTCCAAATATCACTTTGCCAATTCCACAAGAACTGTCTTAGCGAAAGGCTTCTTGAGGGGAAAGCTGTAACTCTGTGAGATGATTTCACAGAACACAAAGAAGTTTCTCAGAAAGCTTCTTTCTCTTTGTTATCGGACGATATTTCCTTTGGCCCTATAGTCTTCAAAGGGATCCGAAATATCTGTTCTCAGATTCCACAGAAATAAGGCTAGCAAAGAGATCCACGAAATACAGATGTAACTCTGTGAGATGAATAAACAGAACACTAAGCAGTTTCTCAGAAAGCTTCTTTCCAGATTTCATCTGAGGATATTTCCTTTTTCACCATAGCCCTCTATGGGCTTCCAAATATCACTTTGCCAATTCCACAAGAACTGTCTTAGCGAAAGGCTTCTTGAGGGGAAAGCTGTAACTCTGTGAGATGATTTCACAGAACACAAAGAAGTTTCTCAGAAAGCTTCCTTCTCTTTGTTATGGGAGGATATTTCCTTTGGCCCTATAGTCTTCAAAGGGATCCGAAATATCTGTTCTCAGATTCCACAGAAATAAGGCTAGCAAAGAGATCCACGAAATACAGATGTAACTCTGTGAGTGGAAGTCACACATCACAGAGCAGTTTTCAGAAAGCTTCTTTCTAGATTTCATGTGAGGATATTTCCTTTTTCACCATAGCCCTCTATGGGCTTCCAAATTTCACTTTGCCAATTCCACAAGAACTGTCTTATCGAAAGGCTTCTTGAGGGGAAAGCTGTAACTCTGTGAGATGATTTCACAGAACACAAAGAAGTTTCTCAGAAAGCTTCTTTCTCTTTGTTATCGGAGGATATTTACTTTGGCCCTATAGTCTTCAAAGGGATGTGAAATATTTGTTCTCAGATTCCACAGAAATAAGGCTAGCAAAGAGATCCACGAAATACAGATGTAACTCTGTGAGTGGAAGGCACACATCACAGAGCACTTTCTCAGAAAGCTTCTTTCCAGATTTCATCTGAGGATATTTCCTTTTTCACCATAGCCCTCTATGGGCTTCCAAATATCACCTTGCCAATTCCACAAGAACTGTCTTAGCGAAAGGCTTCTTGAGGGGAAAGCTGTAACTCTGTGAGATGATTTCACAGAACACAAAGAAGATTCTCAGAAAGCTTCTTTCTCTTTGTTAACCCAGGATATTTCCTTTGGCCCTATAGTCTTCAAAGGGATCGGAAATATCTGTTCTCAGATTCCACAGAAATAAGGCTAGCAAAGAGATCCACGAAATAGAGATGTAACTCTGTGAGTGGAAGTCACACATCACAGAGCAGTTTCTCAGAAAGCTTCTTACCAGATTTCATCTGAGGATATTTCCTTTTTCACCATAGCCCTCTATGGGCTTCCAAATATCACTTTGCCAATTCCATAAGAACTGTCTTACCGAAAGGCTTCTTGAGGGGAAAGCTGTAACTCTGTGAGATGATTTCACAGAACACAAAGAAGTTTCTCAGAAAGCTTCTTTCTCTTTGTTATCGGAGTATATTTCCTTTGGCCCTATACTCTTCAAAGGTATCCGAAATATCTGTTCTCAGATTCCACAGAAATAAGGCTAGCAAAGAGATCCACGAAATACAGATGTAACTCTGTGAGATGAATGAACAGAACACTAAGGAGTCTCTCAGAAAGCTTCTTTCCAGATTTCATCTGAGGATATTTCCTTTTTCACCATAGCCCTCTATGGGCTTCCAAATATCACTTTGCCAATTCCACAAGAACTGTCTTAGCGAAAGGCTTCTTGAGGGGAAAGCTGTAACTCTGTGAGATGATTTCACAGAACACAAAGAAGTTTCTCAGAAAGCTTCTTTCTCTTTGTTATCGGAGGATATTTCCTTTGGCCCTATAGTCTTCAAAGGGATCCGAAATATCTGTTCTCAGATTCCACAGAAATAAGGCTAGCAAAGAGATCCACGAAATACAGATATAACTCTTTGAGTGGAAGGCACACATCACAGAGCAGTTTCTCAGAAAGCTTCTTTCCAGATTTCATCTGAGGATATTTCCTTTTTCACCATAGCCCTCTATGGGCTTCCAAATATCACTTTGCCAATTCCACAAGAACTGTCTTATCGAAAGGCTTCTTGAGGGGAAAGCTGTAACTCTGTGAGATGATTTCACAGAACACAAAGAAGTTTCTCTGAAAGCTTCTTTCTCTTTGTTATCGGAGGATATTTCCTTTGGCCCTATAGTCTTCAAAGGGATCCGAAATATCTGTTCTCAGATTCCACAGAAATAAGGCTAGCAAAGAGATCCACGAAATACAGATGTAACTCTGTGAGTGGAAGGCACACATCACAGGGCAGTTTCTCAGAAAGCTTCTTTCCAGATTTCATCTGAGGATATTGCCTTTTTCACCATAGCCCTCTATGGGCTTCCAAATATCACTTTGCCAATTCCACAAGAACTGTCTTAGCGAAAGGCTTCTTGAGGGGAAAGCTGTAACTCTGTGAGATGGTTTCACAGAACACAAAGAAGTTTCTCAGAAAGCTTCTTTCTCTTTGTTATCGGAGGATATTTCCTTTGGCCCTATAGTCTTCAAAGGGATCCAAATATCTGTTCTCAGATTCCACAGAATTAAGGCTAGCAAAGAGATCCACGAAATACAGATGTAACTCTGTGAGATGAATGAACAGAACACTAAGCAGTTTCTCAGAAAGCTTCTTTCCAGATTTCATCTGAGGATATTTCCTTTTTCACCATAGCCCTCTATGGGCTTCCAAATATCACTTTGCCAATTCCACAAGAACTGTCTTAGCGAAAGGCTTCTTGAGGGGAAAGCTGTAACTCTGTGAGATGATTTCACAGAACACAAAGAAGTTTCTCAGAAAGCTTCTTTCTCTTTGTTATCGGAGGATATTTCCTTTGGCCCTATAGTCTTCAAAGGGATCCGAAATATCTGTTCTCAGATTCCACAGAAATAAGGCTAGCAAAGAGATCCACGAAATACAGATGTAACTCTGTGAGTGGAAGTCACACATCACAGAGCAGTTTCTCAGAAAGCTTCTTTCCAGATTTCATCTGAGGATATTTCCTTTTTCACCATAGCCCTCTATGGGCTTCCAAATATCACTTTGCCAATTCCGCAAGAACTGTCTTAGCGAATGGCTTCTTGAGGGGAAAGCTGTAACTCTGTGAGATGATTTCACAGAACACAAAGAAGTTTCTCAGAAAGCTTCTTTCTCTTTGTTATCGGCGTATATTTCCTTTGGCCCTATACTCTTCAAAGGTATCCGAAATATCTGTTCTCAGATTCCACAGCAATAAGGCTGACAAAGAGATCCACGAAATACAGATGTAACTCTTTGAGTGGAAGTCACACATCACAGAGCAGTTTCTCAGAAAGCTTCTTTCTAGATTTCATCTGAGGATATTTCCTTTTTCACCATAGCCCTCTATGGGCTTCCAAATATCACTTTGCCAATTCCACAAGAACTGTCTTAGCGAAAGGCTTCTTGAGGGGAAAGCTGTAACTCTGTGAGATGATTTCACAGAACACAAAGAAGTTTCTCAGAAAGCTTCTTTCTCTTTGTTATCGGAGGATATTTCCTTTGGCCCTATAGTCTTCAAAGGGATCCGAAATATCTGTTCTCAGATTCCACAGAAATAAGGCTAGCAAAGAGATCCACGAAATACAGATGTAACTCTGTGAGATGAATGAACAGAACACTAAGCAGTTTCTCAGAAAGCTTCTTTGCAGATTTCATCTGAGGATATTTCCTTTTTCACCGTAACCCTCTATGGGCTTCCAAATATCACTTTGCAAATTCCACAAGAACTGTCTTAGCGAAAGGCTTCTTGAGGGGAAAGCTGTAACTCTGTGAGATGATTTCACAGAACACAAAGAAGTTTCTCAGAAAGCTTCTTTCTCTTTGTTATCGCAGGATATTTCCTTTGGCCCTATAGTCTTCAAAGGGATCCGAAATATCTGTTCTCAGATTCCACAGAAATAAGGCTAGCAAAGAGATCCACGAAATAGAGATGTAACTCTGTGAGTGGAAGTCACACATCACAGAGCAGTTTCTCAGAAAGCTTCTTTCCAGATTTCATCTGAGGATATTTCCTTTTTCACCATAGCCCTCTATGGGCTTCCAAATATCACTTTGCCAATTCCGCAAGAACTGTCTTAGCGAAAGGCTTCTTGAGGGGAAAGCTGTAACTCTGTGAGATGATTTCACAGAACACAAAGAAGTTTCTCAGAAAGCTTCTTTCTCTTTGTTATCGGAGGATATTTCCTTTGGCCCTATACTCTTCAAAGGTATCTGAAATATCTGTTCTCAGATTCCACAGAAATAAGGCTAGCAAAGAGATCCACGAAATACAGATGTAACTCTGTGAGATGAATGAACAGAACACTAAGGAGTTTCTCAGAAAGCTTCTTTCCAGATTTCATCTGTGGATATTTCCTTTTTCACCATAGCCCTCTATGGGCTTCGAAATATCACTTTGCCAATTCCACAAGAACTGTCTTAGCGAAAGGCTTCTTGAGGGGAAAGCTGTAACTCTGTGAGATGATTTCACAGAACACAAAGAAGTTTCTCAGAAAGATTCCTTCTCTTTGTTATGGGAGGATATTTCCTTTGGCCCTATAGTCTTCAAAGGGATCCGAAATATCTGTTCTCAGATTCCACAGAAATAAGGCTAGCAAAGAGATCCACGAAATACAGATGTAACTCTGTGAGTGGAAGTCTCACATCACAGAGCAGTTTCTCAAAAAGCTTCTTTCCAGATTTTATCTGAGGATATTTCCTTTTTCACCATAGCTCTGTATGGGCTTCCAAATATCACTTTGCCAATTCCACAAGAACTGTCTTAGCGAAAGGCTTCTTGAGGGGAAAGCTGTAACTCTGTGAGATGATTTCACAGAACACAAAGAAGTTTCTCAGAAAGCTTCTTTCTCTTTGTTATCGGAGGATATTTCCTTTGGCCCTATAGTCTTCAAGGGGATCCGAAATATCTGTTCTCAGATTCCACAGAAATAAGGCTAGCAAAGAGATCCACGAAATACAGATGTAACTCTGTGAGATGAATAAACAGAACACTAAGCAGTTTCTCAGAAAGCTTCTTTCCAGATTTCATCTGAGGATATTTCCTTTTTCACCATAGCCCTCTATGGGCTTCCAAATATCACTTTGCCAATTCCACAAGAACTGTCTTAGCGAAAGGCTTCTTGAGGGGAAAGCTGTAACTCTGTGAGATGATTTCACAGAACACAAAGAAGTTTCTCAGAAAGCTTCCTTCTCTTTGTTATGGGAGGATATTTCCTTTGGCCCTATAGTCTTCAAAGGGATCCGAAATATCTGTTCTCAGATTCCACAGAAATAAGGCTAGCAAAGAGATCCACGAAATACAGATGTAACTCTGTGAGTGGAAGTCACACATCACAGAGCAGTTTCTCAGAAAGCTTCTTTCTAGATTTCATCTCAGGATATTTCCTTTTTCACCATAGCCCTCTATGGGCTTCCAAATTTCACTTTGCCAATTCCACAAGAACTGTCTTATCGAAAGGCTTCTTGAGGGAAAGCTGTAACTCTGTGAGATGATTTCACAGAACACAAAGAAGTTTCTCAGAAAGCTTCTTTCTCTTTGTTATCGGAGGATATTTACTTTGGCCCTATAGTCTTCAAAGGGATGTGAAATATTTGTTCTCAGATTCCACAGAAATAAGGCTAGCAAAGAGATCCACGAAATACAGATGTAACTCTGTGAGTGGAAGGCACACATCACAGAGCACTTTCTCAGAAAGCTTCTTTCAAGATTTCATCTGAGGATATTTCCTTTTTCACCATAGCCCTCTATGGGCTTCCAAATATCACCTTGCCAATTCCACAAGAACTGTCTTAGCGAAAGGCTTCTTGAGGGGAAAGCTGTAACTCTGTGAGATGATTTCACAGAACACAAAGAAGATTCTCAGAAAGCTTCTTTCTCTTTTTTATCGCAGGATATTTCCTTTGGCCCTATAGTCTTCAAAGGGATCCGAAATATCTGTTCTCAGATTCCACAGAAATAAGGCTAGCAAAGAGATCCACGAAATAGAGATGTAACTCTGTGAGTGGAAGTCACACATCACAGAGCAGTTTCTCAGAAAGCTTCTTACCAGATTTCATCTGAGGATATTTCCTTTTTCACCATAGCCCTCTATGGGCTTCCAAATATCACTTTGCCAATTCCACAAGAACTGTCTTACCGAAAGGCTTCTTGAGGGGAAAGCTGTAACTCTGTGAGATGATTTCACAGAACACAAAGAAGTTTCTCAGAAAGCTTCTTTCTCTTTGTTATCGGAGTATATTTCCTTTGGCCCTATACTCTTCAAAGGTATCCGAAATATCTGTTCTCAGATTCCACAGAAATAAGGCTAGCAAAGAGATCCACGAAATACAGATGTAACTCTGTGAGATGAATGAACAGAACACTAAGGAGTCTCTCAGAAAGCTTCTTTCCAGATTTCATCTGAGGATATTTCCTTTTTTACCATAGCCCTCTATGGGCTTCCAAATATCACTTTGCCAATTCCACAAGAACTGTCTTAGCGAAAGGCTTCTTGAGGGGAAAGCTGTAACTCTGTGAGATGATTTCACAGAACACAAAGAAGTTTCTCAGAAAGATTCTTTCTCTTTGTTATCGGAGGATATTTCATTTGGCCCTATAGTCTTCAAAGGGATGCGAAATATTTTTTCTCAGATTCCACAGAAATAAGGCTAGCAAAGAGATCCACGAAATACAGATGTAACTCTGTGAGTGGAAGGCACACATCACAGAGCAGTTTCTCAGAAAGCTTCTTTCCAGATTTCATCTGAGGATATTTCCTTTTTCACCATAGCCCTCTATGGGCTTCCAAATATCACTTTGCCAATTCCACAAGAACTGTCTTAGCGAAAGGCTTCTTGAGGGGAAAGCTGTAACTCTGTGAGATGATTTCACAGAACACAAAGAAGTTTCTCAGAAAGCTTCTTTCTCTTTGTTAACACAGGATATTTCCTTTGGCCCTATAGTCTTCAAAGGGATCCGAAATATCTGTTCTCAGATTCCACAGAAATAAGGCTAGCAAAGAGATCCACGAAATACAGATGTAACTCTGTGAGTGGAAGTCACACATCACAGAGCAGTTTCTCAGAAAGCTTCTTTCCAGATTTCATCTGAGGATATTTCGTTTTTCCCCATAGCCCTCTATGGGCTTCCAAATATCACTTTGCCAATTACACAAGAAATGGCTAACCGAAAGGCTTCTTGAGGGGAAAGCTGTAACTCTGTGAGATGATTTCACAGAACACAAAGAAGTTTCTCAGAAAGCTTCTTTCTCTTTGTTATCGGAGGATATTTCCTTTGGCCCTATAGTCTTCAAAGGGATCCGAAATATCTGTTCTCAGATTCCACAGAAATAAGGCTAGCAAAGAGATCCACGAAATACAGATGTAACTCTTTGAGTGGAAGGCACACATCACAGAGCAGTTTCTCAGAAAGCTTCTTTCCAGATTTCATCTGAGGATATTTCCTTTTTCACCATAGCCCTCTATGGGCTTCCAAATATCACATTGCCAATTCCACAAGAACTGTCTTATCGAAAGGCTTCTTGAGGGGAAAGCTGTAACTCTGTGAGATGATTTCACAGAACACAAAGAAGTTTCTCAGAAAGCTTCTTTCTCTTTGTTATCGGAGGATATTTCCTTTGGCCCTATAGTCTTCAAAGGGATCCGAAATATCTGTTCTCAGATTCCACAGAAATAAGGCTAGCAAAGAGATCCACGAAATACAGATGTAACTCTGTGAGTGGAAGGCACACATCACAGGGCAGTTTCTCAGAAAGCTTCTTTCCAGATTTCATCTGAGGATATTGCCTTTTTCACCATAGCCCTCTATGGGCTTCCAAATATCACTTTGCCAATTCCACAAGAACTGTCTTAGCGAAAGGCTTCTTGAGGGGAAAGCTGTAACTCTGTGAGATGATTTCACAGAACACAAAGAAGTTTCTCAGAAAGCTTCTTTCTCTTTGTTATCGGAGGATATTTCCTTTGGCCCTATAGTCTTCAAAGGGATCCGAAATATCTGTTCTCAGATTCCACAGAAATAAGGCTAGCAAAGAGATCCACGAAATACAGATGTAACTCTGTGAGATGAATGAACAGAACACTAAGCAGTTTCTCAGAAAGCTTCTTTCCAGATTTCATCTGAGGATATTTCCTTTTTCACCATAGCCCTCTATGGGCTTCCAAATATCACTTTGCCAATTCCACAAGAACTGTCTTAGCGAAAGGCTTCTTGAGGGGAAAGCTGTAACTCTGTGAGATGATTTCACAGAACACAAAGAAGTTTCTCAGAAAGGTTCTTTCTCTTTGTTATCGGAGGATATTTCCTTTGGCCCTATAGTCTTCAAAGGGATCCGAAATATCTGTTCTCAGATTCCACAGAAATAAGGCTAGCAAAGAGATCCACGAAATACAGATGTAACTCTGTGAGTGGAAGTCACACATCACAGAGCAGTTTCTCAGATAGCTTCTTTCCAGATTTCAACTGAGGATATTTCCTTTTTCACCATAGCCCTCTATGGGCTTCCAAATATCACTTTGCCAATTCCGCAAGAACTGTCTTAGCGAAAGGCTTCTTGAGGGGAAAGCTGTAACTCTGTGAGATGATTTCACAGAACACAAAGAAGTTTCTCAGAAAGCTTCTTTCTCTTTGTTATTGGCGTATATTTCCTTTGGCCCTATACTCTTCAAAGGTATCCGAAATATCTGTTCTCAGATTCCACAGAAATAAGGCTGGCAAAGAGATCCACGAAATACAGATGTAACTCTTTGAGTGGAAGTCACACATCACAGAGCAGTTTCTCAGAAAGCTTCTTTCCAGATTTTATCTGAGGATATTCCCTTTTTCACCATAGCTCTCTAAGGGCTTCCAAATATCAGTTTGCCAATTCCACAAGAAGTGTCTTAGCGAAAGGCTTCTTGAGGGGAAAGCTGTAACTCTGTGAGATGATTTCACAGAACACAAAGAAGTTTCCCAGAAAGCTTCTTTCTCTTTGTTATCGGAGGATATTTCCTTTGGCCCTATAGTCTTCAAAGGGATCCGAAATATCCGTTCTCAGATTCCACAGAAATAAGGCTAGCAAAGAGATCCACGAAATACAGATGTAACTCTGTGAGATGAATGAACAGAACACAAAGCAGTTTCTCAGAAAGCTTCTTTCCAGATTTCATCTGAGGATATTTCCTTTTTCACCATAGCCCTCTATGGGCTTCCAAATATCACTTTGCCAATTCCACAAGAACTGTCTTAGCGAAAGGCTTCTTGAGGGGGAAGCTCTAACTCTGTGAGATGATTTCACAGAACACAAAGAAGTTTCTCAGAAAGATTCCTTCTCTTTGTTATGGGAGGATATTTCCTTTGGCCCTATAGTCTTCAAAGGGATCCGAAATATCTGTTCTCAGATTCCACAGAAATAAGGCTAGCAAAGAGATCCACGAAATACAGATGTAACTCTGTGAGTGGAAGTCACACATCACGGAGCACTTTCTCAGAAAGCTTCTTTCCAGATTTTATCTGAGGATATTTCCTTTTTCACCATAGCTCTCTATGGGCTTCCAAATATCACTTTGCCAATTCCAGAAGAACTGTCTTAGCGAAAGGCTTCTTGAGGGGAAAGCTGTAACTCTGTGAGATGATTTCACAGAACACAAAGAAGTTTCTCAGAAAGCTTCTTTCTCTTTGTTATCGGAGGATATTTCCTTTGGCCCTATAGTCTTCAAAGGGATCCGAAATATCTGTTCTCAGATTCCACAGAAATAAGGCTAGCAAAGAGATCCACGAAATACAGATGTAACTCTGTGAGATGAATGAACAGAACACTAAGCAGTTTCTCAGAAAGCTTCTTTCCAGATTTCATCTGAGGATATTTCCTTTTTCACCATAGCCCTCTATGGGCTTCCAAATATCACTTTTCCAATTACACAAGAACTGGCTTACGGAAAGGCTTCTTGAGGGGAAAGCTGTAACTCTGTGAGATGATTTCACAGAACACAAAGAAGTTTCTCAGAAAGCTTCTTTCTCTTTGTTATCGGAGGATATTTCCTTTGGCCCTATAGTCTTCAAATTGATCCGAAATATCTGTTCTCAGATTCCACAGAAATAAGGCTAGCAAAGAGATCCACGAAATACAGATGTAACTCTGTGAGATGAATGAACAGAACACTAAGCAGTTTCTCAGAAAGCTTCTTTCCAGATTTCATCTGAGGATATTTCCTTTTTCACCATAGCCCTCTATGGGCTTCCAAATATCACTTTGCCAATTCCACAAGAACTGTCTTAGCGAAAGGCTTCTTGAGGGGAAAGCTGTAACTCTGTGAGATGATTTCACAGAACACAAAGAAGTTTCTCAGAAAGCTTCTTTCTCTTTGTTATCGGAGGATATTTCCTTTGGCCCTATAGCCTTCAAAGGGATCCGAATTATCTGTTCTCAGATTCCACAGAAATATGGCTAGCAAAGAGATCCACGAAGTAGAGATGTAACTCTGTGAGTGGAAGTCACACATCACAGAGCAGTTTCTCAGAAAGCTTCTTTCCAGATTTCATCTGAGGATATTTCCTTTTTCACCATAACCCTCTATGGGCTTCCAAATATCACTTTGCCAATTCCGCAAGAACTGTCTTACCGAAAGGCTTCTTGAGGGGAAAGCTGTAACTCTGTGAGATGATTTCACAGAACACAAAGAAGTTTCTCAGAAAGCTTCTTTCTCTTTGTTATCGGAGGATATTTCCTTTGGCCCTATAGTCTTCAAAGGGATCCGAAATATCTGTTCTCAGATTCCACAGAAATAAGGCTAGCAAAGAGATCCACGAAATACAGATGTAACTCTGTGCGATGAATGAACAGAACGCTAAGCAGTTTCTCAGAAAGCTTCTTTCCAGATTTCATCTGAGGATATTTCCTTTTTCACCTTAGCCCTCTATGGGCTTCCAAATATCACTTTGCCAATTCCACAAGAACTGTCTTAGCGAAAGGCTTCTTGAAGGGAAAGCTGTAACTCTGTGAGATGATTTCACAGAACACAAAGAAGTTTCTCAGAAAGCTTCCTTCTCTTTGTTATCGGAGGATATTTCCTTTGGCCGTATAGTCTTCAATGGGATCCGAAATATCTGTTCTCAGATTCCACAGAAATAAGGCTAGCAAAGAGATCCACGAAATACAGGTGTAACTCTGTGAGTGGAAGTCACACATCACAGAGCAGTTTCTCAGAAAGCTTCTTTCCAGATTTCATCAGAGGATATTTCCTTTTTCACCATAGCTCTCTATGGGCTTCCAAATATCACTTTGCCAATTCCACAAGAACTGTCTTACCGAAAGGCTTCTTGAGGGGAAAGCTGTAACTCTGTGAGATGATTTCACAGAACACAAAGAAGTTTCTCAGAAAGCTTCTTTCTCTTTGTTATCGGAGTATATTTCCTTTGGCACTATACTCTTCAAAGGGATCCGAAATATCTGTTCTCAGATTCCACAGAAATAAGGCTAGCAAAGAGATACACGAAATACAGATGTAACTCTGTGAGATGAATGAACAGAACACTAAGGAGTCTCTCAGAAAGCTTCTTTCCAGATTTCATCTGAGGATATTTCCTTTTTCACCATAGCCCTCTATGGGCTTCCAAATATCACTTTGCCAATTCCACAAGAACTGTCTTAGCGAAAGGCTTCTTGAGGGGAAAGCTGTAACTCTGTGAGATGATTTCACAGAACACAAAGAAGTTTCTCAGAAAGCTTCTTTCTCTTTGTTATCGGAGGATATTTCATTTGGCCCTATAGTCTTCAAAGGGATGCGAAATATTTGTTCTCAGATTCCACAGAAATAAGGCTAGCAAAGAGATACACGAAATACAGATGTAACTCTGTGAGTGGAAGGCACACATCACAGAGCAGTTTCTCAGAAAGCTTCTTTCCAGATTTCATCTGAGGATATTTCCTTTTTCACCATAGCCCTCTATGGGCTTCCAAATATCACTTTGCCAATTCCACAAGAACTGTCTTAGCGAAAGGCTTCTTGAGGGGAAAGCTGTAACTCTGTGAGATGATTTCACAGAACACAAAGAAGTTTCTCAGAAAGCTTCTTTCTCTTTGTTATCGCAGGATATTTCCTTTGGCCCTATAGTCTTCAAAGGGATACGAAATATCTGTTCTCAGATTCCACAGAAATAAGGCTAGCAAAGAGATCCACGAAATACAGATGTAACTCTGTGAGTGGAAGTCACACATCACAGAGCAGTTTCTCAGAAAGCTTCTTTCCAGATTTCATCTGAGGATATTTCCTTTTTCACCATAGCCCTCTATGGGCTTACAAATATCACTTTTCCAATTACACAAGAACTGGCTTACCGAAAGACTTCTTGAGGGGAAAGCTGTAACTCTGTGAGATGATTTCACAGAACACAAAGAAGTTTCTCAGAAAGCTTCTTTCTCTTTGTTATCGGAGGATATTTCCTTTGGCCCTATAGTCTTCAAAGGGATCCGAAATATCTGTTCTCAGATTCCACAGAAATAAGGCTAGCAAAGAGATCCACGAAATACAGATGTAACTCTGTGAGATGAATCAACAGAACACTAAGGAGTTTCTCAGAAAGCTTCTTTCCAGATTTCATCTCAGGATATTTCCTTTTTCACCATAGCCCTCTATGGGCTTCCAAATATCACTTTGCCAATTCCACAAGAACTGTCTTAGCGAAAGCCTTCTTGAGGGGAAAGATGTAACTCTGTGAGATGATTTCACAGAACACAAAGAAGTTTCTCAGAAAGATTCCTTCTCTTTGTTATGGGAGGATATTTCCTTTGGCCCTATAGTCTTCAAAGGGATCCGAAATATCTGTTCTCAGATTCCACAGAAATAAGGCTAGCAAAGAGATCCACGAAATACAGATGTAACTCTGTGAGTGGAAGTCACTCATCACAGAGCACTTTCTCAGAAAGCTTCTTTCCAGATTTTATCTGAGGATATTTCTTTTTTCACCATAGCTCTCTATGGGCTTCCAAATATCACTTTGCCAATTCCAGAAGAACTGTCTTAGCGAAAGGCTTCTTGAGGGGAAAGCTGTAACTCTGTGAGATGATTTCACAGAACACAAAGAAGTTTCTCAGAAAGCTTCTTTCTCTTTGTTATCGGAGGATATTTCCTTTGGCCCTATAGTCTTCAAAGGGATCCGAAATATCTGTTCTCAGATTCCACAGAAATAAGGCTAGCAAAGAGATCCACGAAATACAGATGTAACTCTGTGAGATGAATGAACAGAACACTAAGCAGTTTCTCAGAAAGCTTCTTTCCAGATTTCATCTGAGGATATTTCCTTTTTCACCATAGCCCTCTATGGGCTTCCAAATATCACTTTTCCAATTACACAAGAACTGGCTTACCGAAAGGCGTCTTGAGGGGAAAGCTGTAACTCTGTGAGATGATTTCACAGAACACAAAGAAGTTTCTCAGAAAGCTTCTTTCTCTTTGTTATCGGAGGATATTTCCTTTGGCCCTATAGTCTTCAAAGGGATCCGAAATATCTGTTCTCAGATTCCACAGAAATAAGGCTAGCAAAGAGATCCACGAAATACAGATGTAACTCTGTGAGATGAATGAACAGAACACTAAGCAGTTTCTCAGAAAGCTTCTTTCCAGATTTCATCTGAGGATATTTCCTTTTTCACCATAGCCCTCTATGGGCTTCCAAATATCACTTTGCCAATTCCACAAGAACTGTCTTAGCGAAAGTCTTCTTGAGTGGAAAGCTGTAACTCTGTGAGATGATTTCACAGAACACAAAGAAGTTTCTCAGAAAGCTTCTTTCTCTTTGTTATCGGAGGATATTTCCTTTGGCCCTATAGTCTTCAAAGAGATCCGAAATATCTGTTCTCAGATTCCACAGAAATATGGCTAGCAAA
Source organism: Macaca nemestrina (assembly GCF_043159975.1). NCBI lineage: Eukaryota > Metazoa > Chordata > Mammalia > Primates > Cercopithecidae > Macaca > Macaca nemestrina. The sequence goes on from NC_092132.1 coordinate 108,339,431, forward strand.
GAGATCCACGAAATAGAGATGTAACTCTGTGAGTGGAAGTCACACATCACAGAGCAGTTTCTCAGAAAACTTCTTTCCAGATTTCATCTGAGGATATTTCCTTTTTCACCATAGCCCTCTATGGGCTTCCAAATATCACTTTGCCAATTCCGCAAGAACTGTCTTACCGAAAGGCTTCTTGAGGGGAAAGCTGTAACTCTGTGAGATGATTTCACAGAACACAAAGAAGTTTCTCAGAAAGCTTCTTTCTCTTTGTTATCGGAGTATATTTCCTTTGGCCCTATACTCTTCAAAGGTATCCGAAATATCTGTTCTCAGATTCCACAGAAATAAGGCTAGCAAAGAGATCCACGAAATACAGATGTAACTCTGTGAGATGAATGAACAGAACACTAAGGAGTTTCTCACAAAGCTTCTTTCCAGATTTTATCTGAGTATATTTCCTTTTTCACCATAGCTCTCTAGGGGCTTCCAAATATCACTTTGCCAATTCCACAAGAACTGTCTTAGCGAAAGGCTTCTTGAGGGGAAAGATGTAACTCTGTGAGATGAAATCACAGAACACAAAGAAGTTTCTCAGAAAGATTCCTTCTCTTTGTTATGGGAGGATATTTCCTTTGGCCCTATAGTCTTCAAAGGGATCCGAAATATCTGTTCTCAGATTCCACAGAAATAAGGCTAGCAAAGAGATCCACGAAATACAGATGTAACTCTGTGAGTGGAAGTCACACATCACAGAGCACTTTCTCAGAAAGCTTCTTTCCAGATTTTATCTGAGGATATTTCCTTTTTCACCATAGCTCTCTATGGGCTTCCAAATATCACTTTGCCAATTCCAGAAGAACTGTCTTAGCGAAAGGCTTCTTGAGGGGAAAGCTGTAACTCTGTGAGATGATTTCACAGAACACAAAGAAGTTTCTCAGAAAGCTTCTGTCTCTTTGTTATCGGAGGATATTTCCTTTGGCCCTATAGTCTTCAAAGGGATCCGAAATATCTGTTCTCAGATTCCACAGAAATAAGGCTAGCAAAGAGATCCACGAAATACAGATGTAACTCTGTGAGATGAATGAACAGAACACTAAGCAGTTTCTCAGAAAGCTTCTTTCCAGATTTCATCTGAGGATATTTCCTTTTTCACCATAGCCCTCTATGGGCTTCCAAATATCACTTTTCCAATTACACAAGAACTGGCTTACCGAAAGGCTTCTGGAGGGGAAAGCTCTAACTCTGTGAGATGATTTCACAGAACACAAAGAAGTTTCTCAGAAAGCTTCTTTCTCTTTGTTATCGGAGGATATTTCCTTTGGCCCTAGAGTCTTCAAAGGGATCCGAAATATCTGTTCTCAGATTCCACAGAAATAAGGCTAGCAAAGAGATCCACGAAATACAGATGTAACTCTGTGAGATGAATGAACAGAACACTAAGCAGTTTCTCAGAAAGCTTCTTTCCAGATTTCATCTGAGGATATTTCCTTTTTCACCATAGCCCTCTATGGGCTTCCAAATATCACTTTGCCAATTCCACAAGAACTGTCTTAGCGAAAGGCTTCTTGAGGGGAAAGCTGTAACTCTGTGAGATGATTTCACAGAACTCAAAGAAGTTTCTCAGAAAGGTTCTTTCTCTTTGTTATCGGAGGATATTTCCTTTGGCCCTATAGTCTTCAAAGGGATCCGAAATATCTGTTCTCAGATTCCACAGAAATATGGCTAGCAAAGAGATCCACGAAATAGAGATGTAACTCTGTGAGTGGAAGTCACACATCACAGAGCAGTTTCTCAGAAAGCTTCTTTCCAGATTTCATCTGAGGATATTTCCTTTTTCACCATAGCCCTCTATGGGCTTCCAAATATCACTTTGCCAATTCCGCAAGAACTGTCTTACCGAAAGGCTTCTTGAGGGGAAAGCTGTAACTCTGTGAGATGATTTCACAGAACACAAAGAAGTTTCTCAGAAAGCTTCTTTCTCTTTGTTATCGGAGTATATTTCCTTTGGCCCTATACTCTTCAAAGGTATCCGAAATATCTGTTCTCAGATTCCACAGAAATAAGGCTAGCAAAGAGATCCACGAAATACAGATGTAACTCTGTGAGATGAGTGAACAGAACACTAAGGAGTTTCTCACAAAGCTTCTTTCCAGATTTTATCTGAGTATATTTCCTTTTTCACCATAGCTCTCTAGGGGCTTCCAAATATCACTTTGCCAATTCCACAAGAACTGTCTTAGCGAAAGGCTTCTTGAGGGGAAAGCTGTAACTCTGTGAGATGATTTCACAGAACACAAAGAAGTTTCTCAGAAAGCTTCTTTCTCTTTGTTATCGGAGGATATTTCCTTTGGCCCTATAGTCTTCAAAGGGATCCGAAATATCTGTTCTCAGATTCCACAGAAATAAGGCTAGCAAAGAGATCAACGAAATACAGATGTAACTCTGTGAGATGAATGAACAGAACACTAAGCAGTTTCTCAGAAAGCTTCTTTCCAGATTTCATCTGAGGATATTTCCTTTTTCACCTTAGCCCTCTATGGGCTTCCAAATATCACGTTGCCTCTTCCACAAGAACTGTCTTAGCGAAAGTCTTCTTGAGGGGAAAGCTGTAACTCTGTGAGATGATTTCACAGAACACAAAGAAGTTTCTCAGAAAGCTTCCTTCTCTTTGTTATCGGAGGATATTTCCTTTGGCCGTATAGTCTTCAATGGGATCCGAAATATCTGTTCTCAGATTCCACAGAAATAAGGCTAGCAAAGAGATCCACGAAATACAGGTGTAACTCTGTGAGTGGCAGTCACACATCACAGAGCAGTTTCTCAGAAAGCTTCTTTCCAGATTTCATCAGAGGATATTTCCTTTTTCACCATAGCTCTCTATGGGCTTCCAAATATCACTTTGCCAATTACACAAGAACTGGCTTACCGAAAGGCTTCTTGAGGGGAAAGCTGTAACTCTGTGAGATGATTTCACAGAACACAAAGAAGTTTCTCAGAAAGCTTCTTTCTCTTTGTTATCGGAGGATATTTCCCTTGTCCCTATAGTCATCAAAGGGATCCGAAATATCTGTTCTCAGATTCCACAGAAATAAGGCTAGCAAAGAGATCCACGAAATACAGATGTAACTCTGTGAGTGGAAGGCACACATCACAGAGCAGTTTCTCAGAAAGCTTCTTTCCAGATTTCATCTGAGGATATTTCCTTTTTCACCATAGCCCTCTATGGGCTTCCAAATATCACTTTGCCAATTCCTAAGAACTGTCTTAGCGAAAGGCTTCTTGAGGGGAAAGCTGTAACTCTGTGAGATGATTTCACAGAACACAAAGAAGTTTCTCAGAAAGCTTCTTTCTGTTTGTTATCGGAGGATATTTCCTTTGGCCCTATAGTCTTCAAAGGGATCCGAAATATCTGTTCTCAGATTCCACAGAATTAAGGCTAGCAAAGAGATCCACGAAATACAGATGTAACTCTGTGAGATGAATGAACAGAACACTAAGCAGTGTCTCAGAAAGCATCTTTCCAGATTTCATCTGAGGATATTTCCTTTTTCACCATAGCCCTCTATGGGCTTCCAAATATCACTTTGCCAATTCCACAAGAACTGTCTTAGCGAAAGGCTTCTTGAGGGGAAAGCTGTAACTCTGTGAGATGATTTCACAGAACACAAAGAAGTTTCTCAGAAAGCTCCTTTCTCTTTGTTATCGGAGGATATTTCCTTTGGCCCTATAGTCTTCAAAGGGATCCGAAATATCTGTTCTCAGATTCCACAGAAATAAGGCTAGCAAAGAGATCCACGAAGTAGAGATGTAACTCTGTGAGTGGAAGTCACACATCACAGAGCAGTTTCTCAGAAAGCTTCTTTCCAGATTTCATCTGAGGATATTTCCTTTTTCACCTTAGCCCTCTATGGGCTTCCAAATATCACTTTGCCAATTCCGCAAGAACTGTCTTAGCGAAAGGCTTCTTGAGGGGAAAGCTGTAACTCTGTGAGATGATTTCACAGAACACAAAGAAGTTTCTCAGAAAGCTTCTTTCTCTTTGTTATCGGCGTATATTTCCTTTGGCCCTATACTCTTCAAAGGTATCCGAAATATCTGTTCTCAGATTCCACAGAAATAAGGCTGGCAAAGAGATCCACGAAATACAGATGTAACTCTGTGAGTGGAAGTCACACATCACAGAGCAGTTTCTCAGAAAGCTTCTTTCCAGATTTTATCTGAGGATATTCCCTTTTTCACCATAGCTCTCTATGGGCTTCCAAATATCACTTTGCCAATTCCACAAGAACTGTCTTAGCGAAGGCTTCTTGAGGGGAAAGCTGTAACTCTGTGAGATGATTTCACAGAACACAAAGAAGTTTCTCAGAAAGCTTCCTTCTCTTTGTTATCGGAGGATATTTCCTTTGGCCCTATAGTCTTCAAAGGGATCCGAAATATCTGTTCTCAGATTCCACAGAAATAAGGCTAGCAAAGAGATCCACGAAATACAGATGTAACTCTGTGAGTGGAAGTCACACATCACAGAGCAGTTTCTCAGGAAGCTTCTTTCTAGATTTCATCTGAGGATATTTCCTTTTTCACCATAGCCCTCTATGGGCTTCCAAATATCACTTTGCCAATTCTACAAGAACTGTCTTATCGAAAGGCTTCTTGAGGGGAAAGCTGTAACTCTGTGAGATGATTTCACAGAACACAAAGAAGTTTCTCAGAAAGCTTCTTTCTCTTTTTTATCGGAGGATATTTCCTTTGGCCCTAAAGTCTTCAAAGGGATCCGAAATATCTGTTCTCAGATTCCACAGAAATAAGGCTAGCAAAGAGATCCACGAAATAGAGATGTAACTCTGTGAGATGAATGAAGAGAACACTAAGCAGTTTCTCAGAAAGCTTCTTTCCAGATTTCATCTGAGGATATTTCCTTTTTCACCATAGCCCTCTATGGGCTTCCAAATATCACTTTTCCAATTCCACAAGAACTGTCTTAGCGAAAGGCTTCTTGAGGGGAAAGCTGTAACTCTGTGAGATGATTTCACAGAACACAAAGAAGTTTCTCAGAAAGCTTCCTTCTCTTTGTTATCGGAGGATATTTCCTTTGGCCCTATAGTCTTCAAAGGGATCCGAAATATCTGTTCTCAGATTCCACAGAAATAAGGCTAGCAAAGAGATCCACGAAATACAGATGTAACTCTGTGAGTGGAAGTCACACATCACAGAGCAGTTTCTCAGAAAGTTTCTTTCCAGATTTTATCTGAGGATATTTCCTTTTTCACCATAGCCCTCTATGGGCTTCCAAATATCACTTTGCCAATTCCACAAGAACTGTCTTAGCGAAAGGCTTCTTGAGGGGAAAGCTGTAACTCTGTGAGATGATTTCACAGAACACAAAGAAGTTTCTCAGAAAGCTCCTTTCTCTTTGTTATCGGAGGATATTTCCTTTGGCCCTATAGTCTTCAAAGGGATCCGAAATATCTGTTCTCAGATTCCACAGAAATAAGGCTAGCAAAGAGATCCACGAAGTAGAGATGTAACTCTGTGAGTGGAAGTCACACATCACAGAGCAGTTTCTCAGAAAGCTTCTTTCCAGATTTCATCTGAGGATATTTCCTTTTTCACCTTAGCCCTCTATGGGCTTCCAAATATCACTTTGCCAATTCCGCAAGAACTGTCTTAGCGAAAGGCTTCTTGAGGGGAAAGCTGTAACTCTGTGAGATGATTTCACAGAACACAAAGAAGTTTCTCAGAAAGCTTCTTTCTCTTTGTTATCGGCGTATATTTCCTTTGGCCCTATACTCTTCAAAGGTATCCGAAATATCTGTTCTCAGATTCCACAGAAATAAGGCTGGCAAAGAGATCCACGAAATACAGATGTAACTCTGTGAGTGGAAGTCACACATCACAGAGCAGTTTCTCAGAAAGCTTCTTTCCAGATTTTATCTGAGGATATTCCCTTTTTCACCATAGCTCTCTATGGGCTTCCAAATATCACTTTGCCAATTCCACAAGAACTGTCTTAGCGAAGGCTTCTTGAGGGGAAAGCTGTAACTCTGTGAGATGATTTCACAGAACACAAAGAAGTTTCTCAGAAAGCTTCCTTCTCTTTGTTATCGGAGGATATTTCCTTTGGCCCTATAGTCTTCAAAGGGATCCGAAATATCTGTTCTCAGATTCCACAGAAATAAGGCTAGCAAAGAGATCCACGAAATACAGATGTAACTCTGTGAGTGGAAGTCACACATCACAGAGCAGTTTCTCAGGAAGCTTCTTTCTAGATTTCATCTGAGGATATTTCCTTTTTCACCATAGCCCTCTATGGGCTTCCAAATATGACTTTGCCAATTCTACAAGAACTGTCTTATCGAAAGGCTTCTTGAGGGGAAAGCTGTAACTCTGTGAGATGATTTCACAGAACACAAAGAAGTTTCTCAGAAAGCTTCTTTCTCTTTTTTATCGGAGGATATTTCCTTTGGCCCTATAGTCTTCAAAGGGATCCGAAATATCTGTTCTCAGATTCCACAGAAATAAGGCTAGCAAAGAGATCCACGAAATACAGATGTAACTCTGTGAGTGGAAGTCACACATCACAGAGCAGTTTCTCAGAAAACTTCTTTCCAGATTTCATCTGAGGATATTTCTTTTTTCACCATAGCCCTCTATGGGCTTCCAAATATCACTTTGCCAATTCCGCAAGAACTGTCTTACCGAAAGGCTTCTTGAGGGGAAAGCTGTAACTCTGTGAGATGATTTCACAGAACACAAAGAAGTTTCTCAGAAAGCTTCTTTCTCTTTGTTATCGGAGTATATTTCCTTTGGCCCTATACTCTTCAAAGGTATCCGAAATATCTGTTCTCAGATTCCACAGAAATAAGGCTAGCAAAGAGATCCACGAAATACAGATGTAACTCTGTGAGATGAATGAACAGAACACTAAGGAGTTTCTCACAAAGCTTCTTTCCAGATTTTATCTGAGTATATTTCCTTTTTCACCATAGCTCTCTAGGGGCTTCCAAATATCACTTTGCCAATTCCACAAGAACTGTCTTAGCGAAAGGCTTCTTGAGGGGAAAGATGTAACTCTGTGAGATGAAATCACAGAACACAAAGAAGTTTCTCAGAAAGATTCCTTCTCTTTGTTATGGGAGGATATTTCCTTTGGCCCTATAGTCTTCAAGGGGATCCGAAATATCTGTTCTCAGATTCCACAGAAATAAGGCTAGCAAAGAGATCCACGAAATACAGATGTAACTCTGTGAGTGGAAGTCACACATCACAGAGCACTTTCTCAGAAAGCTTCTTTCCAGATTTTATCTGAGGATATTTCCTTTTTCACCATAGCTCTCTATGGGCTTCCAAATATCACTTTGCCAATTCCAGAAGAACTGTCTTAGCGAAAGGCTTCTTGAGGGGAAAGCTGTAACTCTGTGAGATGATTTCACAGAACACAAAGAAGTTTCTCAGAAAGCTTCTGTCTCTTTGTTATCGGAGGATATTTCCTTTGGCCCTATAGTCTTCAAAGGGATCCGAAATATCTGTTCTCAGATTCCACAGAAATAAGGCTAGCAAAGAGATCCACGAAATACAGATGTAACTCTGTGAGATGAATGAACAGAACACTAAGCAGTTTCTCAGAAAGCTTCTTTCCAGATTTCATCTGAGGATATTTCCTTTTTCACCATAGCCCTCTATGGGCTTCCAAATATCACTTTTCCAATTACACAAGAACTGGCTTACCGAAAGGCTTCTGGAGGGGAAAGCTCTAACTCTGTGAGATGATTTCACAGAACACAAAGAAGTTTCTCAGAAAGCTTCTTTCTCTTTGTTATCGGAGGATATTTCCTTTGGCCCTAGAGTCTTCAAAGGGATCCGAAATATCTGTTCTCAGATTCCACAGAAACAAGGCTAGCAAAGAGATCCACGAAATACAGATGTAACTCTGTGAGATGAATGAACAGAACACTAAGCAGTTTCTCAGAAAGCTTCTTTCCAGATTTCATCTGAGGATATTTCCTTTTTCACCATAGCCCTCTATGGGCTTCCAAATATCACTTTGCCAATTCCACAAGAACTGTCTTAGCGAAAGGCTTCTTGAGGGGAAAGCTGTAACTCTGTGAGATGATTTCACAGAACACAAAGAAGTTTCTCAGAAAGGTTCTTTCTCTTTGTTATCGGAGGATATTTCCTTTGGCCCTATAGTCTTCAAAGGGATCCGAAATATCTGTTCTCAGATTCCACAGAAATAAGGCTAGCAAAGAGATCCACGAAATACAGATGTAACTCTGTGAGTGGAAGTCACACATCACAGAGCAGTTTCTCAGAAAGCTTCTTTCCAGATTTCATCTGAGGATATTTCCTTTTTCACCATAGCCCTCTATGGGCTTACAAATATCACTTTTCCAATTACACAAGAACTGGCTTACCGAAAGACTTCTTGAGGGGAAAGCTGTAACTCTGTGAGATGATTTCACAGAACACAAAGAAGTTTCTCAGAAAGCTTCTTTCTCTTTGTTATCGGAGGATATTTCCTTTGGCCCTATAGTCTTCAAAGGGATCCGAAATATCTGTTCTCAGATTCCACAGAAATAAGGCTAGCAAAGAGATCCACGAAATACAGATGTAACTCTGTGAGATGAATCAACAGAACACTAAGGAGTTTCTTAGAAAGCTTCTTTCCAGATTTCATCTCAGGATATTTCCTTTTTCACCATAGCCCTCTATGGGCTTCCAAATATCACTTTGCCAATTCCACAAGAACTGTCTTAGCGAAAGCCTTCTTGAGGGGAAAGATGTAACTCTGTGAGATGATTTCACAGAACACAAAGAAGTTTCTCAGAAAGATTCCTTCTCTTTGTTATGGGAGGATATTTCCTTTGGCCCTATAGTCTTCAAAGGGATCCGAAATATCTGTTCTCAGATTCCACAGAAATAAGGCTAGCAAAGAGATCCACGAAATACAGATGTAACTCTGTGAGTGGAAGTCACTCATCACAGAGCACTTTCTCAGAAAGCTTCTTTCCAGATTTTATCTGAGGATATTTCTTTTTTCACCATAGCTCTCTATGGGCTTCCAAATATCACTTTGCCAATTCCAGAAGAACTGTCTTAGCGAAAGGCTTCTTGAGGGGAAAGCTGTAACTCTGTGAGATGATTTCACAGAACACAAAGAAGTTTCTCAGAAAGCTTCTTTCTCTTTGTTATCGGAGGATATTTCCTTTGGCCCTATAGTCTTCAAAGGGATCCGAAATATCTGTTCTCAGATTCCACAGAAATAAGGCTAGCAAAGAGATCCACGAAATACAGATGTAACTCTGTGAGATGAATGAACAGAACACTAAGCAGTTTCTCAGAAAGCTTCTTTCCAGATTTCATCTGAGGATATTTCCTTTTTCACCATAGCCCTCTATGGGCTTCCAAATATCACTTTTCCAATTACACAAGAACTGGCTTACCGAAAGGCGTCTTGAGGGGAAAGCTGTAACTCTGTGAGATGATTTCACAGAACACAAAGAAGTTTCTCAGAAAGCTTCTTTCTCTTTGTTATCGGAGGATATATCCTTTGGCCCTATAGTCTTCAAAGGGATCCGAAATATCTGTTCTCAGATTCCACAGAAATAAGGCTAGCAAAGAGATCCACGAAATACAGATGTAACTCTGTGAGATGAATGAACAGAACACTAAGCAGTTTCTCAGAAAGCTTCTTTCCAGATTTCATCTGAGGATATTTCCTTTTTCACCATAGCCCTCTATGGGCTTCCAAATATCACTTTGCCAATTCCACAAGAACTGTCTTAGCGAAAGTCTTCTTGAGTGGAAAGCTGTAACTCTGTGAGATGATTTCACAGAACACAAAGAAGTTTCTCAGAAAGCTTCTTTCTCTTTGTTATCGGAGGATATTTCCTTTGGCCCTATAGTCTTCAAAGAGATCCGAAATATCTGTTCTCAGATTCCACAGAAATATGGCTAGCAAAGAGATCCACGAAATAGAGATGTAACTCTGTGAGTGGAAGTCACACATCACAGAGCAGTTTCTCAGAAAACTTCTTTCCAGATTTCATCTGAGAATATTTCCTTTTTCACCATAGCCCTCTATGGGCTTCCAAATATCACTTTGCCAATTCCGCAAGAACTGTCTTACCGAAAGGCTTCTTGAGGGGAAAGCTGTAACTCTGTGAGATGATTTCACAGAACACAAAGAAGTTTCTCAGAAAGCTTCTTTCTCTTTGTTATCGGAGTATATTTCCTTTGGCCCTATACTCTTCAAAGGTATCCGAAATATCTGTTCTCAGATTCCACAGAAATAAGGCTAGCAAAGAGATCCACGAAATACAGATGTAACTCTGTGAGATGAATGAACAGAACACTAAGGAGTTTCTCACAAAGCTTCTTTCCAGATTTTATCTGAGTATATTTCCTTTTTCACCATAGCTCTCTAGGGGCTTCCAAATATCACTTTGCCAATTCCACAAGAACTGTCTTAGCGAAAGGCTTCTTGAGGGGAAAGATGTAACTCTGTGAGATGAAATCACAGAACACAAAGAAGTTTCTCAGAAAGATTCCTTCTCTTTGTTATGGGAGGATATTTCCTTTGGCCCTATAGTCTTCAAAGGGATCCGAAATATCTGTTCTCAGATTCCACAGAAATAAGGCTAGCAAAGAGATCCACGAAATACAGATGTAACTCTGTGAGTGGAAGTCACACATCACAGAGCACTTTCTCAGAAAGCTTCTTTCCAGATTTTATCTGAGGATATTTCCTTTTTCACCATAGCTCTCTATGGGCTTCCAAATATCACTTTGCCAATTCCAGAAGAACTGTCTTAGCGAAAGGCTTCTTGAGGGGAAAGCTGTAACTCTGTGAGATGATTTCACAGAACACAAAGAAGTTTCTCAGAAAGCTTCTGTCTCTTTGTTATCGGAGGATATTTCCTTTGGCCCTATAGTCTTCAAAGGGATCCGAAATATCTGTTCTCAGATTCCACAGAAATAAGGCTAGCAAAGAGATCCACGAAATACAGATGTAACTCTGTGAGATGAATGAACAGAACACTAAGCAGTTTCTCAGAAAGCTTCTTTCCAGATTTCATCTGAGGATATTTCCTTTTTCACCATAGCCCTCTATGGGCTTCCAAATATCACTTTTCCAATTACACAAGAACTGGCTTACCGAAAGGCTTCTGGAGGGGAAAGCTCTAACTCTGTGAGATGATTTCACAGAACACAAAGAAGTTTCTCAGAAAGCTTCTTTCTCTTTGTTATCGGAGGATATTTCCTTTGGCCCTAGAGTCTTCAAAGGGATCCGAAATATCTGTTCTCAGATTCCACAGAAATAAGGCTAGCAAAGAGATCCACGAAATACAGATGTAACTCTGTGAGATGAATGAACAGAACACTAAGCAGTTTCTCAGAAAGCTTCTTTCCAGATTTCATCTGAGGATATTTCCTTTTTCACCATAGCCCTCTATGGGCTTCCAAATATCACTTTGCCAATTCCACAAGAACTGTCTTAGCGAAAGGCTTCTTGAGGGGAAAGCTGTAACTCTGTGAGATGATTTCACAGAACACAAAGAAGTTTCTCAGAAAGGTTCTTTCTCTTTGTTATCGGAGGATATTTCCTTTGGCCCTATAGTCTTCAAAGGGATCCGAAATATCTGTTCTCAGATTCCACAGAAATATGGCTAGCAAAGAGATCCACGAAATAGAGATGTAACTCTGTGAGTGGAAGTCACACATCACAGAGCAGTTTCTCAGAAAGCTTCTTTCCAGATTTCATCTGAGGATATTTCCTTTTTCACCATAGCCCTCTATGGGCTTCCAAATATCACTTTGCCAATTCCGCAAGAACTGTCTTACCGAAAGGCTTCTTGAGGGGAAAGCTGTAACTCTGTGAGATGATTTCACAGAACACAAAGAAGTTTCTCAGAAAGCTTCTTTCTCTTTGTTATCGGAGTATATTTCCTTTGGCCCTATACTCTTCAAAGGTATCCGAAATATCTGTTCTCAGATTCCACAGAAATAAGGCTAGCAAAGAGATCCACGAAATACAGATGTAACTCTGTGAGATGAGTGAACAGAACACTAAGGAGTTTCTCACAAAGCTTCTTTCCAGATTTTATCTGAGTATATTTCCTTTTTCACCATAGCTCTCTAGGGGCTTCCAAATATCACTTTGCCAATTCCACAAGAACTGTCTTAGCGAAAGGCTTCTTGAGGGGAAAGCTGTAACTCTGTGAGATGATTTCACAGAACACAAAGAAGTTTCTCAGAAAGCTTCTTTCTCTTTGTTATCGGAGGATATTTCCTTTGGCCCTATAGTCTTCAAAGGGATCCGAAATATCTGTTCTCAGATTCCACAGAAATAAGGCTAGCAAAGAGATCAACGAAATACAGATGTAACTCTGTGAGATGAATGAACAGAACACTAAGCAGTTTCTCAGAAAGCTTCTTTCCAGATTTCATCTGAGGATATTTCCTTTTTCACCTTAGCCCTCTATGGGCTTCCAAATATCACGTTGCCTCTTCCACAAGAACTGTCTTAGCGAAAGTCTTCTTGAGGGGAAAGCTGTAACTCTGTGAGATGATTTCACAGAACACAAAGAAGTTTCTCAGAAAGCTTCCTTCTCTTTGTTATCGGAGGATATTTCCTTTGGCCGTATAGTCTTCAATGGGATCCGAAATATCTGTTCTCAGATTCCACAGAAATAAGGCTAGCAAAGAGATCCACGAAATACAGGTGTAACTCTGTGAGTGGCAGTCACACATCACAGAGCAGTTTCTCAGAAAGCTTCTTTCCAGATTTCATCAGAGGATATTTCCTTTTTCACCATAGCTCTCTATGGGCTTCCAAATATCACTTTGCCAATTACACAAGAACTGGCTTACCGAAAGGCTTCTTGAGGGGAAAGCTGTAACTCTGTGAGATGATTTCACAGAACACAAAGAAGTTTCTCAGAAAGCTTCTTTCTCTTTGTTATCGGAGGATATTTCCCTTGTCCCTATAGTCATCAAAGGGATCCGAAATATCTGTTCTCAGATTCCACAGAAATAAGGCTAGCAAAGAGATCCACGAAATACAGATGTAACTCTGTGAGTGGAAGGCACACATCACAGAGCAGTTTCTCAGAAAGCTTCTTTCCAGATTTCATCTGAGGATATTTCCTTTTTCACCATAGCCCTCTATAGGCTTCCAAATATCACTTTGCCAATTCCTAAGAACTGTCTTAGCGAAAGGCTTCTTGAGGGGAAAGCTGTAACTCTGTGAGATGATTTCACAGAACACAAAGAAGTTTCTCAGAAAGCTTCTTTCTGTTTGTTATCGGAGGATATTTCCTTTGGCCCTATAGTCTTCAAAGGGATCCGAAATATCTGTTCTCAGATTCCACAGAATTAAGGCTAGCAAAGAGATCCACGAAATACAGATGTAACTCTGTGAGATGAATGAACAGAACACTAAGCAGTGTCTCAGAAAGCATCTTTCCAGATTTCATCTGAGGATATTTCCTTTTTCACCATAGCCCTCTATGGGCTTCCAAATATCACTTTGCCAATTCCACAAGAACTGTCTTAGCGAAAGGATTCTTGAGGGGAAAGCTGTAACTCTGTGAGATGATTTCACAGAACACAAAGAAGTTTCTCAGAAAGCTCCTTTCTCTTTGTTATCGGAGGATATTTCCTTTGGCCCTATAGTCTTCAAAGGGATCCGAAATATCTGTTCTCAGATTCCACAGAAATAAGGCTAGCAAAGAGATCCACGAAGTAGAGATGTAACTCTGTGAGTGGAAGTCACACATCACAGAGCAGTTTCTCAGAAAGCTTCTTTCCAGATTTCATCTGAGGATATTTCCTTTTTCACCTTAGCCCTCTATGGGCTTCCAAATATCACTTTGCCAATTCCGCAAGAACTGTCTTAGCGAAAGGCTTCTTGAGGGGAAAGCTGTAACTCTGTGAGATGATTTCACAGAACACAAAGAAGTTTCTCAGAAAGCTTCTTTCTCTTTGTTATCGGCGTATATTTCCTTTGGCCCTATACTCTTCAAAGGTATCCGAAATATCTGTTCTCAGATTCCACAGAAATAAGGCTGGCAAAGAGATCCACGAAATACAGATGTAACTCTGTGAGTGGAAGTCACACATCACAGAGCAGTTTCTCAGAAAGCTTCTTTCCAGATTTTATCTGAGGATATTCCCTTTTTCACCATAGCTCTCTATGGGCTTCCAAATATCACTTTGCCAATTCCACAAGAACTGTCTTAGCGAAGGCTTCTTGAGGGGAAAGCTGTAACTCTGTGAGATGATTTCACAGAACACAAAGAAGTTTCTCAGAAAGCTTCCTTCTCTTTGTTATCGGAGGATATTTCCTTTGGCCCTATAGTCTTCAAAGGGATCCGAAATATCTGTTCTCAGATTCCACAGAAATAAGGCTAGCAAAGAGATCCACGAAATACAGATGTAACTCTGTGAGTGGAAGTCACACATCACAGAGCAGTTTCTCAGGAAGCTTCTTTCTAGATTTCATCTGAGGATATTTCCTTTTTCACCATAGCCCTCTATGGGCTTCCAAATATCACTTTGCCAATTCTACAAGAACTGTCTTATCGAAAGGCTTCTTGAGGGGAAAGCTGTAACTCTGTGAGATGATTTCACAGAACACAAAGAAGTTTCTCAGAAAGCTTCTTTCTCTTTTTTATCGGAGGATATTTCCTTTGGCCCTATAGTCTTCAAAGGGATCCGAAATATCTGTTCTCAGATTCCACAGAAATAAGGCTAGCAAAGAGATCCACGAAATAGAGATGTAACTCTGTGAGATGAATGAAGAGAACACTAAGCAGTTTCTCAGAAAGCTTCTTTCCAGATTTCATCTGAGGATATTTCCTTTTTCACCATAGCCCTCTATGGGCTTCCAAATATCACTTTTCCAATTCCACAAGAACTGTCTTAGCGAAAGGCTTCTTGAGGGGAAAGCTGTAACTCTGTGAGATGATTTCACAGAACACAAAGAAGTTTCTCAGAAAGCTTCCTTCTCTTTGTTATCGGAGGATATTTCCTTTGGCCCTATAGTCTTCAAAGGGATCCGAAATATCTGTTCTCAGATTCCACAGAAATAAGGCTAGCAAAGAGATCCACGAAATACAGATGTAACTCTGTGAGTGGAAGTCACACATCACAGAGCAGTTTCTCAGAAAGTTTCTTTCCAGATTTTATCTGAGGATATTTCCTTTTTCACCATAGCCCTCTATGGGCTTCCAAATATCACTTTGCCAATTCCACAAGAACTGTCTTAGCGAAAGGCTTCTTGAGGGGAAAGCTGTAACTCTGTGAGATGATTTCACAGAACACAAAGAAGTTTCTCAGAAAGCTCCTTTCTCTTTGTTATCGGAGGATATTTCCTTTGGCCCTATAGTCTTCAAAGGGATCCGAAATATCTGTTCTCAGATTCCACAGAAATAAGGCTAGCAAAGAGATCCACGAAGTAGACATGTAACTCTGTGAGTGGAAGTCACACATCACAGAGCAGTTTCTCAGAAAGCTTCTTTCCAGATTTCATCTGAGGATATTTCCTTTTTCACCTTAGCCCTCTATGGGCTTCCAAATATCACTTTGCCAATTCCGCAAGAACTGTCTTAGCGAAAGGCTTCTTGAGGGGAAAGCTGTAACTCTGTGAGATGATTTCACAGAACACAAAGAAGTTTCTCAGAAAGCTTCTTTCTCTTTGTTATCGGAGGATATTTCCTTTGGCCCTATAGTCTTCAAAGGGATCCGAAATATCTGTTCTCAGATTCCACAGAAATAAGGCTGGCAAAGAGATCCACGAAATACAGATGTAACTCTGTGAGTGGAAGTCACACATCACAGAGCAGTTTCTCAGGAAGCTTCTTTCTAGATTTCATCTGAGGATATTTCCTTTTTCACCATAGCCCTCTATGGGCTTCCAAATATGACTTTGCCAATTCTACAAGAACTGTCTTATCGAAAGGCTTCTTGAGGGGAAAGCTGTAACTCTGTGAGATGATTTCACAGAACACAAAGAAGTTTCTCAGAAAGCTTCTTTCTCTTTTTTATCGGAGGATATTTCCTTTGGCCCTATAGTCTTCAAAGGGATCCGAAATATCTGTTCTCAGATTCCACAGAAATAAGGCTAGCAAAGAGATCCACGAAATAGAGATGTAACTCTGTGAGATGAATGAAGAGAACACTAAGCAGTTTCTCAGAAAGCTTCTTTCCAGATTTCATCTGAGGATATTTCCTTTTTCACCATAGCCCTCTATGGGCTTCCAAATATCACTTTTCCAATTCCACAAGAACTGTCTTAGCGAAAGGCTTCTTGAGGGGAAAGCTGTAACTCTGTGAGATGATTTCACAGAACACAAAGAAGTTTCTCAGAAAGCTTCCTTCTCTTTGTTATCGGAGGATATTTCCTTTGGCCCTATAGTCTTCAAAGGGATCCGAAATATCTGTTCTCAGATTCCACAGAAATAAGGCTAGCAAAGAGATCCACGAAATACAGATGTAACTCTGTGAGTGGAAGTCACACATCACAGAGCAGTTTCTCAGAAAGTTTCTTTCCAGATTTTATCTGAGGATATTTCCTTTTTCACCATAGCCCTCTATGGGCTTCCAAATATCACTTTGCCAATTCCACAAGAACTGTCTTAGCGAAAGTCTTCTTGAGTGGAAAGCTGTAACTCTGTTAGATGATTTCACAGAACACAAAGAAGTTTCTCAGAAAGCTTCCTTCTCTTTGTTATCGGAGGATATTTCCTTTGGCCCTATAGTCTTCAAAGGGATCCGAAATATCTGTTCTCACATTCCATAGAAATAAGGCTAGCAAAGAGATCCACGAAATACAGATGTAACTCTGTGAGATGAATGAACAGAACACTAAGCAGTTTCTCAGAAAGCTTCTTTCCAGATTTCATCTGAGGATATTTCCTTTTTCACCATAGCTCTCTATGGGCTTCCAAATATCACTTTGCCAATTCCACAAGAACTGTCTTATCGAAAGGCTTCTTGAGGGGAAAGCTGTAACTCTGTGAGATGATTTCACAGAACACAAAGAATTTTCTCAGAAAGCTTCTTTCTCTTTGTTATCGGAGGATATTTCCTTTGGCCCTATAGTCTTCAAAGGGAGGCGAAATATTTGTTCTCAGATTCCACAGAAATAAGGCTAGCAAAGAGATCCACGAAATACAGATGTAACTCTGTGAGTGGAAGGCACACATCACAGAGCAGTTTCTCCGAAAGCTTCTTTCCAGATTTCATCTGAGGATATTTCCTTCTTCACCATAGCCCTCTATGGGCTTCCAAATATCACTTTGCCAATTCCACAAGAACTGTCTTAGCGAAAGGCTTCTTGAGGGGAAAGCTGTAACTCTGAGAGATGATTTCACAGAACACAAAGAAGTTTCTCAGAAAGCTTCTTTCTCTTTGTTATAGGAGGATATTTCCTTTGGCCCTATAGCCTTTAAAGGGATCCGAAATATCTGTTCTCAGATTCCACAGAAATAAGGCTAGCAAAGAGATCCACGAAATACAGATGTAACTCTGTGAGATGAATGAACAGAACACTAAGCAGTTTCTCAGAAATCTTCTTTACACATTTCATCTGAGGATATTTCCTTTTTCACCGTAGCCCTCTATGGGCTTCCAAATATCACTTTGCCAATTCCACAAGAACTGTCTTAGCGAAAGGCTTCTTGAGGGGAAAGCTGTAACTCCGTGAGATGATTTCACAGAACACAAAGAAGTTTCTCAGAAAGCTTCTTTCTGTTTGTTATCGGAGGATATTTCCTTTGGCCCTATAGTCTTCAAAGGGATCCGAAATATCTGTCCTCAGATTCCACAGAAATAAGGCTAGCAAAGAGATCCACGAAATACAGATGTAACTCTGTGAGTGGAAGTCACACATAACAGAGCAGTTTCTCAGAAAGCTTCTTTCCAGATTTCATCTGAGGATATTTCCTTTTTCACCATAGCCCTCTATGGGCTTCCAAATATCACTTTGCCAATTCCACAAGAACTGTCTTAGCGAAAGGCTTCTTGAGGGGAAAGCTGTAACTCTGTGAGATGATTTCACAGAACACAAAGAAGTTTCTCAGAAAGCTTCCTTCTCTTTGTTATCGGAGGATATTTCCTTTGGCCCTATAGTCTTCAAAGGGATCCGAAATATCTGTTCTCAGATTCCACAGAAATAAGGCTAGCAAAGAGATCCACGAAATACAGATGTAACTCTGTGAGTGGAAGTCACACATCAGAGAGCAGTTTCTCAGAAAGCTTCTTTCCAGATTTTATCTGAGAATATTTCCTTTTTCACCATAGCCCTCTATGGGCTTCCAAATATCACTTTGCCAATTCCACAAGAACTGTCTTAGCGAAAGTCTTCTTGAGTGGAAAGCTGTAACTCTGTGAGATGATTTCACAGAACACAAAGAAGTTTCTCAGAAAGCTTCCTTCTCTTTGTTATCGGAGGATATTTCCTTTGGCCCTATAGTCTTCAAAGGGATCCGAAATATCTGTTCTCAGATTCCATAGAAATAAGGCTAGCAAAGAGATCCACGAAATACAGATGTAACTCTGTGAGATGAATGAACAGTACACTAAGCAGTTTCTCAGAAAGCTTCTTTCCAGATTTCATCTGAGGATATTTCCTTTTTCACCATAGCCCTCTATGGGCTTCCAAATATCACTTTGCCAATTCCGCAAGAACTGTCTTACCGAAAGGCTTCTTGAGGGGAAAGCTGTAACTCTGTGAGATGATTTCACAGAACACAAAGAAGTTTCTCAGAAAGCTTCTTTCTCTTTGTTATCGGAGTATATTTCCTTTGGCCCTATACTCTTCAAAGGTATCCGAAATATCTGTTCTCAGATTCCACAGAAATAAGGCTAGCAAGGAGATCCACGAAATACAGATGTAACTCTGTGAGATGAGTGAACAAAACACTAAGGAGTTTCTCACAAAGCTTCTTTCCAGATTTTATCTGAGTATATTTCCTTTTTCACCGTAGCTCTCTAGGGGCTTCCAAATATCACTTTGCCAATTCCACAAGAACTGTCTTAGCGAAAGGCTTCTTGAGGGGAAAGCTGTAACTCTGTGAGATGATTTCACAGAACACAAAGAAGTTTCTCAGAAAGCTTCCTTCTCTTTGTTATCGGAGGATATTTCCTTTGGCCCTATAGTCTTCAAAGGGATCCGAAATATCTGTTCTCAGATTCCACAGAAATAAGGCTAGCAAAGAGATCCACGAAATACAGATGTAACTCTGTGAGTGGAAGTCACACATCAGAGAGCAGTTTCTCAGAAAGCTTCTTTCCAGATTTTATCTGAGAATATTTCCTTTTTCACCATAGCCCTCTATGGGCTTCCAAATATCACTTTGCCAATTCCACAAGAACTGTCTTAGCGAAAGTCTTCTTGAGTGGAAAGCTGTAACTCTGTGAGATGATTTCACAGAACACAAAGAAGTTTCTCAGAAAGCTTCCTTCTCTTTGTTATCGGAGGATATTTCCTTTGGCCCTATAGTCTTCAAAGGGATCCGAAATATCTGTTCTCAGATTCCATAGAAAAAAGGCTAGCAAAGAGATCCACGAAATACAGATGTAACTCTGTGAGATGAATGAACAGAACACTAAGCAGTTTCTCAGAAAGCTTCTTTCCAGATTTCATCTGAGGATATTTCCTTTTTCACCATAGCCCTCTATGGGCTTCCAAATATCACTTTGCCAATTCCACAAGAACTGTCTTATCGAAAGGCTTCTTGAGGGGAAAGCTGTAACTCTGTGAGATGATTTCACAGAACACAAAGAATTTTCTCAGAAAGCTTCTTTCCCTTTGTTATCGGAGGATATTTCCTTTGGCCCTATAGTCTTCAAAGGGAGGCGAAATATTTGTTCTCAGATTCCACAGAAATAAGGCTAGCAAAGAGATCCACGAAATACAGATGTAACTCTGTGAGTGGAAGGCACACATCACAGAGCAGTTTCTCAGAAAGCTTCTTTACAGATTTCATCTGCGGATATTTCCTTTTTCACCATAGCCCTCTATGGGCTTCCAAATATCACTTTGCCAATTCCACAAGAACTGTCTTAGCGAAAGGCTTCTTGAGGGGAAAGCTGTAACTCTGTGAGATGATTTCACAGAACACAAAGAAGATTCTCAGAAAGCTTCTTTCTCTTTGTTATCGGAGGATATTTCCTTTGGACTATAGTCTTCAAAGGGATCCGAAATATCTGTTCTCAGATTCCACAGAAATAAGGCTAGCAAAGAGATCCACGAAATACAGATGTAACTCTGTGAGTGGAAGGCACACATCACAGAGCAGTTTCTCAGAAAGCTTCTTCCCAGATTTCATCTGAGGATATTTCCTTCTTCACCATAGCCCTCTATGGGCTTCCAAATATCACTTTGCCAATTCCGCAAGAACTGTCTTAGCGAAAGGCTTCTTGAGGGGAAAGCTGTAAATCTGTGAGATGATTTGACATAACACAAAGAAGTTTCTCAGAAAGCTTCTTTCTCTTTGTTATAGGAGGATATTTCCTTTGGCCCTATATTCTTAAAAGGGATCCGAAATATCTGTTCTCAGATTCCACAGAAATAAGGCTAGCAAAGAGATCCACGAAAGACAGATGTAACTCTGTGAGATGAATGAACAGAACACGAAGCAGTTTCTCAGAAATCTTCTTTACACATTTCATCTGAGGATATTTCCTTTTTCACCGTAGCCCTCTATGGGCTTCCAAATATCACTTTGCCAATTCCACAAGAACTGTCTTAGCGAAAGGCTTCTTGAGGGGAAAGCTGTAACTCTGTGAGATGATTTCACAGAACACAAAGAAGTTTCTCAGAAAGCTTCTTTCTCTTTGTTATCGGAGGATATTTCCTTTGGCCCTATAGTCTTCAAAGGGATCCGAAATATCTGTTCTCAGATTCCACAGAAATAAGGCTAGCAAAGAGATCCACGAAATACAGATGTAACTCTGTGAGTGGAAGTCACACATCACAGAGCAGTTTCTCAGAAAGCTTCTTTCCAGATTTCATCTGAGGATATTTCCTTTTTCACCATAGCCCTCTATGGGCTTCCAAATATCACTTTGCCAATTCCACAAGAACTGTCTTAGCGAAAGGCTTCTTGAGGGGAAAGCTGTAACTCTGTGAGATGATTTCACAGAACACAAAGAAGTTTCTCAGAAAGCTTCTTTCTCTTTGTTATCGGAGGATATTTCCTTTGGCCCTATAGTCTTCAAAGGGATCCGAAATATTTGTTCTCAGATTCCACAGAAATAAGGCTAGCAAAGAGATCCACGAAATACAGATGTAACTCTGTGAGATGAATGAAGAGAACACTAAGCAGTTTCTCAGAAAGCTTCTTTCCAGATTTCATCTGAGGATATTTCCTTTTTCACCATAGCCCTTTATGGGCTTCCAAATATCACTTTGCCAATTCCACAAGAACTGTCTTAGCGAAAGGCTTCTTGAGGGGAAAGCTGTAACTCTGTGAGATGATTTCACAGAACACAAAGAAGTTTCTCAGAAAGCTTCCTTCTCTTTGTTATCGGAGGATATTTCCTTTGGCCCTATAGTCTTCAAAGGGATCCGAAATATCTGTTCTCAGATTCCACAGAAATAAGGCTAGCAAAGAGATCCACGAAATACAGATGTAACTCTGTGAGTGGAAGTCACACATCACAGAGCAGTTTCTCAGAAAGCTTCTTTCCAGATTTTATCTGAGGATATTTCCTTTTTCACCATAGCCCTCTATGGGCTTCCAAATATCACTTTGCCAATTCCACAAGAACTGTCTTAGCGAAAGTCTTCTTGAGTGGAAAGCTGTAACTCTGTTAGATGATTTCACAGAACACAAAGAAGTTTCTCAGAAAGCTTCCTTCTCTTTGTTATCGGAGGATATTTCCTTTGGCCCTATAGTCTTCAAAGGGATCCGAAATATCTGTTCTCAGATTCCACAGAAATAAGGCTAGCAAAGAGATCCACGAAATACAGATGTAACTCTGTGAGTGGAAGTCTCACATCACAGAGTAGTTTCTCAGAAAGCTTCTTTCCAGATTTCATCTGAGGATATTTCCTTTTTCACCATAGCCCTCTATGGGCTTCCAAATATCACTTTGCCAATTCCACAAGAACTGTCTTAGCGAAACGCTTCTTGAGAGGAAAGCTGTAACTCTGTGAGATGATTTCACAGAACACAAAGAAGTTTCTCAGAAAGCTTCCTTCTCTTTGTTATCGCAGGATATTTCCTTTGGCCCTATAGTCTTCAAAGGAATCTGAAATATCTGTTCTCAGATTCCACAGAAATAAGGCTAGCAAAGAGATCCACGAAATACAGATGTAACTCTGTGAGTGGAAGTCATACATCACAGAGCAGTTTCTCAGAAAGCTTTTTTCCAGATTTCATCTGAGGATATTTCCTTTTTCACCATAGCCCTCTATGGGCTTCCAAATATCACTTTGCCAATTCCACAAGAACTGTCTTAGCGAAAGGCTTCTTGAGGGGAAAGCTCTAACTCTGTGAGATGATTTCACAGAACACAAAGAAGTTTCTCAGAAAGCTTCCTTCTCTTTGTTATGGGAGGATATTTCCTTTGGCCCTATAGTCTTCAAAGGGATCCGAAATATCTGTTCTCAGATTCCACAGAAATAAGGCTAGCAAAGAGATCCACGAAATACAGATGTAACTCTTTGAGTGGAAGTCACACATCACAGAGCAGTTTCTCAGAAAGCTTCTTTCCAGATTTTATCTGAGGATATTTCCTTTTTCACCATAGCTCTCTATGGGCTTCCAAATATCACTTTGCCAATTCCACAAGAACTGTCTTAGCGAAAGGCTTCTTGAGGGGAAAGCTCTAACTCTGTGAGATGATTTCACAGAACACAAAGAAGTTTCTCAGAAAGCGTCTTTCTCTTTGTTATCGGAGGATAATTCCTTTGGCCCTATAGTCTTCAAAGGGATCCGAAATATCTGTTCTCAGATTCCACAGAAATAAGGCTAGCAAAGAGATCCACGAAATACAGATGTAACTCTGTGAGATGAATGAACAGAACACTAAGGAGTTTCTCAGAAAGCTTCTTTCCAGATTTCATCTGAGGATTTTTCCTTTTTCACCATAGCCCTCTATGGGCTTCCAAATATCACTTTGCCAATTCCACAAGAACTGTCTTAGCGAAAGGCTTCTTGAGGGGAAAGCTGTAACTCTGTGAGATGATTTCACAGAACACAAAGAAGTTTTTCAGATAGCTTCCTTCTCTTTGTTATGGGAGGATATTTCCTTTGGCCCTATAGTCTTCAAAGGGATCCGAAATATCTGTTCTCAGATTCCACAGAAATAAGGCTAGCAAAGAGATCCACGAAATACAGATGTAACTCTGTGAGTGGAAGTCACACATCACAGAGCAGTTTCTCAGAAAGCTTCTTTCCAGATTTTATCTGAGGATATTTCCTTTTTCACCATAGCTCTCTATGGGCTTCCAAATATCACTTTGCCAATTCCACAAGAACTGTCTTAGCGAAAGGCTTCTTGAGTGGAAAGCTGTAACTCTGTGAGATGATTTCACAGAACACAAAGAAGTTTCTCAGAAAGCTTCTTTCTCTTTGTTATCGGAGGATATTTCCTTTGGCCCTAGAGTCTTCAAAGGGATCCGAAATATCTGTTCTCACATTCCACAGAAATAAGGCTAGCAAAGAGATCCACGAAATACAGATGTAACTCTGTGAGATGAATGAACGGAACACTAAGCAGTTTCTCAGAAAGCTTCTTTCCAGATTTCATCTGAGAATATTTCCTTTTTCACCATAGCCCTCTATGGGCCTCAAAATATCACTTTGCCAATTCCACAAGAACTGTCTTAGCGAAAGGCTTCTTGAGGGGAAATCTGTAACTCTGTGAGATGATTTCACAGAACACAAAGAAGTTTCTCAGAAAGCTTCCTTCTCTTTGTTATCGGAGGATATTTCCTTTGGCCATATAGTCTTCAAAGGGATCCGAAATATCTGTTCTCAGATTCCACAGAAATAAGGCTAGCAAAGAGATCCACGAAATACAGATGTAACTCTGTGAGATGAATGAACAGAACACTAAGCAGTTTCAGAAAGCTTCTTTCCAGATTTCATCTGAGGATATTTCCTTCTTCACCATAGCCCTCTATGGGCTTCCAAATATCACTTTGCCAATTCCACAAGAACTGTCTTAGCGAAAGGCTTCTTGAGGGGAAAGCTGTAACTCTGTGAGATGATTTCACAGAACACAAAGAAGTTTCTCAGAAAGCTTCTTTCTCTTTGTTATCAGAGGATATTTCCTTTGGCCCTATAGCCTTCAAAGGGATCCGAAATATCTGTTCTCAGATTCCACAGAAATAAGGCTAGCAAAGAGATCCACGAAATACAGATGTAACTCTGTGAGTGGAAGTCTCACATCACAGAGTAGTTTCTCAGAAAGCTTCTTTCCAGATTTCATCTGAGGATATTTCCTTTTTCACCATAGCCCTCTATGGGCTTCCAAATATCACTTTGCCAATTCCACAAGAACTGTCTTAGCGAAACGCTTCTTGAGAGGAAAGCTGTAACTCTGTGAGATGATTTCACAGAACACAAAGAAGTTTCTCAGAAAGCTTCCTTCTCTTTGTTATCGCAGGATATTTCCTTTGGCCCTATAGTCTTCAAAGGAATCCGAAATATCTGTTCTCAGATTCCACAGAAATAAGGCTAGCAAAGAGATCCACGAAATACAGATCTAACTCTGTGAGTGGAAGTCATACATCACAGAGCAGTTTCTCAGAAAGCTTTTTTCCAGATTTCATCTGAGGATATTTCCTTTTTCACCATAGCCCTCTATGGGCTTCCAAATATCACTTTGCCAATTCCACAAGAACTGTCTTAGCGAAAGGCTTCTTGAGGGGAAAGCTCTAATTCTGTGAGATGATTTCACAGAACACAAAGAAGTTTCTCAGAAAGCTTCCTTCTCTTTGTTATGGGAGGATATTTCCTTTGGCCCTATAGTCTTCAAAGGGATCCGAAATATCTGTTCTCAGATTCCACAGAAATAAGGCTAGCAAAGAGATCCACGAAATACAGATGTAACTCTGTGAGTGGAAGTCTCACATCACAGAGTAGTTTCTCAGAAAGCTTCTTTCCAGATTTCATCTGAGGATATTTCCTTTTTCACCATAGCCCTCTATGGGCTTCCAAATATCACTTTGCCAATTCCACAAGAACTGTCTTAGCGAAACGCTTCTTGAGAGGAAAGCTGTAACTCTGTGAGATGATTTCACAGAACACAAAGAAGTTTCTCAGAAAGCTTCCTTCTCTTTGTTATCGCAGGATATTTACTTTGGCCCTATAGTCTTCAAAGGAATCCGAAATATCTGTTCTCAGATTCCACAGAAATAAGGCTAGCAAAGAGATCCACGAAATACAGATGTAACTCTGTGAGTGGAAGTCATACATCACAGAGCAGTTTCTCAGAAAGCTTTTTTCCAGATTTCATCTGAGGATATTTCCTTTTTCACCATAGCCCTCTATGGGCTTCCAAATATCACTTTGCCAATTCCACAAGAACTGTCTTAGCGAAAGGCTTCTTGAGGGGAAAGCTGTAACTCTGTGAGATGATTTCACAGAACACAAAGAAGTTTTTCAGATAGCTTCCTTCTCTTTGTTATGGGAGGATATTTCCTTTGGCCCTATAGTCTTCAAAGGGATCCGAAATATCTGTTCTCAGATTCCACAGAAATAAGGCTAGCAAAGAGATCCACGAAATACAGATGTAACTCTGTGAGTGGAAGTCACACATCACAGAGCAGTTTCTCAGAAAGCTTCTTTCCAGATTTTATCTGAGGATATTTCCTTTTTCACCATAGCTCTCTATGGGCTTCCAAATATCACTTTGCCAATTCCACAAGAACTGTCTTAGCGAAAGGCTTCTTGAGTGGAAAGCTGTAACTCTGTGAGATGATTTCACAGAACACAAAGAAGTTTCTCAGAAAGCTTCTTTCTCTTTGTTATCGGAGGATATTTCCTTTGGCCCTAGAGTCTTCAAAGGGATCCGAAATATCTGTTCTCACATTCCACAGAAATAAGGCTAGCAAAGAGATCCACGAAATACAGATGTAACTCTGTGAGATGAATGAACGGAACACTAAGCAGTTTCTCAGAAAGCTTCTTTCCAGATTTCATCTGAGAATATTTCCTTTTTCACCATAGCCCTCTATGGGCCTCAAAATATCACTTTGCCAATTCCACAAGAACTGTCTTAGCGAAAGGCTTCTTGAGGGGAAATCTGTAACTCTGTGAGATGATTTCACAGAACACAAAGAAGTTTCTCAGAAAGCTTCCTTCTCTTTGTTATCGGAGGATATTTCCTTTGGCCATATAGTCTTCAAAGGGATCCGAAATATCTGTTCTCAGATTCCACAGAAATAAGGCTAGCAAAGAGATCCACGAAATACAGATGTAACTCTGTGAGATGAATGAACAGAACACTAAGCAGTTTCTCAGAAAGCTTCTTTCCAGATTTCATCTGAGGATATTTCCTTCTTCACCATAGCCCTCTATGGGCTTCCAAATATCACTTTGCCAATTCCACAAGAACTGTCTTAGCGAAAGGCTTCTTGAGGGGAAAGCTGTAACTCTGTGAGATGATTTCACAGAACACAAAGAAGTTTCTCAGAAAGCTTCTTTCTCTTTGTTATCAGAGGATATTTCCTTTGGCCCTATAGTCTTCAAAGGGATCCGAAATATCTGTTCTCAGATTCCACAGAAATAAGGCTAGCAAAGAGATCCACGAAATACAGATGTAACTCTGTGAGTGGAAGTCTCACATCACAGAGTAGTTTCTCAGAAAGCTTCTTTCCAGATTTCATCTGAGGATATTTCCTTTTTCACCAAAGCCCTCTATGGGCTTCCAAATATCACTTTGCCAATTCCACAAGAACTGTCTTAGCGAAACGCTTCTTGAGAGGAAAGCTGTAACTCTGTGAGATGATTTCACAGAACACAAAGAAGTTTCTCAGAAAGCTTCCTTCTCTTTGTTATCGCAGGATATTTCCTTTGGCCCTATAGTCTTCAAAGGAATCCGAAATATCTGTTCTCAGATTCCACAGAAATAAGGCTAGCAAAGAGATCCACGAAATACAGATCTAACTCTGTGAGTGGAAGTCATACATCACAGAGCAGTTTCTCAGAAAGCTTTTTTCCAGATTTCATCTGAGGATATTTCCTTTTT
Organism: Macaca nemestrina; assembly: GCF_043159975.1. Classification (NCBI taxonomy): domain Eukaryota; kingdom Metazoa; phylum Chordata; class Mammalia; order Primates; family Cercopithecidae; genus Macaca; species Macaca nemestrina. The sequence continues at coordinate 108,366,626 of NC_092132.1, forward strand.
CACCATAGCCCTCTATGGGCTTCCAAATATCACTTTGCCAATTCCACAAGAACTGTCTTAGCGAAAGGCTTCTTGAGGGGAAAGCTCTAACTCTGTGAGGTGATTTCACAGAACACAAAGAAGTTTCTCAGAAAGCTTCCTTCTCTTTGTTATGGGAGGATATTTCCTTTGGCCCTATAGTCTTCAAAGGGATCCGAAATATCTGTTCTCAGATTCCACAGAAATAAGGCTAGCAAAGAGATCCACGAAATACAGATGTAACTCTGTGAGTGGAAGTCTCACATCACAGAGTAGTTTCTCAGAAAGCTTCTTTCCAGATTTCATCTGAGGATATTTCCTTTTTCACCATAGCCCTCTATGGGCTTCCAAATATCACTTTGCCAATTCCACAAGAACTGTCTTAGCGAAACGCTTCTTGAGAGGAAAGCTGTAACTCTGTGAGATGATTTCACAGAACACAAAGAAGTTTCTCAGAAAGCTTCTTTCTCTTTGTTATCGCAGGATATTTACTTTGGCCCTATAGTCTTCAAAGGAATCCGAAATATCTGTTCTCAGATTCCACAGAAATAAGGCTAGCAAAGAGATCCACGAAATACAGATGTAACTCTGTGAGTGGAAGTCATACATCACAGAGCAGTTTCTCAGAAAGCTTTTTTCCAGATTTCATCTGAGGATATTTCCTTTTTCACCATAGCCCTCTATGGGCTTCCAAATATCACTTTGCCAATTCCACAAGAACTGTCTTAGCGAAAGGCTTCTTGAGTGGAAAGCTGTAACTCTGTGAGATGATTTCACAGAACACAAAGAAGTTTCTCAGATAGCTTCCTTCTCTTTGTTATGGGAGGATATTTCCTTTGGCCCTATAGTCTTCAAAGGGATCCGAAATATCTGTTCTCAGATTCCACAGAAATAAGGCTAGCAAAGAGATCCACGAAATACAGATGTAACTCTGTGAGATGAATGAACGGAACACTAAGCAGTTTCTCAGAAAGCTTCTTTCCAGATTTCATCTGAGAATATTTCCTTTTTCACCATAGCCCTCTATGGGCCTCCAAATATCACTTTGCCAATTCCACAAGAACTGTCTTAGCGAAAGGCTTCTTGAGGGGAAATCTGTAACTCCGTGAGATGATTTCACAGAACACGAAGAAGTTTCTCAGAAAGCTTCCTTCTCTTTGTTATCGGAGGATATTTCCTTTGGCCCTATAGTCTTCAAAGGGATCCGAAATATCTGTTCTCAGATTCCACAGAAATAAGGCTAGCAAAGAGATCCACGAAATACAGATGTAACTCTGTGAGTGGAAGTCTCACATCACAGAGTAGTTTCTCAGAAAGCTTCTTTCCAGATTTCATCTGAGGATATTTCCTTTTTCACCATAGCCCTCTATGGGCTTCCAAATATCACTTTGCCAATTCCACAAGAACTGTCTTAGCGAAACGCTTCTTGAGAGGAAAGCTGTAACTCTGTGAGATGATTTCACAGAACACAAAGAAGTTTCTCAGAAAGCTTCCTTCTCTTTGTTATCGCAGGATATTTCCTTTGGCCCTATAGTCTTCAAAGGAATCTGAAATATCTGTTCTCAGATTCCACAGAAATAAGGCTAGCAAAGAGATCCACGAAATACAGATGTAACTCTGTGAGTGGAAGTCATACATCACAGAGCAGTTTCTCAGAAAGCTTTTTTCCAGATTTCATCTGAGGATATTTCCTTTTTCACCATAGCCCTCTATGGGCTTCCAAATATCACTTTGCCAATTCCACAAGAACTGTCTTAGCGAAAGGCTTCTTGAGGGGAAAGCTCTAACTCTGTGAGATGATTTCACAGAACACAAAGAAGTTTCTCAGAAAGCTTCCTTCTCTTTGTTATGGGAGGATATTTCCTTTGGCCCTATAGTCTTCAAAGGGATCCGAAATATCTGTTCTCAGATTCCACAGAAATAAGGCTAGCAAAGAGATCCACGAAATACAGATGTAACTCTTTGAGTGGAAGTCACACATCACAGAGCAGTTTCTCAGAAAGCTTCTTTCCAGATTTTATCTGAGGATATTTCCTTTTTCACCATAGCTCTCTATGGGCTTCCAAATATCACTTTGCCAATTCCACAAGAACTGTCTTAGCGAAAGGCTTCTTGAGGGGAAAGCTCTAACTCTGTGAGATGATTTCACAGAACACAAAGAAGTTTCTCAGAAAGCGTCTTTCTCTTTGTTATCGGAGGATAATTCCTTTGGCCCTATAGTCTTCAAAGGGATCCGAAATATCTGTTCTCAGATTCCACAGAAATAAGGCTAGCAAAGAGATCCACGAAATACAGATGTAACTCTGTGAGATGAATGAACAGAACACTAAGGAGTTTCTCAGAAAGCTTCTTTCCAGATTTCATCTGAGGATTTTTCCTTTTTCACCATAGCCCTCTATGGGCTTCCAAATATCACTTTGCCAATTCCACAAGAACTGTCTTAGCGAAAGGCTTCTTGAGGGGAAAGCTGTAACTCTGTGAGATGATTTCACAGAACACAAAGAAGTTTTTCAGATAGCTTCCTTCTCTTTGTTATGGGAGGATATTTCCTTTGGCCCTATAGTCTTCAAAGGGATCCGAAATATCTGTTCTCAGATTCCACAGAAATAAGGCTAGCAAAGAGATCCACGAAATACAGATGTAACTCTGTGAGTGGAAGTCACACATCACAGAGCAGTTTCTCAGAAAGCTTCTTTCCAGATTTTATCTGAGGATATTTCCTTTTTCACCATAGCTCTCTATGGGCTTCCAAATATCACTTTGCCAATTCCACAAGAACTGTCTTAGCGAAAGGCTTCTTGAGTGGAAAGCTGTAACTCTGTGAGATGATTTCACAGAACACAAAGAAGTTTCTCAGAAAGCTTCTTTCTCTTTGTTATCGGAGGATATTTCCTTTGGCCCTAGAGTCTTCAAAGGGATCCGAAATATCTGTTCTCACATTCCACAGAAATAAGGCTAGCAAAGAGATCCACGAAATACAGATGTAACTCTGTGAGATGAATGAACGGAACACTAAGCAGTTTCTCAGAAAGCTTCTTTCCAGATTTCATCTGAGAATATTTCCTTTTTCACCATAGCCCTCTATGGGCCTCAAAATATCACTTTGCCAATTCCACAAGAACTGTCTTAGCGAAAGGCTTCTTGAGGGGAAATCTGTAACTCTGTGAGATGATTTCACAGAACACAAAGAAGTTTCTCAGAAAGCTTCCTTCTCTTTGTTATCGGAGGATATTTCCTTTGGCCATATAGTCTTCAAAGGGATCCGAAATATCTGTTCTCAGATTCCACAGAAATAAGGCTAGCAAAGAGATCCACGAAATACAGATGTAACTCTGTGAGATGAATGAACAGAACACTAAGCAGTTTCAGAAAGCTTCTTTCCAGATTTCATCTGAGGATATTTCCTTCTTCACCATAGCCCTCTATGGGCTTCCAAATATCACTTTGCCAATTCCACAAGAACTGTCTTAGCGAAAGGCTTCTTGAGGGGAAAGCTGTAACTCTGTGAGATGATTTCACAGAACACAAAGAAGTTTCTCAGAAAGCTTCTTTCTCTTTGTTATCAGAGGATATTTCCTTTGGCCCTATAGTCTTCAAAGGGATCCGAAATATCTGTTCTCAGATTCCACAGAAATAAGGCTAGCAAAGAGATCCACGAAATACAGATGTAACTCTGTGAGTGGAAGTCTCACATCACAGAGTAGTTTCTCAGAAAGCTTCTTTCCAGATTTCATCTGAGGATATTTCCTTTTTCACCATAGCCCTCTATGGGCTTCCAAATATCACTTTGCCAATTCCACAAGAACTGTCTTAGCGAAACGCTTCTTGAGAGGAAAGCTGTAACTCTGTGAGATGATTTCACAGAACACAAAGAAGTTTCTCAGAAAGCTTCCTTCTCTTTGTTATCGCAGGATATTTCCTTTGGCCCTATAGTCTTCAAAGGAATCCGAAATATCTGTTCTCAGATTCCACAGAAATAAGGCTAGCAAAGAGATCCACGAAATACAGATCTAACTCTGTGAGTGGAAGTCATACATCACAGAGCAGTTTCTCAGAAAGCTTTTTTCCAGATTTCATCTGAGGATATTTCCTTTTTCACCATAGCCCTCTATGGGCTTCCAAATATCACTTTGCCAATTCCACAAGAACTGTCTTAGCGAAAGGCTTCTTGAGGGGAAAGCTCTAACTCTGTGAGATGATTTCACAGAACACAAAGAAGTTTCTCAGAAAGCTTCCTTCTCTTTGTTATGGGAGGATATTTCCTTTGTCCCTATAGTCTTCAAAGGGATCCGAAATATCTGTTCTCAGATTCCACAGAAATAAGGCTAGCAAAGAGATCCACGAAATACAGATGTAACTCTGTGAGTGGAAGTCTCACATCACAGAGTAGTTTCTCAGAAAGCTTCTTTCCAGATTTCATCTGAGGATATTTCCTTTTTCACCATAGCCCTCTATGGGCTTCCAAATATCACTTTGCCAATTCCACAAGAACTGTCTTAGCGAAACGCTTCTTGAGAGGAAAGCTGTAACTCTGTGAGATGATTTCACAGAACACAAAGAAGTTTCTCAGAAAGCTTCCTTCTCTTTGTTATCGCAGGATATTTACTTTGGCCCTATAGTCTTCAAAGGAATCCGAAATATCTGTTCTCAGATTCCACAGAAATAAGGCTAGCAAAGAGATCCACGAAATACAGATGTAACTCTGTGAGTGGAAGTCATACATCACAGAGCAGTTTCTCAGAAAGCTTTTTTCCAGATTTCATCTGAGGATATTTCCTTTTTCACCATAGCCCTCTATGGGCTTCCAAATATCACTTTGCCAATTCCACAAGAACTGTCTTAGCGAAAGGCTTCTTGAGGGGAAAGCTCTAACTCTGTGAGATGATTTCACAGAACACAAAGAAGTTTCTCAGAAAGCTTCCTTCTCTTTGTTATGGGAGGATATTTCCTTTGGCCCTATAGTCTTCAAAGGGATCCGAAATATCTGTTCTCAGATTCCACAGAAATAAGGCTAGCAAAGAGATCCACGAAATACAGATGTAACTCTGTGAGTGGAAGTCACACATCACAGAGCAGTTTCTCAGAAAGCTTCTTTCCAGATTTTATCTGAGGATATTTCCTTTTTCACCATAGCTCTCTATGGGCTTCCAAATATCACTTTGCCAATTCCACAAGAACTGTCTTAGCGAAAGGCTTCTTGAGGGGAAAGCTGTAACTCTGTGAGATGATTTCACAGAACACAAAGAAGTTTCTCAGAAAGCTTCCTTCTCTTTGTTATCGGAGGATATTTCCTTTGGCCCTATAGTCTTCAAAGGGATCCGAAATATCTGTTCTCAGATTCCACAGAAATAAGGCTAGGAAAGAGATCCACGAAATACAGATGTAACTCTGTGAGATGAATGAACAGAACACTAAGCAGTATCTCAGAAAGCTTCTTTCCAGATTTCATCTGAGGATATTTCCTTCTTCACCATAGCCCTCTATGGGCTTCCAAATATCACTTTGCCAATTCCACAAAAACTGTCTTAGCGAAAGGCTTCTTGAGGGGAAATCTGTAACTCTGTGAGATGATTTCACAGAACACAAAGAAGTTTCTCAGAAAGCTTCCTTCTCTTTGTTATCGCAGGATATTTCCTTTGGCCCTGTAGTCTTCAAAGGGATCCGAAATATCTGCACTCAGATTCCACAGAAATAAGGCTAGCAAAGAGATCCACGAAATACAGATGTAACTCTGTGAGTGGAAGTCATACATCACAGAGCAGTTTCTCAGAAAGCTTTTTTCCAGATTTCATCTGAGGATATTTCCTTTTTCACCATAGCCCTCTACGGGCTTCCAAATCTCACATTGCCAATTCCACAAGAACTGTCTTAGCGAAAGGCTTCTTGAGGGGAAAGCTCTAACTCTGTGAGATGATTTCACAGAACACAAAGAAGTTTCTCAGAAAGCTTCCTTCTCTTTTTATGGGAGGATATTTCCTTTGGCCCTATAGTCTTTAAAACGATCCGAAATATCTGTTCTCAGATTCCACAGAAATAAGGCTAGCAAAGAGATCCACGAAATACAGATGTAACTCTGTGAGATGAATGAACAGAACACTAAGCAGTTTCTCAGAAAGCTTCTTTACACATTTCATCTGAGGATATTTCCTTTTTCACCGTAGACCTCTATGGGCTTCCAAATATCACTTTGCTAATTCCACAAGAACTGTCTTAGCGAAAGGCTTCTTGAGGGGAAAGCTCTAACTCTGTGAGATGATTTCACAGAACACAAAGAAGTTTCTCAGAAAGCTTCTTTCTCTTTGTTATCGGAGGATATTTCCTTTGGCCCTATAGTCTTCAAAGGGATCCGAAATATCTGTTCTCAGATTCCACAGAAATAAGGCTAGCAAAGAGATCCACGAAATACAGATGTAACTCTGTGAGTGGAAGTCACACATCACAGAGCAGTTTCTCAGAAAGCTTCTTTCCAGATTTCATCTGAGGATATTTCCTTTTTCACCATAGCCCTCTATGGGCTTCCAAATATCACTTTGCCAATTCCACAAGAACTGTCTTAGCGAAAGGCTTCTTGAGGGGAAAGCTGTAACTCTGTGAGATGATTTCACAGAACACAAAGAAGTTTCTCAGAAAGCGTCTTTCTCTTTGTTATCGGAGGATATTTCCTTTGGCCCTATAGTCTTCAAAGGAATCCGAAATATCTGTTCTCAGATTCCACAGAAATAAGGCTAGCAAAGAGATCCACGAAATACAGATGTAACTCTGTGAGATGAATGAACAGAACACTAAGGAGTTTCTCAGAAAGCTTCTTTCCAGATTTCATCTGAGGATTTTTCCTTTTTCACCATAGCCCTCTATGGGCTTCCAAATATCACTTTGCCAATTCCACAAGAACTGTCTTAGCGAAAGGCTTCTTGAGGGGAAAGCTGTAACTCTGTGAGATGATTTCACAGAACACAAAGAAGTTTCTCAGATAGCTTCCTTCTCTTTGTTATGGGAGGATATTTCCTTTGGCCCTATAGTCTTCAAAGGGATCCGAAATATCTGTTCTCAGATTCCACAGAAATAAGGCTAGCAAAGAGATCCACGAAATACAGATGTAACTCTGTGAGTGGAAGTCATACATCACAGAGCAGTTTCTCAGAAAGCTTTTTTCCAGATTTCATCTGAGGATATTTCCTTTTTCACCATAGCCCTCTATGGGCTTCCAAATATAACTTTGCCAATTCCACAAGAACTGTCTTAGCGAAAGGCTTCTTGAGGGGAAAGCTCTAACTCTGTGAGATGATTTCACAGAACACAAAGAAGTTTCTCAGAAAGCTTCCTTCTCTTTGTTATGGGAGGATATTTCCTTTGGCCCTATAGTCTTCAAAGGGATCCGAAATATCTGTTCTCAGATTCCACAGAAATAAGGCTAGCAAAGAGATCCACGAAATACAGATGTAACTCTTTGAGTGGAAGTCACACATCACAGAGCAGTTTCTCAGAAAGCTTCTTTCCAGATTTTATCTGAGGATATTTCCTTTTTCACCATAGCTCTCTATGGGCTTCCAAATATCACTTTGCCAATTCCACAAGAACTGTCTTAGCGAAAGGCTTCTTGAGGGGAAAGCTGTAACTCTGTGAGATGATTTCACAGAACACAAAGAAGTTTCTCAGAAAGCGTCTTTCTCTTTGTTATCGGAGGATATTTCCTTTGGCCCTATAGTCTTCAAAGGGATCCGAAATATCTGTTCTCAGATTCCACAGAAATAAGGCTAGCAAAGAGATCCACGAAATACAGATGTAACTCTGTGAGATGAATGAACAGAACACTAAGGAGTTTCTCAGAAAGCTTCTTTCCAGATTTCATCTGAGGATTTTTCCTTTTTCACCATAGCCCTCTATGGGCTTCAAAATATCACTTTGCCAATTCCACAAGAACTGTCTTAGCGAAAGGCTTCTTGAGGGGAAAGCTGTAACTCTGTGAGATGATTTCACAGAACACAAAGAAGTTTTTCAGATAGCTTCCTTCTCTTTGTTATGGGAGGATATTTCCTTTGGCCCTATAGTCTTCAAAGGGATCCGAAATATCTGTTCTCAGATTCCACAGAAATAAGGCTAGCAAAGAGATCCACGAAATACAGATGTAACTCTGTGAGTGGAAGTCACACATCACAGAGCAGTTTCTCAGAAAGCTTCTTTCCAGATTTTATCTGAGGATATTTCCTTTTTCACCATAGCTCTCTATGGGCTTCCAAATATCACTTTGCCAATTCCACAAGAACTGTCTTAGCGAAAGGCTTCTTGAGTGGAAAGCTGTAACTCTGTGAGATGATTTCACAGAACACAAAGAAGTTTCTCAGAAAGCTTCTTTCTCTTTGTTATCGGAGGATATTTCCTTTGGCCCTAGAGTCTTCAAAGGGATCCGAAATATCTGTTCTCACATTCCACAGAAATAAGGCTAGCAAAGAGATCCACGAAATACAGATGTAACTCTGTGAGATGAATGAACGGAACACTAAGCAGTTTCTCAGAAAGCTTCTTTCCAGATTTCATCTGAGAATATTTCCTTTTTCACCATAGCCCTCTATGGGCCTCAAAATATCACTTTGCCAATTCCACAAGAACTGTCTTAGCGAAAGGCTTCTTGAGGGGAAATCTGTAACTCTGTGAGATGATTTCACAGAACACAAAGAAGTTTCTCAGAAAGCTTCCTTCTCTTTGTTATCGGAGGATATTTCCTTTGGCCATATAGTCTTCAAAGGGATCCGAAATATCTGTTCTCAGATTCCACAGAAATAAGGCTAGCAAAGAGATCCACGAAATACAGATGTAACTCTGTGAGATGAATGAACAGAACACTAAGCAGTTTCTCAGAAAGCTTCTTTCCAGATTTCATCTGAGGATATTTACTTCTTCACCATAGCCCTCTATGGGCTTCCAAATATCACTTTGCCAATTCCACAAGAACTGTCTTAGCGAAAGGCTTCTTGAGGGGAAAGCTGTAACTCTGTGAGATGATTTCACAGAACACAAAGAAGTTTCTCAGAAAGCTTCTTTCTCTTTGTTATCAGAGGATATTTCCTTTGGCCCTATAGCCTTCAAAGGGATCCGAAATATCTGTTCTCAGATTCCACAGAAATAAGGCTAGCAAAGAGATCCACGAAATACAGATGTAACTCTGTGAGTGGAAGTCTCACATCACAGAGTAGTTTCTCAGAAAGCTTCTTTCCAGATTTCATCTGAGGATATTTCCTTTTTCACCATAGCCCTCTATGGGCTTCCAAATATCACTTTGCCAATTCCACAAGAACTGTCTTAGCGAAACGCTTCTTGAGAGGAAAGCTGTAACTCTGTGAGATGATTTCACAGAACACAAAGAAGTTTCTCAGAAAGCTTCCTTCTCTTTGTTATCGCAGGATATTTCCTTTGGCCCTATAGTCTTCAAAGGAATCCGAAATATCTGTTCTCAGATTCCACAGAAATAAGGCTAGCAAAGAGATCCACGAAATACAGATCTAACTCTGTGAGTGGAAGTCATACATCACAGAGCAGTTTCTCAGAAAGCTTTTTTCCAGATTTCATCTGAGGATATTTCCTTTTTCACCATAGCCCTCTATGGGCTTCCAAATATCACTTTGCCAATTCCACAAGAACTGTCTTAGCGAAAGGCTTCTTGAGGGGAAAGCTCTAACTCTGTGAGATGATTTCACAGAACACAAAGAAGTTTCTCAGAAAGCTTCCTTCTCTTTGTTATGGGAGGATATTTCCTTTGGCCCTATAGTCTTCAAAGGGATCCGAAATATCTGTTCTCAGATTCCACAGAAATAAGGCTAGCAAAGAGATCCACGAAATACAGATGTAACTCTGTGAGTGGAAGTCTCACATCACAGAGTAGTTTCTCAGAAAGCTTCTTTCCAGATTTCATCTGAGGATATTTCCTTTTTCACCATAGCCCTCTATGGGCTTCCAAATATCACTTTGCCAATTCCACAAGAACTGTCTTAGCGAAACGCTTCTTGAGAGGAAAGCTGTAACTCTGTGAGATGATTTCACAGAACACAAAGAAGTTTCTCAGAAAGCTTCTTTCTCTTTGTTATCGCAGGATATTTACTTTGGCCCTATAGTCTTCAAAGGAATCCGAAATATCTGTTCTCAGATTCCACAGAAATAAGGCTAGCAAAGAGATCCACGAAATACAGATGTAACTCTGTGAGTGGAAGTCATACATCACAGAGCAGTTTCTCAGAAAGCTTTTTTCCAGATTTCATCTGAGGATATTTCCTTTTTCACCATAGCCCTCTATGGGCTTCCAAATATCACTTTGCCAATTCCACAAGAACTGTCTTAGCGAAAGGCTTCTTGAGGGGAAAGCTGTAACTCTGTGAGATGATTTCACAGAACACAAAGAAGTTTCTCAGATAGCTTCCTTCTCTTTGTTATGGGAGGATATTTCCTTTGGCCCTATAGTCTTCAAAGGGATCCGAAATATCTGTTCTCAGATTCCACAGAAATAAGGCTAGCAAAGAGATCCACGAAATACAGATGTAACTCTGTGAGATGAATGAACGGAACACTAAGCAGTTTCTCAGAAAGCTTCTTTCCAGATTTCATCTGAGAATATTTCCTTTTTCACCATAGCCCTCTATGGGCCTCCAAATATCACTTTGCCAATTCCACAAGAACTGTCTTAGCGAAAGGCTTCTTGAGGGGAAATCTGTAACTCCGTGAGATGATTTCACAGAACACGAAGAAGTTTCTCAGAAAGCTTCCTTCTCTTTGTTATCGGAGGATATTTCCTTTGGCCCTATAGTCTTCAAAGGGATCCGAAATATCTGTTCTCAGATTCCACAGAAATAAGGCTAGCAAAGAGATCCACGAAATACAGATGTAACTCTGTGAGTGGAAGTCATACATCACAGAGCAGTTTCTCAGAAAGCTTTTTTCCAGATTTCATCTGAGGATATTTCCTTTTTCACCATAGCCCTCTATGGGCTTCCAAATATCACTTTGCCAATTCCACAAGAACTGTCTTAGCGAAAGGCTTCTTGAGGGGAAAGCTCTAACTCTGTGAGATGATTTCACAGAACACAAAGAAGTTTCTCAGAAAGCTTCCTTCTCTTTGTTATGGGAGGATATTTCCTTTGGCCCTATAGTCTTCAAAGGGATCCGAAATATCTGTTCTCAGATTCCACAGAAATAAGGCTAGCAAAGAGATCCACGAAATACAGATGTAACTCTGTGAGTGGAAGTCACACATCACAGAGCAGTTTCTCAGAAAGCTTCTTTCCAGATTTTATCTGAGGATATTTCCTTTTTCACCATAGCTCTCTATGGGCTTCCAAATATCACTTTGCCAATTCCACAAGAACTGTCTTAGCGAAAGGCTTCTTGAGGGGAAAGCTGTAACTCTGTGAGATGATTTCACAGAACACAAAGAAGTTTCTCAGAAAGCTTCCTTCTCTTTGTTATCGGAGGATATTTCCTTTGGCCCTATAGTCTTCAAAGGGATCCGAAATATCTGTTCTCAGATTCCACAGAAATAAGGCTAGCAAAGAGATCCACGAAATACAGATGTAACTCTGTGAGATGAATGAACAGAACACTAAGCAGTATCTCAGAAAGCTTCTTTCCAGATTTCATCTGAGGATATTTCCTTCTTCACCATAGCCCTCTATGGGCTTCCAAATATCACTTTGCCAATTCCACAAAAACTGTCTTAGCGAAAGGCTTCTTGAGGGGAAATCTGTAACTCTGTGAGATGATTTCACAGAACACAAAGAAGTTTCTCAGAAAGCTTCCTTCTCTTTGTTATCGCAGGATATTTCCTTTGGCCCTATAGTCTTCAAAGGAATCTGAAATATCTGTTCTCAGATTCCACAGAAATAAGGCTAGCAAAGAGATCCACGAAATACAGATGTAACTCTGTGAGTGGAAGTCATACATCACAGAGCAGTTTCTCAGAAAGCTTTTTTCCAGATTTCATCTGAGGATATTTCCTTTTTCACCATAGCCCTCTATGGGCTTCCAAATATCACTTTGCCAATTCCACAAGAACTGTCTTAGCGAAAGGCTTCTTGAGGGGAAAGCTCTAACTCTGTGAGATGATTTCACAGAACACAAAGAAGTTTCTCAGAAAGCTTCCTTCTCTTTGTTATGGGAGGATATTTCCTTTGGCCCTATAGTCTTCAAAGGGATCCGAAATATCTGTTCTCAGATTCCACAGAAATAAGGCTAGCAAAGAGATCCACGAAATACAGATGTAACTCTTTGAGTGGAAGTCACACATCACAGAGCAGTTTCTCAGAAAGCTTCTTTCCAGATTTTATCTGAGGATATTTCCTTTTTCACCATAGCTCTCTATGGGCTTCCAAATATCACTTTGCCAATTCCACAAGAACTGTCTTAGCGAAAGGCTTCTTGAGGGGAAAGCTCTAACTCTGTGAGATGATTTCACAGAACACAAAGAAGTTTCTCAGAAAGCGTCTTTCTCTTTGTTATCGGAGGATAATTCCTTTGGCCCTATAGTCTTCAAAGGGATCCGAAATATCTGTTCTCAGATTCCACAGAAATAAGGCTAGCAAAGAGATCCACGAAATACAGATGTAACTCTGTGAGATGAATGAACAGAACACTAAGGAGTTTCTCAGAAAGCTTCTTTCCAGATTTCATCTGAGGATTTTTCCTTTTTCACCATAGCCCTCTATGGGCTTCCAAATATCACTTTGCCAATTCCACAAGAACTGTCTTAGCGAAAGGCTTCTTGAGGGGAAAGCTGTAACTCTGTGAGATGATTTCACAGAACACAAAGAAGTTTTTCAGATAGTTTCCTTCTCTTTGTTATCGGAGGATATTTCCTTTGGCCCTATAGTCTTCAAAGGGATCCGAAATATCTGTTCTCAGATTCCACAGAAATAAGGCTAGCAAAGAGATCCACGAAATACAGATGTAACTCTGTGAGTGGAAGTCACACATCACAGAGCAGTTTCTCAGAAAGCTTCTTTCCAGATTTTATCTGAGGATATTTCCTTTTTCACCATAGCTCTCTATGGGCTTCCAAATATCACTTTGCCAATTCCACAAGAACTGTCTTAGCGAAAGGCTTCTTGAGTGGAAAGCTGTAACTCTGTGAGATGATTTCACAGAACACAAAGAAGTTTCTCAGAAAGCTTCTTTCTCTTTGTTATCGGAGGATATTTCCTTTGGCCCTAGAGTCTTCAAAGGGATCCGAAATATCTGTTCTCACATTCCACAGAAATAAGGCTAGCAAAGAGATCCACGAAATACAGATGTAACTATGTGAGATGAATGAACGGAACACTAAGCAGTTTCTCAGAAAGCTTCTTTCCAGATTTCATCTGAGAATATTTCCTTTTTCACCATAGCCCTCTATGGGCCTCAAAATATCACTTTGCCAATTCCACAAGAACTGTCTTAGCGAAAGGCTTCTTGAGGGGAAATCTGTAACTCTGTGAGATGATTTCACAGAACACAAAGAAGTTTCTCAGAAAGCTTCCTTCTCTTTGTTATCGGAGGATATTTCCTTTGGCCATATAGTCTTCAAAGGGATCCGAAATATCTGTTCTCAGATTCCACAGAAATAAGGCTAGCAAAGAGATCCACGAAATACAGATGTAACTCTGTGAGATGAATGAACAGAACACTAAGCAGTTTCAGAAAGCTTCTTTCCAGATTTCATCTGAGGATATTTCCTTCTTCACCATAGCCCTCTATGGGCTTCCAAATATCACTTTGCCAATTCCACAAGAACTGTCTTAGCGAAAGGCTTCTTGAGGGGAAAGCTGTAACTCTGTGAGATGATTTCACAGAACACAAAGAAGTTTCTCAGAAAGCTTCTTTCTCTTTGTTATCAGAGGATATTTCCTTTGGCCCTATAGTCTTCAAAGGGATCCGAAATATCTGTTCTCAGATTCCACAGAAATAAGGCTAGCAAAGAGATCCACGAAATACAGATGTAACTCTGTGAGTGGAAGTCTCACATCACAGAGTAGTTTCTCAGAAAGCTTCTTTCCAGATTTCATCTGAGGATATTTCCTTTTTCACCATAGCCCTCTATGGGCTTCCAAATATCACTTTGCCAATTCCACAAGAACTGTCTTAGCGAAACGCTTCTTGAGAGGAAAGCTGTAACTCTGTGAGATGATTTCACAGAACACAAAGAAGTTTCTCAGAAAGCTTCCTTCTCTTTGTTATCGCAGGATATTTCCTTTGGCCCTATAGTCTTCAAAGGAATCCGAAATATCTGTTCTCAGATTCCACAGAAATAAGGCTAGCAAAGAGATCCACGAAATACAGATCTAACTCTGTGAGTGGAAGTCATACATCACAGAGCAGTTTCTCAGAAAGCTTTTTTCCAGATTTCATCTGAGGATATTTCCTTTTTCACCATAGCCCTCTATGGGCTTCCAAATATCACTTTGCCAATTCCACAAGAACTGTCTTAGCGAAAGGCTTCTTGAGGGGAAAGCTCTAACTCTGTGAGATGATTTCACAGAACACAAAGAAGTTTCTCAGAAAGCTTCCTTCTCTTTGTTATGGGAGGATATTTCCTTTGGCCCTATAGTCTTCAAAGGGATCCGAAATATCTGTTCTCAGATTCCACAGAAATAAGGCTAGCAAAGAGATCCACGAAATACAGATGTAACTCTGTGAGTGGAAGTCTCACATCACAGAGTAGTTTCTCAGAAAGCTTCTTTCCAGATTTCATCTGAGGATATTTCCTTTTTCACCATAGCCCTCTATGGGCTTCCAAATATCACTTTGCCAATTCCACAAGAACTGTCTTAGCGAAACGCTTCTTGAGAGGAAAGCTGTAACTCTGTGAGATGATTTCACAGAACACAAAGAAGTTTCTCAGAAAGCTTCCTTCTCTTTGTTATCGCAGGATATTTACTTTGGCCCTATAGTCTTCAAAGGAATCCGAAATATCTGTTCTCAGATTCCACAGAAATAAGGCTAGCAAAGAGATCCACGAAATACAGATGTAACTCTGTGAGTGGAAGTCATACATCACAGAGCAGTTTCTCAGAAAGCTTTTTTCCAGATTTCATCTGAGGATATTTCCTTTTTCACCATAGCCCTCTATGGGCTTCCAAATATCACTTTGCCAATTCCACAAGAACTGTCTTAGCGAAAGGCTTCTTGAGGGGAAAGCTCTAACTCTGTGAGATGATTTCACAGAACACAAAGAAGTTTCTCAGAAAGCTTCCTTCTCTTTGTTATGGGAGGATATTTCCTTTGGCCCTATAGTCTTCAAAGGGATCCGAAATATCTGTTCTCAGATTCCACAGAAATAAGGCTAGCAAAGAGATCCACGAAATACAGATGTAACTCTGTGAGTGGAAGTCACACATCACAGAGCAGTTTCTCAGAAAGCTTCTTTCCAGATTTTATCTGAGGATATTTCCTTTTTCACCATAGCTCTCTATGGGCTTCCAAATATCACTTTGCCAATTCCACAAGAACTGTCTTAGCGAAAGGCTTCTTGAGGGGAAAGCTGTAACTCTGTGAGATGATTTCACAGAACACAAAGAAGTTTCTCAGAAAGCTTCCTTCTCTTTGTTATCGGAGGATATTTCCTTTGGCCCTATAGTCTTCAAAGGGATCCGAAATATCTGTTCTCAGATTCCACAGAAATAAGGCTAGCAAAGAGATCCACGAAATACAGATGTAACTCTGTGAGATGAATGAACAGAACACTAAGCAGTATCTCAGAAAGCTTCTTTCCAGATTTCATCTGAGGATATTTCCTTCTTCACCATAGCCCTCTATGGGCTTCCAAATATCACTTTGCCAATTCCACAAAAACTGTCTTAGCGAAAGGCTTCTTGAGGGGAAATCTGTAACTCTGTGAGATGATTTCACAGAACACAAAGAAGTTTCTCAGAAAGCTTCCTTCTCTTTGTTATCGCAGGATATTTCCTTTGGCCCTGTAGTCTTCAAAGGGATCCGAAATATCTGCACTCAGATTCCACAGAAATAAGGCTAGCAAAGAGATCCACGAAATAGAGATGTAACTCTGTGAGTGGAAGTCATACATCACAGAGCAGTTTCTCAGAAAGCTTTTTTCCAGATTTCATCTGAGGATATTTCCTTTTTCACCATAGCCCTCTACGGGCTTCCAAATCTCACATTGCCAATTCCACAAGAACTGTCTTAGCGAAAGGCTTCTTGAGGGGAAAGCTCTAACTCTGTGAGATGATTTCACAGAACACAAAGAAGTTTCTCAGAAAGCTTCCTTCTCTTTTTATGGGAGGATATTTCCTTTGGCTCTATAGTCTTCAAAGGGATCCGAAATATCTGTTCTCAGATTCCACAGAAATAAGGCTAGCAAAGAGATCCACGAAATACAGATATAACTCTGTGAGATGAATGAACAGAACACTAAGCAGTTTCTCAGAAATCTTCTTTCCAGATTTCATCTGAGGATATTTCCTTCTTCACCATAGCCCTCTATGGGCTTCCAAATATCACTTTTCTAATTCCACAAGAACTGTCTTAGCAAAAGGCTTCTTGAGGGGAAAGCTGTAACTCTGTGAGATGATTTCACAGAACACAAAGAAGTTTCTCAGAAAGCTTCCTTCTCTTTGTTATCGGAGGATATTTCCTTTGGCCCTATAGTCTTCAAAGGGATCCGAAATATCTGTTCTCAGATTCCACAGAAATAAGGCTAGCAAAGAGATCCACGAAATACAGATGTAACTCTGTGAGATGAATGAACAGAACACTAAGCAGTATCTCAGAAAGCTTCTTTCCAGATTTTAGCTGAGGATAATTCCTTTTTCACCATAGCCCTCTATGGGCTTCCAAATATCACTTTGCCAATTCCACAAGAACTGTCTTAGCGAAAGGCTTCTTGAGGGGAAAGCTGTAACTCTGTGAGATGATTTCACAGAACACAAAGAAGTTTCTCAGAAAGCTTCCTTCTCTTTGTTATCGGAGGATATTTCCTTTGGCCCTATAGTCTTCAAAGGGATCCGAAATATCTGTTCTCAGATTCCACAGAAATAAGGCTAGCAAAGAGATCCACGAAACAGAGATGTAACTCTGTGAGTGGAAGTCACAAATCTCAGAGCAGTTTCTCAAAAAGTTTCTTTCCAGATTTCATCTGAGGATATTTCCTTTTTCACCATAGCCCTCTATGGGCTTCCAAATATCACGTTGCCAATTGCACAAGAACTGTCTTAGCGAAAGGCTTCTTGAGGGGAAAGCTGTAACTCTGTGAGATGATTTCACAGAACACAAAGAAGTTTCTCAGAAAGCTCCTTTCTCTTTGTTATCGGAGGATATTTCCTTTGGCCCTATATTCTTCAAAGGGATCCGAAATATCTGTTCTCAGATTCCACAGAAATAAGGCTAGCAAAGAGATCTAGAAATACCGATGAAACTCTGTGAGATGAATGAACAGAACACTAAGCAGTTTCTCAGAAAGCTTCTTTCCAGATTGCATATGAGGATATTTTCTTCTTCACCATAGCCCTCTATGGGCTTCCAAATATCACTTTGCCAATTCCACAAGAACTGTCTTAGCGAAAGGCTTCTTGAGGGGAAAGCTGTAACTCTGTGAGATGATTTCACAGAACACAAAGAAGTTTCTCAGAAAGCTTCCTTCTCTTTGTTATGGGAGGATATTTCCTTTGGCCCTATAGTCTTCAAAGGGATCCGAAATATCTGTTCTCAGATTCCACAGAAATAAGGCTAGCAAAGAGATCCACGAAATACAGATGCAACTCCGTGAGTGGAAGTCACACATCACAGAGCAGTTTCTCAGAAAGCTTCTTTCCAGATTTCATCTGAGGATATTTCCTTTTTCACCATAGCACTCTAGGGGTTCCAAATATCACTTTGCCAATTCCACAAGAACTGTCTTAGCGAAAGGCTTCTTGAGGGGAAAGCTGTTACTCTGTGAGATGATTTCACAGAACACAAAGAAGTTTCTCAGAAAGCTTCTTTCTCTTTGTTATCGGAGGATATTTCCTTTGGCCCTATAGTCATCAAAGGGATCCGAAATATCTGTTCTCAGATTCCACAGAAATAAGGCTAGCAAAGAGATCCACGAAATAGAGATGTAACTCTGTGAGATGAATGAACAGAACACTAAGCAGTTTCTCAGAAAGCTTCTTTCCAGATTTCATCTGAGGATATTTCCTTTTTCACCATAGCCCTCTATGGGCTTCCAAATATCACGTTGCCAATTCCACAAGAACTGTCTTAGCGAAAGGCTTCTTGAGGGGAAAGCTGTAACTCTGTGAGATGATTTCACAGAACACAAAGAATTTTCTCAGAAAGCTTCTTTCTCTTTGTTATCCGAGGACATTTCCTTTGGCCCTATAGTCTTCAAAGGGATGCGAAATATTTTTTCTCAGATTCCACAGAAATAAGGCTAGCAAAGAGATCCACGAAATACAGATGTAACTCTGTGAGTGGAAGGCACACATCACAGAGCAGTTCCTCAGAAAGCTTCTTTCCAGATTTCATCTGAGGATATTTCCTTTTTCACCATAGCCCTCTATGGGCTTCCAAATATCACTTTGCCAATTCCACAAGAACTGTCTTAGCGAAAGGCTTCTTGAGGGGAAAGCTGTAACTCTGTGAGATGATTTCACAGAACACAAAGAAGTTTCTCAGAAAGCTTCTTTCTCTTTGTTATAGGAGGATATTTCCTTTGGCCCTATAGTCTTCAAAGGGATCCGAAATATCTGTTCTCAGATTCCACAGAAATAAGGCTAGCAAAGAGATCCACGAAATACAGATGTAACTCTGTGAGATGAATGAACAGAACACTAAGCAGTTTCTCAGAAAGCTTCTTTCCAGATTTCATCTGAGGATATTTCCTTTTTCACCATAGCCCTCTATGGGCTTCCAAATATCACTTTGCCAATTCCACAAGAACTGTCTTAGCGAAAGGCTTCTTGAGGGGAAAGCTGTAACTCTGTGAGATGATTTCACAGAACACAAAGAAGTTTCTCAGAAAGCTTCCTTCTCTTTGTTATCGGAGGATATTTCCTTTGGCCCTATAGTCTTCAAAGGGATCCGAAATATCTGTTCTCAGATTCCACAGAAATAAGGCTAGCAAAGAGATCCACGAAATACAGATGTAACTCTGTGAGTGGAAGTCACAAATCTCAGAGCAGTTTCTCAAAAAGCTTCTTTCCAGATTTCATCTGAGGATATTTCCTTTTTCACCATAGCCCTCTATGGGCTTCCAAATATCACGTTGCCAATTGCACAAGAACTGTCTTAGCGAAAGGCTTCTTGAGGGGAAAGCTGTAACTCTGTGAGATGATTTCACAGAACACAAAGAAGTTTCTCAGAAAACTTCTTTCTCTTTGTTATCAGAGGATATTTCCTTTGGCCCTATAGTCTTCAAAGGGATCCGAAATATCTGTTCTCAGATTCCACAGAAATAAGGCTAGCAAAGAGATCTACGAAATTCCGATGTAACTCTGTGAGATGAATGAACAGAACACTAAGCAGTTTCTCAGAAAGCTTCTTTCCAGATTTCATATGAGGATATTTTCTTCTTCACCATAGCCCTCTATGGGCTTCCAAATATCACTTTGCCAATTCCACAAGAACTGTCTTAGCGAAAGGCTTCTTGAGGGGAAAGCTGTAACTCTGTGAGATGATTTCACAGAACACAAAGAAGTTTCTCAGAAAGCTTCCTTCTCTTTGTTATCGGAGGATATTTCCTTTGGCCCTATAGTCTTCAAAGGGATCCGAAATATCTGTTCTCAGATTCCACAGAAATAAGGCTAGCAAAGAGATCCACGAAATACAGATGCAACTCTGTGAGTGGAAGTCACACATCACAGAGCAGTTTCTCAGAAAGCTTCTTTCCAGATTTCATCTGAGGATATTTCCTTTTTCACCATAGCACTCTATGGGCTTCCAAATATCAGTTTGCCAATTCCACAAGAAATGGCTTACCGAAAGGCTTCTTGAGGGGAAAGCTGTAACTCTGTGAGATGATTTCACAGAACACAAAGAAGTTTCTCAGAAAGTTTCTTTCTCTTTGTTATCGCAGGATATTTCCTTTGTCCCTATATTCTTCAAAGGGATCCGAAATATCTGTTCTCAGATTCCACAGAAATAAGGCTAGCAAAGAGATCCACGAAATACAGATGTAACTCTGTGAGATGAATGAACAGAACACTAAGAAGTTTCTCAGAAAGCTTCTTTCCAGATTTCATCTGAGGATATTTCCTTTTTCACCATAGCCCTCTATGGGCTTCCAAATATCACTTTGCCAATTCCACAAGAACTGTCTTAGCGAAAGGCTTCTTGAGGGGAAAGCTGTAACTCTGTGAGATGATTTCACAGAACACAAAGAAGTTTCTCAGAAAGCTTCCTTCTCTTTGTTATCGGAGGATATTTCCTTTGGCCCTATAGTCTTCAATGGGATCCGAAATATCTGTTCTCAGATTCCACAGAAATAAGGCTGGCAAAGAGATCCACGAAATACAGATGTAACTCTGTGAGATGAATGAACAGAACACTAAGCAGTTTCTCAGAAAGCTTCTTTCCAGATTTCATCTGAGGATATTTCCTTTTTCAAAATAGCCCTCTATGGGCTTCCAAATATCACTTTGCCAATTCCACAAGAACTGTCTTAGCGAAAGGCTTCTTGAGGGGAAAGCTGTAACTCTGTGAGATGATTTCACAGAACACAAAGAAGTTTCTCAGAAAGCTTCCTTCTCTTTGTTATCGGAGGATATTTCCTTTGGCCCTATAGTCTTCAAAGGGATCCGAAATATCTGTTCTCAGATTCCACAGAAATAAGGCTAGCAAAGAGATCCACGAAATACAGATGTAACTCTGTGAGTGGAAGTCACAAATCTCAGAGCAGTTTCTCAAAAAGCTTCTTTCCAGATTTCATCTGAGGATATTTCCTTTTTCACCATAGCCCTCTATGGGCTTCCAAATATCACGTTGCCAATTGCACAAGAACTGTCTTAGCGAAAGGCTTCTTGAGGGGAAAGCTGTAACTCTGTGAGATGATTTCACAGAACACAAAGAAGTTTCTCAGAAAGCTTCTTTCTCTTTGTTATCGGAGGATATTTCCTTTGGCCCTATAGTCTTCAAAGGGATCCGAAATATCTGTTCTAAGATTCCACAGAAATAAGGCTAGCAAAGAGATCTACGAAATACCGATGTAACTCTGTGTGATGAATGAACAGAACACTAAGCAGTTTCTCAGAAAGCTTCTTTCCAGATTTCATATGAGGATGTTTTCTTCTTCACCATAGCCCTCTATGGGCTTCCAAATATCACTTTGCCAATTCCACAAGAACTGTCTTAGCGAAAGGCTTCTTGAGGGGAAAGATGTAACTCTGTGAGATGATTTCACAGAACACAAAGAAGTTTCTCAGAAAGCTTCCTTCTCTTTGTTATGGGAGGATATTTCCTTTGGCCCTATAGTCTTCAAAGGGATCCGAAATATCTGTTCTCAGATTCCACAGAAATAAGGCTAGCAAAGAGATCCACGAAATACAGATGCAACTCTGTGAGTGGAAGTCACACATCACAGAGCAGTTTCTCAGAAAGCTTCTTTCCAGATTTCATCTGAGGATATTTCCTTTTTCACCATAGCACTCTATGGGCTTCCAAATATCACTTTGCCAATTCCACAAGAACTGTCTTAGCGAAAGGCTTCTTGAGGGGAATGCTGTAACTCTGTGAGATGATTTCACAGAACACAAAGAAGTTTCTCAGAAAGCTTCTTTCTCTTTGTTATCGGAGGATATTTCCTTTGGCCCTATAGTCTTCAAAGGGATCCGAAATATCTGTTCTCAGATTCCACAGAAATAAGGCTAGCAAAGAGATCCACGAAATAGAGATGTAACTCTGTGAGATGAATGAACAGAACACTAAGCAGTTTCTCAGAAAGCTTCTTTCCAGATTTCATCTGAGGATATTTCCTTTTTCACCATAGCCCTCTATGGGCTTCCAAATATCACGTTGCCAATTCCACAAGAACTGTCTTAGCGAAAGGCTTCTTGAGGGGAAAGCTGTAACTCTGTGAGATGATTTCACAGAACACAAAGAAGTTTCTCAGAAAGCTTCTTTCTGTTTGTTATCCGAGGACATTTCCTTTGGCCCTATAGTCTTCAAAGGGATGCGAAATATTTGTTCTCAGATTCCACAGAAATAAGGCTAGCAAAGAGATCCACGAAATACAGATGTAACTCTGTGAGTGGAAGGCACACATCACAGAGCAGTTCCTCAGAAAGCTTCTTTCCAGATTTCATCTGAGGATATTTCCTTTTTCACCATAGCCCTCTATGGGCTTCCAAATATCACTTTGCCAATTCCACAAGAACTGGCTTAGCGAAAGGCTTCTTGAGGGGAAAGCTGTAACTCTGTGAGATGATTTCACAGAACACAAAGAAGTTTCTCAGAAAGTTTCTTTCTCTTTGTTATCGCAGGATATTTCCTTTGGCCCTATAGTCTTCAAAGGGATCCGAAATATCTGTTCTCACATTCCACAGAAATAAGGCTAGCAAAGAGATCCACGAAATACAGATGTAACTCTGTGAGTGGAAGTCACACATCACAGAGCAGTTTCTCAGAAAGCTTCTTTCCAGATTTCATCTGAGGATATTTCCTTTTTCACCATAGCCCTCTATGGGCTTCCAAATATCACTTTGCCAATTCCACAAGAACTGTCTTAGCGAAAGGCTTCTTGAGGGGAAAGCTGTAACTCTGTGAGATGATTTCACAGAACACAAAGAAGTTTCTCAGAAAGTTTCTTTCTCTTTGTTATCGCAGGATATTTCCTTTGACCCTATAGTCTTCAAAGGGATCCGAAATATCTGTTCTCAGATTCCACAGAAATAAAGCTAGCAAAGAGATCCACGAAATACAGATGTAACTCTGTGAGATGAATGAACAGAACACTAAGCAGTTTCTCAGAAAGCTTCTTTCCAGATTTCATCTGAGGATATTTCCTTTTTCACCATAGCCCTCTATGGGCTTCCAAATATCACTTTGCCAATTCCACAAGAACTGTCTTAGCGAAAGGCTTCTTGAGGGGAAAGCTGTAACTCTGTGAGATGATTTCACAGAACACAAAGAAGTTTCTCAGAAAGCTTCCTTCTCTTTGTTATCGGAGGATATTTCCTTTGGCCCTATAGTCTTCAAAGGGATCCGAAATATCTGTTCTCAGATTCCACAGAAATAAGGCTAGCAAAGAGATCCACGAAATACAGATGTAACTCTGTGAGATGAATGAACAGAACACTAAGCAGTTTCTCAGAAAGCTTCTTTCCAGATTTCACTGAGGATATTTCCTTTTTCACCATAGCCCTCTATGTGCTTCCAAATATCACTTTGCAACTCCACAAGAACTGTCTTAGCGAAAGGCTTCTTGAGGGGAAAGATGTAACTCTGTGAGATGATTTCACAGAACACAAAGAAGTTTCTCAGAAAGCTTCCTTCTCTTTGTTATCGGAGGATATTTCCTTTGGCCCGATAGTCTTCAAAGGGATCCGAAATATCTGTTCTCAGATTCCTCAGGAATAAGGCTAGCAAAGAGATCCACGAAACACAGATGTAACTGTGTGAGAGGAAGTCACACATCACAGAGCAGTTTCTCAGAAAGCTTCTTTCCAGATTTCATCTGAGGATATTTCCTTTTTCACCATAGCCCTCTATGGGCTTAAAAATATCACTTTGCTAATTCCACAAGAACTGTCTTACCGAAAGGCTTCTTGAGGGGAAAGCTGTAACTCTGTGAGATGATTTCACAGAACACAAAGAAGTTTCTCAGAAAGCTTCTTTCTCTTTGTTATCGGAGGATATTTCCTTTGGCCCTATAGTCTTCAAAGGGATCCGAAATATCTGTTCTCAGATTCCACAGAAATAAGGCTAGCAAAGAGATCCACGAAATACAGATGTAACTCTGTGAGATGAATGAACAGAACACTAAGCAGTTTCTCAGAAAGCTTCTTTCCAGATTTCATCTGAGGATATTTCCTTTTTCACCATAGCCCTCTATGGGCTTCCAAATATCACTTTGCCAATTCCACAACAACTGTCTTAGCGAAAGGCTTCTTGAGGGGAAAGCTGTAACTCTGTGAGATGATTTCACAGAACACAAAGAAGTTTCTCAGAAAGCTTCCTTCTCTTTGTTATGGGAGGATATTTCCGTTGGCCCTATAGTCTTCAAAGGGATCCGAAATATCTGTTCTCAGATTCCACAGAAATAAGGCTAGCAAAGAGATCCACGAAATACAGATGTAACTCTGTGAGTGGAAGTCACACATCACAGAGCAGTTTCTCAGAAAGCTTCTTTCCAGATTTTATCTGAGGATATTTCCTTTATCACCATAGCTCTCTATGGGCTTCCAAATATCACTTTGCCAATTCCACAAGAACTGTCTTAGCGAAAGGCTTCTTGAGGGGAAAGCTGTAACTCTGTGAGATGATTTCACAGAACACAAAGAAGTTTCTCAGAAAGCTTCCTTCTCTTTGTTATCGGAGGATATTTCCTTTGGCCCTATAGTCTTCAAAGGGATCCGAAATATCTGTTCTCAGATACCACAGAAATAAGGCTAGCAAAGAGATCCACGAAATACAGATGTAACTCTGTGAGATGAATGAACAGAACACTAAGCAGTTTCTCAGAAAGCTTCTTTCCAGATTTCACTGAGGATATTTCCTTTTTCACCATAGCCCTCTATGTGCTTCCAAATATCACTTTGCCAACTCCACAAGAACTGTCTTACCGAAAGGCTTCTTGAGGGGAAAGATGTAACTCTGTGAGATGATTTCACAGAACACAAAGAAGTTTCTCAGAAAGCTTCCTTCTCTTTGTTATCGGAGGATATTTCCTTTGGCCCTAGAGTCTTCAAAGGGATCCGAAATATCAGTTCTCAGATTCCACAGGAATAAGGCTAGCAAAGAGATCCACGAAACACAGATGTAACTCTGTGAGTGGAAGTCACACATCACAGAGCAGTTTCTCAGAAAGCTTCTTTCCAGATTTCATCTGAGGATATTTCCTTTTTCACCATAGCCCTCTATGGGCTTCCAAATATCACTTTGCCAATTCCACAAGAACTGTCTTAGCGAAAGGCTTCTTGAGGGGAAGGCTTTAACTCTGTGAGATGATTTCACAGAACACAAAGAAGTTTCTCAGAAAGCTTCCTTCTCTTTGTTATGGGAGGATATTTCCTTTGGCCCTATAGTCTTCAAAGGGATCCGAAATATCTGTTCTCAGATTCCACAGAAATAAGGCTAGCAAAGAGATCCACGAAATACAGATGTAACTCTGTGAGATGAATGAACAGAACACTAAGGAGTTTCTCAGAAAGCTTCTTTCCAGATTTCATCTGAGGATATTTCCTTTTTCACCATAGCCCTCTATGGGCTTCCAAATATCACTTTGCCAATTCCACAAGAACTGTCTTACCGAAAGGCTTCTTGAGGGGAAAGCTGTAACTCTGTGAGATGATTTCACAGAACACAAAGAAGTTTCTCAGAAAGCTTCTTTCTCTTTGTTATCGGAGGATATTTCCTTTGGCCCTATAGTCTTCAAAGGTATCCGAAATATCTGTTCTTAGATTCCACAGAAATAAGGCTAGCAAAGAGATCCACGAAATACAGATGTAACTCTGTGAGATGAATGAACAGAACACTAAGGAGTTTCTCAGAAAGCTTCTTTCCAGATTTCATCTGAGGATATTTCCTTTTTCACCATAGCCCTCTATGGGCTTCCAAATATCACTTTGCCAATTCCACAAGAACTGTCTTAGCGAAAGGCTTCTTGAGGGGAAGGCTTTAACTCTGTGAGATGATTTCACAGAACACAAAGAAGTTTCTCAGAAAGCTTCCTTCTCTTTGTTATGGGAGGATATTTCCTTTGGCCCTATAGTCTTCAAAGGGATCCGAAATATCTGTTCTCAGATTCCACAGAAATAAGGCTAGCAAAGAGATCCACGAAATACAGATGTAACTCTGTGAGTGGAAGTCACACATCACAGAGCAGTTTCTCAGAAAGCTTCTTTCCAGATTTCATCTGAGGATATTTCCTTTTTCACCATAGCCCTCTATGGGTTTCCAAATATCACTTTGCCAATTCCACAAGAACTGTCTTACCGAAAGGCTTCTTGAGGCGAAAGCTGTAACTCTGTGAGATGATTTCACAGAACACAAAGAAGTTTCTCAGAAAGCTTCTTTCTCTTTGTTATCGGAGTATATTTTCTTTGGCCCTATAGTCTTCAAAGGTATCCGAAATATCTGTTCTTAGATTCCACAGAAATAAGGCTAGCAAAGAGATCCACGAAATACAGATGTAACTCTGTGAGATGAATGATCAGAACACTAAGGAGTTTCTCAGAAAGCTTCTTTCCAGATTTCATCTGAGGATATTTCCTTTTTCACCATAGCCCTCTATGGGCTTCCAAATATCACTTTGCCAATTCCACAAGAACTGTCTTAGCGAAAGGCTTCTTGAGGGGAAAGCTGTAACTCTGTGAGATGATTTCACAGAACACAAAGAAGTTTCTCAGAAAGCTTCCTTCTCTTTGTTATGGGAGGATATTTCCTTTGGCCCTATAGTCTTCAAAGGGATCGGATATATCTGTTCTCAGATTCCACAGAAATAAGGCTAGCAAAGAGATCCACGAAATACAGATGTAACTCTGTGAGTGGAAGTCACACATCACAGAGCAGTTTCTCAGAAAGCTTCTTTCCAGATTGTATCTGAGGATATTTCCTTTTTCACCATAGCTCTCTATGGGCTTCCAAATATCACTTTGCCAATTCCACAAGAACTGTCTTAGCGAAAGGCTTCTTGAGTGGAAAGCTGTAACTCTGTGAGATGATTTCACAGAACACAAAGAAGTTTCTCAAAAAGCTTCTTTCTCTTTGTTATAGGAGGATATTTCCTTTGGCCCTATATTCTTCAAAGGGATCCGAAATATCTGTTCTCAGATTCCACAGAAATAAGGCTAGTAAAGAGATCCACGAAATAGAGATGTAACTCTGTGAGATGAATGAACAGAACACTAAGCAGTTTCTCAGAAAGCTTCTTTCCAGATTTCATCTGAGGATATTTCCTTTTTCACCATAGCCCTCTATGGGCTTCCAAATATCACTTTGCCAATTCCACAAGAACTGTCTTAGCGAAAGGCTTCTTGAGGGGAAAGCTGTAACTCTCAGATGATTTCACAGAACACAAAGAAGTTTCTCAGAAGGCTTCCTTCTCTTTGTTATCGGAGGATTTTTCCTTTGTCCCAATAGTCTTCAAAGGGATCCGAAATATCTGTTCTCAGATTCCACAGAAATAAGGCTAGCAAAGAGATCCACGAAATACAGATGTAACTCTGTCAGTGGAAGGCACACATCACAGAGCAGTTTCTCAGAAAGCTTCTTTCCAGATTTCATCTGAGGATATTTCCTTTTTCACCATAGCCCTCTATGGACTTCCAAATATCACTTTGCCAATTCCACAAGAACTGTCTTAGCGAAAGGCTTCCTGAGGGGAAAGCTGTAACTCTGTGAGATGATTTCACAGAACACAAAGAAGTTTCTCAGAAAGCTTCTTTCTTTTTGTTATCGCAGGATATTTCCTTTGGCCCTATAGTCTTCAAAGGGATCCGAAATATCTGTTCTCAGATTCCACAGA
This sequence comes from Macaca nemestrina, assembly GCF_043159975.1. NCBI lineage: Eukaryota > Metazoa > Chordata > Mammalia > Primates > Cercopithecidae > Macaca > Macaca nemestrina. The sequence goes on from NC_092132.1 coordinate 108,394,275, forward strand.
AATAAGGCTAGCAAAGAGATCCACGAAATACAGATTTAACTCTGTGAGTGGAAGTCACACATCACAGAGCAGTTTCTCAGAAAGCTTCTTTCCAGATTTCATCTGAGGATATTTCCTTTTTCACCATAGCCCTCTATGGGCTTCCAAATATCACTTTGCCAATTCCACAAGAACTGGCTTACCGAAAGGATTCTTGAGGGGAAAGCTGTAACTCTGTGAGATGATTTCACAGAACACAAAGAAGTTTCTCAGAAAGCTTCTTTCTCTTTGTTATCGGAGGATATTTCCTTTTGCCCTATAGTCTTCAAAGGGATCCGAAATATCTGTTCTCAGATTCCACAGAAATAAGGCTAGCAAAGAGATCCACGAAATACAGATGTAACTCTGTGAGATGAATGAACAGAACACTAAGGAGTTTCTCAGAAAGCTTCTTTCCAGATTTCATCTGAGGATATTTCCTTTTTCACCATAGCCCTCTATGGGCTTCCAAATATCACTTTGCCAATTCCACAAGAACTGTCTTACCGAAAGGCTTCTTGAGGGGAAAGCTGTAACTCTGTGAGATGATTTCACAGAACACAAAGAAGTTTCTCAGAAAGCTTCTTTCTCTTTGTTATCGGAGGATATTTCCTTTGGCCCTATAGTCTTCAAAGGTATCCGAAATATCTGTTCTTAGATTCCACAGAAATAAGGCTAGCAAAGAGATCCACGAAATACAGATGTAACTCTGTGAGATGAATGAACAGAACACTAAGGAGTTTCTCAGAAAGCTTCTTTCCAGATTTCATCTGAGGATATTTCCTTTTTCACCATAGCCCTCTATGGGCTTCCAAATATCACTTTGCCAATTCCACAAGAACTGTCTTAGCGAAAGGCTTCTTGAGGGGAAGGCTTTAACTCTGTGAGATGATTTCACAGAACACAAAGAAGTTTCTCAGAAAGCTTCCTTCTCTTTGTTATGGGAGGATATTTCCTTTGGCCCTATAGTCTTCAAAGGGATCCGAAATATCTGTTCTCAGATTCCACAGAAATAAGGCTAGCAAAGAGATCCACGAAATACAGATGTAACTCTGTGAGTGGAAGTCACACATCACAGAGCAGTTTCTCAGAAAGCTTCTTTCCAGATTTCATCTGAGGATATTTCCTTTTTCACCATAGCCCTCTATGGGTTTCCAAATATCACTTTGCCAATTCCACAAGAACTGTCTTACCGAAAGGCTTCTTGAGGCGAAAGCTGTAACTCTGTGAGATGATTTCACAGAACACAAAGAAGTTTCTCAGAAAGCTTCTTTCTCTTTGCTATCGGAGTATATTTTCTTTGGCCCTATAGTCTTCAAAGGTATCCGAAATATCTGTTCTTAGATTCCACAGAAATAAGGCTAGCAAAGAGATCCACGAAATACAGATGTAACTCTGTGAGATGAATGATCAGAACACTAAGGAGTTTCTCAGAAAGCTTCTTTCCAGATTTCATCTGAGGATATTTCCTTTTTCACCATAGCCCTCTATGGGCTTCCAAATATCACTTTGCCAATTCCACAAGAACTGTCTTAGCGAAAGGCTTCTTGAGGGGAAAGCTGTAACTCTGTGAGATGATTTCACAGAACACAAAGAAGTTTCTCAGAAAGCTTCCTTCTCTTTGTTATGGGAGGATATTTCCTTTGGCCCTATAGTCTTCAAAGGGATCGGATATATCTGTTCTCAGATTCCACAGAAATAAGGCTAGCAAAGAGATCCACGAAATACAGATGTAACTCTGTGAGTGGAAGTCACACATCACAGAGCAGTTTCTCAGAAAGCTTCTTTCCAGATTGTATCTGAGGATATTTCCTTTTTCACCATAGCTCTCTATGGGCTTCCAAATATCACTTTGCCAATTCCACAAGAACTGTCTTAGCGAAAGGCTTCTTGAGGGGAAAGCTGTAACTCTGTGAGATGATTTCACAGAACACAAAGAAGTTTCTCAAAAAGCTTCTTTCTCTTTGTTATAGGAGGATATTTCCTTTGGCCCTATATTCTTCAAAGGGATCCGAAATATCTGTTCTCAGATTCCACAGAAATAAGGCTAGTAAAGAGATCCACGAAATAGAGATGTAACTCTGTGAGATGAATGAACAGAACACTAAGCAGTTTCTCAGAAAGCTTCTTTCCAGATTTCATCTGAGGATATTTCCTTTTTCACCATAGCCCTCTATGGGCTTCCAAATATCACTTTGCCAATTCCACAAGAACTGTCTTAGCGAAAGGCTTCTTGAGGGGAAAGCTGTAACTCTCAGATGATTTCACAGAACACAAAGAAGTTTCTCAGAAAGCTTCCTTCTCTTTGTTATCGGAGGATTTTTCCTTTGTCCCAATAGTCTTCAAAGGGATCCGAAATATCTGTTCTCAGATTCCACAGAAATAAGGCTAGCAAAGAGATCCACGAAATACAGATGTAACTCTGTCAGTGGAAGGCACACATCACAGAGCAGTTTCTCAGAAAGCTTCTTTCCAGATTTCATCTGAGGATATTTCCTTTTTCACCATAGCCCTCTATGGACTTCCAAATATCACTTTGCCAATTCCACAAGAACTGTCTTAGCGAAAGGCTTCCTGAGGGGAAAGCTGTAACTCTGTGAGATGATTTCACAGAACACAAAGAAGTTTCTCAGAAAGCTTCTTTCTTTTTGTTATCGCAGGATATTTCCTTTGGCCCTATAGTCTTCAAAGGGATCCGAAATATCTGTTCTCAGATTCCACAGAAATAAGGCTAGCAAAGAGATCCACGAAATACAGATTTAACTCTGTGAGTGGAAGTCACACATCACAGAGCAGTTTCTCAGAAAGCTTCTTTCCAGATTTCATCTGAGGATATTTCCTTTTTCACCATAGCCCTCTATGGGCTTCCAAATATCACTTTGCCAATTCCACAAGAACTGGCTTACCGAAAGGATTCTTGAGGGGAAAGCTGTAACTCTGTGAGATGATTTCACAGAACACAAAGAAGTTTCTCAGAAAGCTTCTTTCTCTTTGTTATCGGAGGATATTTCCTTTTGCCCTATAGTCTTCAAAGGGATCCGAAATATCTGTTCTCAGATTCCACAGAAATAAGGCTAGCAAAGAGATCCACGAAATACAGATGTAACTCTGTGAGATGAATGAACAGAACACTAAGGAGTTTCTCAGAAAGCTTCTTTCCAGATTTCATCTGAGGATATTTCCTTTTTCACCATAGCCCTCTATGGGCTGCCAAATATCACTTTGCCAATTCCACAAGAACTGTCTTAGCGAAAGGCTTCTTGAGGGGAAAGCTGTAACTCTGTGAGATGATTTCACAGAACACAAAGAAGTTTCTCAGAAAGCTTCCTTCTCTTTGTTATCGGAGGATTTTTCCTTTGGCCCTATAGTCTTCAAAGGGATCCGAAATATCTGTTCTCAGATTCCACAGAAATAAGGCTAGCAAAGAGATCCACGAAATGCAGATGTAACTCTGTGAGTGGAAGTCACACATCACAGAGCAGTTTCTCAGAAAGCTTTTTCCAGATTTCATCTGAGGATATTTCCTTTTTCACCATAGCCCTCTATGGACTTCCAAATATCACTTTGCCAATTCCACAAGAACTGTCTTAGCGAAAGGCTTCTTGAGGGGAAAGCTGTAACTCTGTGAGATGATTTCACAGAACACAAAGAAGTTTCTCAGAAAGCTTCTTTCTCTTTGTTATCGCAGGATATTTCCTTTGGCCCTATAGTCTTCAAAGGGATCCGAAATATCTGTTCTCAGATTCCACAGAAATAAGGCTAGCAAAGAGATCCACGAAATACAGATTTAACTCTGTGAGTGGAAGTCACACATCACAGAGCAGTTTCTCAGAAAGCTTCTTTCCAGATTTCATCTGAGGATATTTCCTTTTTCACCATAGCCCTCTAGGGCTTCCAAATATCACTTTGCCAATTCCACAAGAACTGGCTTACCGAAAGGCTTCTTTAGGGGAAAGCTGTAACTCTGTGAGATGATTTCACAGAACACAAAGAAGTTTCTCAGAAAGCTTCTTTCTCTTTGTTATCGGAGGATATTTCCTTTGGCCCTATAGTCTTCAAAGGGATCCGAAATATCTGTTCTCAGATTCCAAAGAAATAAGGCTAGCAAAGAGATCCACGAAATACAGATGTAACTCTGTGAGATGAATTAACAGTACACTAAGGAGTTTCTCAGAAAGCTTATTTCCAGATTTCATCTGAGGATATTTCCTTTTTCACCATAGCCCTCTATGGGCTTCCAAATATCACTTTGCCAATTCCACAAGAACTGTCTTAGCGAAAGGCTTCTTGAGGGGAAAGCTGTAACTCTGTGAGATGATTTCACAGAACACAAAGAAGTTTCTCAAAAAGCTTCTTTCTCTTTGTTATAGGAGGATATTTCCTTTGGCCCTATAGTCTTCAAAGGGATCCGAAATATCTGTTCTCAGATTCCACAGAAATAAGGCTAGTAAAGAGATCCACGAAATAGAGATGTAACTCTGTGAGATGAATGAACAGAACACTAAGCAGTTTCTCAGAAAGCTTCTTTCCAGATTTCATCTGAGGATATTTCCTTTTTCACCATAGCCCTCTATGGGCTTCCAAATATCACTTTGCCAATTCCACAAGAACTGTCTTAGCGAAAGGCTTCTTGAGGGGAAAGCTGTAACTCTGAGATGATTCCACAGAACACAAAGAAGTTTCTCAGAAAGCTTCCTTCTCTTTGTTATCGGAGGATTTTTCCTTTGTCCCTATAGTCTTCAAAGGGATCCGAAATATCTGTTCTCAGATTCCACAGAAATAAGGCTAGCAAAGAGATCCACGAAATGCAGATGTAACTCTGTGAGTGGAAGGCACACATCACAGAGCAGTTTCTCAGAAAGCTTCTTTCCAGATTTCATCTGAGGATATTTCCTTTTTCACCATAGCCCTCTATTGACTTCCAAATATCACTTTGCCAATTCCACAAGAACTGTCTTAGCGAAAGGCTTCCTGAGGGGAAAGCTGTAACTCTGTGAGATGATTTCACAGAACACAAAGAAGTTTCTCAGAAAGCTTCTTTCTTTTTGTTATCGCAGGATATTTCCTTTGGCCCTATAGTCTTCAAAGGGATCAGAAATATCTGTTCTCAGATTCCACAGAAATAAGGCTAGCAAAGAGATCCACGAAATACAGATTTAACTCTGTGAGTGGAAGTCACACATCACAGAGCAGTTTCTCAGAAAGCTTCTTTCCAGATTTCATCTGAGGATATTTCCTTTTTCACCATAGCCCTCTATGGGCTTCCAAATATCACTTTGCCAATTCCACAACAACTGTCTTAGCGAAAGGCTTCTTCAGGGGAAAGCTGTAACTCTGTGAGATGATTTCACAGAACACAAAGAAGTTTCTCAGAAAGCTTCCTTCTCTTTGTTATGGGAGGATATTTCCGTTGGACCTATAGTCTTCAAAGGGATCCGAAATATCTGTTCTCAGATTCCACAGAAATAAGGCTAGCAAAGAGATCCACGAAATACAGATGTAACTCTGTGAGTGGAAGTCACACATCACAGAGCAGTTTCTCAGAAAGCTTCTTTCCAGATTTTATCTGAGGATATTTCCTTTTTCACCATAGCTCTCTATGGGCTTCCAAATATCACTTTGCCAATTCCACAAGAACTGTCTTAGCGAAAGGCTTCTTGAGGGGAAAGCTGTAACTCTGTGAGATGATTTCACAGAACACAAAGAAGTTTCTCAGAAAGCTTCCTTCTCTTTGTTATCGGAGGATATTTCCTTTGGCCCTATAGTCTTCAAAGGGATCCGAAATATCTGTTCTCAGATTCCACAGAAATAAGGCTAGCAAAGAGATCCACGAAATACAGATGTAACTCTGTGAGATGAATGAACAGAACACTAAGCAGTTTCTCAGAAAGCTTCTTTCCAGATTTCACTGAGGATATTTCCTTTTTCACCATAGCCCTCTATGTGCTTCCAAATATCACTTTGCCAACTCCACAAGAACTGTCTTACCGAAAGGCTTCTTGAGGGGAAAGATGTAACTCTGTGAGATTATTTCACAGAACACAAAGAAGTTTCTCAGAAAGCTTCCTTCTCTTTGTTATCGGAGGATATTTGCTTTGGCCCTAGAGTCTTCAAAGGGATCCGAAATATCAGTTCTCAGATTCCACAGGAATAAGGCTAGCAAAGAGATCCACGAAACACAGATGTAACTCTGTGAGTGGAAGTCACACATCACAGAGCAGTTTCTCAGAAAGCTTCTTTCCAGATTTCATCTGAGGATATTTCCTTTTTCACCATAGCCCTCTATGGGCTTCCAAATATCACTTTGCCAATTACACAAGAACTGTCTTAGCGAAAGGCTTCTTGAGGGGAAAGCTGTAACTCTGTGAGATGATTTCACAGAACACAAAGAAGTTTCTCAGAAAGCTTCTTTCTCTTTGTTATCGGAGGATATTTCCTTTGGCCCTATAGTCTTCAAAGGTATCCGAAATATCTGTTCTTAGATTCCACAGAAATAAGGCTAGCAAAGAGATCCACGAAATACAGATGTAACTCTGTGATATGAATGAACAGAACACTAAGGAGTTTCTCAGAAAGCTTCTTTCCAGATTTCATCTGAGGATATTTCCTTTTTCACCATAGCCCTCTATGGGCTTCCAAATATCACTTTGCCAATTCCACAAGAACTGTCTTAGCGAAAGGCTTCTTGAGGGGAAAGCTTTAACTCTGTGAGATGATTTCACAGAACACAAAGAAGTTTCTCAGAAAGCTTCCTTCTCTTTGTTATGGGAGGATATTTCCTTTGGCCCTATAGTCTTCAAAGGGATCCGAAATATCTGTTCTCAGATTCCACAGAAATAAGGCTAGCAAAGAGATCCACGAAATGCAGATGTAACTCTGTGAGTGGAAGTCACACATCACAGAGCAGTTTCTCAGAAAGCTTCTTTCCAGATTTCATCTGAGGATATTTCCTTTTTCACCATCGCCCTCTATGGGTTTCCAAATATCACTTTGCCAATTCCACAAGAACTGTCTTACCGAAAGGCTTCTTGAGGCGAAAGCTGTAACTCTGTGAGATGATTTCACAGAACACAAAGAAGTTTCTCAGAAAGCTTCTTTCTCTTTGTTATCGGAGTATATTTTCTTTGGCCCTATAGTCTTCAAAGGTATCCGAAATATCTGTTCTTAGATTCCACAGAAATAAGGCTAGCAAAGAGATCCACGAAATACAGATGTAACTCTGTGAGATGAATGATCAGAACACTAAGGAGTTTCTCAGAAAGCTTCTTTCCAGATTTCATCTGAGGATATTTCCTTTTTCACCATAGCCCTCTATGGGCTTCCAAATATCACTTTGCCAATTCCACAAGAACTGTCTTAGCGAAAGGCTTCTTGAGGGGAAAGCTGTAACTCTGTGAGATGATTTCACAGAACACAAAGAAGTTTCTCAGAAAGCTTCCTTCTCTTTGTTATGGGAGGATATTTCCTTTGGCCCTATAGTCTTCAAAGGGATCGGAAATATCTGTTCTCAGATTCCACAGAAATAAGGCTAGCAAAGAGATCCACGAAATACAGATGTAACTCTGTGAGTGGAAGTCACACATCACAGAGCAGTTTCTCAGAAAGCTTCTTTCCAGATTTTATCTGAGGATATTTCCTTTTTCAACATAGCTCTCTATGGGCTTCCAAATATCACTTTGCCAATTCCACAAGAACTGTCTTAGCGAAAGGCTTCTTGAGGGGAAAGCTGTAACTCTGTGAGATGATTTCACAGAACACAAAGAAGTTTCTCAAAAAGCTTCTTTCTCTTTGTTATAGGAGGATATTTCCTTTGGCCCTATATTCTTCAAAGGGATCCGAAATATCTGTTCTCAGATTCCACAGAAATAAGGCTAGTAAAGAGATCCACGAAATAGAGATGTAACTCTGTGAGATGAATGAACAGAACACTAAGGAGTTTCTCAGAAAGCTTCTTTCCAGATTTCATCTGAGGATATTTCCTTTTTCACCATAGCCCTCTATGGGCTTCCAAATATCACTTTGCCAATTCCACAAGAACTGTCTTAGCGAAAGGCTTCTTGAGGGGAAAGCTGTAACTCTCAGATGATTCCACAGAACACAAAGAAGTTTCTCAGAAAGCTTCCTTCTCTTTGTTATCGGAGGATTTTTCCTTTGTCCCAATAGTCTTCAAAGGTATCCGAAATATCTGTTCTCAGATTCCACAGAAATAAGGCTAGCAAAGAGATCTACGAAATACAGATGTAACTCTGTGAGTGGAAGGCACACATCACAGAGCAGTTTCTCAGAAAGCTTCTTTCCAGATTTCATCTGAGGATATTTCCTTTTTCACCATAGCCCTCTATGGACTTCCAAATATCACTTTGCCAATTCCACAAGAACTGTCTTAGCGAAAGGCTTCCTGAGGGGAAAGCTGTAACTCTGTGAGATGATTTCACAGAACACAAAGAAGTTTCTCAGAAAGCTTCTTTCTTTTTGTTATCGCAGGATATTTCCTTTGGCCCTATAGTCTTCAAAGGGATCCGAAATATCTGTTCTCAGATTCCACAGAAATAAGGCTATCAAAGAGATCCACGAAATACAGATTTAACTCTGTGAGTGGAAGTCACACATCACAGAGCAGTTTCTCAGAAAGCTTCTTTCCAGATTTCATCTGAGGATATTTCCTTTTTCACCATAGCCCTCTATGGGCTTCCAAATATCACTTTGCCAATTCCACAAGAACTGGCTTACCGAGAGGCTTCTTGAGGGGAAAGCTGTAACTCTGTGAGATGATTTCACAGAACACAAAGAAGTTTCTCAGAAAGCTTCTTTCTCTTTGTTATCGGAGGATATTTCCTTTGGCCCTATAGTCTTCAAAGGGATCCGAAATATCTGTTCTCAGATTCCACAGAAATAAGGCTAGCAAAGAGATCCACGAAATACAGATCTAACTCTGTGAGATGAATGAACAAAACACTAAGGAGTTTCTCAGAAAGCTTCTTTCCAGATTTCATCTGAGGATATTTCCTTTTTCACCATAGCCCTCTATGGGCTTCCAAATATCACTTTGCCAATTCCACAAGAACTGTCTTAGCGAAAGGCTTCTTGAGGGGAAAGCTGTAACTCTGTGAGATGATTTCACAGAACACAAAGAAGTTTCTCAGAAAGCTTCCTTCTCTTTGTTATCGGAGGATTTTTCCTTTGGCCCTATAGTCTTCAAAGGGATCCGAAATATCTGTTCTCAGATTCCACAGAAATAAGGCTAGCAAAGAGATCCACGAAATGCAGATGTAACTCTGTGAGTGGAAGGCACACATCACAGAGCAGTTTCTCAGAAAGCTTCTTTTCAGATTTCATCTGAGGATATTTCCTTTTTCACCATAGCCCTCTATGGACTTCCAAATATCACTTTTCCAATTCCACAAGAACTGTCTTAGCGAAAGGCTTCTTGAGGGGAAAGCTGTAACTCTGTGAGATGATTTCACAGAACTCAAAGAAGTTTCTCAGAAAGCTTCTTTCTCTTTGTTATCGCAGGATATTTCCTTTGGCCCTATAGTCTTCAAAGGGATCCGAAATATCTGTTCTCAGATTCCACAGAAATAAGGCTAGCAAAGAGATCCACGAAATACAGATGTAACTCTGTGAGTGGAAGTCACACATCACAGAGCAGTTTCTCAGAAAGCTTCTTTCCAGATTTCATCTGAGGATATTTCCTTTTTCACCATAGCCCTCTATGGGCTTCCAAATATCACTTTGCCAATTCCACAAGAACTGGCTTACCGAAAGTCTTCTTGAGGGGAAAGCTGTAACTCTGTGAGATGATTTCACAGAACACAAAGAAGTTTCTCAGAAAGCTTCTTTCTCTTTGTTATCGGAGGATATTTCCTTTGGCCCTATAGTCTTCAAGAAATCCGAAATATCTGTTCTCAGATTCCACAGAAATAAGGCTAGCAAAGAGATCCACGAAATACAGATGTAACTCTGTGAGATGAATGAACAGAACACTAAGCAGTTTCTCAGAAAGCTTCTTTCCAGATTTCATCTGAGGATATTTCCTTTTTCACCATAGCCCTCTATGGGCTTCCAAATATCACTTTGCCAATTCCACAAGAACTGTCTTAGCGAAAGGCTTCTTGAGGGGAAAGCTGTAACTCTCAGATGATTCCACAGAACACAAAGAAGTTTCTCAGAAAGCTTCCTTCTCTTTGTTATCGGAGGATTTTTCCTTTGTCCCAATAGTCTTCAAAGGTATCCGAAATATCTGTTCTCAGATTCCACAGAAATAAGGCTAGCAAAGAGATCTACGAAATACAGATGTAACTCTGTGAGTGGAAGGCACACATCACAGAGCAGTTTCTCAGAAAGCTTCTTTCCAGATTTCATCTGAGGATATTTCCTTTTTCACCATAGCCCTCTATGGACTTCCAAATATCACTTTGCCAATTCCACAAGAACTGTCTTAGCGAAAGGCTTCCTGAGGGGAAAGCTGTAACTCTGTGAGATGATTTCACAGAACACAAAGAAGTTTCTCAGAAAGCTTCTTTCTTTTTGTTATCGCAGGATATTTCCTTTGGCCCTATAGTCTTCAAAGGGATCCGAAATATCTGTTCTCAGATTCCACAGAAATAAGGCTATCAAAGAGATCCACGAAATACAGATTTAACTCTGTGAGTGGAAGTCACACATCACAGAGCAGTTTCTCAGAAAGCTTCTTTCCAGATTTCATCTGAGGATATTTCCTTTTTCACCATAGCCCTCTATGGGCTTCCAAATATCACTTTGCCAATTCCACAAGAACTGGCTTACCGAAAGGCTTCTTGAGGGGAAAGCTGTAACTCTGTGAGATGATTTCACAGAACACAAAGAAGTTTCTCAGAAAGCTTCTTTCTCTTTGTTATCGGAGGATATTTCCTTTGGCCCTATAGTCTTCAAAGGGATCCGAAATATCTGTTTTCAGATTCCACAGAAATAAGGCTAGCAAAGAGATCCACGAAATACAGATCTAACTCTGTGAGATGAATGAACAGAACACTAAGGAGTTTCTCAGAAAGCTTCTTTCCAGATTTCATCTGAGGATATTTCCTTTTTCACCATAGCCCTCTATGGGCTTCCAAATATCACTTTGCCAATTCCACAAGAACTGTCTTAGCGAAAGGCTTCTTGAGGGGAAAGCTGTAACTCTGTGAGATGATTTCACAGAACACAAAGAAGTTTCTCAGAAAGCTTCCTTCTCTTTGTTATCGGAGGATTTTTCCTTTGGCCCTATAGTCTTCAAAGGGATCCGAAATATCTGTTCTCAGATTCCACAGAAATAAGGCTAGCAAAGAGATCCACGAAATGCAGATGTAACTCTGTGAGTGGAAGGCACACATCACAGAGCAGTTTCTCAGAAAGCTTCTTTCCAGATTTCATCTGAGGATATTTCCTTTTTCACCATAGCCCTCTATGGACTTCCAAATATCACTTTGCCAATTCCACAAGAACTGTCTTAGCGAAAGGCTTCTTGAGGGGAAAGCTGTAACTCTGTGAGATGATTTCACAGAACTCAAAGAAGTTTCTCAGAAAGCTTCTTTCTCTTTGTTATCGCAGGATATTTCCTTTGGCCCTATAGTCTTCAAAGGGATCCGAAATATCTGTTCTCAGATTCCACAGAAATAAGGCTAGCAAAGAGATCCACGAAATACAGATGTAACTCTGTGAGTGGAAGTCACACATCACAGAGCAGTTTCTCAGAAAGCTTCTTTCCAGATTTCATCTGAGGATATTTCCTTTTTCACCATAGCCCTCTATGGGCTTCCAAATATCACTTTGCCAATTCCACAAGAACTGGCTTACCGAAAGTCTTCTTGAGGGGAAAGCTGTAACTCTGTGAGATGATTTCAAAGAACACAAAGAAGTTTCTCAGAAAGCTTCTTTCTCTTTGTTATCGGAGGATATTTCCTTTGGCCCTATAGTCTTCAAGAAATCCGAAATATCTGTTCTCAGATTCCACAGAAATAAGGCTAGCAAAGAGATCCACGAAATACAGATGTAACTCTGTGAGATGAATGAACAGAACACTAAGCAGTTTCTCAGAAAGCTTCTTTCCAGATTTCATCTGAGGATATTTCCTTTTTCACCATAGCCCTCTATGGGCTTCCAAATATCACTTTGCCAATTCCACAAGAACTGTCTTAGCGAAAGGCTTCTTGAGGGGAAAGCTGTAACTCTCAGATGATTCCACAGAACACAAAGAAGTTTCTCAGAAAGCTTCCTTCTCTTTGTTATCGGAGGATTTTTCCTTTGTCCCAATAGTCTTCAAAGGTATCCGAAATATCTGTTCTCAGATTCCACAGAAATAAGGCTAGCAAAGAGATCTACGAAATACAGATGTAACTCTGTGAGTGGAAGGCACACATCACAGAGCAGTTTCTCAGAAAGCTTCTTTCCAGATTTCATCTGAGGATATTTCCTTTTTCACCATAGCCCTCTATGGACTTCCAAATATCACTTTGCCAATTCCACAAGAACTGTCTTAGCGAAAGGCTTCCTGAGGGGAAAGCTGTAACTCTGTGAGATGATTTCACAGAACACAAAGAAGTTTCTCAGAAAGCTTCTTTCTTTTTGTTATCGCAGGATATTTCCTTTGGCCCTATAGTCTTCAAAGGGATCCGAAATATCTGTTCTCAGATTCCACAGAAATAAGGCTATCAAAGAGATCCACGAAATACAGATTTAACTCTGTGAGTGGAAGTCACACATCACAGAGCAGTTTCTCAGAAAGCTTCTTTCCAGATTTCATCTGAGGATATTTCCTTTTTCACCATAGCCCTCTATGGGCTTCCAAATATCACTTTGCCAATTCCACAAGAACTGGCTTACCGAAAGGCTTCTTGAGGGGAAAGCTGTAACTCTGTGAGATGATTTCACAGAACACAAAGAAGTTTCTCAGAAAGCTTCTTTCTCTTTGTTATCGGAGGATATTTCCTTTGGCCCTATAGTCTTCAAAGGGATCCGAAATATCTGTTCTCAGATTCCACAGAAATAAGGCTAGCAAAGAGATCCACGAAATACAGATCTAACTCTGTGAGATGAATGAACAGAACACTAAGGAGTTTCTCAGAAAGCTTCTTTCCAGATTTCATCTGAGGATATTTCCTTTTTCACCATAGCCCTCTATGGGCTTCCAAATATCACTTTGCCAATTCCACAAGAACTGTCTTAGCGAAAGGCTTCTTGAGGGGAAAGCTGTAACTCTGTGAGATGATTTCACAGAACACAAAGAAGTTTCTCAGAAAGCTTCCTTCTCTTTGTTATCGGAGGATTTTTCCTTTGGCCCTATAGTCTTCAAAGGGATCCGAAATATCTGTTCTCAGATTCCACAGAAATAAGGCTAGCAAAGAGATCCACGAAATGCAGATGTAACTCTGTGAGTGGAAGGCACACATCACAGAGCAGTTTCTCAGAAAGCTTCTTTCCAGATTTCATCTGAGGATATTTCCTTTTTCACCATAGCCCTCTATGGACTTCCAAATATCACTTTGCCAATTCCACAAGAACTGTCTTAGCGAAAGGCTTCTTGAGGGGAAAGCTGTAACTCTGTGAGATGATTTCACAGAACTCAAAGAAGTTTCTCAGAAAGCTTCTTTCTCTTTGTTATCGCAGGATATTTCCTTTGGCCCTATAGTCTTCAAAGGGATCCGAAATATCTGTTCTCAGATTCCACAGAAATAAGGCTAGCAAAGAGATCCACGAAATACAGATGTAACTCTGTGAGTGGAAGTCACACATCACAGAGCAGTTTCTCAGAAAGCTTCTTTCCAGATTTCATCAGAGGATATTTCCTTTTTCACCATAGCCCTCTATGGGCTTCCAAATATCACTTTGCCAATTCCACAAGAACTGGCTTACCGAAAGTCTTCTTGAGGGGAAAGCTGTAACTCTGTGAGATGATTTCACAGAACACAAAGAAGTTTCTCAGAAAGCTTCTTTCTCTTTGTTATCGGAGGATATTTCCTTTGGCCCTATAGTCTTCAAGAAATCCGAAATATCTGTTCTCAGATTCCACAGAAATAAGGCTAGCAAAGAGATCCACGAAATACAGATGTAACTCTGTGAGATGAATGAACAGAACACTAAGCAGTTTCTCAGAAAGCTTCTTTCCAGATTTCATCTGAGGATATTTCCTTTTTCACCATAGCCCTCTATGGGCTTCCAAATATCACTTTGCCAATTCCACAAGAACTGTCTTAGCGAAAGGCTTCTTGAGGGGAAAGCTGTAACTCTGTGAGATGATTTCGCAGAACACAAGAAGTTTCTCAGAAAGCTTCCTTCTCTTTGTTATCGAAGGATTTTTCCTTTGGCCCTATAGTCTTCAAAGGGATCCGAAATATCTGTTCTCAGATTCCACAGAAATAAGGCTAGCAAAGAGATCCACGAAATGCAGATGTAACTCTGTGAGTGGAAGGCACACATCACAGAGCAGTTTCTCAGAAAGATTCTTTCCAGATTTCATCTGAGGATATTTCCTTTTTCACCATAGCCCTCTATGGACTTCCAAATATCACTTTGCCAATTCCACAAGAACTGTCTTAGCGAAAGTCTTCTTGAGGGGAAAGCTGTAACTCTGTGAGATGATTTCACAGAACACAAAGAAGTTTCTCATTAAGCTTCCTTCTCTTTGTTATCGGAGGGTATTTCCTTTGGCCCTATAGTCTTCTAAGGGATCCGAAATATCTGTTCTCAGATTCCACAGAAATAAGGCAAGCAAAGAGATCCACGAAATACAGATGTAACTCTGTGAGTGGAAGTCACACATCACAGAGCAGTTTCTCAGAAAGCTTCTTTCCAGATATCATCTGAGGATATTTCCTTTTTCACCATAGCCCTCTATGGGCTTCCATATATCACTTTGCCAATTCCACAAGAACTTGCTTACCGAAAGGCTTCTTGAGGGGAAAGCTGTAACTCTGTGAGATGATTTCACAGAACACAAAGAAGTTTCTCAGAAAGCTTCCTTCTCTTTGTTATCGGAGGATATTTCCTTTGGCCCTATAGTCTTCAAAGGGATCCGAAATATCTATTCTCAGATTCCACAGAAATAAGGCTAGCAAAGAGATCCACGAAATACAGATGTAACTCTGTGAGATGAATTAACAGTACACTAAGGAATTTCTCAGAAAGCTTATTTCCAGATTTCATCTGAGGATATTTCCTTTTTCACCATAGCCCTCTATGGGCTTCCAAATATCACTTTGCCAATTCCACAAGAACTGTCTTAGCGAAAGGCTTCTTGAGGGGAAAGCTGTAACTCTGTGAGATGATTTCACAGAACACAAAGAAGTTTCTCAGAAAGCTTCCTTCTCTTTGTTATCGGAGGATATTACCTTTGGCCCTATAGTCTTCAAAGGGATCCGAAATATCTGTTCTCAGATTCCACAGAAATAAGGCTAGCAAAGAGATCCACGAAATACAGATGTAACTCTGTGAGTGGAAGTCACACATCACAGAGCAGTTTCTCAGAAAGCTTCTTTCCAGATTTTATCTGAGGATATTTCCTTTTTCACCTTAGCTCTCTACGGGCTTCCAAATATCACTTTGCCAATTCCACAAGAACTGTCTTAGCGAAAGGCTTCTTGAGGGGAAAGCTGTAACTCTGTGAGATGATTTCACAGAACACAAAGAAGTTTCTCAGAAAGCTTCTTTCTCTTTGTTATAGGAGGATATTTCCTTTGGCCCTATAGTCTTCAAAGGGATCCGAAATATCTGTTATCAGATTCCACAGAAATAAGGCTAGCAAAGAGATCCACGAAATAGAGATGTAACTCTGTGAGATGAATGAACAGAACACTAAGCAGTTTCTCAGAAAGCTTCTTTCCAGATTTCATCTGAGGATATTTCCTTTTTCACCATAGCCCTCTATGGGCTTCCAAATATCACTTTGCCAATTCCACAACAACTGTCTTAGCGAAAGGCTTCTTGAGGGGAAAGCTGTAACTCTGAGATGATTTCACAGAACACAAAGAATTTTCTCAGAAAGCTTCCTTCTCTTTGTTATCGGAGGATATTTCCTTTGGCCCTATAGTCTTCAAAGGGATCCGAAATATCTGTTCTCAGATTCCACAGAAATAAGGCTAGCAAAGAGATCCACGAAATGCAGATGTAACTCTGTGAGTGGAAGGCACACATCACAGAGCAGTTTCTCAGAAAGCTTCTTTCCAGATTTCATCTGAGGATATTTCCTTTTTCACCATAGCCCTCTATGGGCTTCCAAATATCACTTTGCCAATTCCACAAGAACTGTCTTAGCGAAAGGCTTCTTGAGGGGAAAGCTGTAACTCTGTGAGATGATTTCACAGAACTCAAAGAAGTTTCTCAGAAAGCTTCTTTCTCTTTGTTATCGCAGGATATTTCCTTTGGCCCTATAGTCTTCAAAGGGATCCGAAATATCTGTTCTCAGATTCCACAGAAATAAGGCTAGCAAAGAGATTCACGAAATACAGATGTAACTCTGTGAGTGGAAGTCACACATCACAGAGCAGTTTCTCAGCAAGCTTCTTTCCAGATTTCATATGAGGATATTTCCTTTTTCACCATAGCCCTCTATGGGCTTCCAAATATCACTTTGCCAATTCCACAAGAACTGGCTTACCGAAAGGCTTCTTGAGGGGAAAGCTGTAACTCTGTGAGATGATTTCACAGAACACAAAGAAGTTTCTCAGAAAGCTTCTTTCTCTTTGTTATCGGAGGATATTTACTTTGGCCCTATAGTCTTCAAGAAATCCGATATATCTGTTCTCAGATTCCACAGAAATAAGGCTAGCAAAGAGATCCACGAAATACAGATGTAACTCTGTGAGATGAATGAACAGAACACTAAGCAGTTTCTCAGAAAGCTTCTTTCCAGATTTCATCTGAGGATATTTCCTTTTTCACCATAGCCCTCTATGGGCTTCCAAATACCACTTTGCCAATTCCACAAGAACTGTCTTAGCGAAAGGCTTCTTGAGGGGAAAGCTGTAACTCTGTGAGATGATTTCACAGAAAACAAAGAAGTTTCTCAGAAAGCTTCCTTCTCTTTGTTATGGGAGGATATTTCCTTTGGCCCTATAGTCTTCAAAGGGATCCGAAATATCTGTTCTCAGATTCCACAGAAATAAGGCTAGCAAAGAGATCCACGAAATACAGATGTAACTCTGTGAGTGGAAGTCACACATCACAGAGCAGTTTCTCAGAAAGCTTCTTTCCAGATTTCATCTGAGGATATTTCCTTTTTCACCATAGCCCTCTATGGGTTTCAAAATATCACTTTGCCAATTCCACAAAAACTGTCTTTCCGAAAGGCTTCTTGAGGGGAAAGCTGTAACTCTGTGAGATGATTTCACAGAACACAAAGAAGTTTCTCAGAAAGCTTCTTTCTCTTTGTTATCAGAGTATATTTTCTTTGGCCCTTTAGTCTTCAAAGGTATCCGAAATATCTGTTCTCAGATTCCACAGAAATAAGGCTAGCAAAGAGATCCACGAAATACAGATGTAACTCTGTGAGATGAATGAACAGAACACTAAGCAGTTTCTCAGAAAGCTTCTTTCCAGATTTCATCTGAGGATATTTCCTTTTTCACCATAGCCCTCTATGGGCTTCCAAATATCACTTTGCCAATTCCACAAGAACTGTCTTAGCGAAAGGCTTCTTGAGGGGAAAGCTGTAACTCTGTGAGATGATTTCACAGAACACAAAGAAGTTTCTCAGAAAGCTTCCTTCTCTTTGTTATGGGAGGATATTTCCTTTGGCCCTATAGTCTTCAAAGGGATCGGAAATATCTGTTCTCAGATTCCACAGAAATAAGGCTAGCAAAGAGATCCACGAAATACAGATGTAACTCTGTGAGTGGAAGTCACACATCACAGAGCAGTTTCTCAGAAAGCTTCTTTCCAGATTTTATCTGAGGATATTTCCTTTTTCACCATAGCTCTCTATGGGCTTCCAAATATCACTTTGCCAATTCCACAAGAACTGTCTTAGCGAAAGGCTTCTTGAGGGGAAAGCTGTAACTCTGTGAGATGATTTCACAGAACACAAAGAAGTTTCTCAAAAAGCTTCTTTCTCTTTGTTATAGGAGTATATTTCCTTTGGCCCTATAGTCTTCAAAGGGATCCGAAATATCTGTTCTCAGATTCCACAGAAATAAGGCTAGTAAAGAGATCCACGAAATAGAGATGTAACTCTGTGAGATGAATGAACAGAACACTAAGCAGTTTCTCAGAAAGCTTCTTTCCAGATTTCATCTGAGGATATTTCCTTTTTCACCATAGCCCTCTATGGGCTTCCAAATATCACTTTGCCAATTCCACAACAACTGTCTTAGCGAAAGGCTTCTTGAGGGGAAAGCTGTAACTCTGAGATGATTTCACAGAACACGAAGAAGTTTCTCAGAAAGCTTCCTTCTCTTTGTTATCGGAGGATTTTTCCTTTGTCCCTATAGTCTTCAAAGGGATCCGAAATATCTGTTCTCAGATTCCACAGAAATAAGGCTAGCAAAGAGATCCACGAAATGCAGATGTAACTCTGTGAGTGGAAGGCACACATCACAGAGCAGTTTCTCAGAAAGCTTCTTTCCAGATTTCATCTGAGGATATTTCCTTTTTCACCATAGCCCTCTATGGACTTCCAAATATCACTTTGCCAATTCCACAAGAACTGTCTTAGCGAAAGGCTTCTTGAGGGGAAAGCTGTAACTCTGTGAGATGATTTCACAGAACTCAAAGAAGTTTCTCAGAAAGCTTCTTTCTCTTTGTTATCGCAGGATATTTCCTTTGGCCCTATAGTCTTCAAAGGGATCCGAAATATCTGTTCTCAGATTCCACAGAAATAAGGCTAGCAAAGAGATCCACGAAATACAGATGTAACTCTGTGAGTGGAAGTCACACATCACAGAGCAGTTTCTCAGAAAGCTTCTTTCCAGATTTCATCTGAGGATATTTCCTTTTTCACCATAGCCCTCTATGGGCTTCCAAATATCACTTTGCCAATTCCACAAGAACTGGCTTACCGAAAGTCTTCTTGAGGGGAAAGCTGTAACTCTGTGAGATGATTTCACAGAACACAAAGAAGTTTCTCAGAAAGCTTCTTTCTCTTTGTTATCGGAGGATATTTCCTTTGGCCCTATAGTCTTCAAGAAATCCGAAATATCTGTTCTCAGATTCCACAGAAATAAGGCTAGCAAAGAGATCCACGAAATACAGATGTAACTCTGTGAGATGAATGAACAGAACACTAAGCAGTTTCTCAGAAAGCTTCTTTCCAGATTTCATCTGAGGATATTTCCTTTTTCACCATAGCCCTCTATGGGCTTCCAAATATCACTTTGCCAATTCCACAAGAACTGTCTTAGCGAAAGGCTTCTTGAGGGGAAAGCTGTAACTCTGTGAGATGATTTCGCAGAACACAAGAAGTTTCTCAGAAAGCTTCCTTCTCTTTGTTATCGAAGGATTTTTCCTTTGGCCCTATAGTCTTCAAAGGGATCCGAAATATCTGTTCTCAGATTCCACAGAAATAAGGCTAGCAAAGAGATCCACGAAATGCAGATGTAACTCTGTGAGTGGAAGGCACACATCACAGAGCAGTTTCTCAGAAAGATTCTTTCCAGATTTCATCTGAGGATATTTCCTTTTTCACCATAGCCCTCTATGGACTTCCAAATATCACTTTGCCAATTCCACAAGAACTGTCTTAGCGAAAGTCTTCTTGAGGGGAAAGCTGTAACTCTGTGAGATGATTTCACAGAACACAAAGAAGTTTCTCATTAAGCTTCCTTCTCTTTGTTATCGGAGGGTATTTCCTTTGGCCCTATAGTCTTCTAAGGGATCCGAAATATCTGTTCTCAGATTCCACAGAAATAAGGCAAGCAAAGAGATCCACGAAATACAGATGTAACTCTGTGAGTGGAAGTCACACATCACAGAGCAGTTTCTCAGAAAGCTTCTTTCCAGATATCATCTGAGGATATTTCCTTTTTCACCATAGCCCTCTATGGGCTTCCATATATCACTTTGCCAATTCCACAAGAACTTGCTTACCGAAAGGCTTCTTGAGGGGAAAGCTGTAACTCTGTGAGATGATTTCACAGAACACAAAGAAGTTTCTCAGAAAGCTTCCTTCTCTTTGTTATCGGAGGATATTTCCTTTGGCCCTATAGTCTTCAAAGGGATCCGAAATATCTATTCTCAGATTCCACAGAAATAAGGCTAGCAAAGAGATCCACGAAATACAGATGTAACTCTGTGAGATGAATTAACAGTACACTAAGGAATTTCTCAGAAAGCTTATTTCCAGATTTCATCTGAGGATATTTCCTTTTTCACCATAGCCCTCTATGGGCTTCCAAATATCACTTTGCCAATTCCACAAGAACTGTCTTAGCGAAAGGCTTCTTGAGGGGAAAGCTGTAACTCTGTGAGATGATTTCACAGAACACAAAGAAGTTTCTCAGAAAGCTTCCTTCTCTTTGTTATCGGAGGATATTACCTTTGGCCCTATAGTCTTCAAAGGGATCCGAAATATCTGTTCTCAGATTCCACAGAAATAAGGCTAGCAAAGAGATCCACGAAATACAGATGTAACTCTGTGAGTGGAAGTCACACATCACAGAGCAGTTTCTCAGAAAGCTTCTTTCCAGATTTTATCTGAGGATATTTCCTTTTTCACCTTAGCTCTCTATGGGCTTCCAAATATCACTTTGCCAATTCCACAAGAACTGTCTTAGCGAAAGGCTTCTTGAGGGGAAAGCTGTAACTCTGTGAGATGATTTCACAGAACACAAAGAAGTTTCTCAGAAAGCTTCTTTCTCTTTGTTATAGGAGGATATTTCCTTTGGCCCTATAGTCTTCAAAGGGATCCGAAATATCTGTTATCAGATTCCACAGAAATAAGGCTAGCAAAGAGATCCACGAAATAGAGATGTAACTCTGTGAGATGAATGAACAGAACACTAAGCAGTTTCTCAGAAAGCTTCTTTCCAGATTTCATCTGAGGATATTTCCTTTTTCACCATAGCCCTCTATGGGCTTCCAAATATCACTTTGCCAATTCCACAACAACTGTCTTAGCGAAAGGCTTCTTGAGGGGAAAGCTGTAACTCTGAGATGATTTCACAGAACACAAAGAATTTTCTCAGAAAGCTTCCTTCTCTTTGTTATCGGAGGATATTTCCTTTGGCCCTATAGTCTTCAAAGGGATCCGAAATATCTGTTCTCAGATTCCACAGAAATAAGGCTAGCAAAGAGATCCACGAAATGCAGATGTAACTCTGTGAGTGGAAGGCACACATCACAGAGCAGTTTCTCAGAAAGCTTCTTTCCAGATTTCATCTGAGGATATTTCCTTTTTCACCATAGCCCTCTATGGGCTTCCAAATATCACTTTGCCAATTCCACAAGAACTGTCTTAGCGAAAGGCTTCTTGAGGGGAAAGCTGTAACTCTGTGAGATGATTTCACAGAACTCAAAGAAGTTTCTCAGAAAGCTTCTTTCTCTTTGTTATCGCAGGATATTTCCTTTGGCCCTATAGTCTTCAAAGGGATCCGAAATATCTGTTCTCAGATTCCACAGAAATAAGGCTAGCAAAGAGATTCACGAAATACAGATGTAACTCTGTGAGTGGAAGTCACACATCACAGAGCAGTTTCTCAGAAAACTTCTTTCCAGATATCATCTGAGGATATTTCCTTTTTCACCATAGCCCTCTATGGGCTTCCATATATCACTTTGCCAATTCCACAAGAACTTGCTTATCGAAAGGCTTCTTGAGGGGAAAGCTGTAACTCTGTGAGATGATTTCACAGAACACAAAGAAGTTTCTCAGAAAGCTTCTTTCTCTTTGTTATAGGAGGATATTTCCTTTGGCCCTATAGTCTTCAAAGGGATCCGAAATATCTATTCTCAGATTACACAGAAATAAGGCTAGCAAAGAGATCCACGAAATACAGATGTAACTCTGTGAGATGAATGAACAGAACACTAAGCAGTTTCTCAGAAAGCTTCTTTCCAGATTTCATCTGAGGATATTTCCTTTTTCACCATAGCCCTCTATGGGCTTCCAAATACCACTTTGCCAATTCCACAAGAACTGTCTTAGCGAAAGGCTTCTTGAGGGGAAAGCTGTAACTCTGTGAGATGATTTCACAGAAAACAAAGAAGTTTCTCAGAAAGCTTCCTTCTCTTTGTTATCGGAGGATATTTCCTTTGGCCCTATAGTCTTCAAAGGGATCCGAAATATCTGTTCTCAGATTCCACAGAAATAAAGCTAGCAAAGAGATCCACGAAATACAGATGTAACTCTGTGAGTGGAAGTCACACATCACAGAGCAGTTTCTCAGAAAGCTTCTTTCCAGATTTCATCTGAGGATATTTCCTTTTTCACCATAGCCCTCTATGGGTTTCAAAATATCACTTTGCCAATTCCACAAAAACTGTCTTTCCGAAAGGCTTCTTGAGGGGAAAGCTGTAACTCTGTGAGATGATTTCACAGAACACAAAGAAGTTTCTCAGAAAGCTTCTTTCTCTTTGTTATCAGAGTATATTTTCTTTGGCCCTTTAGTCTTCAAAGGTATCCGAAATATCTGTTCTCAGATTCCACAGAAATAAGGCTAGCAAAGAGATCCACGAAATACAGATGTAACTCTGTGAGATGAATGAACAGAACACTAAGCAGTTTCTCAGAAAGCTTCTTTCCAGATTTCATCTGAGGATATTTCCTTTTTCACCATAGCCCTCTATGGGCTTCCAAATATCACTTTGCCAATTCCACAAGAACTGTCTTAGCGAAAGGCTTCTTGAGGGGAAAGCTGTAACTCTGTGAGATGATTTCACAGAACACAAAGAAGTTTCTCAGAAAGCTTCCTTCTCTTTGTTATCGGAGGATATTTCCTTTGGCCCTGTAGTCTTCAAAGGGATCCGAAATATCTGTTCTCAGATTCCACAGAAATAAGGCTAGCAAAGAGATCCACGAAATACAGATGTAACTCTGTGAGTGGAAGGCACACATCACAGAGCAGTTTCTCAGAAAGCTTCTTTCCAGATTTCATCTGAGGATATTTCCTTTTTCACCATAGCCCTCTATGGACTTCCAAATATCACTTTGCCAATTCCACAAGAACTGTCTTAGCGAAAGGCTTCCTGAGGGGAAAGCTGTAACTCTGTGAGAAGATTTCACAGAACACAAAGAAGTTTCTCAGAAAGCTTTTTTCTTTTTGTTATCGCAGGATATTTCCTTTGGCCCTATAGTCTTCAAAGGGATCCGAAATATCTGTTCTCAGATTCCACAGAAATAAGGCTAGCAAAGAGATCCACGAAATACAGATTTAACTCTGAGAGTGGAAGTCACACATCACAGAACAGTTTCTCAGAAAGCTTCTTTCCAGATTTCATCTGAGGATATTTCCTTTTTCACCATAGCCCTCTATGGGCTTCCAAATATCACTTTGCCAATTCCACAAGAACTGACTTACCGAAAGGCTTCTTGAGGGGAAAGCTGTAACTCTGTGAGATGATTTCACAGAACACAAAGAAGTTTCTCAGAAAGCTTCTTTCTCTTTGTTATCGGAGGATATTTCCTTTGGCCCTATAGTCTTCAAAGGGATCCGAAATATCTGTTCTCAGATTCCATAGAAATAAAGCTAGCAAAGAGATCCACGAAATACAGATGTTACTCTGTGAGATGAATTAACAGTACACTAAGGAGTTTCTCAGAAGGCTTATTTCCAGATTTCATCTGAGGATATTTCCTTTTTCACCATAGCCCTCTATGGGCTTCCAAATATCACTTTGCCAATTCCACAAGAACAGTCTTAGCGAAAGGCTTCTTGAGGGGAAAGCTGTAACTCTGTGAGATGATTTCACAGAACACAAAGAAGTTTCTCAGAAAGCTTCCTTCTCTTTGTTATCGGAGGATATTTCCTTTGGCCCTATAGTCTTCAAAGGGATCCGAAATATCTGTTCTCAGATTCCACAGAAATAAGGCTAGCAAAGAGATCCACGAAATACAGATGTAACTCTGTGAGTGGAAGTCACACATCACAGAGCAGTTTCTCAGAAAGCTTCTTTCCAGATTTCATCTGAGGATATTTCCTTTTTCACCATAGCCCTCTATGGGCTTCCAAATATCACTTTGCCAATTCCACAAGAACTGGCTTACCGAAAGGCTTCTTGAGGGGAAAGCTGTAACTCTCTGAGATGATTTCACAGAACACAAAGAAGTTTCTCAGAAAGCTTCTTTCTCTTTGTTATCGGAGGATATTTCCTTTGGCCCAATAGTCTTCAAAGAGATCCGAAATATCTGTTCTCAGATTCCACAGAAATAAGGCTAGCAAAGAGATCCACGAAATACAGATGTAACTCTGTGAGATGAATGAACAGAACACTAAGGAGTTTCTCAGAAAGTTTCTTTCCATATTTCAACTGAGGATATTTCCTTTTTCACCATAGCCCTCTATGGGCTTCCAAATATCACTTTGCCAATTCCACAAGAACTGTCTTAGCGAAAGGCTTCTTGAGGGGAAAGCTGTAACTCTGTGAGATGATTTCACAGAACACAAAGAAGTTTCTCAGAAAGCTTCCTTCTCTTTGTTATCGAAGGATTTTTCCTTTGGCCCTATAGTCTTCAGAGGGATCCGAAATATCTGTTCTCAGATTCCACAGAAATAAGGCTAGCAAAGAGATCCACGAAATGCAGATGTAACTCTGTGAGTGGAAGGCACACATCACAGAGCAGTTTCTCAGAAAGCTTCTTTCCAGATTTCATCTGAGGATATTTCCTTTTTCACCATAGCCCTCTATGGACTTCCAAATATCACTTTGCCAATTCCACAAGAACTGTCTTAGCGAATGTCTTCTTGAGGGGAAAGCTGTAACTCTGTGAGATGATTTCACAGAACACCAAGAAGTTTCTCATTAAGCTTCCTTCTCTTTGTTATCGGAGGATATTTCCTTTGGCCCTATAGTCTTCTAAGGGATCCGAAATATCTGTTCTCAGATTCCACAGAAATAAGGCTAGCAAAGAGATCCACGAAATACAGATGTAACTCTGTGAGTGGAAGTCACACATCACAGAGCAGTTTCTCAGAAAACTTCTTTCCAGATATCATCTGAGGATATTTCCTTTTTCACCATAGCCCTCTATGGGTTTCAAAATATCACTTTGCCAATTCCACAAAAACTGTCTTTCCGAAAGGCTTCTTGAGGGGAAAGCTGTAACTCTGTGAGATGATTTCACAGAACACAAAGAAGTTTCTCAGAAAGCTTCTTTCTCTTTGTTATCAGAGTATATTTTCTTTGGCCCTTTAGTCTTCAAAGGTATCCGAAATATCTGTTCTCAGATTCCACAGAAATAAGGCTAGCAAAGAGATCCACGAAATACAGATGTAACTCTGTGAGATGAATGAACAGAACACTAAGCAGTTTCTCAGAAAGCTTCTTTCCAGATTTCATCTGAGGATATTTCCTTTTTCACCATAGCCCTCTCTGGGCTTCCAAATATCACTTTGCCAATTCCACAAGAACTGTCTTAGCGAAAGGCTTCTTGAGGGGAAAGCTGTAACTCTGTGAGATGATTTCACAGAACACAAAGAAGTTTCTCAGAAAGCTTCCTTCTCTTTGTTATCGGAGGATATTTCCTTTGGCCCTGTAGTCTTCAAAGGGATCCGAAATATCTGTTCTCAGATTCCACAGAAATAAGGCTAGCAAAGAGATCCACGAAATACAGATGTAACTCTGTGAGTGGAAGGCACACATCACAGAGCAGTTTCTCAGAAAGCTTCTTTCCAGATTTCATCTGAGGATATTTCCTTTTTCACCATAGCCCTCTATGGGCTTCCAAATATCACTTTGCCAATTCCACAAGAACTGGCTTACCAAAAGGCTTCTTGAGGGGAAAGCTGTAACTCTGTGAGATGATTTCACAGAACACAAAGAAGTTTCTCAGAAAGCTTCTTTCTCTTTGTTATCGGAGGATATTTCCTTTGGCCCTATAGTCTTCAAAGGGATCCGAAATATCTGTTCTCAGATTCCATAGAAATAAAGCTAGCAAAGAGATCCACGAAATACAGATGTTACTCTGTGAGATGAATTAACAGTACACTAAGGAGTTTCTCAGAAAGCTTATTTCCAGATTTCATCTGAGGATATTTCCTTTTTCACCATAGCCCTCTATGGGCTTCCAAATATCACTTTGCCAATTCCACAAGAACAGTCTTAGCGAAAGGCTTCTTGAGGGGAAAGCTGTAACTCTGTGAGATGATTTCACAGAACACAAAGAAGTTTCTCAGAAAGCTTCCTTCTCTTTGTTATCGGAGGATATTTCCTTTGGCCCTATAGTCTTCAAAGGGATCCGAAATATCTGTTCTCAGATTCCACAGAAATAAGGCTAGCAAAGAGATCCACGAAATACAGATGTAACTCTGTGAGTGGAAGTCACACATCACAGAGCAGTTTCTCAGAAAGCTTCTTTCCAGATTTTATCTGAGGATATTTCCTTTTTCACCACAGCTCTCTATGGGCTTCCAAATATCACTTTGCCAATTCCACAAGAACTGTCTTAGCGAAAGGCTTCTTGAGGGGAAAGCTGTAACTTTGTGAGATGATTTCACAGAACACAAAGAAGTTTCTCAGAAAGCTTCTTTCTCTTTGTTATAGGAGGATATTTCCTTTGGCCCTATAGTCTTCAAAGGGATCCGAAATATCTGTTCTCAGATTCCACAGAAATAAGGCTAGCAAAGAGATCCACGAAATAGAGATGTAGCTCTGTGAGATGAATGAACAGAACACTAAGCAGTTTCTCAGAAAGCTTCTTTCCAGATTTCATCTGAGGATATTTCCTTTTTCACCATAGCCCTCTATGGGCTTCCAAATATCACTATGCCAATTCCACAACAACTGTCTTAGCGAAAGGCTTCTTGAGGGGAAAGCTGTAACTCTGAGATGATTTCACAGAACACAAAGAATTTTCTCAGAAAGCTTCCTTCTCTTTGATATCGGAGGATATTTCCTTTGGCCCTATAGTCTTCAAAGGGATCCGAAATACCTGTTCTCAGATTCCACAGAAATATGGCTAGCAAAGAGATCCACGAAATGCAGATGTAACTCTGTGAGTGGAAGGCACACATCACAGAGCAGTTTCTCAGAAACCTTCTTTCCAGATTTCATCTGAGGATATTTCCTTTTTCACCATAGCCCTCTATGGGCTTCCAAATATCACTTTGCCAATTCCACAAGAACTGTCTTAGCGAAAGGCTTCTTGAGGGGAAAGCTGTAACTCTGTGAGATGATTTCACAGAACTCAAAGAAGTTTCTCAGAAAGCTTCTTTCTCTTTGTTATCGCAGGATATTTCCTTTGTCCCTATAGTCTTCAAAGGGATCCGAAATATCTGTTCTCAGATTCCACAGAAATAAGGCTAGCAAAGAGATCCACGAAATACAGATGTAACTCTGTGAGTGGAAGTCACACATCACAGAGCAGTTTCTCAGAAAGCTTCTTTCCAGATTTCATCTGAGGATATTTCCTTTTTCACCATAGCCCTCTATGGGCTTCCAAATATCACTTTGCCAATTCCACAAGAACTGGCTTACCGAAAGGCTTCTTGAGGGGAAAGCTGTAACTCTGTGAGATGATTTCACAGAACACAAAGAAGTTTCTCAGAAAGCTTCTTTCTCTTTGTTATCGGAGGATATTTCCTTAGGCCCTATAGTCTTCAAGAAATCCGAAATATCTGTTCTCAGATTCCACAGAAATAAGGCTAGCAAAGAGATCCACGAAATACAGATGTAACTCTGTGAGATGAATGAACAGAACACTAAGCAGTTTCTCAGAAAGCTTCTTTCCAGATTTCATCTGAGGATATTTCCTTTTTCACCATAGCCCTCTATGGGCTTCCAAATATCACTTTGCCAATTCCACAAGAACTGTCTTAGCGAAAGGCTTCTTGAGGGGAAAGCTGTAACTCTGTGAGATGATTTCACAGAACACAAAGAAGTTTCTCAGAAAGCTTCCTTCTCTTTGTTATCGAAGGATTTTTCCTTTGGCCCTATAGTCTTCAAAGGGATCCGAAATATCTGTTCTCAGATTCCACAGAAATAAGGCTAGCAAAGAGATCCACGAAATGCAGATGTAACTCTGTGAGTGGAAGGCACACATCACAGAGCAGTTTCTCAGAAAGCTTCTTTCCAGATTTCATCTGAGGATATTTCCTTTTTCACCATAGCCCTCTATGGACTTCCAAATATCACTTTGCCAATTCCACAAGAACTGTCTTAGCGAAAGTCTTCTTGAGGGGAAAGCTGTAACTCTGTGAGATGATTTCACAGAACACAAAGAAGTTTCTCATTAAGCTTCCTTCTCTTTGTTATCGGAGGATATTTCCTTTGGCCCTATAGTCTTCTAAGGGATCCGAAATATCTGTTCTCAGATTCCACAGAAATAAGGCTAGCAAAGAGATCCACGAAATACAGATGTAACTCTGTGAGTGGAAGTCACACATCACAGAGCAGTTTCTCAGAAAGCTTCTTTCCAGATATCATCTGAGGATATTTCCTTTTTCACCATAGCCCTCTATGGGCTTCCATATATCACTTTGCCAATTCCACAAGAACTTGCTTACCGAAAGGCTTCTTGAGGGGAAAGCTGTAACTCTGTGAGATGATTTCACAGAACACAAAGAAGTTTCTCAGAAAGCTTCTTTCTCTTTGTTATCGGAGGATATTTCCTTTGGCCCTATAGTCTTCAAAGGGATCCGAAATATCTATTCTCAGATTACACAGAAATAAGGCTAGCAAAGAGATCCAGGAAATACAGATGTAACTCTGTGAGATGAATTAACAGTACACTAAGGAGTTTCTCAGAAAGCTTATTTCCAGATTTCATCTGAGGATATTTCCTTTTTCACCATAGCCCTCTATGGGCTTCCAAATATCACTTTGCCAATTCCACAAGAACTGTCTTAGCGAAAGGCTTCTTGAGGGGAAAGCTGTAACTCTGTGAGATGATTTCACAGAACACAAAGAAGTTTCTCAGAAAGCTTCCTTCTCTTTGTTATCGGAGGATATTTCCTTTGGCCCTATAGTCTTCAAAGGGATCCGAAATATCTGTTCTCAGATTCCACAGAAATAAGGCTAGCAAAGAGATCCACGAAATACAGATGGAACTCTGTGAGTGGAAGTCACACATCACAGAGCAGTTTCTCAGAAAGCTTCTTTCCAGATTTTATCTGAGGATATTTCCTTTTTCACCATAGCTCTCTATGGGCTTCCAAATATCACTTTGCCAATTCCACAAGAACTGTCTTAGCGAAAGGCTTCTTGAGGGGAAAGCTGTAACTCTGTGAGATGATTTCACAGAACACAAAGAAGTTTCTCAGAAAGCTTCTTTCTCTTTGTTATAGGAGGATATTTCCTTTGGCCCTATAGTCTTCAAAGGGATCCGAATTATCTGTTCTCAGATTCCACAGAAATAAGGCTAGCAAAGAGATCCACGAAATAGAGATGTAACTCTGTGAGATGAATGAACAGAACACCAAGCAGTTTCTCAGAAAGCTTCTTTCCAGATTTCATCTGAGGATATTTCGTTTTTCACCATAGCCCTCTATGGGCTTCCAAATATCACTTTGCCAATTCCACAACAACTCTCTTAGCGAAAGGCTTCTTGAGGGGAAAGCTGTAACTCTGAGATGATTTCACAGAACACAAAGAATTTTCTCAGAAAGCTTCCTTCTCTTTGTTATCGGAGGATATTTCCTTTGGCCCTATAGTCTTCAAAGGGATCCGAAATATCTGTTCTCAGATTCCACAGAAATAAGGCTAGCAAAGAGATCCACGAAATGCAGATGTAACTCTGTGAGTGGAAGTCACACATCACAGAGCAGTTTCTCAGAAAGCTTCTTTCCAGATTTCATCTGAGGATATTTCCTTTTTCACCATAGCCCTCTATGGGCTTCCAAATATCACTTTGCCAATTCCACAAGAACTGTCTTATC
This sequence comes from Macaca nemestrina, assembly GCF_043159975.1. Taxonomy (NCBI): domain Eukaryota; kingdom Metazoa; phylum Chordata; class Mammalia; order Primates; family Cercopithecidae; genus Macaca; species Macaca nemestrina. Next base: position 108,424,268 of record NC_092132.1, read on the forward strand.
GAAAGGCTTCTTGAGGGGAAAGCTGTAACTCTGTGAGATGATTTCACAGAACTCAAAGAAGTTTCTCAGAAAGCTTCTTTCTCTTTGTTATCGCAGGATATTTCCTTTGGCCCTATAGTCTTCAAAGGGATCCGAAATATCTGTTCTCAGATTCCACAGAAATAAGGCTAGCGAAGAGATTCACGAAATACAGATGTAACTCTGTGAGTGGAAGTCACACATCACAGAGCAGTTTCTCAGAAAGCTTCTTTCCAGATTTCATCTGAGGATATTTCCTTTTTCACCATAGCCCTCTATGGGCTTCCAAATATCACTTTGCCAATTCCACAAGAACTGGCTTACCGAAAGGCTTCTTGAGGGGAAAGCTGTAACTCTGTGAGATGATTTCACAGAACACAAAGAAGTTTCTCAGAAAGCTTCTTTCTCTTTGTTATCGGAGGATATTTCCTTTGGCCCTATAGTCTTCAAGAAATCCGAAATATCTGTTCTCAGATTCCACAGAAATAAGGCTAGCAAAGAGATCCACGAAATACAGATGTAACTCTGTGAGATGAATGAACAGAACACTAAGCAGTTTCTCAGAAAGCTTCTTTCCAGATTTCATCTGAGGATATTTCCTTTTTCACCATAGCCCTCTAAGGGCTTCCAAATATCACTTTGCCAATTCCACAAGAACTGTCTTAGCGAAAGGCTTCTTGAGGGGAAAGCTGTAACTCTGTGAGATGATTTCACAGAACACAAAGAAGTTTCTCAGAAAGCTTCCTTCTCTTTGTTATCGAAGGATTTTTCCTTTGGCCCTATAGTCTTCAAAGGGATCCGAAATATCTGTTCTCAGATTCCACAGAAATAAGGCTAGCAAAGAGATCCACGAAATGCAGATGTAACTCTGTGAGTGGAAGGCACACATCACAGAGCAGTATCTCAGAAAGCTTCTTACCAGATTTCATCTGAGGATATTTCCTTTTTCACCATAGCCCTCTATGGACTTCCAAATATCACTTTGCCAATTCCACAAGAACTGTCTTAGCGAAAGTCTTCTTGAGTGGAAAGCTGTAACTCTGTGAGATGATTTCACAGAACACAAAGAAGTTTCTCATTAAGCTTCCTTCTCTTTGTTATCGGAGGATATTTCCTTTGGCCCTATAGTCTTCTAAGGGATCCGAAATATCTGTTCTCAGATTCCACAGAAATAAGGCTAGCAAAGAGATCCACGAAATACAGATGTAACTCTGTGAGTGGAAGTCACACATCACAGAGCAGTTTCTCAGAAAGCTTCTTTCCAGATATCATCTGAGGATATTTCCTTTTTCACCATAGCCCTCTATGGGCTTCCATATATCACTTTGCCAATTCCACAAGAACTTGCTTACCGAAAGGCTTCTTGAGGGGAAAGCTGTAACTCTGTGAGATGATTTCACAGAACACAAAGAAGTTTCTCAGAAAGCTTCTTTCTCTTTGTTATCGGAGGATATTTCCTTTGGCCCTATAGTCTTCAAAGGGATCCGAAATATCTATTCTCAGATTACACAGAAATAAGGCTAGCAAAGAGATCCACGAAATACAGATGTAACTCTGTGAGATGAATGAACAGAACACTAAGCAGTTTCTCAGAAAGCTTCTTTCCAGATTTCATCTGAGGATATTTCCTTTTTCACCATAGCCCTCTATGGGCTTCCAAATACCACTTTGCCAATTCCACAAGAACTGTCTTAGCGAAAGGCTTCTTGAGGGGAAAGCTGTAACTCTGTGAGATGATTTCACAGAACACAAAGAAGTTTCTCAGAAAGCTTCCTTCTCTTTGTTATCGGAGGATATTTCCTTTGGCCCTATAGTCTTCAAAGGGATCCGAAATATCTGTTCTCAGATTCCACAGAAATAAGGCTAGCAAAGAGATCCACGAAATGCAGATGTAACTCTGTGAGTGGAAGTCACACATCACAGAGCAGTTTCTCAGAAAGCTTCTTTCCAGATTTCATCTGAGGATATTTCCTTTTTCACCATAGCCCTCTATGGGTTTCAAAATATCACTTTGCCAATTCCACAAAAACTGTCTTTCCGAAAGGCTTCTTGAGGGGAAAGCTGTAACTCTGTGAGATGATTTCACAGAACACAAAGAAGTTTCTCAGAAAGCTTCTTTCTCTTTGTTATCAGAGTATATTTTCTTTGGCCCTATAGTCTTCAAAGGTATCCGAAATATCTGTTCTCAGATTCCACAGAAATAAGGCTAGCAAAGAGATCCACGAAATACAGATGTAACTCTGTGAGATGAATGAACAGAACACTAAGCAGTTTCTCAGAAAGCTTCTTTCCAGATTTCATCTGAGGATATTTCCTTTTTCACCATTGCCCTTTATGGGCTTCAAAATATCACTTTGCCAATTCCACTAGAACTGTCTTAGCGAAAGGCTTCTTGAGGGGAAAGCTGTAACTCTGTGAGATGATTTCACAGAACACAAAGAAGTTTCTCAGAAAGCTTCCTTCTCTTTGTTATGGGAGGATATTTCCTTTGGCCCTATAGTCTTCAAAGGGATCGGAAATATCTGTTCTCAGATTCCACAGAAATAAGGCTAGCAAAGAGATCCACGAAATACAGATGTAACTCTGTGAGTGGAAGTCACACATCACAGAGCAGTTTCTCAGAAAGCTTCTTTCCAGATTTTATCTGAGGATATTTCCTTTTTCACCATAGCTCTCTATGGGCTTCCAAATATCACTTTGCCAATTCCACAAGAAGTGTCTTACCGAAAGGCTTCTTGAGGGGAAAGCTGTAACTCTGTGAGATAATTTCACAGAACACAAAGAAGTTTCTCAAAAAGCTTCTTTCTCTTTGTTATAGGAGTATATTTCCTTTGGCCCTATAGTCTTCAAAGGGATCCGAAATATCTGTTCTCAGATTCCACAGAAATAAGGCTAGTAAAGAGATCCACGAAATAGAGACGTAACTCTGTGAGATGAATGAACAGAACACTAAGCAGTTTCTCAGAAAGCTTCTTTCCAGATTTCATCTGAGGATATTTCCTTTTTCACCATAGCCCTCTATGGGCTTCCAAATATCACTTTGCCAATTCCACAAGAACTGTCTTAGCGAAAGGCTTCTTGAGGGGAAAGCTGTAACTCTGTGAGATGATTTCACAGAACACAAAGAAGTTTCTCAGAAAGCTTCTTTCTCTTTGTTATCGGAGGATATTTCCTTTGGCCCTATAGTCTTCAAAGGGATCCGAAATATCTGTTCTCAGATTCCACAGAAATAAGGCTAGCAAAGAGATCCACGAAATGCAGATGTAACTCTGTGAGTGGAAGGCACACATCACAGAGCAGTTTCTCAGAAAGCTTCTTTCCAGATTTCATCTGAGGATATTTCCTTTTTCACCATAGCCCTCTATGGACTTCCAAATATCACTTTGCCAATTCCACAAGAACTGTCTTAGCGAAAGGCTTCCTGAGGGGAAAGCTGTAACTCTGTGAGATGATTTCACAGAACACAAAGAAGTTTCTCAGAAAGCTTCTTTCTTTTTCTTATCGCAGGATATTTCCTTTGGCCCTATAGTCTTCAAAGGGATCCGAAATATCTGTTCTCAGATTCCAGAGAAATAAGGCTAGCAAAGAGATCCACGAAATACAGATTTAACTCTGTGAGTGGAAGTCACACATCACAGAGCAGTTTCTCAGAAAGCTTCTTTCCAGATTTCATCTGAGGATATTTCCTTTTTCACCATAGCCCTCTATGGGCTTCCAAATATCACTTTGCCAATTCCACAAGAACTGGCTTACCGAAAGGCTTCTTGAGGGGATAGCTGTAACTCTGTGAGATGATTTCACAGAACACAAAGAAGTTTCTCAGAAAGCTTCTTTCTCTTTGTTATCGGAGGATATTTCCTTTGGCCCTATAGTCTTCAAGAAATCCGAAATATCTGTTCTCAGATTCCACAGAAATAAGGCTAGCAAAGAGATCCACGAAATACAGATGTAACTCTGTGAGATGAATGAACAGAACACTAAGCAGTTTCTCAGAAAGCTTCTTTCCAGATTTCATCTGAGGATATTTCCTTTTTCACCATAGCCCTCTATGGTCTTCCAAATATCACTTTGCCAATTCCACAAGAACTGTCTTAGCGAAAGGCTTCTTGAGGGGAAAGCTGTAACTCTGTGAGATGATTTCACAGAACACAAAGAAGTTTCTCAGAAAGCTTCCTTCTCTTTGTTATCGAAGGATTTTTCCTTTGGCCCTATAGTCTTCAAAGGGATCCGAAATATCTGTTCTCAGATTCCACAGAAATAAGGCTAGCAAAGAGATCCACGAAATGCAGATGTAACTCTGTGAGTGGAAGGCACACATCACAGAGCAGTTTCTCAGAAAGCTTCTTTCCAGATTTCATCTGAGGATATTTCCCTTTTCACCATAGCCCTCTATGGACTTCCAAATATCACTTTGCCAATTCCACAAGAACTGTCTTAGCGAAAGTCTTCTTGAGGGGAAAGCTGTAACTCTGTGAGATGATTTCACATAACACAAAGAAGTTTCTCATTAAGCTTCCTTCTCTTTGTTATCGGAGGATATTTCCTTTGGCCCTATAGTCTTCTAAGGGATCCGAAATATCTGTTCTCAGATTCCACAGAAATAAGGCTAGCAAAGAGATCCACGAAATACAGATGTAACTCTGTGAGTGGAAGTCACACATCACAGAGCAGTTTCTCAGAAAGCTTCTTTCCAGATATCATCTGAGGATATTTCCTTTTTCACCTTAGCCCTCTATGGGCTTCCATATATCACTTTGCCAATTCCACAAGAACTTGCTTACCGAAAGGCTTCTTGAGGGGAAAGCTGTAACTCTGTGAGATGATTTCACAGAACACAAAGAAGTTTCTCAGAAAGCTTCTTTCTCTTTGTTATAGGAGGATATTTCCTTTGGCCCTATAGTCTTCAAAGGGATCCGAAATATCTGTTCTCAGATTCCACAGAAATAAGGCTAGCAAAGAGATCCACGAAATAGAGATGTAACTCTGTGAGATGAATGAACAGAACACCAAGCAGTTTCTCAGAAAGCTTCTTTCCAGATTTCATCTGAGGATATTTCCTTTTTCACCATAGCCCTCTATGGGCTTCCAAATATCACTTTGCCAATTCCACAACAACTGTCTTAGCGAAAGGCTTCTTGAGGGGAAAGCTGTAACTCTGAGATGATTTCACAGAACACAAAGAATTTTCTCAGAAAGCTTCCTTCTCTTTGTTATCGGAGGATATTTCCATTGGCCCTATAGTCTTCAAAGGGATCCGAAATATCTGTTCTCAGATTCCACAGAAATAAGGCTAGCAAAGAGATCCACGAAATGCAGATGTAACTCTGTGAGTGGAAGTCACACATCACAGAGCAGTTTCTCAGAAACCTTCTTTCCAGATTTCATCTGAGGATATTTCCTTTTTCACCATAGCCCTCTATGGGCTTCCAAATATCACTTTGCCAATTCCACAAGAAATGTCTTAGCGAAAGGCTTCTTGAGGGGAAAGCTGTAACTCTGTGAGATGATTTCACAGAACTCAAAGAAGTTTCTCAGAATGCTTCTTTCTCTTTCTTATCGCAGGATATTTCCTTTGGCCCTATAGTCTTCAAGACATCCGAAATATCTGTTCTCAGATTCCACAGAAATAAGGCTAGCAAAGAGATCCACGAAATACAGATGTAACTCTGTGAGATGAATGAACAGAACACTAAGCAGTTTCTCAGAAAGCTTCTTTCCAGATTTCATCTGAGGATATTTCCTTTTTCACCATAGCCCTCTATGGGCTTCCAAATATCACTTTGCCAATTCCACAAGAACTGTCTTAGCGAAAGGCTTCTTGAGGGGAAAGCTGTAACTCTGTGAGATGATTTCACAGAACACAAAGAAGTTTCTCAGAAAGCTTCCTTCTCTTTGTTATCGAAGGATTTTTCCTTTGGCCCTATAGTCTTCAAAGGGATCCGAAATATCTGTTCTCAGATTCCACAGAAATAAGGCTAGCAAAGAGATCCACGAAATGCAGATGTAACTCTGTGAGTGGAAGGCACACATCACAGAGCAGTTTCTCAGAAAGCTTCTTTCCAGATTTCATCTGAGGATATTTCCTTTTTCACCATAGCCCTCTATGGACTTCCAAATATCACTTTGCCAATTCCACAAGAACTGTCTTAGCGAAAGTCTTCTTGAGTGGAAAGCTGTAACTCTGTGAGATGATTTCACAGAACACAAAGAAGTTTCTCATTAAGCTTCCTTCTCTTTGTTATCGGAGGATATTTCCATTGGCCCTATAGTCTTCTAAGGGATCCGAAATATCTGTTCTCAGATTCCACAGAAATAAGGCAAGCAAAGAGATCCACGAAATACAGATGTAACTCTGTGAGTGGAAGTCACATATCACAGAGCAGTTTCTCAGAAAGCTTCTTTCCAGATATCATCTGAGGATATTTCCTTTTTCACCATAGCCCTCTATGGGCTTCCATAAATCACTTTGCCAATTCCACAAGAACTTGCTTACCGAAAGGCTTCTTGAGGGGAAAGCTGTAACTCTGTGAGATGATTTCACAGAACACAAAGAAGTTTCTCAGAAAGCTTCTTTCTCTTTGTTATCGGAGGATATTTCCTTTGGCCCTATAGTCTTCAAAGGGATCCGAAATATCTATTCTCAGATTACACAGAAATAAGGCTAGCAAAGAGATCCACGAAATACAGATGTAACTCTGTGAGATGAATGAACAGAACACTAAGCAGTTTCTCAGAAAGCTTCTTTCTAGATTTCATCTGAGGATATTTCCTTTTTCACCATAGCCCTCTATGGGCTTCCAAATACCACTTTGCCAATTCCACAAGAACTGTCTTAGCGAAAGGCTTCTTGAGGGGAAAGCTGTAACTCTGTGAGATGATTTCACAGAACACAAAGAAGTTTCTCAGAAAGCTTCCTTCTCTTTGTTATCGGAGGATATTTCCTTTGGCCCTATAGTCTTCATAGGGATCCGAAATATCTGTTCTCAGATTCCACAGAAATAAGGCTAGCAAAGAGATCCACGAAATACAGATGTAACTCTGTGAGTGGAAGTCACACATCACAGAGCAGTTTCTCAGAAAGCTTCTTTCCAGATTTCATCTGAGGATATTTCCTTTTTCACCATAGCCCTCTATGGGTTTCAAAATATCACTTTGCCAATTCCACAAAAACTGTCTTTCCGAAAGGCTTCTTGAGGGGAAAGCTGTAACTCTGTGAGATGATTTCACAGAACACAAAGAAGTTTCTCAGAAAGCTTCTTTCTCTTTGTTATCAGAGTATATTTTCTTTGGCATTATAGTCTTCAAAGGTATCCGAAATATCTGTTCTCAGATTCCACAGGAATAAGGCTAGCAAAGAGATCCACGAAATACAGATGTAACTCTGTGAGATGAATGAACAGAACACTAAGCAGTTTCTCAGAAAGCTTCTTTCCAGATTTCATCTGAGGATATTTCCTTTTTCACCATTGCCCTCTATGGGCTTCCAAATATCACTTTGCCAATTCCACAAGAACTGTCTTAGCGAAAGGCTTCTTGAGGGGAAAGCTGTAACTCTGTGAGATGATTTCACAGAACACAAAGAAGTTTCTCAGAAAGCTTCCTTCTCTTTGTTATGGGAGGATATTTCCTTTGGCCCTATAGTCTTGAAAGGGATCGGAAATATCTGTTCTCAGATTCCACAGAAATAAGGCTAGCAAAGAGATCCACGAAATACAGATGTAACTCTGTGAGTGGAAGTCACACATCACAGAGCAGTTTCTCAGAAAGCTTCTTTCCAGATTTTATCTGAGGATATTTCCTTTTTCACCATAGCTCTCTATGGGCTTCCAAATATCACTTTGCCAATTCCACAAGAACTGTCTTAGCGAAAGGCTTCTTGAGGGGAAAGCTGTAACTCTGTGAGATGATTTCACAGAACACAAAGAAGTTTCTCAAAAAGCTTCTTTCTCTTTTTTATAGGAGTATATTTCCTTTGGCCCTATAGTCTTCAAAGGGATCCGAAATATCTGTTCTCAGATTCCACAGAAATAAGGCTAGTAAAGAGATCCACGAAATAGAGATGTAACTCTGTGAGATGAATGAACAGAACACTAAGCAGTTTCTCAGAAAGCTTCTTTCCAGATTTCATCTGAGGATATTTCCTTTTTCACCATAGCCCTCTATGGGCTTCCAAATATCACTTTGCCAATTCCACAAGAACTGTCTAAGCGAAAGGCTTCTTGAGGGGAAGGCTGTAACTCTGAGATGATTTCACAGAACACAAAGAAGTTTCTCAGAAAGCTTCCTTCTCTTTGTTATCGGAGGATTTTTCCTTTGTCCCTATAGTCTTCAAAGGGATCCGAAATATCTGTTCTCAGATTCCACAGAAATAAGGCTAGCAAAGAGATCCACGAAATACAGATTTAACTCTGTGAGTGGAAGTCACACATCACAGAGCAGTTTCTCAGAAAGCTTCTTTCCAGATTTCATCTGAGGATATTTCCTTTTTCACCATAGCCCTCTATGGGCTTCCAAATATCACTTTGCCAATTCCACAAGAACTGGCTTACCGAAAGGCTTCTTGAGGGGAAAGCTGTAACTCTGTGAGATGATTTCACAGAACACAAAGAAGTTTCTCAGAAAGCTTCTTTCTCTTTGTTATCGGAGGATATTTCCTTTGGCCCTATAGTCTTCAAAGGGATCCGAAATATCTGTTCTCAGATTCCACAGAAATAAGGCTAGCAAAGAGATCCACGAAATACAGATGTAACTCTGTGAGATGAATGAACAGAACACTAAGGAGTTTCTCAGAAAGCTTCTTTCCAGATTTCATCTGAGGATATTTCCTTTTTCACCATAGCCCTCTATGGGCTTCCAAATATCACTTTGCCAATTCCACAAGAACTGTCTTAGCGAAAGGCTTCTTGAAGGGAAAGCTGTAACTCTGTGAGATGATTTCACAGAACACAAAGAAGTTTCTCAGAAAGCTTCCTTCTCTCTGTTATCGGAGGATTTTTCCTTTGGCCCTATAGACTTCAAAGGGATCCGAAATATCTGTTCTCAGATTCCACAGAAATAAGGCTAGCAAAGAGATCCACGAAATGCAGATGTAACTCTGTGAGTGGAAGGCACACATCACAGAGCAGTTTCTCAGAAAGCTTCTTTCAAGATTTCATCTGAGGATATTTCCTTTTTCACCATAGCCCTCTATGGACTTCCAAATATCACTTTGCCAATTCCACAAGAACTGTCTTAGCGAAAGGCTTCTTGAGGGGAAAGCTGTAACTCTGTGAGATGATTTCACAGAACACAAAGAAGTTTCTCAGAAAGCTTCTTTCTCTTTGTTATCGCAGTATATTTCCTTTGGCCCTATAGTCTTCTAAGGGATCCGAAATATCTGTTCTCAGATTCCACAGAAATAAGGCTGGCAAAGAGATCCACGAAATGCAGATTTAACTCTGTGAGTGGAAGTCGCACATCACAGAGCAGTTTCTCAGAAAGCTTCTTTCCAGATTTCATCTGAGGATATTTCCTTTTTCACCATAGCCCTCTATGGGCTTCCAAATATCACTTTGCCAATTCCACAAGAACTGGCTTACCGAAAGGCTTCTTGAGGGGAAAGCTGTAACTCTGTGAGATGATTTCACAGAACACAAAGAAGTTTCTCAGAAAGCTTCTTTCTCTTTGTTATCGGAGGATATTTCCTTTGGCCCTATAGTCTTCAAAGGGATCCGAAATATCTGTTCTCAGATTCCATAGAAATAAGGCTAGCAAAGAGATCCACGAAATACAGATGTAACTCTGTGAGATGAATTAACAGTACACTAAGGAGTTTCTCAGAAAGCTTATTTCCAGATTTCATCTGAGGATATTTCCTTTTTCACCATAGCCCTCTATGGGCTTCCAAATATCACTTTGCCAATTCCACAAGAACTGTCTTAGCGAAAGGCTTCTTGAGGGGAAAGCTGTAACTCTGTGAGATGATTTCACAGAACACAAAGAAGTTTCTCAGAAAGCTTCCTTCTCTTTGTTATGGAGGATATTTCCTTTGGCCCTATAGTCTTCAAAGGGATCCGAAATATCTGTTCTCAGATTCCACAGAAATAAGGCAAGCAAAGAGATCCACGAAATACAGATGTAACTCTGTGAGTGAAAGTCACACATCACAGAGCAGTTTCTCAGAAAGCTTCTTTCCATATTTTATCTGAGGATATTTCCTTTTTCACCATAGCTCTCTATGGTCTTCCAAATATCACTTTGCCAATTCCACAAGAACTGTCTTAGCGAAAGGCTTCTTGAGGGGAAAGCTGTAACTCTGTGAGATGATTTCACAGAACACAAAGAAGTTTCTCAGAAAGCTTCTTTCTCTTTGTTATAGGAGGATATTTCCTTTGGCCCTATAGTCTTCAAAGGGATCCGAAATATCTGTTCTCAGATTCCACAGAAATAAGGCTAGCAAAGAGATCCACGAAATAGAGATGTAACTCTGTGAGATGAATGAACAGAACACTAAGCAGTTTCTCAGAAAGATTCTTTCCAGATTTCATCTGAGTATATTTCCTTTTTCACCATAGCCCTCTATGGGCTTCCAAATATCACTTTGCCAATTCCACAAGAACTGTCTTAGCGAAAGGCTTCTTGAGGGGAAAGCTGTAACTCTGAGATGATTTCACAGAACACAAAGAATTTTCTCAGAAAGCTTCCTTCTCTTTGTTATCGGAGGATATTTCCTTTGGCCCTATAGTCTTCAAAGGGATCCGAAATATCTGTTCTCAGATTCCACAGAAATAAGGCTAGCAAAGAGATCCACGAAATGCAGATGTAACTCTGTGAGTGGAAGGCACACATCACAGAGCAGTTTCTCAGAAAGCTTCTTTCCAGATTTCATCTGAGGATATTTCCTTTTTCACCATAGCCCTCTATGGGCTTCCAAATATCACTTTGCCAATTCCACAAGAACTGTCTTAGCGAAAGGCTTCTTGAGGGGAAAGCTGTAACTCTGTGAGATGATTTCACAGAACTCAAAGAAGTTTCTCAGAAAGCTTCTTTCTCTTTGTTATCGCAGGATATTTCCTTTGGCCCTATAGTCTTCAAAGGGATCCGAAATATCTGTTCTCAGATTCCACAGAAATAAGGCTAGCAAAGAGATCCACGAAATACAGATGTAACTCTGTGAGTGGAAGTCACACATCACAGAGCAGTTTCTCAGAAAGCTTCTTTCCAGATTTCATCTGAGGATATTTCCTTTTTCACCATAGCCCTCTATGGGCTTCCAAATATCACTTTGCCAATTCCACAAGAACTGGCTTACCGAAAGGCTTCTTGAGGGGAAAGCTGTAACTCTGTGAGATGATTTCACAGAACACAAAGAAGTTTCTCAGAAAGCTTCTTTCTCTTTGTTATCGGAAGATATTTCCTTAGGCCCAATAGTCTTCAAAGGGATCCGAAATATCTGTTCTCAGATTCCACAGAAATAAGGCTAGCAAAGAGATCCACGAAATACAGATGTAACTCTTTGAGATGAATGAACAGAACACTAAGCAGTTTCTCAGAAAGCTTTTTTCCAGATTTCAACTGAGGATATTTCCTTTTTCACCATAGCCCTCTTTGGGCTTCCAAATATCACTTTGCCAATTCCACAACAACTGTCTTAGCGAAAGGCTTCTTGAGGGGAAAGCTGTAACTCTGTGAGATGATTTCACAGAACACAAAGAAGTTTCTCAGAAAGCTTCCTTCTCTTTGTTATCAAAGGATTTTTCCTTTGGCCCTATAGTCTTCAAAGGGATCCGAAATATCTGTTCTCAGATTCCACAGAAATAAGGCTAGCAAAGAGATCCACGAAATGCAGATGTAACTCTGTGAGTGGAAGGCACACATCACAGAGCAGTTTCTCAGAAAGCTTCTTTCCAGATTTCATCTGAGGATATTTCCTTTTTCACCATAGCCCTCTATGGACTTCCAAATATCACTTTGCCAATTCCACAAGAACTGTCTTAGCGAAAGTCTTCTTGAGTGGAAAGCTGTAACTCTGTGAGATGATTTCACAGAACACAAAGAAGTTTCTCATTAAGCTTCCTTCTCTTTGTTATCGGAGGATATTTCCTTTGGCCCTATAGTCTTCTAAGGGATCCGAAATATCTGTTCTCAGATTCCACAGAAATAAGGCTAGCAAAGAGATCCACGAAATACAGATGTAACTCTGTGAGTGGAAGTCACACATCACAGAGCAGTTTCTCAGAAAGCTTCTTTCCAGATATCATCTGAGGATATTTCCTTTTTCACCATAGCCCTCTATGGGCTTCCATATATCACTTTGCCAATTCCACAAGAACTTGCTTACCGAAAGGCTTCTTGAGGGGAAAGCTGTAACTCTGTGAGATGATTTCACAGAACACAAAGAAGTTTCTCAGAAAGCTTCTTTCTCTTTGTTATCGGAGGATATTTCCTTTGGCCCTATAGTCTTCAAAGGGATCCGAAATATCTATTCTCAGATTACACAGAAATAAGGCTAGCAAAGAGATCCACGAAATACAGATGTAACTCTGTGAGATGAATGAACAGAACACTAAGCAGTTTCTCAGAAAGCTTCTTTCCAGATTTCATCTGAGGATATTTCCTTTTTCACCATAGCCCTCTATGGGCTTCCAAATACCACTTTGCCAATTCCACAAGAACTGTCTTAGCGAAAGGCTTCTTGAGGGGAAAGCTGTAACTCTGTGAGATGATTTCACAGAAGACAAAGAAGTTTCTCAGAAAGCTTCCTTCTCTTTGTTATCGGAGGATATTTCCTTTGGCCCTATAGTCTTCAAAGGGATCCGAAATATCTGTTTCTCAGATTCCACAGAAATAAGGCTAGCAAAGAGATCCACGAAATCCAGATGTAACTCTGTGAGTGGAAGTCACACATCACAGAGCAGTTTCTCAGAAAGCTTCTTTCCAGATTTCATCTGAGGATATTTCCTTTTTCACCATAGCCCTCTATGGGTTTCAAAATATCACTTTGCCAATTCCACAAAAACTGTCTTTCCGAAAGGCTTCTTGAAGGGAAAGCTGTAACTCTGTGAGATGATTTCACAGAACACAAAGAAGTTTCTCAGAAAGCTTCTTTCTCTTTGTTATCAGAGTATATTTTCTTTGGCCCTATAGTCTTCAAAGGTATCCGAAATATCTGTTCTCAGATTCCACAGAAATAAGGCTAGCAAAGAGATCCACGAAATACAGATGTAACTCTGTGAGATGAATGAACAGAACACTAAGCAGTTTCTCAGAAAGCTTCTTTCCAGATTTCATCTGAGGATATTTCCTTTTTCACCATAGCCCTCTATGGGCTTCCAAATATCACTTTGCCAATTCCACAAGAACTGTCTTAGGGAAAGGCTTCTTGAGGGGAAAGCTGTAACTCTGTGAGATGATTTCACAGAACACAAAGAAGTTTCTCAGAAAGCTTCCTTCTCTTTGTTATGGGAGGATATTTCCTTTGGCCCTATAGTCTTCAAAGGGATCGGAAATATCTGTTCTCAGATTCCACAGAAATAAGGCTAGCAAAGAGATCCACGAAATACAGATGTAACTCTGTGAGTGGAAGTCACACATCACAGAGCAGTTTCTCAGAAAGCTTCTTTCCAGATTTTATCTGAGGATATTTCCTTTTTCACCATAGCTCTCTATGGGCTTCCAAATATCACTTTGCCAATTCCACAAGAACTGTCTTAGCGAAAGGCTTCTTGAGGGGAAAGCTGTAACTCTGTGAGATGATTTCACAGAACACAAAGAAGTTTCTCAAAAAGCTTCTTTCTCTTTGTTATAGGAGTATATTTCCTTTGGCCCTTTAGTCTTCAAAGGGATCCGAAATATCTGTTCTCAGATTCCACAGAAATAAGGCTAGTAAAGACATCCACGAAATAGAGATGTAACTCTGTGAGATGAATGAACAGAACACTAAGCAGTTTCTCAGAAAGCTTCTTTACACATTTCATCTGAGGATATTTCCTTTTTCACCATAGCCCTCTATGGGCTTCCAAATATCACTTTGCCAATTCCACAAGAACTGTCTTAGCGAAAGGCTTCTTGAGGGGAAAGCTGTAACTCTGAGATGATTTCACAGAACACAAAGAAGTTTCTCAGAAAGCTTCCTTCTCTTTGTTATCGGAGGATTTTTCCTTTGTCCCTATAGTCTTCAAAGGGATCCGAAATATCTGTTCTCAGATTCCACAGAAATAAGGCTAGCAAAGAGATCCACGAAATACAGATGTAACTCTGTGAGTGGAAGGCACACATCACAGAGCAGTTTCTCAGAAAGCTTCTTTCCAGATTTCATCTGAGGATATTTCCTTTATCACCATAGCCCTCTATGGACTTCCAAATATCACTTTGCCAATTCCACAAGAACTGTCTTAGCGAAAGGCTTCCTGAGGGGAAAGCTGTAACTCTGTGAGATGATTTCACAGAACACAAAGAAGTTTCTCAGAAAGCTTCTTTCTTTTTGTTATCGCAGGATATTTCCTTTGGCCCTATAGTCCTCAAAGGGATCCGAAATATCTGTTCTCAGATTCCACAGAAATAAGGCTAGCAAAGAGATGCACGAAATACAGATTTAACTCTGTGAGTGGAAGTCACACATCACAGAGCAGTTTCTCAGAAAGCTTCTTTCCAGATTTCATCTGAGGATATTTCCTTTTTCACCATAGCCCTCTATGGGCTTCCAAATATCACTTTGCCAATTCCACAAGAACTGGCTTACCGAAAGGCTTCTTGAGGGGAAAGCTGTAACTCTGTGAGATGATTTCACAGAACACAAAGAAGTTTCTCAGAAAGCTTCTTTCTCTTTGTTATCGGAGGATATTTCCTTTGGCCCTATAGTCTTCAAAGGGATCCGAAATATCTGTTCTCAGATTCCACAGAAATAAGGCTAGCAAAGAGATCCACGAAATACAGATGTAACTCTGTGAGATGAATGAACAGAACACTAAGGAGTTTCTCAGAAAGCTTCTTTCCAGATTTCATCTGAGGATATTTCCTTTTTCACCATAGCCCTCTATGGGCTTCCAAATATCACTTTGCCAATTCCACAAGAACTGTCTTAGCGAAAGGCTTCTTGAGGGGAAAGCTGTAACTCTGTGAGATGATTTCACAGAACACAAAGAAGTTTCTCAGAAAGCTTCCTTCTCTCTGTTATCGGAGGATTTTTCCTTTGGCCCTATAGTCTTCAAAGGGATCCGAAATATCTGTTCTCAGATTCCACAGAAATAAGGCTAGCAAAGAGATCCACGAAATGCAGATGTAACTCTGTGAGTGGAAGGCACACATCACAGAGCAGTTTCTCAGAAAGCTTCTTTCCAGATTTCATCTGAGGATATTTCCTTTTTCACCATAGCCCTCTATGGGTTTCAAAATATCACTTTGCCAATTCCACAAAAACTGTCTTTCCGAAAGGCTTCTTGAGGGGAAAGCTGTAACTCTGTGAGATGATTTCACAGAACACAAAGAAGTTTCTCAGAAAGCTTCTTTCTCTTTGTTATCAGAGTATATTTTCTTTGGCCCTATAGTCTTCAAAGGTATCCGAAATATCTGTTCTCAGATTCCACAGGAATAAGGCTAGCAAAGAGATCCACGAAAAACAGATGTAACTCTGTGAGATGAATGAACAGAACACTAAGCAGTTTCTCAGAAAGCTTCTTTCCAGATTTCATCTGAGGATATTTCCTTTTTCACCATTGCCCTCTATGGGCTTCCAAATATCACTTTGCCAATTCCACAAGAACTGTCTTAGCGAAAGGCTTCTTGAGGGGAAAGCTGTAACTCTGTGAGATGATTTCACAGAACACAAAGAAGTTTCTCAGAAAGCTTCCTTCTCTTTGTTATGGGAGGATATTTCCTTTGGCCCTATAGTCTTGAAAGGGATCGGAAATATCTGTTCTCAGATTCCACAGAAATAAGGCTAGCAAAGAGATCCACGAAATACAGATGTAACTCTGTGAGTGGAAGTCACACATCACAGAGCAGTTTCTCAGAAAGCTTCTTTCCAGATTTTATCTGAGGATATTTCCTTTTTCACCATAGCTCTCTATGGGCTTCCAAATATCACTTTGCCAATTCCACAAGAACTGTCTTAGCGAAAGGCTTCTTGAGGGGAAAGCTGTAACTCTGTGAGATGATTTCACAGAACACAAAGAAGTTTCTCAAAAAGCTTCTTTCTCTTTTTTATAGGAGTATATTTCCTTTGGCCCTATAGTCTTCAAAGGGATCCGAAATATCTGTTCTCAGATTCCACAGAAATAAGGCTAGTAAAGAGATCCACGAAATAGAGATGTAACTCTGTGAGATGAATGAACAGAACACTAAGCAGTTTCTCAGAAAGCTTCTTTCCAGATTTCATCTGAGGATATTTCCTTTTTCACCATAGCCCTCTATGGGCTTCCAAATATCACTTTGCCAATTCCACAAGAACTGTCTTAGGGAAAGGCTTCTTGAGGGGAAAGCTGTAACTCTGTGAGATGATTTCACAGAACACAAAGAAGTTTCTCAGAAAGCTTCCTTCTCTTTGTTATGGGAGGATATTTCCTTTGGCCCTATAGTCTTCAAAGGGATCGGAAATATCTGTTCTCAGATTCCACAGAAATAAGGCTAGCAAAGAGATCCACGAAATACAGATGTAACTCTGTGAGTGGAAGTCACACATCACAGAGCAGTTTCTCAGAAAGCTTCTTTCCAGATTTTATCTGAGGATATTTCCTTTTTCACCATAGCTCTCTATGGGCTTCCAAATATCACTTTGCCAATTCCACAAGAACTGTCTTAGCGAAAGGCTTCTTGAGGGGAAAGCTGTAACTCTGTGAGATGATTTCACAGAACACAAAGAAGTTTCTCAAAAAGCTTCTTTCTCTTTGTTATAGGAGTATATTTCCTTTGGCCCTTTAGTCTTCAAAGGGATCCGAAATATCTGTTCTCAGATTCCACAGAAATAAGGCTAGTAAAGACATCCACGAAATAGAGATGTAACTCTGTGAGATGAATGAACAGAACACTAAGCAGTTTCTCAGAAAGCTTCTTTACACATTTCATCTGAGGATATTTCCTTTTTCACCATAGCCCTCTATGGGCTTCCAAATATCACTTTGCCAATTCCACAAGAACTGTCTTAGCGAAAGGCTTCTTGAGGGGAAAGCTGTAACTCTGAGATGATTTCACAGAACACAAAGAAGTTTCTCAGAAAGCTTCCTTCTCTTTGTTATCGGAGGATTTTTCCTTTGTCCCTATAGTCTTCAAAGGGATCCGAAATATCTGTTCTCAGATTCCACAGAAATAAGGCTAGCAAAGAGATCCACGAAATACAGATGTAACTCTGTGAGTGGAAGGCACACATCACAGAGCAGTTTCTCAGAAAGCTTCTTTCCAGATTTCATCTGAGGATATTTCCTTTATCACCATAGCCCTCTATGGACTTCCAAATATCACTTTGCCAATTCCACAAGAACTGTCTTAGCGAAAGGCTTCCTGAGGGGAAAGCTGTAACTCTGTGAGATGATTTCACAGAACACAAAGAAGTTTCTCAGAAAGCTTCTTTCTTTTTGTTATCGCAGGATATTTCCTTTGGCCCTATAGTCCTCAAAGGGATCCGAAATATCTGTTCTCAGATTCCACAGAAATAAGGCTAGCAAAGAGATGCACGAAATACAGATTTAACTCTGTGAGTGGAAGTCACACATCACAGAGCAGTTTCTCAGAAAGCTTCTTTCCAGATTTCATCTGAGGATATTTCCTTTTTCACCATAGCCCTCTATGGGCTTCCAAATATCACTTTGCCAATTCCACAAGAACTGGCTTACCGAAAGGCTTCTTGAGGGGAAAGCTGTAACTCTGTGAGATGATTTCACAGAACACAAAGAAGTTTCTCAGAAAGCTTCTTTCTCTTTGTTATCGGAGGATATTTCCTTTGGCCCTATAGTCTTCAAAGGGATCCGAAATATCTGTTCTCAGATTCCACAGAAATAAGGCTAGCAAAGAGATCCACGAAATACAGATGTAACTCTGTGAGATGAATGAACAGAACACTAAGGAGTTTCTCAGAAAGCTTCTTTCCAGATTTCATCTGAGGATATTTCCTTTTTCACCATAGCCCTCTATGGGCTTCCAAATATCACTTTGCCAATTCCACAAGAACTGTCTTAGCGAAAGGCTTCTTGAGGGGAAAGCTGTAACTCTGTGAGATGATTTCACAGAACACAAAGAAGTTTCTCAGAAAGCTTCCTTCTCTCTGTTATCGGAGGATTTTTCCTTTGGCCCTATAGTCTTCAAAGGGATCCGAAATATCTGTTCTCAGATTCCACAGAAATAAGGCTAGCAAAGAGATCCACGAAATGCAGATGTAACTCTGTGAGTGGAAGGCACACATCACAGAGCAGTTTCTCAGAAAGCTTCTTTCCAGATTTCATCTGAGGATATTTCCTTTTTCACCATAGCCCTCTATGGGTTTCAAAATATCACTTTGCCAATTCCACAAAAACTGTCTTTCCGAAAGTCTTCTTGAGGGGAAAGCTGTAACTCTGTGAGATGATTTCACAGAACACAAAGAAGTTTCTCAGAAAGCTTCTTTCTCTTTGTTATCAGAGTATATTTTCTTTGGCCCTATAGTCTTCAAAGGTATCCGAAATATCTGTTCTCAGATTCCACAGGAATAAGGCTAGCAAAGAGATCCACGAAAAACAGATGTAACTCTGTGAGATGAATGAACAGAACACTAAGCAGTTTCTCAGAAAGCTTCTTTCCAGATTTCATCTGAGGATATTTCCTTTTTCACCATTGCCCTCTATGGGCTTCCAAATATCACTTTGCCAATTCCACAAGAACTGTCTTAGCGAAAGGCTTCTTGAGGGGAAAGCTGTAACTCTGTGAGATGATTTCACAGAACACAAAGAAGTTTCTCAGAAAGCTTCCTTCTCTTTGTTATGGGAGGATATTTCCTTTGGCCCTATAGTCTTGAAAGGGATCGGAAATATCTGTTCTCAGATTCCACAGAAATAAGGCTAGCAAAGAGATCCACGAAATACAGATGTAACTCTGTGAGTGGAAGTCACACATCACAGAGCAGTTTCTCAGAAAGCTTCTTTCCAGATTTTACCTGAGGATATTTCCTTTTTCACCATAGCTCTCTATGGGCTTCCAAATATCACTTTGCCAATTCCACAAGAACTGTCTTAGCGAAAGGCTTCTTGAGGGGAAAGCTGTAACTCTGTGAGATGATTTCACAGAACACAAAGAAGTTTCTCAAAAAGCTTCTTTCTCTTTTTTATAGGAGTATATTTCCTTTGGCCCTATAGTCTTCAAAGGGATCCGAAATATCTGTTCTCAGATTCCACAGAAATAAGGCTAGTAAAGAGATCCACGAAATAGAGATGTAACTCTGTGAGATGAATGAACAGAACACTAAGCAGTTTCTCAGAAAGCTTCTTTCCAGATTTCATCTGAGGATATTTCCTTTTTCACCATAGCCCTCTATGGGCTTCCAAATATCACTTTGCCAATTCCACAAGAACTGTCTAAGCGAAAGGCTTCTTGAGGGGAAGGCTGTAACTCTGAGATGATTTCACAGAACACAAAGAAGTTTCTCAGAAAGCTTCCTTCTCTTTGTTATCGGAGGATTTTTCCTTTGTCCCTATAGTCTTCAAAGGGATCCGAAATATCTGTTCTCAGATTCCACAGAAATAAGGCTAGCAAAGAGATCCACGAAATACAGATTTAACTCTGTGAGTGGAAGTCACACATCACAGAGCAGTTTCTCAGAAAGCTTCTTTCCAGATTTCATCTGAGGATATTTCCTTTTTCACCATAGCCCTCTATGGGCTTCCAAATATCACTTTGCCAATTCCACAAGAACTGGCTTACCGAAAGGCTTCTTGAGGGGAAAGCTGTAACTCTGTGAGATGATTTCACAGAACACAAAGAAGTTTCTCAGAAAGCTTCTTTCTCTTTGTTATCGGAGGATATTTCCTTTGGCCCTATAGTCTTCAAAGGGATCCGAAATATCTGTTCTCAGATTCCACAGAAATAAGGCTAGCAAAGAGATCCACGAAATACAGATGTAACTCTGTGAGATGAATGAACAGAACACTAAGGAGTTTCTCAGAAAGCTTCTTTCCAGATTTCATCTGAGGATATTTCCTTTTTCACCATAGCCCTCTATGGGCTTCCAAATATCACTTTGCCAATTCCACAAGAACTGTCTTAGCGAAAGGCTTCTTGAAGGGAAAGCTGTAACTCTGTGAGATGATTTCACAGAACACAAAGAAGTTTCTCAGAAAGCTTCCTTCTCTCTGTTATCGGAGGATTTTTCATTTGGCCCTATAGACTTCAAAGGGATCCGAAATATCTGTTCTCAGATTCCACAGAAATAAGGCTAGCAAAGAGATCCACGAAATGCAGATGTAACTCTGTGAGTGGAAGGCACACATCACAGAGCAGTTTCTCAGAAAGCTTCTTTCAAGATTTCATCTGAGGATATTTCCTTTTTCACCATAGCCCTCTATGGACTTCCAAATATCACTTTGCCAATTCCACAAGAACTGTCTTAGCGAAAGGCTTCTTGAGGGGAAAGCTGTAACTCTGTGAGATGATTTCACAGAACACAAAGAAGTTTCTCAGAAAGCTTCTTTCTCTTTGTTATCGCAGTATATTTCCTTTGGCCCTATAGACTTCAAAGGGATCCGAAATATCTGTTCTCAGATTCCACAGAAATAAGGCTGGCAAAGAGATCCACGAAATGCAGATTTAACTCTGTGAGTGGAAGTCGCACATCACAGAGCAGTTTCTCAGAAAGCTTCTTTCCAGATTTCATCTGAGGATATTTCCTTTTTCACCATAGCCCTCTATGGGCTTCCAAATATCACTTTGCCAATTCCACAAGAACTGTCTTAGCGAAAGGCTTCTTGAGGGGAAAGCTGTAACTCTGTGAGATGATTTCACAGAACACAAAGAAGTTTCTCAGAAAGCTTCCTTCTCTTTGTTATGGAGGATATTTCCTTTGGCCCTATAGTCTTCAAAGGGATCCGAAATATCTGTTCTCAGATTCCACAGAAATAAGGCAAGCAAAGAGATCCACGAAATACAGATGTAACTCTGTGAGTGAAAGTCACACATCACAGAGCAGTTTCTCAGAAAGCTTCTTTCCATATTTTATCTGAGGATATTTCCTTTTTCACCATAGCTCTCTATGGTCTTCCAAATATCACTTTGCCAATTCCACAAGAACTGTCTTAGCGAAAGGCTTCTTGAGGGGAAAGCTGTAACTCTGTGAGATGATTTCACAGAACACAAAGAAGTTTCTCAGAAAGCTTCTTTCTCTTTGTTATAGGAGGATATTTCCTTTGGCCCTATAGTCTTCAAAGGGATCCGAAATATCTGTTCTCAGATTCCACAGAAATAAGGCTAGCAAAGAGATCCACGAAATAGAGATGTAACTCTGTGAGATGAATGAACAGAACACTAAGCAGTTTCTCAGAAAGCTTCTTTCCAGATTTCATCTGAGTATATTTCCTTTTTCACCATAGCCCTCTATGGGCTTCCAAATATCACTTTGCCAATTCCACAAGAACTGTCTTAGCGAAAGGCTTCTTGAGGGGAAAGCTGTAACTCTGAGATGATTTCACAGAACACAAAGAATTTTCTCAGAAAGCTTCCTTCTCTTTGTTATCGGAGGATATTTCCTTTGGCCCTATAGTCTTCAAAGGGATCCGAAATATCTGTTCTCAGATTCCACAGAAATAAGGCTAGCAAAGAGATCCACGAAATGCAGATGTAACTCTGTGAGTGGAAGGCACACATCACAGAGCAGTTTCTCAGAAAGCTTCTTTCCAGATTTCATCTGAGGATATTTCCTTTTTCACCATAGCCCTCTATGGGCTTCCAAATATCACTTTGCCAATTCCACAAGAACTGTCTTAGCGAAAGGCTTCTTGAGGGGAAAGCTGTAACTCTGTGAGATGATTTCACAGAACTCAAAGAAGTTTCTCAGAAAGCTTCTTTCTCTTTGTTATCGCAGGATATTTCCTTTGGCCCTATAGTCTTCAAAGGGATCCGAAATATCTGTTCTCAGATTCCACAGAAATAAGGCTAGCAAAGAGATCCACGAAATACAGATGTAACTCTGTGAGTGGAAGTCACACATCACAGAGCAGTTTCTCAGAAAGCTTCTTTCCAGATTTCATCTGAGGATATTTCCTTTTTCACCATAGCCCTCTATGGGCTTCCAAATATCACTTTGCCAATTCCACAAGAACTGGCTTACCGAAAGGCTTCTTGAGGGGAAAGCTGTAACTCTGTGAGATGATTTCACAGAACACAAAGAAGTTTCTCAGAAAGCTTCTTTCTCTTTGTTATCGGAAGATATTTCCTTTGGCCCAATAGTCTTCAAAGGGATCCGAAATATCTGTTCTCAGATTCCACAGAAATAAGGCTAGCAAAGAGATCCACGAAATACAGATGTAACTCTTTGAGATGAATGAACAGAACACTAAGCAGTTTCTCAGAAAGCTTTTTTCCAGATTTCAACTGAGGATATTTCCTTTTTCACCATAGCCCTCTTTGGGCTTCCAAATATCACTTTGCCAATTCCACAACAACTGTCTTAGCGAAAGGCTTCTTGAGGGGAAAGCTGTAACTCTGTGAGATGATTTCACAGAACACAAAGAAGTTTCTCAGAAAGCTTCCTTCTCTTTGTTATCAAAGGATTTTTCCTTTGGCCCTATAGTCTTCAAAGGGATCCGAAATATCTGTTCTCAGATTCCACAGAAATAAGGCTAGCAAAGAGATCCACGAAATGCAGATGTAACTCTGTGAGTGGAAGGCACACATCACAGAGCAGTTTCTCAGAAAGCTTCTTTCCAGATTTCATCTGAGGATATTTCCTTTTTCACCATAGCCCTCTATGGACTTCCAAATATCACTTTGCCAATTCCACAAGAACTGTCTTAGCGAAAGTCTTCTTGAGTGGAAAGCTGTAACTCTGTGAGATGATTTCACAGAACACAAAGAAGTTTCTCATTAAGCTTCCTTCTCTTTGTTATCGGAGGATATTTCCTTTGGCCCTATAGTCTTCTAAGGGATCCGAAATATCTGTTCTCAGATTCCACAGAAATAAGGCTAGCAAAGAGATCCACGAAATACAGATGTAACTCTGTGAGTGGAAGTCACACATCACAGAGCAGTTTCTCAGAAAGCTTCTTTCCAGATATCATCTGAGGATATTTCCTTTTTCACCATAGCCCTCTATGGGCTTCCATATATCACTTTGCCAATTCCACAAGAACTTGCTTACCGAAAGGCTTCTTGAGGGGAAAGCTGTAACTCTGTGAGATGATTTCACAGAACACAAAGAAGTTTCTCAGAAAGCTTCTTTCTCTTTGTTATCGGAGGATATTTCCTTTGGCCCTATAGTCTTCAAAGGGATCCGAAATATCTATTCTCAGATTACACAGAAATAAGGCTAGCAAAGAGATCCACGAAATACAGATGTAACTCTGTGAGATGAATGAACAGAACACTAAGCAGTTTCTCAGAAAGCTTCTTTCCAGATTTCATCTGAGGATATTTCCTTTTTCACCATAGCCCTCTATGGGCTTCCAAATACCACTTTGCCAATTCCACAAGAACTGTCTTAGCGAAAGGCTTCTTGAGGGGAAAGCTGTAACTCTGTGAGATGATTTCACAGAAGACAAAGAAGTTTCTCAGAAAGCTTCCTTCTCTTTGTTATCGGAGGATATTTCCTTTGGCCCTATAGTCTTCAAAGGGATCCGAAATATCTGTTTCTCAGATTCCACAGAAATAAGGCTAGCAAAGAGATCCACGAAATCCAGATGTAACTCTGTGAGTGGAAGTCACACATCACAGAGCAGTTTCTCAGAAAGCTTCTTTCCAGATTTCATCTGAGGATATTTCCTTTTTCACCATAGCCCTCTATGGGTTTCAAAATATCACTTTGCCAATTCCACAAAAACTGTCTTTCCGAAAGGCTTCTTGAAGGGAAAGCTGTAACTCTGTGAGATGATTTCACAGAACACAAAGAAGTTTCTCAGAAAGCTTCTTTCTTTTTGTTATCAGAGTATATTTTCTTTGGCCCTATAGTCTTCAAAGGTATCCGAAATATCTGTTCTCAGATTCCACAGAAATAAGGCTAGCAAAGAGATCCACGAAATACAGATGTAACTCTGTGAGATGAATGAACAGAACACTAAGCAGTTTCTCAGAAAGCTTCTTTCCAGATTTCATCTGAGGATATTTCCTTTTTCACCATAGCCCTCTATGGGCTTCCAAATATCACTTTGCCAATTCCACAAGAACTGTCTTAGGGAAAGGCTTCTTGAGGGGAAAGCTGTAACTCTGTGAGATGATTTCACAGAACACAAAGAAGTTTCTCAGAAAGCTTCCTTCTCTTTGTTATGGGAGGATATTTCCTTTGGCCCTATAGTCTTCAAAGGGATCGGAAATATCTGTTCTCAGATTCCACAGAAATAAGGCTAGCAAAGAGATCCACGAAATACAGATGTAACTCTGTGAGTGGAAGTCACACATCACAGAGCAGTTTCTCAGAAAGCTTCTTTCCAGATTTTATCTGAGGATATTTCCTTTTTCACCATAGCTCTCTATGGGCTTCCAAATATCACTTTGCCAATTCCACAAGAACTGTCTTAGCGAAAGGCTTCTTGAGGGGAAAGCTGTAACTCTGTGAGATGATTTCACAGAACACAAAGAAGTTTCTCAAAAAGCTTCTTTCTCTTTGTTATAGGAGTATATTTCCTTTGGCCCTTTAGTCTTCAAAGGGATCCGAAATATCTGTTCTCAGATTCCACAGAAATAAGGCTAGTAAAGACATCCACGAAATAGAGATGTAACTCTGTGAGATGAATGAACAGAACACTAAGCAGTTTCTCAGAAAGCTTCTTTACACATTTCATCTGAGGATATTTCCTTTTTCACCATAGCCCTCTATGGGCTTCCAAATATCACTTTGCCAATTCCACAAGAACTGTCTTAGCGAAAGGCTTCTTGAGGGGAAAGCTGTAACTCTGAGATGATTTCACAGAACACAAAGAAGTTTCTCAGAAAGCTTCCTTCTCTTTGTTATCGGAGGATTTTTCCTTTGTCCCTATAGTCTTCAAAGGGATCCGAAATATCTGTTCTCAGATTCCACAGAAATAAGGCTAGCAAAGAGATCCACGAAATACAGATGTAACTCTGTGAGTGGAAGGCACACATCACAGAGCAGTTTCTCAGAAAGCTTCTTTCCAGATTTCATCTGAGGATATTTCCTTTATCACCATAGCCCTCTATGGACTTCCAAATATCACTTTGCCAATTCCACAAGAACTGTCTTAGCGAAAGGCTTCCTGAGGGGAAAGCTGTAACTCTGTGAGATGATTTCACAGAACACAAAGAAGTTTCTCAGAAAGCTTCTTTCTTTTTGTTATCGCAGGATATTTCCTTTGGCCCTATAGTCCTCAAAGGGATCCGAAATATCTGTTCTCAGATTCCACAGAAATAAGGCTAGCAAAGAGATGCACGAAATACAGATTTAACTCTGTGAGTGGAAGTCACACATCACAGAGCAGTTTCTCAGAAAGCTTCTTTCCAGATTTCATCTGAGGATATTTCCTTTTTCACCATAGCCCTCTATGGGCTTCCAAATATCACTTTGCCAATTCCACAAGAACTGGCTTACCGAAAGGCTTCTTGAGGGGAAAGCTGTAACTCTGTGAGATGATTTCACAGAACACAAAGAAGTTTCTCAGAAAGCTTCTTTCTCTTTGTTATCGGAGGATATTTCCTTTGGCCCTATAGTCTTCAAAGGGATCCGAAATATCTGTTCTCAGATTCCACAGAAATAAGGCTAGCAAAGAGATCCACGAAATACAGATGTAACTCTGTGAGATGAATGAACAGAACACTAAGGAGTTTCTCAGAAAGCTTCTTTCCAGATTTCATCTGAGGATATTTCCTTTTTCACCATAGCCCTCTATGGGCTTCCAAATATCACTTTGCCAATTCCACAAGAACTGTCTTAGCGAAAGGCTTCTTGAGGGGAAAGCTGTAACTCTGTGAGATGATTTCACAGAACACAAAGAAGTTTCTCAGAAAGCTTCCTTCTCTCTGTTATCGGAGGATTTTTCCTTTGGCCCTATAGTCTTCAAAGGGATCCGAAATATCTGTTCTCAGATTCCACAGAAATAAGGCTAGCAAAGAGATCCACGAAATGCAGATGTAACTCTGTGAGTGGAAGGCACACATCACAGAGCAGTTTCTCAGAAAGCTTCTTTCCAGATTTCATCTGAGGATATTTCCTTTTTCACCATAGCCCTCTATGGGTTTCAAAATATCACTTTGCCAATTCCACAAAAACTGTCTTTCCGAAAGGCTTCTTGAGGGGAAAGCTGTAACTCTGTGAGATGATTTCACAGAACACAAAGAAGTTTCTCAGAAAGCTTCTTTCTCTTTGTTATCAGAGTATATTTTCTTTGGCCCTATAGTCTTCAAAGGTATCCGAAATATCTGTTCTCAGATTCCACAGGAATAAGGCTAGCAAAGAGATCCACGAAATACAGATGTAACTCTGTGAGATGAATGAACAGAACACTAAGCAGTTTCTCAGAAAGCTTCTTTCCAGATTTCATCTGAGGATATTTCCTTTTTCACCATAGCCCTCTATGGGCTTCCAAATATCACTTTGCCAATTCCACAAGAACTGTCTTAGCGAAAGGCTTCTTGAGGGGAAAGCTGTAACTCTGTGAGATGATTTCACAGAACACAAAGAAGTTTCTCAGAAAGCTTCCTTCTCTTTGTTATGGGAGGATATTTCCTTTGGCCCTATAGTCTTGAAAGGGATCGGAAATATCTGTTCTCAGATTCCACAGAAATAAGGCTAGCAAAGAGATCCACGAAATACAGATGTAACTCTGTGAGTGGAAGTCACACATCACAGAGCAGTTTCTCAGAAAGCTTCTTTCCAGATTTTATCTGAGGATATTTCCTTTTTCACCATAGCTCTCTATGGGCTTCCAAATATCACTTTGCCAATTCCACAAGAACTGTCTTAGCGAAAGGCTTCTTGAGGGGAAAGCTGTAACTCTGTGAGATGATTTCACAGAACACAAAGAAGTTTCTCAAAAAGCTTCTTTCTCTTTTTTATAGGAGTATATTTCCTTTGGCCCTATAGTCTTCAAAGGGATCCGAAATATCTGTTCTCAGATTCCACAGAAATAAGGCTATTAAAGAGATCCACGAAATAGAGATGTAACTCTGTGAGATGAATGAACAGAACACTAAGCAGTTTCTCAGAAAGCTTCTTTCCAGATTTCATCTGAGGATATTTCCTTTTTCACCATAGCCCTCTATGGGCTTCCAAATATCACTTTGCCAATTCCACAAGAACTGTCTAAGCGAAAGGCTTCTTGAGGGGAAGGCTGTAACTCTGAGATGATTTCACAGAACACAAAGAAGTTTCTCAGAAAGCTTCCTTCTCTTTGTTATCGGAGGATTTTTCCTTTGTCCCTATAGTCTTCAAAGGGATCCGAAATATCTGTTCTCAGATTCCACAGAAATAAGGCTAGCAAAGAGATCCACGAAATACAGATTTAACTCTGTGAGTGGAAGTCACACATCACAGAGCAGTTTCTCAGAAAGCTTCTTTCCAGATTTCATCTGAGGATATTTCCTTTTTCACCATAGCCCTCTAAGGGCTTCCAAATATCACTTTGCCAATTCCACAAGAACTGGCTTACCGAAAGGCTTCTTGAGGGGAAAGCTGTAACTCTGTGAGATGATTTCACAGAACACAAAGAAGTTTCTCAGAAAGCTTCTTTCTCTTTGTTATCGGAGGTTATTTCCTTTGGCCCTATAGTCTTCAAAGGGATCCGAAATATCTGTTCTCAGATTCCACAGAAATAAGGCTAGCAAAGAGATCCACGAAATACAGATGTAACTCTGTGAGATGAATGAACAGAACACTAAGGAGTTTCTCAGAAAGCTTCTTTCCAGATTTCATCTGAGGATATTTCCTTTTTCACCATAGCCCTCTATGGGCTTCCAAATATCACTTTGCCAATTCCACAAGAACTGTCTTAGCGAAAGGCTTCTTGAAGGGAAAGCTGTAACTCTGTGAGATGATTTCACAGAACACAAAGAAGTTTCTCAGAAAGCTTCCTTCTCTCTGTTATCGGAGGATTTTTCCTTTGGCCCTATAGACTTCAAAGGGATCCGAAATATCTGTTCTCAGATTCCACAGAAATAAGGCTAGCAAAGAGATCCACGAAATGCAGATGTAACTCTGTGAGTGGAAGGCACACATCACAGAGCAGTTTCTCAGAAAGCTTCTTTCAAGATTTCATCTGAGGATATTTCCTTTTTCACCATAGCCCTCTATGGACTTCCAAATATCACTTTGCCAATTCCACAAGAACTGTCTTAGCGAAAGGCTTCTTGAGGGGAAAGCTGTAACTCTGTGAGATGATTTCACAGAACACAAAGAAGTTTCTCAGAAAGCTTCTTTCTCTTTGTTATCGCAGTATATTTCCTTTGGCCCTATAGACTTCAAAGGGATCCGAAATATCTGTTCTCAGATTCCACAGAAATAAGGCTGGCAAAGAGATCCACGAAATGCAGATTTAACTCTGTGAGTGGAAGTCGCACATCACAGAGCAGTTTCTCAGAAAGCTTCTTTCCAGATTTCATCTGAGGATATTTCCTTTTTCACCATAGCCCTCTATGGGCTTCCAAATATCACTTTGCCAATTCCACAAGAACTGGCTTACCGAAAGGCTTCTTGAGGGGAAAGCTGTAACTCTGTGAGATGATTTCACAGAACACAAAGAAGTTTCTCAGAAAGCTTCTTTCTCTTTGTTATCGGAGGATATTTCCTTTGGCCCTATAGTCTTCAAAGGGATCCGAAATATCTGTTCTCAGATTCCATAGAAATAAGGCTAGCAAAGAGATCCACGAAATACAGATTTAACTCTGTGAGATGAATTAACAGTACACTAAGGAGTTTCTCAGAAAGCTTATTTCCAGATTTCATCTGAGGTATTTCCTTTTTCACCATAGCCCTCTATGGGCTTCCAAATATCACTTTGCCAATTCCACAAGAACTGTCTTAGCGAAAGGCTTCTTGAGGGGAAAGCTGTAACTCTGTGAGATGATTTCACAGAACACAAAGAAGTTTCTCAGAAAGCTTCCTTCTCTTTGTTATGGAGGATATTTCCTTTGGCCCTATAGTCTTCAAAGGGATCCGAAATATCTGTTCTCAGATTCCACAGAAATAAGGCAAGCAAAGAGATCCACGAAATACAGATGTAACTCTGTGAGTGAAAGTCACACATCACAGAGCAGTTTCTCAGAAAGCTTCTTTCCATATTTTATCTGAGGATATTTCCTTTTTCACCATATCTCTCTGTGGTCTTCCAAATATCACTTTGCCAATTCCACAAGAACTGTCTTAGCGAAAGGCTTCTTGAGGGGAAAGCTGTAACTCTGTGAGATGATTTCACAGAACACAAAGAAGTTTCTCAGAAAGCTTCTTTCTCTTTGTTATAGGAGGATATTTCCTTTGGCCCTATAGTCTTCAAAGGGATCCGAAATATCTGTTCTCAGATTCCACAGAAATAAGGCTAGCAAAGAGATCCACGAAATAGAGATGTAACTCTGTGAGATGAATGAACAGAACACTAAGCAGTTTCTCAGAAAGCTTCTTTCCAGATTTCATCTGAGTATATTTCCTTTTTCACCATAGCCCTCTATGGGCTTCCAAATATCACTTTGCCAATTCCACAAGAACTGTCTTAGCGAAAGGCTTCTTGAGGGGAAAGCTGTAACTCTGAGATGATTTCACAGAACACAAAGAATTTTCTCAGAAAGCTTCCTTCTCTTTGTTATCGGAGGATATTTCCTTTGGCCCTATAGTCTTCAAAGGGATCCGAAATATCTGTTCTCAGATTCCACAGAAATAAGGCTAACAAAGAGATCCACGAAATGCAGATGTAACTCTGTGAGTGGAAGGCACACATCACAGAGCAGTTTCTCAGAAAGCTTCTTTCCAGATTTCATCTGAGGATATTTCCTTTTTCACCATAGCCCTCTATGGGCTTCCAAATATCACTTTGCCAATTCCACAAGAACTGTCTTAGCGAAAGGCTTCTTGAGGGGAAAGCTGTAACTCTGTGAGATGATTTCACAGAACTCAAAGAAGTTTCTCAGAAAGCTTCTTTCTCTTTGTTATCGCAGGATATTTCCTTTGGCCCTATAGTCTTCAAAGGGATCCGAAATATCTGTTCTCAGATTCCACAGAAATAAGGCTAGCAAAGAGATCCACGAAATACAGATGTAACTCTGTGAGTGGAAGTCACACATCACAGAGCAGTTTCTCAGAAAGCTTCTTTCCAGATTTCATCTGAGGATATTTCCTTTTTCACCATAGCCCTCTATGGGCTTCCAAATATCACTTTGCCAATTCCACAAGAACTGGCTAACCGAAAGGCTTCTTGAGGGGAAAGCTGTAACTCTGTGAGATGATTTCACAGAACACAAAGAAGTTTCTCAGAAAGCTTCTTTCTCTTTGTTATCGGAAGATATTTCCTTTGGCCCAATAGTCTTCAAAGGGATCCGAAATATCTGTTCTCAGATTCCACAGAAATAAGGCTAGCAAAGAGATCCACGAAATACAGATGTAACTCTGTGAGTGGAAGTCACACATCACAGAGCAGTTTCTCAGAAAGCTTCTTTCCAGATATCATCTGAGGATATTTCCTTTTTCACCATAGCCCTCTAGGGCTTCCATATATCACTTTGCCAATTCCACAAGAACTTGCTTACCGAAAGGCTTCTTGAGGGGAAAGCTGTAACTCTGTGAGATGATTTCACAGAACACAAAGAAGTTTCTCAGAAAGCTTCTTTCTCTTTGTTATCGGAGGATATTTCCTTTGGCCCTATAGTCTTCAAAGGGATCCGAAATATCTATTCTCAGATTACACAGAAATAAGGCTAGCAAAGAGATCCACGAAATACAGATGTAACTCTGTGAGATGAATGAACAGAACACTAAGCAGTTTCTCAGAAAGCTTCTTTCCAGATTTCATCTGAGGATATTTCCTTTTTCACCATAGCCCTCTATGGGCTTCCAAATACCACTTTGCCAATTCCACAAGAACTGTCTTAGCGAAAGGCTTCTTGAGGGGAAAGCTGTAACTCTGTGAGATGATTTCACAGAAGACAAAGAAGTTTCTCAGAAAGCTTCCTTCTCTTTGTTATCGGAGGATATTTCCTTTGGCCCTATAGTCTTCAAAGGGATCCGAAATATCTGTTTCTCAGATTCCACAGAAATAAGGCTAGCAAAGAGATCCACGAAATACAGATGTAACTCTGTGAGTGGAAGTCACACATCACAGAGCAGTTTCTCAGAAAGCTTCTTTCCAGATTTCATCTGAGTATATTTCCTTTTTCACCATAGCCCTCTATGGGTTTCAAAATATCACTTTGCCAATTCCACAAAAACTGTCTTTCCGAAAGGCTTCTTGAAGGGAAAGCTGTAACTCTGTGAGATGATTTCACAGAACACAAAGAAGTTTCTCAGAAAGCTTCTTTCTCTTTGTTATCAGAGTATATTTTCTTTGGCCCTATAGTCTTCAAAGGTATCCGAAATATCTGTTCTCAGATTCCACAGAAATAAGGCTAGCAAAGAGATCCACGAAATACAGATGTAACTCTGTGAGATGAATGAACAGAACACTAAGCAGTTTCTCAGAAAGCTTCTTTCCAGATTTCATCTGAGGATATTTCCTTTTTCACCATAGCCCTCTATGGGCTTCCAAATATCACTTTGCCAATTCCACAAGAACTGTCTTAGGGAAAGGCTTCTTGAGGGGAAAGCTGTAACTCTGTGAGATGATTTCACAGAACACAAAGAAGTTTCTCAGAAAGCTTCCTTCTCTTTGTTATGGGAGGATATTTCCTTTGGCCCTATAGTCTTCAAAGGGATCGGAAATATCTGTTCTCAGATTCCACAGAAATAAGGCTAGCAAAGAGATCCACGAAATACAGATGTAACTCTGTGAGTGGAAGTCACACATCACAGAGCAGTTTCTCAGAAAGCTTCTTTCCAGATTTTATCTGAGGATATTTCCTTTTTCACCATAGCTCTCTATGGGCTTCCAAATATCACTTTGCCAATTCCACAAGAACTGTCTTAGCGAAAGGCTTCTTGAGGGGAAAGCTGTAACTCTGTGAGATGATTTCACAGAACACAAAGAAGTTTCTCAAAAAGCTTCTTTCTCTTTGTTATAGGAGTATATTTCCTTTGGCCCTTTAGTCTTCAAAGGGATCCGAAATATCTGTTCTCAGATTACACAGAAATAAGGCTAGTAAAGACATCCACGAAATAGAGATGTAACTCTGTGAGATGAATGAACAGAACACTAAGCAGTTTCTCAGAAAGCTTCTTTCCAGATTTCATCTGTGGATATTTCCTTTTTCACCATAGCCCCCTATGGGCTTCCAAATATCACTTTGCCAATTCCACAAGAACTGTCTTAGTGAAAGGCTTCTTGAGGGGAAAGCTGTAACTCTGAGATGATTTCACAGAACACAAAGAAGTTTCTCAGAAAGCTTCCTTCTCTTTGTTATCGGAGGATTTTTCCTTTGTCCCTATAGTCTTCAAAGGGATCCGAAATATCTGTTCTCAGATTCCACAGAAATAAGGCTAGCAAAGAGATCCACGAAATACAGATGTAACTCTGTGAGTGGAAGGCACACATCACAGAGCAGTTTCTCAGAAAGCTTCTTTCCAGATTTCATCTGAGGATATTTCCTTTATCACCATAGCCCTCTATGGACTTCCAAATATCACTTTGCCAATTCCACAAGAACTGTCTTAGCGAAAGGCTTCCTGAGGGGAAAGCTGTAACTCTGTGAGATGATTTCACAGAACACAAAGAAGTTTCTCAGAAAGCTTCTTTCTTTTTGTTATCGCAGGATATTTCCTTTGGCCCTATAGTCCTCAAAGGGATCCGAAATATCTGTTCTCAGATTCCACAGAAATAAGGCTAGCAAAGAGATGCACGAAATACAGATTTAACTCTGTGAGTGGAAGTCACACATCACAGAGCAGTTTCTCAGAAAGCTTCTTTCCAGATTTCATCTGAGGATATTTCCTTTTTCACCATAGCCCTCTATGGGCTTCCAAATATCACTTTGCCAATTCCACAAGAACTGGCTTACCGAAAGGCTTCTTGAGGGGAAAGCTGTAACTCTGTGAGATGATTTCACAGAACACAAAGAAGTTTCTCAGAAAGCTTCTTTCTCTTTGTTATCGGAGGATATTTCCTTTGGCCCTATAGTCTTCAAAGGGATCCGAAATATCTGTTCTCAGATTCCACAGAAATAAGGCTAGCAAAGAGATCCACGAAATACAGATGTAACTCTGTGAGATGAATGAACAGAACACTAAGGAGTTTCTCAGAAAGCTTCTTTCCAGATTTCATCTGAGGATATTTCCTTTTTCACCATAGCCCTCTATGGGCTTCCAAATATCACTTTGCCAATTCCACAAGAACTGTCTTAGCGAAAGGCTTCTTGAGGGGAAAGCTGTAACTCTGTGAGATGATTTCACAGAACACAAAGAAGTTTCTCAGAAAGCTTCCTTCTCTCTGTTATCGGAGGATTTTTCCTTTGGCCCTATAGTCTTCAAAGGGATCCGAAATATCTGTTCTCAGATTCCACAGAAATAAGGCTAGCAAAGAGATCCACGAAATGCAGATGTAACTCTGTGAGTGGAAGGCACACATCACAGAGCAGTTTCTCAGAAAGCTTCTTTCCAGATTTCATCTGAGGATATTTCCTTTTTCACCATAGCCCTCTATGGACTTCCAAATATCACTTTGCCAATTCCACAAGAACTGTCTTAGCGAAAGGCTTCTTGAGGGGAAAGCTGTAACTCTGTGAGATGATTTCACAGAACACAAAGAAGTTTCTCAGAAAGCTTCTTTCTCTTTGTTATCGCAGGATATTTCCTTTGGCCCTATAGTCTTCAAAGGGATCCGAAATATCTGTTCTCAGATTCCACAGAAATAAGGCTAGCAAAGAGATCCACGAAATGCAGATTTAACTCTGTGAGTGGAAGTCGCACATCACAGAGCAGTTTCTCAGAAAGCTTCTTTCCAGATTTCATCTGAGGATATTTCCTTTTTCACCATAGCCCTCTATGGGCTTCCAAATATCACTTTGCCAATTCCACAAGAACTGGCTTACCGAAAGGCTTCTTGAGGGGAAAGCTGTAACTCTGTGAGATGATTTCACAGAACACAAAGAAGTTTCTCAGAAAGCTTCTTTCTCTTTGTTATCGGAGGATATTTCCTTTGGCCCTATAGTCTTCAAAGGGATCCGAAATATCTGTTCTCAGATTCCATAGAAATAAGGCTAGCAAAGAGATCCACGAAATACAGATGTAACTCTGTGAGATGAATTAACAGTACACTAAGGAGTTTCTCAGAAAGCTTATTTCCAGATTTCATCTGAGGATATTTCCTTTTTCACCATAGCCCTCTATGGGCTTCCAAATATCACTTTGCCAATTCCACAAGAACTGTCTTAGCGAAAGGCTTCTTGAGGGGAAAGCTGTAACTCTGTGAGATGATTTCACAGAACACAAAGAAGTTTCTCAGAAAGCTTCCTTCTCTTTGTTATGGGAGGATATTTCCTTTGGCCCTATAGTCTTCAAAGGGATCCGAAATATCTGTTCTCAGATTCCACAGAAATAAGGCAAGCAAAGAGATCCACGAAATACAGATGTAACACTGTGAGTGGAAGTCACACATCACAGAGCAGTTTCTCAGAAAGCTTCTTTCCAGATTTTATCTGAGGATATTTCCTTTTTCACCATAGCTCTCTATGGGCTTCCAAATATCACTTTGCCAATTCCACAAGAACTGTCTTAGCGAAAGGCTTCTTGAGGGGAAAGCTGTAACTCTGTGAGATGATTTCACAGAACACAAAGAAGTTTCTCAGAAAGCTTCTTTCTCTTTGTTATAGGAGGATATTTCCTTTGGCCCTATAGTCTTCAAAGGGATCCGAAATATCTGTTCTCAGATTCCACAGAAATAAGGCTAGCAAAGAGATCCACGAAATAGAGATGTAACTCTGTGAGATGAATGAACAGAACACTAAGCAGTTTCTCAGAAAGCTTCTTTCCAGATTTCATCTGAGGATATTTCCTTTTTCACCATAGCCCTCTATGGGCTTCCAAATATCACTTTGCCAATTCCACAAGAACTGTGTTAGCGAAAGGCTTCTTGAGGGGAAAGCTGTAACTCTGTGAGATGATTTCACAGAACACAAAGAAGTTTCTCAGAAAGCTTCCTTCTCTTTGTTATGGGAGGATATTTCCTTTGGCCCTATAGTCTTCAAAGGGATCGGAAATATCTGTTCTCAGATTCCACAGAAATAAGGCTAGCAAAGAGATCCACGAAATACAGATGTAACTCTGTGAGTGGAAGTCACACATCACAGAGCAGTTTCTCAGAAAGCTTCTTTCCAGATTTTATCTGAGGATATTTCCTTTTTCACCATAGCTCTCTATGGGCTTCCAAATATCACTTTGCCAATTCCACAAGAACTGTCTTAGCGAAAGGCTTCTTGAGGGGAAAGCTGTAACTCTGTGAGATGATTTCACAGAACACAAAGAAGTTTCTCAAAAAGCTTCTTTCTCTTTGTTATAGGAGTATATTTCCTTTGGCCCTTTAGTCTTCAAAGGGATCCGAAATATCTGTTCTCAGATTCCACAGAAATAAGGCTAGTAAAGACATCCACGAAATAGAGATGTAACTCTGTGAGATGAATGAACAGAACACTAAGCAGTTTCTCAGAAAGCTTCTTTACACATTTCATCTGAGGATATTTCCTTTTTCACCATAGCCCTCTATGGGCTTCCAAATATCACTTTGCCAATTCCACAAGAACTGTCTTAGCGAAAAGCTTCTTGAGGGGAAAGCTGTAACTCTGAGATGATTTCACAGAACACAAAGAAGTTTCTCAGAAAGCTTCCTTCTCTTTGTTATCGGAGGATTTTTCCTTTGTCCCTATAGTCTTCAAAGGGATCCGAAATATCTGTTCTCAGATTCCACAGAAATAAGGCTAGCAAAGAGATCCACGAAATACAGATGTAACTCTGTGAGTGGAAGGCACACATCACAGAGCAGTTTCTCAGAAAGCTTCTTTCCAGATTTCATCTGAGGATATTTCCTTTATCACCATAGCCCTCTATGGACTTCCAAATATCACTTTGCCAATTCCACAAGAACTGTCTTAGCGAAAGGCTTCCTGAGGGGAAAGCTGTAACTCTGTGAGATGATTTCACAGAACACAAAGAAGTTTCTCAGAAAGCTTCTTTCTTTTTGTTATCGCAGGATATTTCCTTTGGCCCTATAGTCCTCAAAGGGATCCGAAATATCTGTTCTCAGATTCCACAGAAATAAGGCTAGCAAAGAGATGCACGAAATACAGATTTAACTCTGTGAGTGGAAGTCACACATCACAGAGCAGTTTCTCAGAAAGCTTCTTTCCAGATTTCATCTGAGGATATTTCCTTTTTCACCATAGCCCTCTATGGGCTTCCAAATATCACTTTGCCAATTCCACAAGAACTGGCTTACCGAAAGGCTTCTTGAGGGGAAAGCTGTAACTCTGTGAGATGATTTCACAGAACACAAAGAAGTTTCTCAGAAAGCTTCTTTCTCTTTGTTATCGGAGGATATTTCCTTTGGCCCTATAGTCTTCAAAGGGATCCGAAATATCTGTTCTCAGATTCCACAGAAATAAGGCTAGCAAAGAGATCCACGAAATACAGATGTAACTCTGTGAGATGAATGAACAGAACACTAAGGAGTTTCTCAGAAAGCTTCTTTCCAGATTTCATCTGAGGATATTTCCTTTTTCACCATAGCCCTCTATGGGCTTCCAA
The DNA here is from genome assembly GCF_043159975.1 of Macaca nemestrina. NCBI lineage: Eukaryota > Metazoa > Chordata > Mammalia > Primates > Cercopithecidae > Macaca > Macaca nemestrina. Next base: position 108,461,247 of record NC_092132.1, read on the forward strand.
ATATCACTTTGCCAATTCCACAAGAACTGTCTTAGCGAAAGGCTTCTTGAGGGGAAAGCTGTAACTCTGTGAGATGATTTCACAGAACACAAAGAAGTTTCTCAGAAAGCTTCCTTCTCTCTGTTATCGGAGGATTTTTCCTTTGGCCCTATAGTCTTCAAAGGGATCCGAAATATCTGTTCTCAGATTCCACAGAAATAAGGCTAGCAAAGAGATCCACGAAATGCAGATGTAACTCTGTGAGTGGAAGGCACACATCACAGAGCAGTTTCTCAGAAAGCTTCTTTCCAGATTTCATCTGAGGATATTTCCTTTTTCACCATAGCCCTCTATGGACTTCCAAATATCACTTTGCCAATTCCACAAGAACTGTCTTAGCGAAAGGCTTCTTGAGGGGAAAGCTGTAACTCTGTGAGATGATTTCACAGAACACAAAGAAGTTTCTCAGAAAGCTTCTTTCTCTTTGTTATCGCAGGATATTTCCTTTGGCCCTATAGTCTTCAAAGGGATCCGAAATATCTGTTCTCAGATTCCACAGAAATAAGGCTAGCAAAGAGATCCACGAAATGCAGATTTAACTCTGTGAGTGGAAGTCGCACATCACAGAGCAGTTTCTCAGAAAGCTTCTTTCCAGATTTCATCTGAGGATATTTCCTTTTTCACCATAGCCCTCTATGGGCTTCCAAATATCACTTTGCCAATTCCACAAGAACTGGCTTACCGAAAGGCTTCTTGAGGGGAAAGCTGTAACTCTGTGAGATGATTTCACAGAACACAAAGAAGTTTCTCAGAAAGCTTCTTTCTCTTTGTTATCGGAGGATATTTCCTTTGGCCCTATAGTCTTCAAAGGGATCCGAAATATCTGTTCTCAGATTCCATAGAAATAAGGCTAGCAAAGAGATCCACGAAATACAGATGTAACTCTGTGAGATGAATTAACAGTACACTAAGGAGTTTCTCAGAAAGCTTATTTCCAGATTTCATCTGAGGATATTTCCTTTTTCACCATAGCCCTCTATGGGCTTCCAAATATCACTTTGCCAATTCCACAAGAACTGTCTTAGCGAAAGGCTTCTTGAGGGGAAAGCTGTAACTCTGTGAGATGATTTCACAGAACACAAAGAAGTTTCTCAGAAAGCTTCCTTCTCTTTGTTATGGGAGGATATTTCCTTTGGCCCTATAGTCTTCAAAGGGATCCGAAATATCTGTTCTCAGATTCCACAGAAATAAGGCAAGCAAAGAGATCCACGAAATACAGATGTAACACTGTGAGTGGAAGTCACACATCACAGAGCAGTTTCTCAGAAAGCTTCTTTCCAGATTTTATCTGAGGATATTTCCTTTTTCACCATAGCTCTCTATGGGCTTCCAAATATCACTTTGCCAATTCCACAAGAACTGTCTTAGCGAAAGGCTTCTTGAGGGGAAAGCTGTAACTCTGTGAGATGATTTCACAGAACACAAAGAAGTTTCTCAGAAAGCTTCTTTCTCTTTGTTATAGGAGGATATTTCCTTTGGCCCTATAGTCTTCAAAGGGATCCGAAATATCTGTTCTCAGATTCCACAGAAATAAGGCTAGCAAAGAGATCCACGAAATAGAGATGTAACTCTGTGAGATGAATGAACAGAACACTAAGCAGTTTCTCAGAAAGCTTCTTTCCAGATTTCATCTGAGGATATTTCCTTTTTCACCATAGCCCTCTATGGGCTTCCAAATATCACTTTGCCAATTCCACAAGAACTGTCTTAGCGAAAGGCTTCTTGAGGGGAAAGCTGTAACTCTGTGAGATGATTTCACAGAACACAAAGAAGTTTCTCAGAAAGCTTCTTTCTCTTTGTTATCGGAGGATATTTCCTTTGTCCCTATAGTCTTCAAAGGGATCCGATATATCTGTTCTTAGGTTCCACAGAAATAAGGCTAGCAAAGAGATCTACGAAATACCGATGTAACTCTGTGAGATGAATGAACAGAACACTAAGCAGTTTCTCAGAAAGCTTCTTTCCAGATTTCATCTGAGGATATTTTCTTCTTCACCGTAGACCTCTATGGGCTTCCAAATATCACTTTGCCAATTCCACAAGAACTGTCTTAGCGAAAGGCTTCTTGAGGGGAAAGCTGTAACTCTCTGAGATGATTTCACAGAACACAAAGAAGTTTCTCAGAAAGCTTCCTTCTCTTTGTTATCGGAGGATATTTCCTTTGGCCCTATAGTCTTCAAAGGGATCCGAAATATCTGTTCTCAGATTCCAGAGAAATAAGGCTAGCAAAGAGATCCACGAAATACAGATGTAACTCTGTGAGTGGAAGTCACACATCACAGAGCAGTTTCTCAGAAAGCTTCTTTCCAGATTTCATCTGAGGATATTTCCTTTTTCACCATAGCCCTCTATGGGCTTCCAAATATCACTTTGCCAATTCCACAAGAACTGTCTTAGCGAAAGGCTTCTTGAGGGGAAAGCTGTAACTCTGTGAGATGATTTCAGAGAACACAAAGAAGTTTCTCAGAAAGCTTCTTTCTCTTTGTTATCGGAGGATATTTCCTTTGGCCCTATAGTCTTCAAAGGGATCCGAAATATCTGTTCTCAGATTCCACAGAAATAAGGCTAGCAAAGAGATCCACGAAATACAGATGTAACTCTGCGAGTGGAAGTCACATCACAGAGCAGTTTCTCAGAAAGCTTCTTTCCAGATTTCATCTGAGGATATTTCCTTTTTCACCATAGCCATCTATGGGCTTCCAAATATCACTTTGCCAATTCCACAAGAACTGTCTTAGCGAAAGTTTTCTTGAGGGGAAAGCTGTAACTCTGTGAGATGATTTCACAGAACACAAAGAAGTTTCTCAGAAAGCTTCTTTCTCTTTGTTATCGGAGGATATTTCCTTTGGCCCTATAGTCTACAAAGGGATCCGAAATATCTGTTCTCAGATTCCACAGAAATAAGGCTAGCAAAGAGATCCACGAAATACAGATGTAACTCTGTGAGATGAATGAACAGAACACTAAGCAGTTTCTCAGAAAGCTTCTTTCCAGATTTCATCTGAGGATATTTCCTTTTTCACCATAGCCCTCTATGGGCTTCCAAATATCACTTTGCCAATTCCACAAGAACTGTCTTAGCGAAAGGCTTCTTGAGGGGAAAGCTGTAACTCTGTGAGATGATTTCACAGAACACAAAGAAGTTTCTCAGAAAGCTTCTTTCTCTTTGTTATCGGAGGATATTTCCTTTGGCCCTATAGTCTTCAAAGGGATCCGAAATATCTGTTCTCAGATTCCACAGAAATAAGGCTAGCAAAGAGATCCACGAAATACAGATGTAACTCTGTGAGATGAATGAACAGAACACTAAGCAGTTTCTCAGAAAGCTTCTTTACAGATTTCATCTGAGGATATTTCCTTTTTCACCATAGCCCTCTATGGGCTTCCAAATATCACTTTGCCAATTCCACAAGAACTGTCTTAGCGAAAGGCTTCTTGAGGGGAAAGCTGTAACTCTGTGAGATGATTTCACAGAACACAAAGAAGTTTCTCAGAAAGCTTCCTTCTCTTTGTTATCGGAGGATATTTCCTTTGGCCCTATAGTCTTCAAAGGGATCCGAAATATCTGTTCTCAGATTCCACAGAAATAAGGCTAGCAAAGAGATCCACGAAATACAGATGTAACTCAGTGAGTGGAAGTCACACATCACAGAGCAGTTTCTCAGAAAGCTTCTTTCCAGATTTCATCTGAGGATATTTCCTTTTTCACCATAGCCATCTATGGGCTTCCAAATATCACTTTGCCAATTCCACAAGAACGGTCTTAGCAAAAGGCTTCTTGAGGGGAAAGCTGTAACTCTGTGAGATGATTTCACAGAACACAAAGAAGTTTCTCAGAAAGCTTCCTTCTCTTTGTTATGGGAGGATATTTCCGTTGGCCCTATAGTCTTCCAAGGGATCCGAAATATCTGTTCTCAGATTCCACAGAAATAAGGCTAGCAAAGAGATCCACGAAATACAGATGTAACTCTGTGAGATGAATGAACAGAACACTAAGGAGTTTCTCAGAAAGCTTCTTTCCAGATTTCATCTGAGGATATTTCCTTTTTCACCATAGCCCTCTATGGGCTTCCAAATATCACTTTGCCAATTCCACAAGAACTGTCTTAGCGAAAGGCTTCTTGAGGGGAAAGCTGTAACTCTGTGAGATGATTTCACAGAACACAAAGAAGTTTCTCAGAAAGCTTCCTTCTCGTTGTTATCGGAGGATATTTCCTTAGGGCCTATAATCTTCAAAGGGATCCGAAATACCTGTTCTCAGATTCCACAGAAATAAGGCTAGCAAAGAGATCCACGAAATACAGATGTAACTCTTTGAGTGGAAGTCACACATCACAGAGCAGTTTCTCAGAAAGCTTCTTTCCAGATTTCATCTGAGGATATTTCCTTTTTCACCATAGCCCTCTATGGGCTTCCAAATATCACTTTGCCAATTCCACAAGAACTGTCTTAGCGAAAGGCTTCTTGAGGGGAAAGCTGTAACTCTGTGAGATGATTTCACAGAACACAAAGAAGTTTCTCAGAAAGCTTCTTTCTCTTTGTTATCGGAGGATATTTCCTTTGGCCCTATAGTCTTCAAAGGGATCCGAAATATCTGTTCTCAGATTCCACAGAAATAAGGCTAGCAAAGAGATCCACGAAATACAGATGTAACTCTGTGAGATGAATGAACAGAACACTAAGCAGTTTCTCAGAAAGCTTCTTTCCAGATTTCATCTGAGGATATTTCCTTTTTCACCATAGCCCTCTATGGGCTTCCAAATATCACTTTGCCAATTCCACAAGAACTGTCTTAGCGAAAGGCTTCTTGAGGGGAAAGCTGTAACTCTGTGGGATGATTTCGCAGAACACAAAGAAGTTTCTCAGAAAGCTTCCATCTCTTTGTTATCGGAGGATATTTCCTTTGGCCCTATAGTCTTCAAAGGGATCCGAAATACCTGTTCTCAGATTCCACAGAAATAAGGCTAGCAAAGAGATCCACGAAATACAGATGTAACTCTGTGAGTGGAAGTCACACATCACAGAGCAGTTTCTCAGAAAGCTTCTTTCCAGATTTCATCTGAGGATATTTCCTTTTTCACCATAGCCCTCTATGGGCTTCCAAATATCACTTTGCCAATTCCACAAGAACTGTCTTAGCGAAAGGCTTCTTGAGGGGAAAGCTGTAACTCTGTGAGATGATTTCACAGAACACAAAGAAGTTTCTCAGAAAGCTTCTTTCTCTTTGTTATCGGAGGATATTTCCTTTGGCCCTATAGTCTTCAAAGGGATGCGAAATATTTGTTCTCAGATTCCACAGAAATAAGGCTAGCAAAGAGATCCACGAAATACAGATGTAACTCTGTCAGTGGAAGGCACACATCACAGAGCAGTTTCTCAGAAAGCTTCTTTCCAGATTTCATCTGAGGATATTTCCTTTTTCAACATAGCCCTCTATGGGCTTCCAAATATCACTTTGCCAATTCCACAAGAACTGTCTTAGCGAAAGGCTTCTTGAGGGGAAAGCTGTAACTCTGTGAGATGATTTCACAGAACACAAAGAAGTTTCTCAGAAAGCTTCTTTCTCTTTGTTATCGCAGGATATTTCCTTTGGCCCTATAGTCTTAAAAGGGATCCGAAATATCTGTTCTCAGATTCCACAGAAATAAGGCTAGCAAAGAGATCCACGAAATACAGATGTAACACTGTGAGATGAATGAACAGAACACTAAGCAGTTTCTAAGAAAACTTCTTTACACATTTCATCTGAGGATATTTCCTTTTTCACCATAGCCCTCTATGGGCTTCCAAACATCAGTTTACCAATTCCACAAGAACTGTCTTAGCGAAAGGCTTCTTGAGGGGAAAGCTGTAACTCTGTGAGATGATTTCACAGAACACAAAGAAGTTTCTCAGAAAGCTTCCTTCTCTTTGTTATCGGAGGATATTTCCTTTGGCCCTATAGTCTTCAAAGGGATCCGAAATATCTGTTCTCAGATTCCACAGAAATAAGGCTAGCAAAGAGATCCACGAAATACAGATGTAACTCTGTGAGTGGAAGTCACACATCACAGAGCAGTTTCTCAGAAGGCTTCTTTCTAGATTTCATCTGAGGATATTTCCTTTTTCACCATAGCCCTCTATGGGCTTCCAAATATCACTTTGCCAATTCCACAAGAACTGTCTTATCGAAAGGCTTCTTGAGGGGAAAGCTGTAACTCTGTGAGATGATTTCACAGAACACAAAGAAGTTTCTCAGAAAGCTTCTTTCTCTTTGTTATCGGAGGATATTTCCTTTGGCCCTATAGTCTTCAAAGGGATGCGAAATATTTGTTCTCAGATTCCACAGAAATAAGGCTAGCAAAGAGATCCACGAAATACAGATGTAACTCTGTCAGTGGAAGGCACACATCACAGAGCAGTTTCTCAGAAAGCTTCTTTCCAGATTTCATCTGGGGATATTTCCTTTTTCAACATAGCCCTCTATGGGCTTCCAAATATCACTTTGCCAATTCCACAAGAACTGTCTTAGCGAAAGGCTTCTTGTGGGGAAAGCTGTAACCCTGTGATATGATTTCACAGAACACAAAGAAGTTTCTCAGAAAGCTTCTTTCTCTTTGTTATCGCAGGATATTTCCTTTGGCCCTATAGTCTTCAAAGGGATCCGAAATATCTGTTCTCAGATTCCACAGAAATAAGGCTAGCAAAGAGATCCACGAAATACAGATGTAACACTGTGAGATGAATGAACAGAACACTAAGCAGTTTCTCAGAAAGCTTCTTTACACATTTCATCTGAGGATATTTCCTTTTTCACCATAGCCCTCTATGGGCTTCCAAATATCACTTTGCCAATTCCACAAGAACTGTCTTAGCGAAAGGCTTCTTGAGGGGAAAGCTGTAACTCTGTGAGATGATTTCAGAGAACACAAAGAAGTTTCTCAGAAAGCTTCTTTCTCTTTGTTATCGGAGGATATTTCCTTTGGCCCTATAGTCTTCAAAGGGATCCGAAATATCTGTTCTCATATTCCACAGAAATAAGGCTAGCAAAGAGATCCACGAAATAGAGATGTAACTCTGAGAGTGGAAGTCACATCACAGAGCAGTTTCTCAGAAAGCTTCTTTCCAGATATCATCTGAGGATATTTCCTTTTTCACCATAGCCCTCTATGGGCTTCCAAATATCACTTTGCCAATTCCACAAGAACTGTCTTAGCGAAAGGCTTCTTGAGGGGAAAGCTGTAACTCTGTGAGATGATTTCACAGAACACAAAGAAGTTTCTCAGAAAGCTTCTTTCTCTTTGTTATCGGAGGATATTTCCTTTGGCCCTATAGTCTTCAAAGGGATCCGAAATATCTGTTCTCAGGTTCCACAGAAATAAGGCTAGCAAAGAGATCCACGAAATAGAGATGTAACTCTGAGAGTGGAAGTCACATCACAGAGCAGTTTCTCAGAAAGCTTCTTTCCAGATTTCATCTGAGGATATTTCCTTTTTCACCATAGCCCTCTATGGGCTTCCAAATATCACTTTGCCAATTCCACAAGAACTGTCTTAGCGAAAGGCTTCTTGAGGGGAAAGCTGTAACTCTGTGAGATGATTTCACAGAACACAAAGAAGTTTCTCAGAAAGCTTCTTTCTCTTTGTTATCGGAGGATATTTCCTTTGGCCCTATAGTCTTCAAAGGGATCCGAAATATCTGTTCTCAGATTCCACAGAAATAAGGCTAGCAAAGAGATCCACGAAATACAGATGTAACTCTGTGAGATGAATGAACAGAACACTAAGCAGTTTCTCAGAAAGCTTCTTTACAGATTTCATCTGAGGATATTTCCTTTTTCACCATAGCCCTCTATGGGCTTCCAAATATCACTTTGCCAATTCCACAAGAACTGTCTTAGCGAAAGGCTTCTTGAGGGGAAAGCTGTAACTCTGTGAGATGATTTCACAGAACACAAAGAAGTTTCTCAGAAAGCTTCCTTCTCTTTGTTATCGGAGGATATTTCCTTTGGCCCTATAGTCTTCAAAGGGATCCGAAATATCTGTTCTCAGATTCCACAGAAATAAGGCTAGCAAAGAGATCCACGAAATACAGATGTAACTCAGTGAGTGGAAGTCACACATCACAGAGCAGTTTCTCAGAAAGCTTCTTTCCAGATTTCATCTGAGGATATTTCCTTTTTCACCATAGCCATCTATGGGCTTCCAAATATCACTTTGCCAATTCCACAAGAACTGTCTTAGCAAAAGGCTTCTTGAGGGGAAAGCTGTAACTCTGTGAGATGATTTCACAGAACACAAAGAAGTTTCTCAGAAAGCTTCCTTCTCTTTGTTATGGGAGGATATTTCCGTTGGCCCTATAGTCTTCCAAGGGATCCGAAATATCTGTTCTCAGATTCCACAGAAATAAGGCTAGCAAAGAGATCCACGAAATACAGATGTAACTCTGTGAGATGAATGAACAGAACACTAAGGAGTTTCTCAGAAAGCTTCTTTCCAGATTTCATCTGAGGATATTTCCTTTTTCACCATAGCCCTCTATGGGCTTCCAAATATCACTTTGCCAATTCCACAAGAACTGTCTTAGCGAAAGGCTTCTTGAGGGGAAAGCTGTAACTCTGTGGGATGATTTCGCAGAACACAAAGAAGTTTCTCAGAAAGCTTCCATCTCTTTGTTATCGGAGGATATTTCCTTTGGCCCTATAGTCTTCAAAGGGATCCGAAATACCTGTTCTCAGATTCCACAGAAATAAGGCTAGCAAAGAGATCCACGAAATACAGATGTAACTCTGTGAGTGGAAGTCACACATCACAGAGCAGTTTCTCAGAAAGCTTCTTTCCAGATTTCATCTGAGGATATTTCCTTTTTCACCATAGCCCTCTATGGGCTTCCAAATATCACTTTGCCAATTCCACAAGAACTGTCTTAGCGAAAGGCTTCTTGAGGGGAAAGCTGTAACTCTGTGAGATGATTTCACAGAACACAAAGAAGTTTCTCAGAAAGCTTCTTTCTCTTTGTTATCGGAGGATATTTCCTTTGGCCCTATAGTCTTCAAAGGGATGCGAAATATTTGTTCTCAGATTCCACAGAAATAAGGCTAGCAAAGAGATCCACGAAATACAGATGTAACTCTGTCAGTGGAAGGCACACATCACAGAGCAGTTTCTCAGAAAGCTTCTTTCCAGATTTCATCTGAGGATATTTCCTTTTTCAACATAGCCCTCTATGGGCTTCCAAATATCACTTTGCCAATTCCACAAGAACTGTCTTAGCGAAAGGCTTCTTGAGGGGAAAGCTGTAACTCTGTGAGATGATTTCACAGAACACAAAGAAGTTTCTCAGAAAGCTTCTTTCTCTTTGTTATCGCAGGATATTTCCTTTGGCCCTATAGTCTTAAAAGGGATCCGAAATATCTGTTCTCAGATTCCACAGAAATAAGGCTAGCAAAGAGATCCACGAAATACAGATGTAACACTGTGAGATGAATGAACAGAACACTAAGCAGTTTCTAAGAAAACTTCTTTACACATTTCATCTGAGGATATTTCCTTTTTCACCATAGCCTTCTATGGGCTTCCAAACATCAGTTTACCAATTCCACAAGAACTGTCTTAGCGAAAGGCTTCTTGAGGGGAAAGCTGTAACTCTGTGAGATGATTTCACAGAACACAAAGAAGTTTCTCAGAAAGCTTCCTTCTCTTTGTTATCGGAGGATATTTCCTTTGGCCCTATAGTCTTCAAAGGGATCCGAAATATCTGTTCTCAGATTCCACAGAAATAAGGCTAGCAAAGAGATCCACGAAATACAGATGTAACTCTGTGAGTGGAAGTCACACATCACAGAGCAGTTTCTCAGAAGGCTTCTTTCTAGATTTCATCTGAGGATATTTCCTTTTTCACCATAGCCCTCTATGGGCTTCCAAATATCACTTTGCCAATTCCACAAGAACTGTCTTATCGAAAGGCTTCTTGAGGGGAAAGCTGTAACTCTGTGAGATGATTTCACAGAACACAAAGAAGTTTCTCAGAAAGCTTCTTTCTCTTTGTTATCGGAGGATATTTCCTTTGGCCCTATAGTCTTCAAAGGGATGCGAAATATTTGTTCTCAGATTCCACAGAAATAAGGCTAGCAAAGAGATCCACGAAATACAGATGTAACTCTGTCAGTGGAAGGCACACATCACAGAGCAGTTTCTCAGAAAGCTTCTTTCCAGATTTCATCTGGGGATATTTCCTTTTTCAACATAGCCCTCTATGGGCTTCCAAATATCACTTTGCCAATTCCACAAGAACTGTCTTAGCGAAAGGCTTCTTGTGGGGAAAGCTGTAACCCTGTGATATGATTTCACAGAACACAAAGAAGTTTCTCAGAAAGCTTCTTTCTCTTTGTTATCGCAGGATATTTCCTTTGGCCCTATAGTCTTCAAAGGGATCCGAAATATCTGTTCTCAGATTCCACAGAAATAAGGCTAGCAAAGAGATCCACGAAATACAGATGTAACACTGTGAGATGAATGAACAGAACACTAAGCAGTTTCTCAGAAAGCTTCTTTACACATTTCATCTGAGGATATTTCCTTTTTCACCATAGCCCTCTATGGGCTTCCAAATATCACTTTGCCAATTCCACAAGAACTGTCTTAGCGAAAGGCTTCTTGAGGGGAAAGCTGTAACTCTGTGAGATGATTTCAGAGAACACAAAGAAGTTTCTCAGAAAGCTTCTTTCTCTTTGTTATCGGAGGATATTTCCTTTGGCCCTATAGTCTTCAAAGGGATCCGAAATATCTGTTCTCATATTCCACAGAAATAAGGCTAGCAAAGAGATCCACGAAATAGAGATGTAACTCTGAGAGTGGAAGTCACATCACAGAGCAGTTTCTCAGAAAGCTTCTTTCCAGATATCATCTGAGGATATTTCCTTTTTCACCATAGCCCTCTATGGGCTTCCAAATATCACTTTGCCAATTCCACAAGAACTGTCTTAGCGAAAGGCTTCTTGAGGGGAAAGCTGTAACTCTGTGAGATGATTTCACAGAACACAAAGAAGTTTCTCAGAAAGCTTCTTTCTCTTTGTTATCGGAGGATATTTCCTTTGGCCCTATAGTCTTCAAAGGGATCCGAAATATCTGTTCTCAGGTTCCACAGAAATAAGGCTAGCAAAGAGATCCACGAAATAGAGATGTAACTCTGAGAGTGGAAGTCACATCACAGAGCAGTTTCTCAGAAAGCTTCTTTCCAGATTTCATCTGAGGATATTTCCTTTTTCACCATAGCCCTCTATGGGCTTCCAAATATCACTTTGCCAATTCCACAAGAACTGTCTTAGCGAAAGGCTTCTTGAGGGGAAAGCTGTAACTCTGTGAGATGATTTCACAGAACACAAAGAAGTTTCTCAGAAAGCTTCTTTCTCTTTGTTATCGGAGGATATTTCCTTTGGCCCTATAGTCTTCAAAGGGATCCGAAATATCTGTTCTCAGATTCCACAGAAATAAGGCTAGCAAAGAGATCCACGAAATACAGATGTAACTCTGTGAGATGAATGAACAGAACACTAAGCAGTTTCTCAGAAAGCTTCTTTACAGATTTCATCTGAGGATATTTCCTTTTTCACCATAGCCCTCTATGGGCTTCCAAATATCACTTTGCCAATTCCACAAGAACTGTCTTAGCGAAAGGCTTCTTGAGGGGAAAGCTGTAACTCTGTGAGATGATTTCACAGAACACAAAGAAGTTTCTCAGAAAGCTTCCTTCTCTTTGTTATCGGAGGATATTTCCTTTGGCCCTATAGTCTTCAAAGGGATCCGAAATATCTGTTCTCAGATTCCACAGAAATAAGGCTAGCAAAGAGATCCACGAAATACAGATGTAACTCAGTGAGTGGAAGTCACACATCACAGAGCAGTTTCTCAGAAAGCTTCTTTCCAGATTTCATCTGAGGATATTTCCTTTTTCACCATAGCCATCTATGGGCTTCCAAATATCACTTTGCCAATTCCACAAGAACTGTCTTAGCAAAAGGCTTCTTGAGGGGAAAGCTGTAACTCTGTGAGATGATTTCACAGAACACAAAGAAGTTTCTCAGAAAGCTTCCTTCTCTTTGTTATGGGAGGATATTTCCGTTGGCCCTATAGTCTTCCAAGGGATCCGAAATATCTGTTCTCAGATTCCACAGAAATAAGGCTAGCAAAGAGATCCACGAAATACAGATGTAACTCTGTGAGATGAATGAACAGAACACTAAGGAGTTTCTCAGAAAGCTTCTTTCCAGATTTCATCTGAGGATATTTCCTTTTTCACCATAGCCCTCTATGGGCTTCCAAATATCACTTTGCCAATTCCACAAGAACTGTCTTAGCGAAAGGCTTCTTGAGGGGAAAGCTGTAACTCTGTGAGATGATTTCACAGAACACAAAGAAGTTTCTCAGAAAGCTTCCTTCTCGTTGTTATCGGAGGATATTTCCTTAGGGCCTATAATCTTCAAAGGGATCCGAAATACCTGTTCTCAGATTCCACAGAAATAAGGCTAGCAAAGAGATCCACGAAATACAGATGTAACTCTTTGAGTGGAAGTCACACATCACAGAGCAGTTTCTCAGAAAGCTTCTTTCCAGATTTCATCTGAGGATATTTCCTTTTTCACCATAGCCCTCTATGGGCTTCCAAATATCACTTTGCCAATTCCACAAGAACTGTCTTAGCGAAAGGCTTCTTGAGGGGAAAGCTGTAACTCTGTGAGATGATTTCACAGAACACAAAGAAGTTTCTCAGAAAGCTTCTTTCTCTTTGTTATCGGAGGATATTTCCTTTGGCCCTATAGTCTTCAAAGGGATCCGAAATATCTGTTCTCAGATTCCACAGAAATAAGGCTAGCAAAGAGATCCACGAAATACAGATGTAACTCTGTGAGATGAATGAAGAGAACACTAAGCAGTTTCTCAGAAAGCTTCTTTCCAGATTTCATCTGAGGATATTTCCTTTTTCACCGTAGCTCTCTATGGGCTTCCAAATATCACTTTGCCAATTCCACAAGAACTGTCTTAGCGAAAGGCTTCTTGAGGGGAAAGCTGTAACTCTGTGGGATGATTTCACAGAACACAAAGAAGTTTCTCAGAAAGCTTCCATCTCTTTGTTATCGGAGGATATTTCCTTTGGCCCTATAGTCTTCAAAGGGATCCGAAATACCTGTTCTCAGATTCCACAGAAATAAGGCTAGCAAAGAGATCCACGAAATACAGATGTAACTCTGTGAGTGGAAGTCACACATCACAGAGCAGTTTCTCAGAAAGTTTCTTTCCAGATTTCATCTGAGGATATTTCCTTTTTCACCATAGCCCTCTATGGTCTTCCAAATATCACTTTGCCAATTCCACAAGAACTGTCTTAGCGAAAGGCTTCTTGAGGGGAAAGCTGTAACTCTGTGAGATGATTTCACAGAACACAAAGAAGTTTCTCAGAAAGCTTCTTTCTCTTTGTTATCGGAGGATATTTCCTTTGGCCCTATAGTCTTCAAAGGGATGCGAAATATTTGTTCTCAGATTCCACAGAAATAAGGCTAGCAAAGAGATCCACGAAATACAGATGTAACTCTGTCAGTGGAAGGCACACATCACAGAGCAGTTTCTCAGAAAGCTTCTTTCCAGATTTCATCTGAGGATATTTCCTTTTTCAACATAGCCCTCTATGGGCTTCCAAATATCACTTTGCCAATTCCACAAGAACTGTCTTAGCGAAAGGCTTCTTGAGGGGAAAGCTGTAACTCTGTGAGATGATTTCACAGAACACAAAGAAGTTTCTCAGAAAGCTTCTTTCTCTTTGTTATCGCAGGATATTTCCTTTGGCCCTATAGTCTTAAAAGGGATCCGAAATATCTGTTCTCAGATTCCACAGAAATAAGGCTAGCAAAGAGATCCACGAAATACAGATGTAACACTGTGAGATGAATGAACAGAACACTAAGCAGTTTCTAAGAAAACTTCTTTACACATTTCATCTGAGGATATTTCCTTTTTCACCATAGCCCTCTATGGGCTTCCAAACATCAGTTTACCAATTCCACAAGAACTGTCTTAGCGAAAGGCTTCTTGAGGGGAAAGCTGTAACTCTGTGAGATGATTTCAGAGAACACAAAGAAGTTTCTCAGAAAGCTTTTTTCTCTTTGTTATCGGAGGATATTTCCTTTGGCCCTATAGTCTTCAAAGGGATCCGAAATATCTGTTCTCATATTCCACAGAAATAAGGCTAGCAAAGAGATCCACGAAATAGAGATGTAACTCTGAGAGTGGAAGTCACATCACAGAGCAGTTTCTCAGAAAGCTTCTTTCCAGATATCATCTGAGGATATTTCCTTTTTCACCATAGCCCTCTATGGGCTTCCAAATATCACTTTGCCAATTCCTCAAGAACTGTCTTAGCGAAAGGCTTCTTGAGGGGAAAGCTGTAACTCTGTGAGATGATTTCACAGAACACAAAGAAGTTTCTCAGAAAGCTTCTTTCTCTTTGTTATCGGAGGATATTTCCTTTGGCCCTATAGTCTTCAAAGGGATCCGAAATATCTGTTCTCAGATTCCACAGAAATAAGGCTAGCAAAGAGATCCTCGAAATAGAGATGTAACTCTGAGAGTGGAAGTCACATCACAGAGCAGTTTCTCAGAAAGCTTCTTTCCAGATTTCATCTGAGGATATTTCCTTTTTCACCATAGCCCTCTATGGGCTTCCAAATATCACTTTGCCAATTCCACAAGAACTGTCTTAGCGAAAGGCTTCTTGAGGGGAAAGCTGTAACTCTGTGAGATGATTTCACAGAACACAAAGAAGTTTCTCAGAAAGCTTCCTTCTCTTTGTTTTCGGAGGATATTTCCTTTGGCCCTATAGTCTTCAAAGGGATCCGAAATACCTGTTCTCAGATTCCACAGAAATAAGGCTAGCAAAGAGATCCACGAAATACAGATGTAACTCTTTGAGTGGAAGTCACACATCACAGAGCAGTTTCTCAGAAAGCTTCTTTCCAGATTTCATCTGAGGATATTTCCTTTTTCACCATAGCCCTCTATGGGCTTCCAAATATCACTTTGCCAATTCCACAAGAACTGTCTTAGCGAAAGGCTTCTTGAGGGGAAAGCTGTAACTCTGTGAGATGATTTCACAGAACACAAAGAAGTTTCTCAGAAAGCTTCTTTCTCTTTGTTATCGGAGGATATTTCCTTTGGCCCTATAGTCTTCAAAGGGATCCGAAATATCTGTTCTCAGATTCCACAGAAATAAGGCTAGCAAAGAGATCCACGAAATACAGATGTAACTCTGTGAGATGAATGAACAGAACACTAAGCAGTTTCTCAGAAAGCTTCTTTCCAGATTTCATCTGAGGATATTTCCTTTTTCACCATAGCCCTCTATGGGCTTCCAAATATCACTTTGCCAATTCCACAAGAACTGTCTTAGCGAAAGGCTTCTTGAGGGGAAAGCTGTAACTCTGTGAGATGATTTCACAGAACACAAAGAAGTTTCTCAGAAAGCTTCCTTCTCTTTGTTATCGGAGGATATTTCCTTTGGCCCTATAGTCTTCAAAGGGATCCGAAATACCTGTTCTCAGATTCCACAGAAATAAGGCTAGCAAAGAGATCCACGAAATACAGATGTAACTCTGTGAGTGGAAGTCACACATCACAGAGCAGTTTCTCAGAAAGCTTCTTTCCAGATTTCATCTGAGGATATTTCCTTTTTCACCATAGCCCTCTATGGGCTTCCAAATATCACTTTGCCAATTGCACAAGAACTGTCTTAGCGAAAGGCTTCTTGAGGGGAAAGCTGTAACTCTGTGAGATGATTTCACAGAACACAAAGAAGTTTCTCAGAAAGCTTCTTTCTCTTTGTTATCGGAGGATATTTCCTTTGGCCCTATAGTCTTCAAAGGGATGCGAAATATTTGTTCTCAGATTCCACAGAAATAAGGCTAGCCAAGAGATCAACGAAATACAGATGTAACTCTGTCAGTGGAAGGCACACATCACAGAGCAGTTTCTCAGAAAGCTTCTTTCCAGATTTCATCTGAGGATATTTCCTTTTTCAACATAGCTCTCTATGGGCTTCCAAATATCACTTTGCCAATTCCACAAGAACTGTCTTAGCGAAAGGCTTCTTGAGGGGAAAGCTGTAACTCTGTGAGATGATTTCACAGAACACAAAGAAGTTTCTCAGAAAGCTTCTTTCTCTTTGTTATCGCAGGATATTTCCTTTGGCCCTATAGTCTTAAAAGGGATCCGAAATATCTGTTCTCAGATTCCACAGAAATAAGGCTAGCAAAGAGATCCACGAAATACAGATGTAACACTGTGAGATGAATGAACAGAACACTAAGCAGTTTCTAAGAAAGCTTCTTTACACATTTCATCTGAGGATATTTCCTTTTTCACCATAGCCCTCTATGGGCTTCCAAATATCACTTTGCCAATTCCACAAGAACTGTCTTAGCGAAAGGCTTCTTGAGGGGAAAGTTATAACTCTGTGAGATGATTTCACAGAACACAAAGAAGTTTCTCAGAAAGCTTCCTTCTCTTTGTTATCGGAGGATATTTCCTTTGGCCCTATAGTCTTCAAAAGGATCCGAAATATCTGTTCTCAGATTCCACAGAAATAAGGCTAGCAAAGAGATCCATGAAATACAGATGTAACTCTGTGAGTGGAAGTCACACATCACAGAGCAGTTTCTCAGAAAGCTTCTTTCCAGATTTCATCTGAGGATATTTCCTTTTTCACCATAGCCCTCTATGGGCTTCCAAATATCACTTTGCCAATTCCACAAGAACTGTCTTAGCGAAAGGCTTCTTGAGGGGAAAGATGTAACTCTGTGAGATGATTTCACAGAACACAAAGAAGTTTCTCAGAAAGCTTCTTTCTCTTTGTTATCGGAGGATATTTCCTTTGGCCCTATAGCCTTCAAAGGGATCAGAAATATCTGTTCTCAGATTCCACAGAAATAAGGCCAGCAAAGAAATCCACGAAATACAGATGTAAATCTGTGAGATGAATGAACAGAACACAAAGCAGTTTCTCAGAAAGCTTCCTTCTCTTTGTTATCGGAGGATATTTCCTTTGGCCCTATAGTCTTCAAAGGGATCCGAAATATCTGTTCTCAGATTCCAGAGAAATAAGGCTAGCAACGAGATCCACGAAATACAGATGTAACTCTGTGAGTGGAAGTCACACATCACAGAGCAGTTTCTCAGAAAGCTTCTTTCCAGATTTCATCTGAGGATATTTCCTTTTTCACCATAGCCCTCTATGGGCTTCCAAATATCACTTTGCCAATTCCACAAAAACTGTCTTACCGAAAGGCTTCTTGAGGGGAAAGCTGTAACTCTGTGAGATGATTTCACAGAACACAAAGAAGTTTCTCAGAAAGCTTCTTTCTCTTTGTTATCGGAGGATATTTCCTTTGGCCCTATAGTCTTCAAAGGGATCCGAAATATCTGTTTTCAGATTCCACAGAAATAAGGCTAGCAAAGAGATCCACGAAATACAGATGTAACTCTGTGAGTGGAAGTCACACAACACAGAGCAGTTTCTCAGAAAGCTTCTTTCCAGATTTCATCTGAGGATATTTTCCTTTTCATCTTAGCCCTCTATGGGCTTCCAAATATCACGTTGCCAATTCCACAAGAACTGTCTTAGCGAAAGGCTTCTTGAGGGGAAAGCTGTAACTCTGTGAGATGATTTCACAGAACACAAAGAAGTTTCTCCGAAAGCTTCTTTCTCTTTGTTATCGGAGGATATTTCCTTTGGCCCTATAGTCTTCAAAGGGATCCGAAATATCTGTTCTCAGATTCCACAGAAATAAGGCTAGCAAAAAGATCCACGAAATACAGATGTAACTCTGTGAGATGAATGAACAGAACACTAAGCAATTTCTCAGAAAGCTTCTTTCCAGATTTCATCTGAGGATATTTCCTTTCTCACCATAGCCCTCTATGGGCTTCCAAATATCACTTTGCCAATTCCACAAGAACTGTCTTAGGGAAAGGCTTCTTAAGGGGAAAGCTGTAACTCTGTGAGATGATTTCACAGAACACAAAGAAGTTTCTCAGAAAGCTTCTTTCTCTTTGTTATCAGAGGATATTTCCTTTGGCCCTATAGTCTTCAAAGGGATCCGAAATATCTGTTCTCAGATTCCACAGAAATAAGGCTAGCAAAGAGATCCACGAAATACAGATGTAACTCTGTGAGTTGAAGTCACACATCACAGAGCAGTTTCTCAGAAAGCTTCTTTCCAGATTTCATCTGAAGATATGTCCTTTTTCACCATAGCCCTCTATGGGCTTCCAAATATCACTTTGCCAATTCCACAAGAACTGTCTTAGCGAAAGGCTTCTTGAGGGGAAAGCTGTAACTCTGTGAGATGATTTCACAGAACACAAAGAAGTTTCTCAGAAAGGTTCTTTCTCTTTGTTATCGGAGGATATTTCCTTTGGCCCTATAGTCTTCAAAGGGATCCGAAATATCTGTTCTCAGATTCCACAGAAATAAGGCTAGCAAAGGGATCCACGAAATAGAGATGTAACTCTGTGAGTGGAAGTCACACATCACAGAGCAGTTTCTCAGAAAGCTTCTTTCCAGATTTCATCTGAGGATATTTCCTTTTTCACCATAGCCCTCTATGGGCTTCCAAATATCACTTTGCCAATTCCACAAGAACTGTCTTAGAGAAAGGCTTCTTTAGGGGAAAGTTGTATCTGTGAGATGATTTCACAGAACACAAAGAAGTTTCTCAGAAAGCTTCTTTCTCTTTGTTATCGGAGGATATTTCCTTTGGCCCCATAGTCTTCAAAGGGATCCGAAATATCTGTTTTCAGATTCCACAGAAATAAGGCTAGCAAAGAGATCCACGAAATACAGATGTAACTCTGTGACTGGAAGTCACACATCACAGAGCAGTTTCTCAGAAAGCTTCTTTCCAGATGTCATCTGAGGATATTTCCTTTTTCACCATAGCCCTCTATGGGCTTCCAAATATCACTTTGCCAATTCCACAAGAACTGTCTTAGCGAAAGGCTTCTTGAGGGGAAAGCTGTAACTCTGTGAGATGATTTCACAGAACACAAAGAAGTTTCTCAGAAAGCTTCTTTCTCTTTGTTATCTGAGGATATTTCCTTTGGCCCTATAGTCTTCAAAGGGATCCGAAATATCTGTTCTCAGATTCCACAGAAATAAGGCTAGCAAAGAGATCCACGAAATACAGATGTAACTCTGTGAGTGGAAGTCACACATCACAGAGCAGTTTCTCAGAAAGCTTCTTTCCAGATTTCATCAGAGGAAATTTCCTTTTTCACCATAACCCTCTATGGGCTTCCAAATATCACTTTGCCAATTCCACAAGAACTGTCTTAGGGAAAGGCTTCTTGAGGGGAAAGCTGTAACTCTGTGAGATGATTTCACAGAACACAATGAAGTTTCTCAGAAAGCTTCTTTCTCTTTGTTATCGGAGGATATTTCCTTTGGCCCTATAGCCTTCAAAGGGATCAGAAATATCTGTTCTCAGATTCCACAGAAATAAGGCCAGCAAAGAAATCCACGAAATACAGATGTAAATCTGTGAGATGAATGAACAGAACACAAAGCAGTTTCTCAGAAAGCTTCTTTCCAGATTTCATCTGAGGATATTTCCCTTTTCACCATAGCCCTCTACGGGCTTCCAAATATCACTTTGCCAATTCCACAAGAACTGACTTAGTGAAAGGCTTCTTGAGGAGAAAGCTCTAACTCTGTGAGATGATTTCACAGAACACAAAGGAGTTTCTCAGAAAGCTTCCTTCTCTTTGTTATCGGAGGATATTTCCTTTGGCCCTATAGTCTTCAAAGGGATCCGAAATATCTGTTCTCAGATTCCACAGAAATAAGGCTAGCAAAAAGATCCACGAAATACAGATGTAACTCTGTGAGTGGAAGTCACACATCACAGAGCAGTTTCTCAGAAAGCTTCTTTCCAGATTTCATCTGAGGATATTTCCTTTTTCACCATAGCCCTCTATGGGCTTCCAAATATCACTTTGCCAATTCCACAAAAACTGTCTTACCGAAAGGCTTCTTGAGGGGAAAGCTGTAACTCTGTGAGATGATTTCACAGAACACAAAGAAGTTTCTCAGAAAGCTTCTTTCTCTTTGTTATCGGAGGATATTTCCTTTGGCCCTATAGTCTTTAAAGGGATCCGAAATATCTGTTTTCAGATTCCACAGAAATAAGGCTAGCAAAGAGATCCACGAAATACAGATGTAACTCTGTGAGTGGAAGTCACACAACACAGAGCAGTTTCTCAGAAAGCTTCTTTCCAGATTTCATCTGAGGATATTTCCTTTTTCACCATAGCCCTCTATGGGCTTCCAAATATCACGTTGCCAACTCCACAAGGACTGTCTTAGCGAAAGGCATCTTGAGGGGAAAGCTGTAACTGTGTGAGATGATTTCACAGAACACAAAGAAGTTTCTCAGAAAGCTTCTTTCTCTTTGTTATCGGAGGATATTTCCTTTGGCCCTAGAGTCTTCAAAGGGATCCGAAATATCTGTTCTTAGGTTCCACAGAAATAAGGCTAGCAAAGAAATCTACGAAATACCGATGTAACTCTGTGAGATGAATGAACAGAACACTAAGGAGTTTCTCAGAAAGCTTCTTTCCAGTTTTCATCAGAGGATATTTTCTTCTTCACCATAGACCTCTATGGGCTTCCAAATATCACTTTGCCAATTCCACAAGAACTGTCTTAGCGAAAGGCTTCCTGAGGGGAAAGCTGTAACTCTGTGAGATGATTTCACAGAACACAAAGAAGTTTCTCAGAAAGCTTCCTTCTCTTTGTTATCGGAGGATATTTCCTTTGGCCCTATAGTCTTCAAAGGGATCCGAAATATCTGTTCTCAGATTCCAGAGAAATAAGGCTAGCAACGAGATCCACGAAATACAGATGTAACTCTGTGAGTGGAAGTCACACATCACAGAGCAGTTTCTCAGAAAGCTTCTTTCCAGATTTCATCTGACGATATTTCCTTTTTCACCATAGCCCTCTATGGGCTTCCAAATATCACTTTGCCAATTCCACAAAAACTGTCTTACCGAAAGGCTTCTTGAGGGGAAAGCTGTAACTCTGTGAGATGATTTCACAGAACACAAAGAAGTTTCTCAGAAAGCTTCTTTCTCTTTGTTATCGGAGGATATTTCCTTTGGCCCTATAGTCTTCAAAGGGATCCGAAATATCTGTTTTCAGATTCCACAGAAATAAGGCTAGCAAAGAGATCCACGAAATACAGATGTAACTCTGTGAGTGGAAGTCACACAACACAGAGCAGTTTCTCAGAAAGCTTCTTTCCAGATTTCATCTGAGGATATTTCCCTTTTCACCATAGCCCTCTATGGGCTTCCAAATATCCCTTTGCCAATTCCACAAGAACTGTCTTAGCGAAAGGCTTCTTGAGGGGAAAGCTGTAACTCTGTGAGATGATTTCAGAGAACACAAAGAAGTTTCTCCGAAAGCTTCTTTCTCTTTGTTATCGGAGGATATTTCCTTTGGCCCTATAGTCTTCAAAGGGATCCGAAATATCTGTTCTCAGGTTCCACAGAAATAAGGCTAGCAAAGAGATCTACGAAATACCGATGTAACTCTGTGAGATGAATGAACAGAACACTAAGGACTTTCTCAGAAAGCTTCTTTCCAGATTTCATCTGAGGATATTTTTTTCTTCACCATAGCCCTCTATGGGCTTCCAAATATCACTTTGCCAATTCCACAAGAACTGTCTTAGCGAAAGGCTTCTTGAGAGGAAAGCTGTAACTCTCTGAGATGATTTCACAGAACACAAAGTAGTCTCTCAGAAAGCTTCCTTCTCTTTGTTATGGGAGGATATTTCCTTTGGCCCTACAGTCTTCAAAGGGATCCGAAATATCTGTTCTCAGATTCCACAGAAATAAGGCTAGCAAAGAGATCCACGAAATACAGATGTAACTCTGTGAGTGGAAGTCACACATCACAGAGCAGTTTCTCAGAAAGCTTCTTTCCAGATTTCATCTGAAGATATGTCCTTTTTCACCATAGCCCTCTATGGGCTTCCAAATATCACTTTGCCAATTCCACAAGAACTGTCTTAGCGAAAGGCTTCTTGAGGGGAAAGCTGTAACTCTGTGAGACGATTTCACAGAACACAAAGAAGTTTCTCAGAAAGGTTCTTTCTCTTTGTTATCGGAGGATATTTCCTTTGGCCCTATAGTCTTCAAAGGGATCCGAAATATCTGTTCTCAGATTCCACAGAAATAAGGCTAGCAAAGGGATCCACGAAATAGAGATGTAACTCTGTGAGTGGAAGTCACACATCACAGAGCAGTTTCTCAGAAAGCTTCTTTCCAGATTTCATCTGAGGATATTTCCTTTTTCACCATAGCCCTCTATGGGCTTCCAAATATCACTTTGCCAATTCCACAAGAACTGTCTTAGCGAAAGGTTTCTTTAGGGGAAAGTTGTAACTCTGTGAGATGATTTCACAGAACACAAAGAAGTTTCTCAGAAAGCTTCTTTCTCTTTGTTATCGGAGGATATTTCCTTTGGCCCTATAGTCTTCAAAGGGATCCGAAATATCTGTTTTCAGATTCCACAGAAATAAGGCTAGCAAAGAGATCCACGAAATACAGATGTAACTCTGTGACTGGAAGTCACACATCACAGAGCAGTTTCTCAGAAAGCTTCTTTCCAGATTTCATCTGAGGATATTTCCTTTTTCACCATAGCCCTCTATGGGCTTCCAAATATCACTTTGCCAATTCCACAAGAACTGTCTTAGCGAAAGGCTTCTTGAGGGGAAAGCTGTAACTCTGTGAGATGATTTCACAGAACACAAAGAAGTTTCTCAGAAAGCTTCTTTCTCTTTGTTATCAGAGGATATTTCCTTTGGCCCTATAGTCTTCAAAGGGATCCGAAATATCTGTTCTCAGATTCCACAGAAATAAGGCTAGCAAAGAGATCCACGAAATACAGATGTAACTCTGTGAGTGGAAGTCACACATCACAGAGCAGTTTCTCAGAAAGCTTCTTTCCAGATTTCATCTGAAGATATGTCCTTTTTCACCATAGCCCTCTATGGGCTTCCAAATATCACTTTGCCAATTCCACAAGAACTGTCTTAGCGAAAGGCTTCTTGAGGGGAAAGCTGTAACTCTGTGAGATGATTTCACAGAACACAAAGAAGTTTCTCAGAAAGGTTCTTTCTCTTTGTTATCGGAGGATATTTCCTTTGGCCCTATAGTCTTCAAAGGGATCCGAAATATCTGTTCTCAGATTCCACAGAAATAAGGCTAGCAAAGGGATCCACGAAATAGAGATGTAACTCTGTGAGTGGAAGTCACACATCACAGAGCAGTTTCTCAGAAAGCTTCTTTCCAGATTTCATCTGAGGATATTTCCTTTTTCACCATAGCCCTCTATGGGCTTCCAAATATCACTTTGCCAATTCCACAAGAACTGTCTTAGCGAAAGGCTTCTTTAGGGGAAAGTTGTAACTCTGTGAGATGATTTCACAGAACACAAAGAAGTTTCTCAGAAAGCTTCTTTCTCTTTGTTATCGGAGGATATTTCCTTTGGCCCTATAGTCTTCAAAGGGATCCGAAATATCTGTTTTCAGATTCCACAGAAATAAGGCTAGCAAAGAGATCCACGAAATACAGATGTAACTCTGTGACTGGAAGTCACACATCACAGAGCAGTTTCTCAGAAAGCTTCTTTCCAGATTTCATCTGAGGATATTTCCTTTTTCACCATAGCCCTCTATGGGCTTCCAAATATCACTTTGCCAATTCCACAAGAACTGTCTTAGCGAAAGGCTTCTTGAGGGGAAAGCTGTAACTCTGTGAGATGATTTCACAGAACACAAAGAAGTTTCTCAGAAAGCTTCTTTCTCTTTGTTATCGGAGGATATTTCCTTTGGCCCTATAGTCTTCAAAGGGATCCGAAATATCTGTTCTCAGATTCCACAGAAATAAGGCTAGCAAAGAGATCCACGAAATACAGATGTAACTCTGTGAGTGGAAGTCACACATCACAGAGCAGTTTCTCAGAAAGCTTCTTTCCAGATTTCATCAGAGGAAATTTCCTTTTTCACCATAACCCTCTATGGGCTTCCAAATATCACTTTGCCAATTCCACAAGAACTGTCTTAGGGAAAGGCTTCTTGAGGGGAAAGCTGTAACTCTGTGAGATGATTTCACAGAACACAAAGAAGTTTCTCAGAAAGCTTCTTTCTCTTTGTTATCGGAGGATATTTCCTTTGGCCCTATAGCCTTCAAAGGGATCAGAAATATCTGTTCTCAGATTCCACAGAAATAAGGCCAGCAAAGAAATCCACGAAATACAGATGTAAATCTGTGAGATGAATGAACAGAACACAAAGCAGTTTCTCAGAAAGCTTCTTTCCAGATTTCATCTGAGGATATTTCCTTTTTCACCATAGCCCTCTATGGGCTTCCAAATATGACTTTGCCAATTCCACAAGAACTGACTTAGTGAAAGGCTTCTTGAGGAGAAAGCTCTAACTCTGTGAGATGATTTCACAGAACACAAAGAAGTTTCTCAGAAAGCTTCCTTCTCTTTGTTATCAGAGGATATTTCCTTTGGCCCTATAGACTTCAAAGGGACCCGAAATATTGTTCTCAGATTCCACAGAAATAAGGTTAGCAAAAAGATCCACGAAATACAGATGTAACTCTGTGAGTGGAAGTCACACATCACAGAGCAGTTTCTCAGAAAGCTTCTTTCCAGATTTCATCTGAGGATATTTCCTTTTTCACCATAGCCCTCTATGGGCTTCCAAATATCACTTTGCCAATTCCACAAAAACTGTCTTACCGAAAGGCTTCTTGAGGGGAAAGCTGTAACTCTGTGAGATGATTTCACAGAACACAAAGAATTTTCTCAGAAAGCTTCTTTCTCTTTGTTATCGGAGGATATTTCCTTTGGCCCTATAGTCTTTAAAGGGATCCGAAATATCTGTTTTCAGATTCCACAGAAATAAGGCTAGCAAAGAGATCCACGAAATACAGATGTAACTCTGTGAGTGGAAGTCACACAACACAGAGCAGTTTCTCAGAAAGCTTCTTTCCAGATTTCATCTGAGGATATTTCCTTTTTCACCATAGCCCTCTATGGGCTTCCAAATATCACGTTGTCAACTCCACAAGGACTGTCTTAGCGAAAGGCATCTTGAGGGGAAAGCTGTAACTGTGTGAGATGATTTCACAGAACACAAAGAAGTTTCTCAGAAAGCTTCTTTCTCTTTGTTATCGGAGGATATTTCCTTTGGCCCTATAGTCTTCAAAGGGATCCGAAATATCTGTTCTTAGGTTCCACAGAAATAAGGCTAGCAAAGAAATCTACGAAATACCGATGTAACTCTGTGAGATGAATGAACAGAACACTAAGGAGTTTCTCAGAAAGCTTCTTTCCAGATTTCATCAGAGGATATTTTCTTCTTCACCATAGACCTCTATGGGCTTCCAAATATCACTTTGCCAATTCCACAAGAACTGTCTTAGCGAAAGGCTTCCTGAGGGGAAAACTGTAACTCTGTGAGATGATTTCACAGAACACAAAGAAGTTTCTCAGAAAGCTTCCTTCTCTTTGTTATCGGAGGATATTTCCTTTGGCCCTATAGTCTTCAAAGGGATCCGAAATATCTGTTCTCAGATTCCAGAGAAATAAGGCTAGCAACGAGATCCACGAAATACAGATGTAACTCTGTGAGTGGAAGTCACACATCACAGAGCAGTTTCTCAGAAAGCTTCTTTCCAGATTTCATCTGAGGATATTTCCTTTCTCACCATAGCCCTCTATGGGCTTCCAAATATCACTTTGCCAATTCCACAAAAACTGTCTTACCGAAAGGCTTCTTGAGGGGAAAGCTGTAACTCTGTGAGATGATTTCACAGAACACAAAGAAGTTTCTCAGAAAGCTTCTTTCTCTTTGTTATCGGAGGATATTTCCTTTGGCCCTATAGTCTTCAAAGGGATCCGAAATATCTGTTTTCAGATTCCACAGAAATAAGGCTAGCAAAGAGATCCACGAAATACAGATGTAACTCTGTGAGTGGAAGTCACACAACACAGAGCAGTTTCTCAGAAAGCTTCTTTCCAGTTTTCATCTGAGGATATTTCCCTTTTCACCATAGCCCTCTATGGGCTTCCAAATATCACGTTGCCAATTCCACAAGAACTGTCTTAGCGAAAGGCTTCTTGAGGGGAAAGCTGTAACTCTGTGAGATGATTTCACAGAACACAAAGAAGTTTCTCCGAAAGCTTCTTTCTCTTTGTTATCGGAGGATATTTCCTTTGGCCCTATAGTCTTCAAAGGGATCCGAAATATCTGTTCTCAGGTTCCACAGAAATAAGGCTAGCAAAGAGATCTACGAAATACCGATGTAACTCTGTGAGATGAATGAACAGAACACTAAGGACTTTCTCAGAAAGCTTCTTTCCAGATTTCATCTGAGGATATTTTTTTCTTCACCATAGCCCTCTATGGGCTTCCAAATATCACTTTGCCAATTCCACAAGAACTGTCTTAGCGAAAGGCTTCTTGAGAGGAAAGCTGTAACTCTCTGAGATGATTTCACAGAACACAAAGTAGTCTCTCAGAAAGCTTCCTTCTCTTTGTTATGGGAGGATATTTCCTTTGGCCCTACAGTCTTCAAAGGGATCCGAAATATCTGTTCTCAGATTCCACAGAAATAAGGCTAGCAAAAAGATCCACGAAATACAGATGTAACTCTGTGAGATGAATGAACAGAACACTAAGCAGTTTCTCAGAAAGCTTCTTTCCAGATTTCATCTGAGGATATTTCCTTTCTCACCATAGCCCTCTATGGGCTTCCAAATATCACTTTGCCAATTCCACAAGAACTGTCTTAGGGAAAGGCTTCTTAAGGGGAAAGCTGTAACTCTGTGAGATGATTTCACAGAACACAAAGAAGTTTCTCAGAAAGCTTCTTTCTCTTTGTTATCAGAGGATATTTCCTTTGGCCCTATAGTCTTCAAAGGGATCCGAAATATCTGTTCTCAGATTCCACAGAAATAAGGCTAGCAGAGAGATCCACGAAATACAGATGTAACTCTGTGAGTGGAAGTCACACATCACAGAGCAGTTTCTCAGAAAGCTTCTTTCCAGATTTCATCTGAAGATATGTCCTTTTTCACCATAGCCCTCTATGGGCTTCCAAATATCACGTTGCCAATTCCACAAGAACTGTCTTAGCGAAAGGCTTCTTGAGGGGAAAGCTGTAACTCTGTGAGACGATTTCACAGAACACAAAGAAGTTTCTCAGAAAGGTTCTTTCTCTTTGTTATCGGAGGATATTTCCTTTGGCCCTATACTCTTCAAAGTGATCCGAAATATCTGTTCTCAGATTCCACAGAAATAAGGCTAGCAAAGGGATCCACGAAATAGAGATGTAACTCTGTGAGTGGAAGTCACACATCACAGAGCAGTTTCTCAGAAAGCTTCTTTCCAGATTTCATCTGAGGATATTTCCTTTTTCACCATAGCCCTCTATGGGCTTCCAAATATCACTTTGCCAATTCCACAAGAACTGTCTTAGCGAAAGGCTTCTTTAGGGGAAAGTTGTAACTCTGTGAGATGATTTCACAGAACACAAAGAAGTTTCTCAGAAAGCTTCTTTCTCTTTGTTATCGGAGGATATTTCCTTTGGCCCTATAGTCTTCAAAGGGATCCGAAATATCTGTTTTCAGATTCCACAGAAATAAGGCTAGCAAAGAGATCCACGAAATACAGATGTAACTCTGTGACTGGAAGTCACACATCACAGAGCAGTTTCTCAGAAAGCTTCTTTCCAGATTTCATCTGAGGATATTTCCTTTTTCACCATAGCCCTCTATGGGCTTCCAAATATCACTTTGCCAATTCCACAAGAACTGTCTTAGCGAAAGGCTTCTTGAGGGGAAAGCTGTAACTCTGTGAGATGATTTCACAGAACACAAAGAAGTTTCTCAGAAAGCTTCTTTCTCTTTGTTATCTGAGGATATTTCCTTTGACCCTATAGTCTTCAAAGGGATCCGAAATATCTGTTCTCAGATTCCACAGAAATAAGGCTAGCAAAGAGATCCACGAAATACAGATGTAACTCTGTGAGATGAATGAACAGAACACTAAGCAGTTTCTCAGAAAGCTTCTTTCCAGATTTCATCTGAGGATATTTCCTTTTTCAACATAGCCCTCTATGGGCTTCCAAATATCACTTTGCCAATTCCACAAGAACTGTCTTAGCGAAAGGCTTCTTGAGGGGAAAGCTGTAACTCTGTGAGATGATTTCACAGAACACAAAGAAGTTTCTCAGAAAGCTTCTTTCTCTTTGTTATCGGAGGATATTTCCTTTGGCCCTATAGTCTTCAAAGGGATCCGAAATATCTGTTCTCAGATTCCACAGAAATAAGGCTAGCAAAGAGATGCACGAAATACAGATGTAACACTGTGAGATGAATGAACAGAACACTAAGCAGTTTCTAAGAAAGCTTCTTTACACATTTCATCTGAGGATATTTCCTTTTTCACCATAGCCCTCTAGGGGCTTCCAAATATCACTTTGCCAATTCCACAAGAACTGTCTTAGCGAAAGGCTTCTTGAGGGGAAAGTTGTCACTCTGTGAGATGATTTCACAGAACACAAAGGAGTTTCTCAGAAAGCTTCCTTCTCTTTGTTATCGGAGGATATTTCCTTTGACCCTATAGTCTTCAAAGGGATCCGAAATATCTGTTCTCAGATTCCACAGAAATAAGGCTAGCAAAGAGATTCCACGAAATACAGATGTAACTCTGTGAGTGGAAGTCACACATCACAGAGCAGTTTCTCAGAAAGCTTCTTTCCAGATTTCATCTGAGGATATTTCCTTTTTCACCATAGCCCTCTATGGGCTTCCAAATATCACTTTGCCAATTCCACAAGAACTGTCTTAGCGAAAGGCTTCTTGAGGGGAAAGGTGTAACTCTGTGAGATGATTTCACAGAACACAAAGAAGTTTCTCAGAAAGCTTCTTTCTCTTTGTTATCGGAGGATATTTCCTTTGGCCCTATAGTCTTCAAAGGGATCCGAAATATCTGTTCTCAGATTCCACAGAAATAAGGCTAGCAAAGGGATCCACGAAATAGAGATGTAACTCTGTGAGATGAATGAACAGAACACTAAGCAGTTTCTCAGAAAGCTTCTTTCCAGATTTCATCTGAGGATATTTCCTTTTTCACCATAACTCTCTAGGGGCTTCCAAATATCACTTTGCCAATTCCACAAGAACTGTCTTAGCGAAAGGCTTCTTGAGGGGAAAGCTGTAACTCTGTGAGATGATTTCACAGAACACAAAGAAGTTTCTCAGAAAGCTTCCTTCTCTTTGTTATCGGAGGATATTTCCTTTGGCCCTATAGTCTTCAAAGGGATCCGAAATATCTGTTCTCAGATTCCACAGAAATAAGGCTAGCAAAGAGATCCACGAAATACAGATGTAACTCTGTGAGTGGAAGTCACACATCACAGAGCAGTTTCTCAGAAAGCTTCTTTCCAGATTTCATCTGAGGATATTTCCTTTTTCAACATAGCCCTCTATGGGCTCCCAAATATCACTTTGCCAATTCCACAAGAACTGTCTTAGCGAAAGGCTTCTGGAGGGGAAAGCTCTAACTCTGTGAGATGATTTCACAGAACACAAAGAAGTTTCTCAGAAAGCTTCTTTCTCTTTGTTATCGGAGGATATTTCCTTTGGCCTTATAGTCTTCAAAGGCATCCGAAATATCTGTTCTCAGATTCCACAGAAATAAGGCTAGCAAAGAGATCCACGAAATACAGATGTAACTCTGTGACTGGAAGTCACACATCACAGAGCAGTTTCTCAGAAAGCTTCTTTCCAGATTTCATCTGAGGATATTTCCTTTTTCACCATAGCCCTGTATGGGCTTCCAAATATCACTTTGCCAATTCCACAAGAACTGTCTTAGCGAAAGGCTTCTTGAGGGGAAAGCTGTAACTCTGTGAGATGATTTCACAGAACACAAAGAATTTTCTCAGAAAGCTTCTTTCTCTTTGTTATCGGAGGATATTTCCTTTGGCCCTATAGTCTTCAAAGGGATCCGAAATATCTGTTCTCAGATTCCACAGAAATAAGGCTAGCAAAGAGATCTACGAAATACCGATGTAACTCTGTGAGATGAATGAACAGAACACTAAGCAGTTTCTCAGAAAGCTTCTTTCCAGATTTCATCTGAGGATATTGTCTTCTTCACCATAGCCCTCTATGGGCTTCCAAATATCACTTTGCCAATTCCACAAGAACTGTCTTAGCGAAAGGCTTCTTGAGGGGAAAGCTGTAACTCTGTGAGATGATTTCAAAGAACACGAAGAAATTTCTCAGAAAGCTTCTTTCTCTTTGTTATCGGAGGATATTTCCTTTGGCCCTATAGTCTTCAAAGGGATCCGAAATACCTGTTCTCAGATTCCACAGAAATAAGGCTAGCAAAGAGATTCGCGAAATACAGACGTAACTCTGTGAGATGAATGAACAGAACACTAAGCAGTTTCTCAGAAAGCTTCTTTCCAGATTTCATCTGAGGATATTTCCTTTTTCACCATAGCCCTCTATGGGCTTCCAAATATCACTTTGCCAATTCCACAAGAACTGTCTTAGCGAAAGGCTTCTTGAGGGGAAAGCTGTAACTCTGTGAGATGATTTCAGAGAACACAAAGAAGTTTCTCAGAAAGCTTCTTTCTCTTTGTTATCGGAGGATATTTCCTTTGGCCCTATAGTCTTCAAAGGGATCCGAAATATCTGTTCTCAGATTCCACAGAAATAAGGCTAGCAAAGAGATCCACGAAATAGAGATGTAACTCTGAGAGTGGAAGTCACATCACAGAGCAGTTTCTCAGAAAGCTTCTTTCCAGATTTCATCTGAGGATATTTCCTTTTTCACCATAGCCATCTATGGGCTTCCAAATATCACTTTGCCAATTCCACAAGAACTGTCTTAGCGAAAGGCTTCTTGAGGGGAAAGCTGTAACTCTGTGAGATGATTTCATAGAACACAAAGAAGTTTCTCAGAAAGCTTCTTTCTCTTTGTTATCGGAGGATATTTCCTTTGGCCCTATAGTCTTCAAAGGGATCCGAAATATCTGTTCTCAGATTCCACAGAAATAAGGCTAGCAAAGAGATCCACGAAATACAGATGTAACTCTGTGAGATAAATGAACAGAACACTAAGCAGTTTCTCAGAAAGCTTCTTTCCAGATTTCATCTGAGGATATTTCCTTTTTCACCATAGTCCTCTATGGGCTTCCAAATATCACTTTGCCAATTCCACAAGAACTGTCTTAGCGAAAGGCTTCTTGAGGGGAAAGCTGTAACTCTGTGAGATGATTTCACAGAACACAAAGAAGTTTCTCAGAAAGCTTCTTTCTCTTTGTTATCGGAGGATATTTCCTTTGGCCCTATAGTCTTCAAAGGGATCCGAAATATCTGTTCTCAGATTCCACAGAAATAAGGCTAGCAAAGAGATCCACGAAATACAGATGTAACTCTGAGAGTGGAAGTCACATCACAGAGCAGTTTCTCAGAAAGCTTCTTTCCAGATTTCATCTGAGGATATTTCCTTTTTCACCATAGCCATCTATGGGCTTCCAAATATCACTTTGCCAATTCCACAAGAACTGTCTTAGCGAAAGGCTTCTTGAGGGGAAAGCTGTAACTCTGTGAGATGATTTCATAGAACACAAAGAAGTTTCTCAGAAAGCTTCTTTCTCTTTGTTATCGGAGGATATTTCCTTTGGCCCTATAGTCTTCAAAGGGATCCGAAATATCTGTTCTCAGATTCCACAGAAATAAGGCTAGCAAAGAGATCCACGAAATACAGATGTAACTCTGTGAGATGAATGAACAGAACACTAAGCAGTTTCTCAGAAAGCTTCTTTCCAGATTTCATCTGAGGATATTTCCTTTTTCACCATAGCCCTCTATGGGCTTCCAAATATCACTTTGCCAATTCCACAAGAACTGTCTTAGCGAAAGGCTTCTTGAGGGGAAAGCTGTAACTCTGTGAGATGATTTCACAGAACACAAAGAAGTTTCTCAGAAAGCGTCCTACTCTTTGTTATCGGAGGATATTTCCTTTGGCCCTATAGTCTTCAAAGGGATCCGAAATATCTGTTTTCAGATTCCACAGAAATAAGGCTAGCAAAGAGATCCACGAAATACAGATGTAACTCTGTGAGTGGAAGTCACACAACACAGAGCAGTTTCTCAGAAAGCTTCTTTCCAGATTTCATCTGAGGATATTTCCTTTTTCACCATAGCCCTCTATGGGCTTCCAAATATCACGTTGCCAATTCCACAAGAACTGTCTTAGCGAAAGGCTTCTTGAGGGGAAAGCTGTAACTCTGTGTGATGATTTCACAGAACACAAAGAAGTTTCTCCGAAAGCTTCTTTCTCTTTGTTATCGGAGGATATTTCCTTTGGCCCTATAGTCTTCAAAGGGATCCGAAATATCTGTTCTCAGGTTCCACAGAAATAAGGCTAGCAAAGAGATCTACGAAATACCGATGTAACTCTGTGAGATGAATGAACAGAACAGTAAGGAGTTTCTCAGAAAGCTTCTTTCCAGATTTCATCTGAGGATATTTTCTTCTTCACCATAGCCCTCTATGGGCTTCCAAATATCACTTTGCCAATTCCACAAGAACTGTCTTAGCGAAAGGCTTCTTGAGGGGAAAGCTGTAACTCTCTGAGATGATTTCACAGAACATAAAGAAGTTTCTCAGAAAGCTTCCTTCTCTTTGTTATGGGAGGATATTTCCT
Source organism: Macaca nemestrina (assembly GCF_043159975.1). NCBI lineage: Eukaryota > Metazoa > Chordata > Mammalia > Primates > Cercopithecidae > Macaca > Macaca nemestrina. The sequence goes on from NC_092132.1 coordinate 108,494,125, forward strand.
TTGGCCCTATAGTCTTCAAAGGGATCCGAAATATCTGTTCTCAGATTCCACAGAAATAAGGCTAGCAAAGAGATCCACGAAATAGAGATGTAACTCTGTGAGATGAATGAACAGAACACTAAGCAGTTTCTCAGAAAGCTTCTTTCCAGATTTCATCTGAGGATATTTCCTTTTTCACCATAGCCCTCTATGGGTTTCCAAATATCACTTTGCCAATTCCACAAGAACTGTCTTAGGGAAAGGCTTCTTAAGGGGAAAGCTGTAACTCTGTGAGATGATTTCATAGAACACAAAGAAGTTTCTCAGAAAGCTTCTTTCTCTTTGTTATCAGAGGATATTCCCTTTGGCCCTATAGTCTTCAAAGGGATCCGAAATATCTGTTCTCAGATTCCACAGAAATAAGGCTAGCAAAGAGATCCACGAAATACAGATGTAACTCTGTGAGTGGAAGTCACATCACAGAGCAGTTTCTCAGAAAGCTTCTTTCCAGATTTCATCTGAGGATATTTCCTTTTTCACCATAGCCCTCTATGGGCTTCCAAATATCACTTTGCCAATTCCACAAGAACTGTCTTAGCAAAAGGCTTCTTTAGGGGAAAGCTGTAACTCTGTGAGATGATTTCACAGAACACAAAGAAGTTTCTCAGAAAGCTTCTTTCTCTTTGTTATCGGAGGATATTTCCTTTGGCCCTATAGTCTTCAAAGGGATCCGAAATACCTGTTCTCATATTCCACAGAAATAAGGCTAGCAAAGGGATCCACGAAATACAGATGTAACTCTGTGAGTGGAAGTCACACATCACAGAGCAGTTTCTCAGAAAGCTTCTTCCCAGATTTCATCTGAGGATATTTCCTTTTTCACCATAGCCCTCTATGGGCTTCCAAATATCACTTTGCCAATTCCACAAGAACTGTCTTAGCGAAAGGCTTCTTGAGGGGAAAGTTGTAACTCTGTGAGATGATTTCACAGAACACAGAGAAGTTTCTCAGAAAGCTTCCTTCTCTTTGTTATCGGAGGATATTTCCTTTGGCCCTATAATCTTCAAAGGGATCCGAAATATCTGTTTTCAGATTCCACAGAAATAAGGCTAGCAAAGAGATCCACGAAATACAGATATAACTCTGTGACTGGAAGTCACACATCACAGAGCAGTTTCTCAGAAAGCTTCTTTCCAGATTTCATCTGAGGATATTTTCTTCTTCACCATAGCCCTCTATGGGCTTCCAAATATCACTTTGCCAATTCCACAAGAACTGTCTTAGCGAAAGGCTTCTTGAGGGGAAAGCTGTAACTCTGTGAGATGATTTCACAGAACACAAAGAAGTTTCTCAGAAAGCTTCTTTCTCTTTGTTATCGGAGGATATTTCCTTTGGCCCTATAGTCTTCAAAGGGATCCGAAATATCTGTTCTCAGATTCCACAGAAATAAGGCTAGCAAAGAGATCCACGAAATTCACATGTAACTCTGTGAGATGAATGAACAGAGCACTAAGCAGTTTCTCAGAAAGCTTCTTTACACATTTCATCTGAGGATATTTCCTTTTTCACCATAGCCCTCTATGGGCTTCCAAATATCACTTTGCCAATACCACAGGAACTGTCTTAGCGAAAGACTTCTTGAGGGGAAAGCTGTAACTCTGTGAGATGATTTCACAGAACACAAAGAAGTTTCGCAGAAAGCTTCTTTCGCTTTGTTATCAGAGGATATTTCCTTTGGCCCTATAGTCTTCAAAGGGATCCGAAATATCTGTTCTCAGATTCCACAGAAATAAGGCTAGCAAAGAGATCCAAGAAATACAGATGTAACTCTGTGAGTGGAAGTCACATCACAGAGCAGTTTCTCAGAAAGCCTCTTTCCAGATTTCATCTGAGGATATTTCCTTTTTCACCATAGCCCTCTAAGGGCTTCCAAATATCACTTTGCCAATTCCACAAGAACTGTCTTAGCGAAAGGCTTCTTGAGGGGAAAGCTGTAACTCTGTGAGATGATTTCACAGAACACAAAGAAGTTTCTCAGAAAGCTTCTTTCTCTTTGTTATCAGAGGATATTTCCTTTGGCCCTATAGTCTTCAAAGGGATCCGAAATATCTGTTCTCAGATTCCACAGAAATAAGGCTAGCAAAGAGATCCACGAAATACAGATGTAACTCTGTGAGATGAATGAACAGAACACTAAGCAGTTTCTCAGAAAGCTTCTTTCCAGATTTCATCTGAGGATATTTCCTTTTTCACCATAGCCCTCTATGGGCTTCCAAATATCACTTTGCCAATTCCACAAGAACTGTCTTAGCGAAAGGCTTCTTGAGGGGAAAGCTGTAACTCTGTGAGATGATTTCACAGAACACAAACAAGTTTCTCAGAAAGCGTCCTACTCTTTGTTATCGGAGGATATTTCCTTTGGCCCTATAGTCTTCAAAGGGATCCGAAATATCTGTTGTCAGATTCCACAGAAATAAGGCTAGCAAAGAGATCCACGAAATACAGATGTAACTCTGTGAGTGGAAGTCACACAACACAGAGCAGTTTCTCAGAAAGCTTCTTTCCAGATTTCATCTGAGGATATTTCCTTTTTCACCATAGCCCTCTATGGGCTTCCAAATATCACGTTGCCAATTCCAAAAGAACTGTCTTAGCGAAAGGCTTCTTGAGGGGAAAGCTGTAACTCTGTGTGATGATTTCACAGAACACAAAGAAGTTTCTCAGAAAGCTTCTTTCTCTTTGTTATCGGAGGATATTTCCTTTGGCCCTATAGTCTTCAAAGGGATCCGAAATATCTGTTCTCAGGTTCCACAGAAATAAGGCTAGCAAAGAGATCTACGAAATACCGATGTAACTCTGTGAGATGAATGAACAGAACAGTAAGGAGTTTCTCAGAAAGCTTCTTTCCAGATTTCATCTGAGGATATTTTCTTCTTCACCATAGCCCTCTATGGGCTTCCAAATATCACTTTGCCAATTCCACAAGAACTGTCTTAGCGAAAGGCTTCTTGAGGGGAAAGCTGTAACTCTCTGAGATGATTTCACAGAACCCAAAGAAGTTTCTCAAAAAGCTTCTTTCTCTTTGTTATCAGAGGATATTCCCTTTGGCCCTATAGTCTTCAAAGGGATCCGAAATATCTGTTCTCAGATTCCACAGAAATAAGGCTAGCAAAGAGATGCACGAAATACAGATGTAACACTGTGAGATGAATGAACAGAACACTAAGCAGTTTCTAAGAAAGCTTCTTTACACATTTCATCTGAGGATATTTCCTTTTTCACCATAGCCCTCTAGGGGCTTCCAAATATCACTTTGCCAATTCCACAAGAACTGTCTTAGCGAAAGGCTTCTTGAGGGGAAAGTTGTCACTCTGTGAGATGATTTCACAGAACACAAAGGAGTTTCTCAGAAAGCTTCCTTCTCTTTGTTATCGGAGGATATTTCCTTTGACCCTATAGTCTTCAAAGGGATCCGAAATATCTGTTCTCAGATTCCACAGAAATAAGGCTAGCAAAGAGATTCCACGAAATACAGATGTAACTCTGTGAGTGGAAGTCACACATCACAGAGCAGTTTCTCAGAAAGCTTCTTTCCAGATTTCATCTGAGGATATTTCCTTTTTCACCATAGCCCTCTATGGGCTTCCAAATATCACTTTGCCAATTCCACAAGAACTGTCTTAGCGAAAGGCTTCTTGAGGGGAAAGGTGTAACTCTGTGAGATGATTTCACAGAACACAAAGAAGTTTCTCAGAAAGCTTCTTTCTCTTTGTTATCGGAGGATATTTCCTTTGGCCCTATAGTCTTCAAAGGGATCCGAAATACCTGTTCTCATATTCCACAGAAATAAGGCTAGCAAAGGGATCCACGAAATACAGATGTAACTCTGTGAGTGGAAGTCACACATCACAGAGCAGTTTCTCAGAAAGCTTCTTTCCAGATTTCATCTGAGGATATTTCCTTTTTCACCATAGCCCTCTATGGGCTTCCAAATATCACTTTGCCAATTCCACAAGAACTGTCTTAGCGAAAGGCTTCTTGAGGGGAAAGTTGTAACTCTGTGAGATGATTTCACAGAACACAGAGAAGTTTCTCAGAAAGCTTCCTTCTCTTTGTTATCGGAGGATATTTCCTTTGGCCCTATAATCTTCAAAGGGATCCGAAATATCTGTTTTCAGATTCCACAGAAATAAGGCTAGCAAAGAGATCCACGAAATACAGATATAACTCTGTGACTGGAAGTCACACATCACAGAGCAGTTTCTCAGAAAGCTTCTTTCCAGATTTCATCTGAGGATATTTTCTTCTTCACCATAGCCCTCTATGGGCTTCCAAATATCACTTTGCCAATTCCACAAGAACTGTCTTAGCGAAAGGCTTCTTGAGGGGAAAGCTGTAACTCTGTGAGATGATTTCAAAGAACACAAAGAAGTTTCTCAGAAAGCTTCTTTCTCTTTTTTATCGGAGGATATTTCCTTTGGCCCTATAGTCTTCAAAGGGATCCGAAATATCTGTTCTCAGATTCCACAGAAATAAGGCTAGCAAAGAGATCCACGAAATTCAGATGTAACTCCGTGAGATGAATGAACAGAACACTAAGCAGTTTCTCAGAAAGCTTCTTTCCAGATTTCATCTGAGGATATTTCCTTTTTCACCATAGCCCTCTATGGGCTTCCAAATATCACTTTGCCAATTCCACAAGAACTGTCTTAGCGAAAGGCTTCTTGAGGGGAAAGCTGTAACTCTGTGAGATGATATCACAGAACACAAAGAAGTTTCTCAGAAAGCTTCTTTCTCTTTGTTATCGGAGGATATTTCCTTTGGCCCTATAGTCTTCAAAGGGATCCGAAATATCTGTTCTCAGATTCCACAGAAATAAGGCTAGCAAAGAGATCCACGTAATACAGATGTAACTCTGTGAGTGGAAGTCACACATCACAGAGCAGTTTCTCAGAAAGCTTCTTTCCAGATTTCATCTGAGGATATTTCCTTTTTCACCATAGCCCTCTATGGGCTTCCAAATATCACTTTGCCAATTCCACAAGAACTATCTTAGCGAAAGGCTTCTTGAGGGGAAAGCTGTAATTCTGTGAGATGATTTCACAGAACACAAAGAAGTTTCTCAGAAAGCTTCTTTCTCTTTGTTATCGGAGGATATTTCCTTTGGCCCTATAGTCTTCAAAGGGATCCGAAATATCTGTTCTCATATTCCACAGAAATAAGGCTAGCAAAGAGATCCACGAAATAGAGATGTAACTCTGAGAGTGGAAGTCACATCACAGAGCAGTTTCTCAGAAAGCTTCTTTCCAGATTTCATCTGAGGATATATCCTTTTTCACCATAGCCATCTATGGGCTTCCAAATATCACGTTGCCAATTCCACAAGGACTGTCTTAGCGAAAGGCATCTTGAGGGGAAAGCTGTAACTCTGTGAGATGATTTCACAGAACACAAAGAAGTTTCTCAGAAAGCTTCTTTCTCTTTGTTATCGGAGGATATTTCCTTTGGCCCTATAGTCTTCAAAGGGATCCGAAATATCTGTTCTCAGATTCCACAGAAATAAGGCTAGCAAAGAGATCCACGAAATACAGATGTAACTCTGTGAGTGGAAGTCACACAACACAGAGCAGTTTCCCAGAAAGCTTCTTTCCAGATTTCATCTGAGGATATTTCCCTTTTCACCATAGCCCTCTATGGGCTTCCAAATATCACGTTGCCAATTCCACAAGAACTGTCTTAGCGAAAGGCTTCTTGAGGAGAAAGCTGTAACTCTGTGAGATGATTTCACAGAACACAAAGAAGTTTCTCCGAAAGCTTCTTTCTCTTTGTTATCGGAGGATATTTCCTTTGGCCCTATAGTCTTCAAAGGGATCCGAAATATCTGTTCTCAGGTTCCACAGAAATAAGGCTAGCAAAGAGATCTACGAAATACCGATGTAACTCTGTGAGATGAATGGACAGAACACTAAGGAGTTTCTCAGAAAGCTTCTTTCCAGATTTCATCTGAGGATATTTTCTTCTTCACCATAGCCCTCTATGGGCTTCCAAATATCACTTTGCCAATTCCACAAGAACTGTCTTAGCGAAAGGCTTCTTGAGAGGAAAGCTGTAACTCTCTGAGATGATTTCACAGAACACAAAGAAGTCTCTCAGAAAGCTTCCTTCTCTTTGTTATGGGAGGATATTTCCTTTGGCCCTATAGTCTTCAAAGGGATCCGAAATATCTGTTCTCAGATTCCACAGAAATAAGGCTAGTAAAAAGATCCAGGAAATACAGATGTAACTCTGTGAGATGAATGAACAGAACACTAAGCAGTTTGTCAGAAAGCTTCTTTCCAGATTTCATCTGAGGATATTTCCTTTCTCACCATAGCCCTCTATGGGCTTCCAAATATCACTTTGCCAATTCCACAAGAACTGTCTTAGGGAAAGGCTTCTTAAGGGGAAAGCTGTAACTCTGTGAGATGATTTCACAGAACACAAAGAAGTTTCTCAGAAAGCTTCTCTCTCTTTGTTATCAGAGGATATTTCCTTTGGCCCTATGGTCTTCAAAGGGATCCGAAATATCTGTTCTCAGATTCCACAGAAATAAGGCTAGCAAAGAGATCCACGAAACACAGATGTAACTCTGTGAGTGGAAGTCACACAACACAGAGCAGTTTCTCAGAAAGCTTCTTTCCAGATTTCATCTGAGGATATTTCCCTTTTCACCATAGCCCTCTATGGGCTTCCAAATATCACGTTGCCAATTCCACAAGAACTGTCTTAGCGAAAGGCTTCTTGAGGGGAAAGCTGTAACTCTGTGAGATGATTTCACAGAACACAAAGAAGTTTCTCCGAAAGCTTCTTTCTCTTTGTTATCGGAGGATATTTCCTTTGGCCCTATAGTCTTCAAAGGGATCCGAAATATCTGTTCTCAGGTTCCACAGAAATAAGGCTAGCAAAGAGATCTACGAAATACCGATGTAACTCTGTGAGATGAATGAACAGAACACTAAGGAGTTTCTCAGAAAGCTTCTTTCCAGATTTCATCTGAGGATATTTTCTTCTTCACCATAGCCCTCTAAGGGCTTCCAAATATCACTTTGCCAATTCCACAAGAACTGTCTTAGCGAAAGGCTTCTTGAGAGGAAAGCTGTAACTCTCTGAGATGATTTCACAGAACACAAAGAAGTCTCTCAGAAAGCTTCCTTCTCTTTGTTATGGGAGGATATTTCCTTTGGCCCTATAGTCTTCAAAGGGATCCGAAATATCTGTTCTCAGATTCCACAGAAATAAGGCTAGCAAAAAGATCCACGAAATACAGATGTAACTCTGTGAGATGAATGAACAGAACACTAAGCAGTTTCTCAGAAAGCTTCTTTCCAGATTTCATCTGAGGATATTTCCTTTCTCACCATAGCCCTCTATGGGCTTCCAAATATCACTTTGCCAATTACACAAGAACTGTCTTAGGGAAAGGCTTCTTAAGGGGAAAGCTGTAACTCTGTGAGATGATTTCACAGAACACAAAGAAGTTTCTCAGAAAGCTTCTTTCTCTTTGTTATCAGAGGATATTTCCTTTGGCCCTATAGTCTTCAAAGGGATCCGAAACATCTGTTCTCAGATTCCACAGAAATAAGGCTAGCAAAGAGATCCACGAAATACAGATGTAACTCTTTGAGTGGAAGTCACATCACAGAGCAGTTTCTCAGAAAGCTTCTTTCCAGATTTCATCTGAAGATATGTCCTTTTTCACCATAGCCCTCTATGGGCTTCCAAATATCACTTTGCCAATTCCACAAGAACTGTCTTAGCGAAAGGCTTCTTGAGGGGAAAGCTGTAACTCTGTGAGATGATTTCAGAGAACACAAAGAAGTTTCTCAGAAAGCTTCTTTCTCTTTGTTATCGGAGGATATTTCCTTTGGCCCTATAGTCTTCAAAGGGATCCGAAATATCTGTTCTCATATTCCACAGAAATAAGGCTAGCAAAGGGATCCACGAAATAGAGATGTAACTCTGTGAGTGGAAGTCACACATCACAGAGCAGTTTCTCAGAAAGCTTCTTTCCAGATTTCATCTGAGGATATTTCCTTTTTCACCATAGCCCTCTATGGGCTTCCAAATATCACTTTGCCAATTCCACAAGAACTGTCTTAGCGAAAGGCTTCTTTAGGGGAAAGTTGTAACTCTGTGAGATGATTTCACAGAACACAAAGAAGTTTCTCAGAAAGCTTCTTTCTCTTTGTTATCGGAGGATATTTCCTTTGGCCCTATAGTCTTCAAAGGGATCCGAAATATCTGTTTTCAGATTCCACAGAAATAAGGCTAGCAAAGAGATCCACGAAATACAGATGTAACTCTGTGACTGGAAGTCACACATCACAGAGCAGTTTCTCAGAAAGCTTCTTTCCAGATTTCATCTGAGGATATTTCCTTTTTCACCATAGCCCTCTATGGGCTTCCAAATATCACTTTGCCAATTCCACAAGAACTGTCTTAGCGAAAGGCTTCTTGAGGGGAAAGCTGTAACTCTGTGAGATGATTTCGCAGAACACAAAGAAGTTTCTCAGAAAGCTTCTTTCTCTTTGTTATTGGAGGATATTTCCTTTGGCCCTATAGTCTTCAAAGGGATCCGAAATATCTGTTCTCAGATTCCATAGAAATAAGGCTAGCAAAGAGATCCATGAAATACAGATGTAACTCTGTGAGATGAATGAACAGAACACTAAGCAGTTTCTCAGAAAGCTTCTTTCCAGATTTCATCTGATGATATTTCCTTTTTCACCATAGCCCTCTATGGGCTTCCAAATATCACTTTGCCAATTCCACAAGAACTGTCTTAGCGAAAGGCTTCTTGAGGGGAAAGCTGTAACTCTGTGAGATGATTTCACAGAACACAAAGAAGTTTCTCAGAAAGCTTCTTTCTCTTTGTTATCGGAGGATATTTCCTTTGGACCTATAGCCTTCAAAGGGATCCGAAATATCTGTTCTCAGATTCCACAGAAATAAGGTTAGCAAAGAGATCCACGAAATAGAGATGTAACTCTGAGAGTGGAAGTCACATCAAGGAGCAGTTTCTCAGAAAGCTTCTTTCCAGATTTCATCTGAGGATATTTCCTTTTTCACCATAGCCATCTATGGGCTTCCAAATATCACTTTGCCAATTCCACAAGAACTGTCTTAGCGAAAGGCTTCTTGAGGGGAAAGCTGTAACTCTGTGAGATGATTTCACAGAACACAAAGAAGTTTCTCAGAAAGCTTCTTTCTCTTTGTTATCGGAGGATATTTCCTTTGGCCCTATAGTCTTCAAAGGGATGCGAAATATCTGTTCTCAGATTCCACAGAAATAAGGCTAGCAAAGAGATCCACGAAATACAGATGTAACTCTGTGAGATGAATGAACAGAACACTAAGCAGTTTCTCAGAAAGCTTCTTTCCAGATTTCATCTGAGGATATTTCCTTTTTCACCATAGCCCTCTATGGGCTTCCAAATATCACTTTGCCAATTCCACAAGAACTGTCTTAGCGAAAGGCTTCTTGAGGGGAAAGCTGTAACTCTGTGAGATGATTTCACAGAACAAAAAGAAGTTTCTCAGAAAGTTTCTTTCTCTTTGTTATCGCAGGATATTTCCTTTGTCCCTATAGTCTTCAAAGGGATCCGAAATATCTGTTCTCAGATTCCACAGAAATAAGGGTAGCAAACAGATCCGCGAAATACAGATGTAACTCTGTGAGTGGAAGACACACATCACAGAGCAGTTTCTCAGAAAGCTTCTTTCCAGATTTCATCTGAGGATATTTCCTTTTTCACCATAGCCCTCTATGGGCTTCCAAATATCACTTTGCCAATTCCACAAGAACTGGCTTACCGAAAGGCTTCTTGAGGGGAAAGCTGTAACACTGTGAGATGATTTCACAGAACACAAAGAAGTTTCTCAGAAAGCTTCTTTCTCTTTGTTAACCCAGGATATTTCCTTTGGCCCTATAGTCTTCAAAGGGATCCGAAATATCTGTTCTCAGATTCCACAGAAATAAGGCTAGCAAAGAGATCCACGACATACAGATGTAACTCTGTGAGATGAATGAACAGAACACTAAGCAGTTTCTCAGAAAGCTTCTTTACAGATTTCATCTAAGGATATTTCCTTTTTCACCATAGCCCTCCAAGGGCTTCCAAATATCACTTTGCCAATTCCACAAGAACTGTCTTAGCGAAAGGCTTCTTGAGGGGAAAGCTGTAACTCTGTGAGATGATTTCACAGAACACAAAGAAGTTTCTCAGAAAGCTTCCTTCTCTTTGTTATCGGAGGATATTTCCTTTGGCCCTATAGTCTTCAAAGGGATCCGAAATATCTGTTCTCAGATTCCACAGAAATAAGGCTAGCAAAGAGATCCACGAAATACAGTTGTAACTCTGTGAGTGGAAGGCACACATCACAGAGCAGTTTCTCAGAAATCTTCTTTCCAGATTTCATCTGAGGATATTTCCTTCTTCACCATAACCCTCTATGGGCTTCCAAATATCACTTTGCCAATTCCACAAGAACTGTCTTAGCAAAAGGCTTCTTGAGGGGAAAGCTGTAACTCTGTGAGATGATATCACAGAACACAAAGAAGTTTCTCAGAAAGCTTCTTTCTCTTTGTTATTGGAGGATATTTCCTTTGGCCCTATAGTCTTCAAAGGGATCCGAAATATCTGTTCTCAGATTCCACAGAAATAAGGCTAGCAAAGAGATCCACGAAATACAGATGTAACTCTGTGAGTGGAAGTCACACATCACAGAGCAGTTTCTCAGAAAGCTTCTTTCCAGATTTCATCTGAGGATATTTCCTTTTTCACCATAGCCCTCTATGGGCTTCCAAATATCACGTTGCCAATTCCACAAGAACTGTCGTAGCGAAAGGCTTCTTGAGGGGAAAGCTGTAACTCTGTGAGATGATTTCACAGAACACAAAGAAGTTTCTCAGAAAGGTTCTTTCTCTTTGTTATCGGAGGATATTTCCTTTGGCCCTATAGTCTTCAAAGGGATCCGAAATATCTGTTCTCAGATTCCACAGAAATAAGGCTAGCAAAGAGATCCACGAAATACAGATGTAACTCTGTGAGATGAATGAACAGAACACTAAGCAGTTTCTCAGAAAGCTTCTTTCCAGATTTCATCTGAGGATATTTTCTTCTTCACCATAGCCCTCTATGGGCTTCCAAATATCACTTTGCCAATTCCACAAGAACTGTCTTAGCGAAAGGCTTCTTGAGGGGAAAGCTGTAACTCTGTGAGATGATTTCACAGAACACAAAGAAGTTTCTCAGAAAGCTTCTTTCTCTTTGTTATCGGAGGATATTTCCTTTGGCCCTATAGTCTTCAAAGGGATCCGAAATATCTGTTCTCAGATTCCACAGAAATAAGGCTAGCAAAGAGATCCGCGAATTACAGATGTAACTCTGTGAGATGAATGAACAGAACACTAAGCAGTTTCTCAGAAAGCTTCTTTCCAGATTTCATCTGAGGATATTTCCTTTTTCACCATAGCCCTCTATGGGCTTCCAAATATCACTTTGCCAATTCCACAAGAACTGTCTTAGCGAAAGGCTTCTTGAGGGGAAAGCTGTAACTCTGTGAGATGATTTCAGAGAACACAAAGAAGTTTCTCAGAAAGCTTCTTTCTCTTTGTTATCGGAGGATATTTCCTTTGGCCCTATAGTCTTCAAAGGGATCCGAAATATCTGTTCTCATATTCCACAGAAATAAGGCTAGCAAAGAGATCCACGAAATAGAGATGTAACTCTGAGAGTGGAAGTCACATCACAGAGCAGTTTCTCAGAAAGCTTCTTCCCAGATTTCATCTGAGGATATTTCCTTTTTCACCATAGCCCTCTATGGGCTTCCAAATATCACTTTGCCAATTCCACAAGAACTGTCTTAGCGAAAGGCTTCTTGAGGGGAAAGCTGTAACTCTGTGAGATGATTTCAAAGAACACAAAGAAGTTTCTCAGAAAGCTTCTTTCTCTTTGTTATCGGAGGATATTTCTTTTGGCCCTATAGTCTTCAAAGGGATCCGAAATATCTGTTCTCAGATTCCACAGAAATAAGGCTAGCAAAGAGATCCACGAAATACAGATGTAACTCTGTGAGATGAATGAACAGAAAACTAAGCAGTTTCTCAGAAAGCTTCTTTCCAGATTTCATCTGAGGATATTTCCTTTTTCACCATAGCCCTCTATGGGCTTCCAAATATCACTTTGCCAATTCCACAAGAACTGTCTTAGCGAAAGGCTTCTTGAGGGGAAAGCTGTAACTCTGTGAGATGATTTCACAGAACACAAAGAAGTTTCTCAGAAAGCTTCTTTCTCTTTGTTATCGGAGGATATTTCCTTTGGACCTATAGTCTTCAAAGGGATCCGAAATATCTGTTCTCAGATTCCACAGAAATAAGGCTAGCAAAGAGATCCACGAAATAGAGATGTAACTCTGAGAGTGGAAGTCACATCACAGAGCAGTTTCTCAGAAAGCTTCTTTCCAGATTTCATCTGAGGATATTTCCTTTTTCACCATAGCCATCTATGGGCTTCCAAATATCACTTTGCCAATTCCACAAGAACTGTCTTAGCGAAAGGCTTCTTGAGGGGAAAGCTGTAACTCTGTGAGATGATTTCATAGAACACAAAGAAGTTTCTCAGAAAGCTTCTTTCTCTTTGTTATCGGAGGATATTTCCTTTGGCCCTATAGTCTTCAAAGGGATCCGAAATATCTGTTCTCAGATTCCACAGAAATAAGGCTAGCAAAGAGATCCACGAAATACAGATGTAACTCTGTGAGATGAATGAACAGAACACTTAGCAGTTTCTGAGAAAGCTTCTTTCCAGATTTCATCTGAGGATATTTCCTTTTTCAAAATAGCCCTCTATGGGCTTCCAAATATCACTTTGCCAATTCCACAAGAACTGTCTTAGCGAAAGGCTTCTTGAGGGGAAAGCTGTAACTCTGTGAGATGATTTCACAGAACACAAAGAAGTTTCTCAGAAAGCGTCCTACTCTTTGTTATCGGAGGATATTTCCTTTGGCCCTATAGTCTTCAAAGGGATCCGAAATATCTGTTTTCAGATTCCACAGAAATAAGGCTAGCAAAGAGATCCACGAAATACAGATGTAACTCTGTGAGTGGAAGTCACACAACACAGAGCAGTTTCTCAGAAAGCTTCTTTCCAGATTTCATCTGAGGATATTTCCTTTTTTACCATAGCCCTCTATGGGCTTCCAAATATCACGTTGCCAATTCCACAAGAACTGTCTTAGCGAAAGGCTTCTTGAGGGGAAAGCTGTAACTCTGTGTGATGATTTCACAGAACACAAAGAAGTTTCTCAGAAAGCTTCTTTCTCTTTGTTATCGGAGGATATTTCCTTTGGCCCTATAGTCTTCAAAGGGATCCGAAATATCTGTTCTCAGATTCCACAGAAATAAGGCTAGCAAAGAGATCCACGAAATACAGATGTAACTCTGTGAGATGAATGAACAGAAAACTAAGCAGTTTCTCAGAAAGCTTCTTTCCAGATTTCATCTGAGGATATTTCCTTTTTCACCATAGCCCTCTATGGGCTTCCAAATATCACTTTGCCAATTCCACAAGAACTGTCTTAGCGAAAGGCTTCTTGAGGGGAAAGCTGTAACTCTGTGAGATGATTTCACAGAACACAAAGAAGTTTCTCAGAAAGCGTCCTACTCTTTGTTATCGGAGGATATTTCCTTTGGCCCTATAGTCTTCAAAGGGATCCGAAATATCTGTTTTCAGATTCCACAGAAATAAGGCTAGCAAAGAGATCCACGAAATACAGATGTAACTCTGTGAGTGGAAGTCACACAACACAGAGCAGTTTCTCAGAAAGCTTCTTTCCAGATTTCATCTGAGGATATTTCCTTTTTCACCATAGCCCTCTATGGGCTTCCAAATATCACGTTGCCAATTCCACAAGAACTGTCTTAGCGAAAGGCTTCTTGAGGGGAAAGCTGTAACTCTGTGTGATGATTTCACAGAACACAAAGAAGTTTCTCAGAAAGCTTCTTTCTCTTTGTTATCGGAGGATATTTCCTTTGGCCCTATAGTCTTCAAAGGGATCCGAAATATCTGTTCTCAGATTCCACAGAAATAAGGCTAGCAAAGAGATCCACGAAATACAGATGTAACTCTGTGAGATGAATGAACAGAAAACTAAGCAGTTTCTCAGAAAGCTTCTTTCCAGATTTCATCTGAGGATATTTCCTTTTTCACCATAGCCCTCTATGGGCTTCCAAATATCACTTTGCCAATTCCACAAGAACTGTCTTAGCGAAAGGCTTCTTGAGGGGAAAGCTGTAACTCTGTGAGATGATTTCGCAGAACACAAAGAAGTTTCTCAGAAAGCTTCTTTCTCTTTGTTATTGGAGGATATTTCCTTTGGCCCTATAGTCTTCAAAGGGATCCGAAATATCTGTTCTCAGATTCCACAGAAATAAGGCTAGCAAAGAGATCCATGAAATACAGATGTAACTCTGTGAGATGAATGAACAGAACACTAAGTAGTTTCTCAGAAAGCTTCTTTCCAGATTTCATCTGATGATATTTCCTTTTTCACCATAGCCCTCTATGGGCTTCCAAATATCACTTTGCCAATTCCACAAGAACTGTCTTAGCGAAAGGCTTCTTGAGGGGAAAGCTGTAACTCTGTGAGATGATTTCACAGAACACAAAGAAGTTTCTCAGAAAGCTTCTTTCTCTTTGTTATTGGAGGATATTTCCTTTGGACCTATAGTCTTCAAAGGGATCTGAAATATCTGTTCTCAGATTCCACAGAAATAAGGCTAGCAAAGAGATCCACGAAATAGAGATGTAACTCTGAGAGTGGAAGTCACATCACAGAGCAGTTTCTCAGAAAGCTTCTTTCCAGATTTCATCTGAGGATATTTCCTTTTTCACCATAGCCATCTATGGGCTTCCAAATATCACTTTGCCAATTCCACAAGAACTGTCTTAGCGAAAGGCTTCTTGAGGGGAAAGCTGTAACTCTGTGAGATGATTTCATAGAACACAAAGAAGTTTCTCAGAAAGCTTCTTTCTCTTTGTTATCGGAGGATATTTCCTTTGGCCCTATAGTCTTCAAAGGGATCCGAAATATCTGTTCTCAGATTCCACAGAAATAAGGCTAGCAAAGAGATCCACGAAATACAGATGTAACTCTGTGAGATGAATGAACAGAACACTTAGCAGTTTCTCAGAAAGCTTCTTTCCAGATTTCATCTGAGGATATTTCCTTTTTCACCATAGCCCTCTATGGGCTTCCAAATATCACTTTGCCAATTCCACAAGAACTCTCTTAGCGAAAGGCTTCTTGAGGGGAAAGCTGTAACTCTGTGAGATGATTTCACAGAACACAAAGAAGTTTCTCAGAAAGCGTCCTACTCTTTGTTATCGGAGGATATTTCCTTTGGCCCTATAGTCTTCAAAGGGATCCGAAATATCTGTTTTCAGATTCCACAGAAATAAGGCTAGCAAAGAGATCCACGAAATACAGATGTAACTCTGTGAGTGGAAGTCACACAACACAGAGCAGTTTCTCAGAAAGCTTCTTTCCAGATTTCATCTGAGGATATTTCCTTTTTTACCATAGCCCTCTATGGGCTTCCAAATATCACGTTGCCAATTCCACAAGAACTGTCTTAGCGAAAGGCTTCTTGAGGGGAAAGCTGTAACTCTGTGTGATGATTTCACAGAACACAAAGAAGTTTCTCAGAAAGCTTCTTTCTCTTTGTTATCGGAGGATATTTCCTTTGGCCCTATAGTCTTCAAAGGGATCCGAAATATCTGTTCTCAGGTTCCACAGAAATAAGGCTAGCAAAGAGATCTACGAAATACCGATGTAACTCTGTGAGATGAATGAACAGAACAGTAAGGAGTTTCTCAGAAAGCTTCTTTCCAGATTTCATCTGAGGATATTTTCTTCTTCACCATAGCCCTCTATGGGCTTCCAAATATCACTTTGCCAATTCCACAAGAACTGTCTTAGCGAAAGGCTTCTTGAGGGGAAAGCTGTAACTCTCTGAGATGATTTCACAGAACACAAAGAAGTTTCTCAGAAAGCTTCCTTCTCTTTGTTATGGGAGGATATTTCCTTTGGCCCTATAGTCTTCAAAGGGATCCGAAATATCTGTTCTCAGATTCCACAGAAATAAGGCTAGCAAAGAGATCCACGAAATACAGATGTAACTCTGTGAGATGAATGAACAGAACACTAAGCAGTTTCTCAGAAAGCTTCTTTCCAGATTTCATCTGAGGATATTTCCTTTTTCACCATAGCCCTCTATGGGCTTCCAAATATCACTTTGCCAATTCCACAAGAACTGTCTTAGGGAAAGGCTTCTTAAGGGGAAAGCTGTAACTCTGTGAGATGATCTCACAGAACACAAAGAAGTTTCTCAGAAAGCTTCTTTCTCTTTGTTATCAGAGGATATTCCCTTTGGCCCTATAGTCTTCAAAGGGATCCGAAATATCTGTTCTCAGATTCCACAGAAATAAGGCTAGCAAAGAGATCCACGAAATACAGATGTAACTCTGTGAGTGGAAGTCACATCACAGAGCAGTTTCTCAGAAAGCTTCTTTCCAGATTTCATCTGAGGATATTTCCTTTTTCACCATAGCCCTCTATGGGCTTCCAAATATCACTTTGCCAATTCCACAAGAACTGTCTTAGCGAAAGGCTTCTTGAGGGGAAAGCTGTAACTCTGTGAGATGATTTCACGGAACACAAAGAAGTTTCTCAGAAAGCTTCTTTCTCTTTTTTATCGGAGGATATTTCCTTTGGCCCTATAGTCTTCAAAGGGATCCGAAATATCTGTTCTCATATTCCACAGAAATAAGGCTAGCAAAGGGATCCACGAAATACAGATGTAACTCTGTGAGTGGAAGTCACACATCACAGAGCAGTTTCTCAGAAAGCTTCTTTCCAGATTTCATCTGAGGATATTTCCTTTTTCACCATAGCCCTCTATGGGCTTCCAAATATCACTTTGCCAATTCCACAAGAACTGTCTTAGCGAAAGGCTTCTTGAGGGGAAAGTTGTAACTCTGTGAGATGATTTCACAGAACACAGAGAAGTTTCTCAGAAAGCTTCCTTCTCTTTGTTATCGGAGGATATTTCCTTTGGCCCTATAATCTTCAAAGGGATCCGAAATATCTGTTTTCAGATTCCACAGAAATAAGGCTAGCAAAGAGATCCACGAAATACAGATATAACTCTGTGAGTGGAAGTCACACATCACAGAGCAGTTTCTCAGAAAGCTTCTTTCCAGATTTCATCTGAGGATATTTTCTTCTTCACCATAGCCCTCTATGGGCTTCCAAATATCACTTTGCCAATTCCACAAGAACTGTCTTAGCGAAAGGCTTCTTGAGGGGAAAGCTGTAACTCTGTGAGATGATTTCAAAGAACACAAAGAAGTTTCTCAGAAAGCTTCTTTCTCTTTGTTATCGGAGGATATTTCCTTTGGCCCTATAGTCTTCAAAGGGATACGAAATATCTGTTCTCAGATTCCACAGAAATAAGGCTAGCAAAGAGATCCACGAAATTCAGATGTAACTCTGTGAGATGAATGAACAGAACACTAAGCAGTTTCTCAGAAAGCTTCTTTCCAGATTTCATCTGAGGATATTTCCTTTTTCACCATAGCCCTCTATGGGCTTCCAAATATCACTTTGCCAATTCCACAAGAACTGTCTTAGCGAAAGGCTTCTTGAGGGGAAAGCTGTAACTCTGTGAGATGATTTCAGAGAACACAAAGAAGTTTCTCAGAAAGCTTCTTTCTCTTTGTTATCGGAGGATATTTCCTTTGGCCCTATAGTCTTCAAAGGGATCCGAAATATCTGTTCTCAGATTCCACAGAAATAAGGCTAGCAAAGAGATCCACGAAATAGAGATGTAACTCTGAGAGTGGAAGTCACATCACAGAGCAGTTTCTCAGAAAGCTTCTTTCCAGAATTCATCTGAGGATATTTCCTTTTTCACCATAGCCATCTATGGGCTTCCAAATATCACTTTGCCAATTCCACAAGAACTGTCTTAGGGAAAGGCTTCTCAAGGGGAAAGCTGTAACTCTGTGAGATGATTTCACAGAACACAAAGAAGTTTCTCAGAAAGCTTCTTTCTCTTTGTTATCAGAGGATATTTCCTTTGGCCCTATAGTCTTCAAAGGGATCCGAAATATCTGTTCTCAGATTCCACAGAAATAAGGCTAGCAAAGAGATCCACGAAATACAGATGTAACTCTGTGAGTGGAAGTCACATCACAGAGCAGTTTCTCAGAAAGCTTCTTTCCAGATTTCATCTGAGGATATTTCCTTTTTCACCATAGCCCTCTATGGGCTTCCAAATATCACTTTGCCAATTCCACAAGAACTGTCTTAGCGAAAGGCTTCTTGAGGGGAAAGCTGTAAATCGGTGAGATGATTTCAGAGAACACAAAGAAGTTTCTCAGAAAGCTTCTTTCTCTTTGTTATCGGAGGATATTTCCTTTGGCCCTATAGTCTTCAAAGGGATCCGAAATATCTGTTCTCAGATTCCACAGAAATAAGGCTAGCAAAGAGATCCACGAAATAGAGATGTAACTCTGAGAGTGGAAGTCACATCAAGGAGCAGTTTCTCAGAAAGCTTCTTTCCAGATTTCATCTGAGGATATTTCCTTTTTCACCATAGCCATCTATGGGCTTCCAAATATCACTTTGCCAATTCCACAAGAACTGTCTTAGCGAAAGGCTTCTTGAGGGGAAAGCTGTAACTCTGTGAGATGATTTCACAGAACACAAAGAAGTTTCTCAGAAAGCTTCTTTCTCTTTGTTATCGGAGGATATTTCCTTTGGCCCTATAGTCTTCAAAGGGATCCGAAATATCTGTTCTCAGATTCCACAGAAATAAGGCTAGCAAAGAGATGCACGAAACACAGATGTAACTCTGTGAGATGAATGAACAGAACACTAAGCAGTTTCTCAGAAAGCTTCTTTCCAGATTTCATCTGTGGATATTTCCTTTTTCACCATAGCCCTCTATGGGCTTCCAAATATCACTTTGCCAATTCCACAAGAACTGTCTTAGCGAAAGGCTTCTTGAGGGGAAAGCTGTAACTCTGTGAGATGATTTCACAGAACAAAAAGAAGTTTCTCAGAAAGTTTCTTTCTCCTTGTTATCGCAGGATATTTCCTTTGTCCCTATAGTCTTCAAAGGGATCCGAAATATCTGTTCTCAGATTCCACAGAAATAAGGGTAGCAAACAGATCCGCGAAATACAGATGTAACTCTGTGAGTGGAAGTCACACATCACAGAGCAGTTTCTCAGAAAGCTTCTTTCCGGATTTCATCTGAGGATATTTCCTTTTTCACCATAGCCCTCTATGGGCTTCCAAATA
This sequence comes from Macaca nemestrina, assembly GCF_043159975.1. Lineage (NCBI taxonomy): Eukaryota > Metazoa > Chordata > Mammalia > Primates > Cercopithecidae > Macaca > Macaca nemestrina. The sequence continues at coordinate 108,513,514 of NC_092132.1, forward strand.
TCACTTTGCCAATTCCACAAGAACTGGCTTACCGAAAGGCTTCTTGAGAGGAAAGCTGTAACACTGTGAGATGATTTCACAGAACACAAAGAAGTTTCTCAGAAAGCTTCTTTCTCTTTGTTCTCGGAGGATATTTCCTTTGGCCCTATAGTCTTCAAAGGGATCCGAAATAGCTGTTCTCAGATTCCACAGAAATAAGGCTAGCAAAGAGATCCACGACATACAGATGTAACTCTGTGAGATGAATGAACAGAACACTAAGCAGTTTCTCAGAAAGCTTCTTTACAGATTTCATCTGAGGATATTTCCTTTTTCACCATAGCCCTCTATGGGCTTCCAAATATCACTTTGCCAATTCCACAAGAACTGTCTTAGCGAAAGGCTTCTTGAGGGGAAAGCTGTAACTCTGTGAGATGATTTCACAGAACACAAAGAAGTTTCTCAGAAAGCGTCCTACTCTTTGTTATCGGAGGATATTTCCTTTGGCCCTATAGTCTTCAAAGGGATCCGAAATATCTGTTTTCAGATTCCACAGAAATAAGGCTAGCAAAGAGATCCACGAAATACAGATGTAACTCTGTGAGTGGAAGTCACACAACACAGAGCAGTTTCTCAGAAAGCTTCTTTCCAGATTTCATCTGAGGATATTTCCTTTTTCACCATAGCCCTCTATGGGCTTCCAAATATCACGTTGCCAATTCCACAAGAACTGTCTTAGCGAAAGGCTTCTTGAGGGGAAAGCTGTAACTCTGTGTGATGATTTCACAGAACACAAAGAAGTTTCTCAGAAAGCTTCTTTCTCTTTGTTATCGGAGGATATTTCCTTTGGCCCTATAGTCTTCAAAGGGATCCGAAATATCTGTTCTCAGATTCCACAGAAATAAGGCTAGCAAAGAGATCCACGAAATACAGATGTAACTCTGTGAGATGAATGAACAGAACACTAAGCAGTTTCTCAGGAAGCTTCTTTCCAGATTTCATCTGAGGATATTTCCTTTTTCACCATAGCCCTCTATGGGCTTCCAAATATCACTTTGCCAATTCCACAAGAACTGTCTTAGCGAAAGGCTTCTTGAGGGGAAAGCTGTAACTCTGTGAGATGATTTCGCAGAACACAAAGAAGTTTCTCAGAAAGCTTCTTTCTCTTTGTTATTGGAGGATATTTCCTTTGGCCCTATAGTCTTCAAAGGGATCCGAAATATCTGTTCTCAGATTCCACAGAAATAAGGCTAGCAAAGAGATCCATGAAATACAGATGTAACTCTGTGAGATGAATGAACAGAACACTAAGTAGTTTCTCAGAAAGCTTCTTTCCAGATTTCATCTGATGATATTTCCTTTTTCACCATAGCCCTCTATGGGCTTCCAAATATCACTTTGCCAATTCCACAAGAACTGTCTTAGCGAAAGGCTTCTTGAGGGGAAAGCTGTAACTCTGTGAGATGATTTCACAGAACACAAAGAAGTTTCTCAGAAAGCTTCTTTCTCTTTGTTATTGGAGGATATTTCCTTTGGACCTATAGTCTTCAAAGGGATCTGAAATATCTGTTCTCAGATTCCACAGAAATAAGGCTAGCAAAGAGATCCACGAAATAGAGATGTAACTCTGAGAGTGGAAGTCACATCAGAGAGCAGTTTCTCAGAAAGCTTCTTTCCAGATTTCATCTGAGGATATTTCCTTTTTCACCATAGCCATCTATGGGCTTCCAAATATCACTTTGCCAATTCCACAAGAACTGTCTTAGCGAAAGGCTTCTTGAGGGGAAAGCTGTAACTCTGTGAGATGATTTCATAGAACACAAAGAAGTTTCTCAGAAAGCTTCTTTCTCTTTGTTATCGGAGGATATTTCCTTTGGCCCTATAGTCTTCAAAGGGATCCGAAATATCTGTTCTCAGATTCCACAGAAATAAGGCTAGCAAAGAGATCCACGAAATACAGATGTAACTCTGTGAGATGAATGAACAGAACACTTAGCAGTTTCTCAGAAAGCTTCTTTCCAGATTTCATCTGAGGATATTTCCTTTTTCACCATAGCCCTCTATGGGCTTCCAAATATCACTTTGCCAATTCCACAAGAACTCTCTTAGCGAAAGGCTTCTTGAGGGGAAAGCTGTAACTCTGTGAGATGATTTCACAGAACACAAAGAAGTTTCTCAGAAAGCGTCCTACTCTTTGTTATCGGAGGATATTTCCTTTGGCCCTATAGTCTTCAAAGGGATCCGAAATATCTGTTTTCAGATTCCACAGAAATAAGGCTAGCAAAGAGATCCACGAAATACAGATGTAACTCTGTGAGTGGAAGTCACACAACACAGAGCAGTTTCTCAGAAAGCTTCTTTCCAGATTTCATCTGAGGATATTTCCTTTTTTACCATAGCCCTCTATGGGCTTCCAAATATCACGTTGCAAATTCCACAAGAACTGTCTTAGCGAAAGGCTTCTTGAGGGGAAAGCTGTAACTCTGTGTGATGATTTCACAGAACACAAAGAAGTTTCTCAGAAAGCTTCTTTCTCTTTGTTATCGGAGGATATTTCCTTTGGCCCTATAGTCTTCAAAGGGATCCGAAATATCTGTTCTCAGGTTCCACAGAAATAAGGCTAGCAAAGAGATCTACGAAATACCGATGTAACTCTGTGAGATGAATGAACAGAACAGTAAGGAGTTTCTCAGAAAGCTTCTTTCCAGATTTCATCTGAGGATATTTTCTTCTTCACCATAGCCCACTATGGGCTTCCAAATATCACTTTGCCAATTCCACAAGAACTGTCTTAGCGAAAGGCTTCTTGAGGGGAAAGCTGTAACTCTCTGAGATGATTTCACAGAACACAAAGAAGTTTCTCAGAAAGCTTCCTTCTCTTTGTTATGGGAGGATATTTCCTTTGGCCCTATAGTCTTCAAAGGGATCCGAAATATCTGTTCTCAGATTCCACAGAAATAAGGCTAGCAAAGAGATCCACGAAATACAGATGTAACTCTGTGAGATGAATGAACAGAACACTAAGCAGTTTCTCAGAAAGCTTCTTTCCAGATTTCATCTGAGGATATTTCCTTTTTCACCATAGCCCTCTATGGGCTTCCAAATATCACTTTGCCAATTCCACAAGAACTGTCTTAGGGAAAGGCTTCTTAAGGGGAAAGCTGTAACTCTGTGAGATGATCCCACAGAACACAAAGAAGTTTCTCAGAAAGCTTCTTTCTCTTTGTTATCAGAGGATATTCCCTTTGGCCCTATAGTCTTCAAAGGGATCCGAAATATCTGTTCTCAGATTCCACAGAAATAAGGCTAGCAAAGAGATCCACGAAATACAGATGTAACTCTGTGAGTGGAAGTCACATCACAGAGCAGTTTCTCAGAAAGCTTCTTTCCAGATTTCATCTGAGGATATTTCCTTTTTCACCATAGCCCTCTATGGGCTTCCAAATATCACTTTGCCAATTCCACAAGAACTGTCTTAGCGAAAGGCTTCTTGAGAGGAAAGCTGTAACTCTGTGAGATGATTTCACGGAACACAAAGAAGTTTCTCAGAAAGCTTCTTTCTCTTTTTTATCGGAGGATATTTCCTTTGGCCCTATAGTCTTCAAAGGGATCCGAAATATCTGTTCTCATATTCCACAGAAATAAGGCTAGCAAAGGGATCCACGAAATACAGATGTAACTCTGTGAGTGGAAGTCACACATCACAGAGCAGTTTCTCAGAAACCTTCTTTCCAGATTTCATCTGAGGATATTTCCTTTTTCACCATAGCCCTCTATGGGCTTCCAAATATCACTTTGCCAATTCCACAAGAACTGTCTTAGCGAAAGGCTTCTTGAGGGGAAAGTTGTAACTCTGTGAGATGATTTCACAGAACACAGAGAAGTTTCTCAGAAAGCTTCCTTCTCTTTGTTATCGGAGGATATTTCCTTTGGCCCTATAATCTTCAAAGGGATCCGAAATATCTGTTTTCAGATTCCACAGAAATAAGGCTAGCAAAGAGATCCACGAAATACAGATATAACTCTGTGACTGGAAGTCACACATCACAGAGCAGTTTCTCAGAAAGCTTCTTTCCAGATTTCATCTGAGGATATTTTCTTCTTCACCATAGCCCTCTATGGGCTTCCAAATATCACTTTGCCAATTCCACAAGAACTGTCTTAGCGAAAGGCTTCTTGAGGGGAAAGCTGTAACTCTGTGAGATGATTTCAAAGAACACAAAGAAGTTTCTCAGAAAGCTTCTTTCTCTTTGTTATCGGAGGATATTTCCTTTGGCCCTATAGTCTTCAAAGGGATACGAAATATCTGTTCTCAGATTCCACAGAAATAAGGCTAGCAAAGAGATCCACGAAATTCAGATGTAACTCTGTGAGATGAATGAACATAACACTAAGCAGTTTCTCAGAAAGCTTCTTTCCAGATTTCATCTGAGGATATTTCCTTTTTCACCATAGCCCTCTATGGGCTTCCAAATATCACTTTGCCAATTCCACAAGAACTGTCTTAGCGAAAGGCTTCTTGAGGGAAAAGCTGTAACTCTGTGAGATGATTTCAGAGAACACAAAGAAGTTTCTCAGAAAGCTTCTTTCTCTTTGTTATCGGAGGATATTTCCTTTGGCCCTATAGTCTTCAAAGGGATCCGAAATATCTGTTCTCAGATTCCACAGAAATAAGGCTAGCAAAGAGATCCACGAAATAGAGATGTAACTCTGAGAGTGGAAGTCACATCACAGAGCAGTTTCTCAGAAAGCTTCTTTCCAGATTTCATCTGAGGATATTTCCTTTTTCACCATAGCCATCTATGGGCTTCCAAATATCACTTTGCCAATTCCACAAGAACTGTCTTAGGGAAAGGCTTCTCAAGGGGAAAGCTGTAACTCTGTGAGATGATTTCACAGAACACAAAGAAGTTTCTCAGAAAGCTTCTTTCTCTTTGTTATCAGAGGATATTTCCTTTGGCCCTATAGTCTTCAAAGGGATCCGAAATATCTGTTCTCAGATTCCACAGAAATAAGGCTAGCAAAGAGATCCACGAAATACAGATGTAACTCTGTGAGTGGAAGTCACATCACAGAGCAGTTTCTCAGAAAGCTTCTTTCCAGATTTCATCTGAGGATATTTCCTTTTTCACCATAGCCCTCTATGGGCTTCCAAATATCACTTTGCCAATTCCACAAGAACTGTCTTAGCGAAAGGCTTCTTGAGGGGAAAGCTGTAAATCGGTGAGATGATTTCAGAGAACACAAAGAAGTTTCTCAGAAAGCTTCTTTCTCTTTGTTATCTGAGGATATTTCCTTTGGCCCTATAGTCTTCAAAGGGATCCGAAATATCTGTTCTCAGATTCCACAGAAATAAGGCTAGCAAAGAGATCCACGAAATAGAGATGTAACTCTGAGAGTGGAAGTCACATCAAGGAGCAGTTTCTCAGAAAGCTTCTTTCCAGATTTCATCTGAGGATATTTCCTTTTTCACCATAGCCATCTATGGGCTTCCAAATATCACTTTGCCAATTCCACAAGAACTGTCTTAGCGAAAGGCTTCTTGAGGGGAAAGCTGTAACTCTGTGAGATGATTTCACAGAACACAAAGAAGTTTCTCAGAAAGCTTCTTTCTCTTTGTTATCGGAGGATATTTCCTTTGGCCCTATAGTCTTCAAAGGGATCCGAAATATCTGTTCTCAGATTCCACAGAAATAAGGCTAGCAAAGAGATGCACGAAACACAGATGTAACTCTGTGAGATGAATGAACAGAACACTAAGCAGTTTCTCAGAAAGCTTCTTTCCAGATTTCATCTGTGGATATTTCCTTTTTCACCATAGCCCTCTATGGGCTTCCAAATATCACTTTGCCAATTCCACAAGAACTGTCTTAGCGAAAGGCTTCTTGAGGGGAAAGCTGTAACTCTGTGAGATGATTTCACAGAACAAAAAGAAGTTTCTCAGAAAGTTTCTTTCTCCTTGTTATCGCAGGATATTTCCTTTGTCCCTATAGTCTTCAAAGGGATCCGAAATATCTGTTCTCAGATTCCACAGAAATAAGGGTAGCAAACAGATCCGCGAAATACAGATGTAACTCTGTGAGTGGAAGTCACACATCACAGAGCAGTTTCTCAGAAAGCTTCTTTCCGGATTTCATCTGAGGATATTTCCTTTTTCACCATAGCCCTCTATGGGCTTCCAAATATCACTTTGCCAATTCCACAAGAACTGGCTTACCGAAAGGCTTCTTGAGAGGAAAGCTGTAACACTGTGAGATGATTTCACAGAACACAAAGAAGTTTCTCAGAAAGCTTCTTTCTCTTTGTTCTCGGAGGATATTTCCTTTGGCCCTATAGTCTTCAAAGGGATCCGAAATAGCTGTTCTCAGATTCCACAGAAATAAGGCTAGCAAAGAGATCCACGACATACAGATGTAACTCTGTGAGATGAATGAACAGAACACTAAGCAGTTTCTCAGAAAGCTTCTTTACAGATTTCATCTGAGGATATTTCCTTTTTAACCATAGCCCTCCAAGGGCTTCCAAATATCACTTTGCCAATTCCACAAGAACTGTCTTAGTGAAAGGCTTCTTGAGGGGAAAGCTGTAACTCTGTGAGATGATTTCACAGAACACAAAGAAGTTTCTCAGAAAGATTCCTTCTCTTTGTTATCGGAGGATATTTCCTTTGGCCCTATAGTCTTCAAAGGGATCCGAAATATCTGTTCTCAGATTCCACAGAAATAAGGCTAGCAAAGAGATCCACGAAATACAGATGTAACTCTGTGAGTGGAAGGCACACATCACAGAGCAGTTTCTCAGAAAGCTTCTTTCCAGATTTCATCTGAGGATATTTCCTTCTTCACCATAACCCTCTATGGGCTTCCAAATATCACTTTGCCAATTCCACAAGAACTGTCTTAGCAAAAGGCTTCTTGAGGGGAAAGCTGTAACTCTGTGAGATGATATCACAGAACACAAAGAAGTTTCTCAGAAAGCTTCTTTCTCTTTGTTATCGGAGGATATTTCCTTTGGCCCTATAGTCTTCAAAGGGATCCGAAATATCTGTTCTCAGATTCCACAGAAATAAGGCTAGCAAAGAGATCTACGAAATACAGATGTAACTCTGTGAGTGGAAGTCACACATCACAGAGCAGTTTCTCAGAAAGCTTCTTTCCAGATTTCATCTGAGGATATTTCCTTTTTCACCATAGCCCTCTATGGGCTTCCAAATATCACGTTGCCAATTCCACAAGAACTGTCTTAGCGAAAGGCTTCTTGAGGGGAAATCTGTAACTCTGTGAGATGATTTCACAGAACACAAAGAAGTTTCTCAGAAAGGTTCTTTCTCTTTGTTATCGGAGGATATTTCCTTTGGCCCTATAGTCTTCAAAGGGATCCGAAATATCTGTTCTCAGATTCCACAGAAATAAGGCTAGCAAAGAGATCCACGAAATACAGATGTAACTCTGTGAGATGAATGAACAGAACACTAAGCAGTTTCTCAGAAAGCTTCTTTCCAGATTTCATCTGAGGATATTTTCTTCTTCACCATAGCCCTCTATGGGCTTCCAAATATCACTTTGCCAATTCCACAAGAACTGTCTTAGCGAAAGGCTTCTTGAGGGGAAAGCTGTAACTCTGTGAGATGATTTCACAGAACACAAAGAAGTTTCTCAGAAAGCTTCTTTCTCTTTGTTATCGGAGGATATTTCCTTTGGCCCTATAGTCTTCAAAGGGATCCGAAATATCTGTTCTCAGATTCCACAGAAATAAGGCTAGCAAAGAGATCCGCGAAATACAGATGTAACTCTGTGAGATGAATGAACAGAACACTAAGCAGTTTCTCAGAAAGCTTCTTTCCAGATTTCATCTGAGGATATTTCCTTTTTCACCATAGCCCTCTATGGGCTTCCAAATATCACTTTGCCAATTCCACAAGAACTGTCTTAGCGAAAGACTTCTTGAGGGGAAAGCTGTAACTCTGTGAGATGATTTCAGAGAACACAAAGAAGTTTCTCAGAAAGCTTCTTTCTCTTTGTTATCGGAGGATATTTCCTTTGGCCCTATAGTCTTCAAAGGGATCCGAAATATCTGTTCTCATATTCCACAGAAATAAGGCTAGCAAAGAGATCCACGAAATAGAGATGTAACTCTGAGAGTGGAAGTCACATCACAGAGCAGTTTCTCAGAAAGCTTCTTTCCAGATTTCATCTGAGGATATTTCCTTTTTCACCATAGCCATCTATGGGCTTCCAAATATCACTTTGCAATTCCACAAGAACTGTCTTAGCGAAAGGCTTCTTGAGGGGAAAGCTGTAACTCTGTGAGATGATTTCAAAGAACACAAAGAAGTTTCTCAGAAAGCTTCTTTCTCTTTGTTATCGGAGGATATTTCTTTTGGCCCTATAGTCTTCAAAGGGATCCGAAATATCTGTTCTCAGATTCCACAGAAATAAGGCTAGCAAAGAGATCCACGAAATACAGATGTAACTCTGTGAGATGAATGAACAGAAAACTAAGCAGTTTCTCAGAAAGCTTCTTTCCAGATTTCATCTGAGGATATTTCCTTTTTCACCATAGCCCTCTATGGGCTTCCAAATATCACTTTGCCAATTCCACAAGAACTGTCTTAGCGAAAGGCTTCTTGAGGGGAAAGCTGTAACTCTGTGAGATGATTTCGCAGAACACAAAGAAGTTTCTCAGAAAGCTTCTTTCTCTTTGTTATTGGAGGATATTTCCTTTGGCCCTATAGTCTTCAAAGGGATCCGAAATATCTGTTCTCAGATTCCACAGAAATAAGGCTAGCAAAGAGATCCATGAAATACAGATGTAACTCTGTGAGATGAATGAACAGAACACTAAGCAGTTTCTCAGAAAGCTTCTTTCCAGTTTTCATCTGATGATATTTACTTTTTCACCATAGCCCTCTATGGGTTTCCAAATATCACTTTGCCAATTCCACAAGAACTGTCTTAGCGAAAGGCTTCTTGAGGGGAAAGCTGTAACTCTGTGAGATGATTTCAAAGAACACAAAGAAGTTTCTCAGAAAGCTTCTTTCTCTTTGTTATCGGAGGATATTTCCTTTGGACCTATAGTCTTCAAAGGGATCCGAAATATCTGTTCTCAGATTCCACAGAAATAAGGCTAGCAAAGAGATCCACGAAATAGAGATGTAACTCTGAGAGTGGAAGTCACATCACAGAGCAGTTTCTCAGAAAGCTTCTTTCCAGATTTCATCTGAGGATATTTCCTTTTTCACCATAGCCATCTATGGGCTTCCAAATATCACTTTGCCAATTCCACAAGAACTGTCTTAGCGAAAGGCTTCTTGAGGGGAAAGCTGTAACTCTGTGAGATGATTTCATAGAACACAAAGAAGTTTCTCAGAAAGCTTCTTTCTCTTTGTTATCGGAGGATATTTCCTTTGGCCCTATAGTCTTCAAAGGGATCCGAAATATCTGTTCTCAGATTCCACAGAAATAAGGCTAGCAAAGAGATCCACGAAATACAGATGTAACTCTGTGAGATGAATGAACAGAACACTTAGCAGTTTCTCAGAAAGCTTCTTTCCAGATTTCATCTGAGGATATTTCCTTTTTCACCATAGCCCTCTATGGGCTTCCAAATATCACTTTGCCAATTCCACAAGAACTGTCTTAGCGAAAGGCTTCTTGAGGGGAAAGCTGCAACTCTGTGAGATGATTTCACAGAACACAAAGAAGTTTCTCAGAAAGCGTCCTACTCTTTGTTATCGGAGGATATTTCCTTTGGCCCTATAGTCTTCAAAGGGATCCGAAATATCTGTTTTCAGATTCCACAGAAATAAGGCTAGAAAAGAGATCCACGAAATACAGATGTAACTCTGTGAGTGGAAGTCACACAACACAGAGCAGTTTCTCAGAAAGCTTCTTTCCAGATTTCATCTGAGGATATTTCCTTTTTTACCATAGCCCTCTATGGGCTTCCAAATATCACGTTGCCAATTCCACAAGAACTGTCTTAGCGAAATGCTTCTTGAGGGGAAAGCTGTAACTCTGTGTGATGATTTCACAGAACACAAAGAAGTTTCTCAGAAAGCTTCTTTCTCTTTGTTATCGGAGGATATTTCCTTTGGCCCTATAGTCTTCAAAGGGATCCGAAATATCTGTTCTCAGGTTCCACAGAAATAAGGCTAGCAAAGAGATCTACGAAATACCGATGTAACTCTGTGAGATGAATGAACAGAACAGTAAGGAGTTTCTCAGAAAGCTTCTTTCCAGATTTCATCTGAGGATATTTTCTTCTTCACCATAGCCCTCTATGGGCTTCCAAATATCACTTTGCCAATTCCACAAGAACTGTCTTAGCGAAAGGCTTCTTGAGGGGAAAGCTGTAACTCTCTGAGATGATTTCACAGAACACAAAGAAGTTTCTCAGAAAGCTTCCTTCTCTTTGTTATGGGAGGATATTTCCTTTGGCCCTATAGTCTTCAAAGGGATCCGAAATATCTGTTCTCAGATTCCACAGAAATAAGGCTAGCAAAGAGATCCACGAAATACAGATGTAACTCTGTGAGATGAATGAACAGAACACTAAGCAGTTTCTCAGAAAGCTTCTTTCCAGATTTCATCTGAGGATATTTCCTTTTTCACCATAGCCCTCTATGGGCTTCCAAATATCACTTTGCCAATTCCACAAGAACTGCCTTAGGGAAAGGCTTCTTAAGGGGAAAGCTGTAACTCTGTGAGATGATCTCACAGAACACAAAGAAGTTTCTCAGAAAGCTTCTTTCTCTTTGTTATCAGAGGATATTCCCTTTGGCCCTATAGTCTTCAAAGGGATCCGAAATATCTGTTCTCAGATTCCACAGAAATAAGGCTAGCAAAGAGATCCACGAAATACAGATGTAACTCTGTGAGTGGAAGTCACATCACAGAGCAGTTTCTCAGAAAGCTTCTTTCCAGATTTCATCTGAGGATATTTCCTTTTTCACCATAGCCCTCTATGGGCTTCCAAATATCACTTTGCCAATTCCACAAGAACTGTCTTAGCGAAAGGCTTCTTGAGGGGAAAGCTGTAACTCTGTGAGATGATTTCACGGAACACAAAGAAGTTTCTCAGAAAGCTTCTTTCTCTTTGTTATCGGAGGATATTTCCTTTGGCCCTATAGTCTTCAAAGGGATCCGAAATATCTGTTCTCAGATTCCACAGAAATAAGGCTAGCAAAGGGATCCACGAAATACAGATGTAACTCTGTGAGTGGAAGTCACACATCACAGAGCAGTTTCTCAGAAAGCTTCTTTCCAGATTTCATCTGAGGATATTTCCTTTTTCACCATAGTCCTCTATGGGCTTCCAAATATCACTTTGCCAATTCCACAAGAACTGTCTTAGCGAAAGGCTTCTTGAGGGGAAAGTTGTAACTCTGTGAGATGATTTCACAGAACACAGAGAAGTTTCTCAGAAAGCTTCCTTCTCTTTGTTATCGGAGGATATTTCCTTTGGCCCTATAATCTTCAAAGGGATCCGAAATATCTGTTTTCAGATTCCACAGAAATAAGGCTAGCAAAGAGATCCACGAAATACAGATATAACTCTGTGACTGGAAGTCACACATCACAGAGCAGTTTCTCAGAAAGCTTCTTTGCAGATTTCATCTGAGGATATTTTCTTCTTCACCATAGCCCTCTATGGGCTTCCAAATATCACTTTGCCAATTCCACAAGAACTGTCTTAGCGAAAGGCTTCTTGAGGGGAAAGCTGTAACTCTGTGAGATGATTTCAAAGAACACAAAGAAGTTTCTCAGAAAGCTTCTTTCTCTTTGTTATCGGAGGATATTTCCTTTGGCCCTATAGTCTTCAAAGGGATACGAAATATCTGTTCTCAGATTCCACAGAAATAAGGCTAGCAAAGAGATCCACGAAATTCAGATGTAACTCTGTGAGATGAATGAACAGAACACTAAGTAGTTTCTCAGAAAGCTTCTTTCCAGATTTCATCTGAGGATATTTCCTTTTTCACCATAGCCCTCTATGGGCTTCCAAATATCACTTTGCCAATTCCACAAGAACTGTCTTAGCGAAAGGCTTCTTGAGGGGAAAGCTGTAACTCTGTGAGATGATTTCAGAGAACACAAAGAAGTTTCTCAGAAAGCTTCTTTCTCTTTGTTATCGGAGGATATTTCCTTTGGCCCTATAGTCTTCAAAGGGATCCGAAATATCTGTTCTCATATTCCACAGAAATAAGGCTAGCAAAGAGATCCACGAAATAGAGATGTAACTCTGAGAGTGGAAGTCACATCACAGAGCAGTTTCTCAGAAAGCTTCTTTCCAGATTTCATCTGAGGATATTTCCTTTTTCACCATAGCCATCTATGGGCTTCCAAATATCACTTTGCCAATTCCACAAGAACTGTCTTAGGGAAAGGCTTCTCAAGGGGAAAGCTGTAACTCTGTGAGATGATTTCACAGAACACAAAGAAGTTTCTCAGAAAGCTTCTTTCTCTTTGTTATCAGAGGATATTTCCTTTGGCCCTATAGTCTTCAAAGGGATCCGAAATATCTGTTCTCAGATTCCACAGAAATAAGGCTAGCAAAGAGATCCACGAAATACAGATGTAACTCTGTGAGTGGAAGTCACATCACAGAGCAGTTTCTCAGAAAGCTTCTTTCCAGATTTCATCTGAGGATATTTCCTTTTTCACCATAGCCCTCTATGGGCTTCCAAATATCACTTTGCCAATTCCACAAGAACTGTCTTAGCGAAAGGCTTCTTGAGGGGAAAGCTGTAACTCTGTGAGATGATTTCAGAGAACACAAAGAAGTTTCTCAGAAAGCTTCTTTCTCTTTGTTATCGGAGGATATTTCCTTTGGCCCTATAGTCTTCAAAGGGATCCGAAATATCTGTTCTCAGATTCCACAGAAATAAGGCTAGCAAAGAGATCCACGAAATAGAGATGTAACTCTGAGAGTGGAAGTCACATCAAGGAGCAGTTTCTCAGAAAGCTTCTTTCCAGATTTCATCTGAGGATATTTCCTTTTTCACCATAGCCATCTATGGGCTTCCAAATATCACTTTGCCAATTCCACAAGAACTGTCTTAGCGAAAGGCTTCTTGAGGGGAAAGCTGTAACTCTGTGAGATGATTTCACAGAACACAAAGAAGTTTCTCAGAAAGCTTCTTTCTCTTTGTTATCGGAGGATATTTCCTTTGGCCCTATAGTCTTCAAAGGGATCCGAAATATCTGTTCTCAGATTCCACAGAAATAAGGCTAGCAAAGAGATCCACGAAATACAGATGTAACTCTGAGAGTGGAAGTCACATCACAGAGCAGTTTCTCAGAAAGCTTCTTTCCAGATTTCATCTGAGGATATTTCCTTTTTCACCATAGCCCTCTATGGGCTTCCAAATATCACGTTGCCAATTCCACAAGAACTGTCTTAGCGAAAGGCTTCTTGAGGGGAAATCTGTAACTCTGTGAGATGATTTCACAGAACACAAAGAAGTTTCTCAGAAAGGTTCTTTCTCTTTGTTATAGGAGGATATTTCCTTTGGCCCTATAGTCTTCAAAGGGATCCGAAATATCTGTTCTCAGATTCCACAGAAATAAGGCTAGCAAAGAGATCCGCGAAATACAGATGTAACTCTGTGAGATGAATGAACAGAACACTAAGCAGTTTCTCAGAAAGCTTCTTTCCAGATTTCATCTGAGGATATTTCCTTTTTCACCATAGCCCTCTATGGGCTTCCAAATATCACTTTGCCAATTCCACAAGAACTGTCTTAGCGAAAGGCTTCTTGAGGGGAAAGCTGTAACTCTGTGAGATGATTTCAGAGAACACAAAGAAGTTTCTCAGAAAGCTTCTTTCTCTTTGTTATCGGAGGATATTTCCTTTGGCCCTATAGTCTTCAAAGGGATCCGAAATATCTGTTCTCATATTCCACAGAAATAAAGCTTGCAAAGAGATCCACGAAATAGAGATGTAACTCTGAGAGTGGAAGTCACATCACAGAGCAGTTTCTCAGAAAGCTTCTTTCCAGATTTCATCTGAGGATATTTCCTTTTTCACCATAGCCATCTATGGGCTTCCAAATATCACTTTGCCAATTCCACAAGAACTGTCTTAGCGAAAGGCTTCTTGAGGGGAAAGCTGTAACTCTGTGAGATGATTTCAAAGAACACAAAGAAGTTTCTCAGAAAGCTTCTTTCTCTTTGTTATCGGAGGATATTTCTTTTGGCCCTATAGTCTTCAAAGGGATCCGAAATATCTGTTCTCAGATTCCACAGAAATAAGGCTAGCAAAGAGATCCACGAAATACAGATGTAACTCTGTGAGATGAATGAACAGAAAACTAAGCAGTTTCTCAGAAAGCTTCTTTCCAGATTTCATCTGAGGATATTTCCTTTTTCACCATAGCCCTCTATGGGCTTCCAAATATCACTTTGCCAATTCCACAAGAACTGTCTTAGCGAAAGGCTTCTTGAGGGGAAAGCTGTAACTCTGTGAGATGATTTCACGGAACACAAAGAAGTTTCTCAGAAAGCTTCTTTCTCTTTGTTATTGGAGGATATTTCCTTTGGCCCTATAGTCTTCGAAGGGATCCGAAATATCTGTTCTCAGATTCCACAGAAATAAGGCTAGCAAAGGGATCCACGAAATACAGATGTAATTCTGTGAGTGGAAGTCACACATCACAGAGCAGTTTCTCAGAAAGCTTCTTTCCAGATTTCATCTGAGGATATTTCCTTTTTCACCATAGTCCTCTATGGGCTTCCAAATATCACTTTGCCAATTCCACAAGAACTGTCTTAGCGAAAGGCTTCTTGAGGGGAAAGTTGTAACTCTGTGAGATGATTTCACAGAACACAGAGAAGTTTCTCAGAAAGCTTCCTTCTCTTTGTTATCGGAGGATATTTCCTTTGGCCCTATAATCTTCAAAGGGATCCGAAATATCTGTTTTCAGATTCCACAGAAATAAGGCTAGCAAAGAGATCCACGAAATACAGATATAACTCTGTGACTGGAAGTCACACATCACAGAGCAGTTTCTCAGAAAGCTTCTTTCCAGATTTCATCTGAGGATATTTTCTTCTTCACCATAGCCCTCTATGGGCTTCCAAATATCACTTTGCCAATTCCACAAGAACTGTCTTAGCGAAAGGCTTCTTGAGGGGAAAGCTGTAACTCTGTGAGATGATTTCAAAGAACACAAAGAAGTTTCTCAGAAAGCTTCTTTCTCTTTGTTATCGGAGGATATTTCCTTTGGCCCTATAGTCTTCAAAGGGATCCGAAATATCTGTTCTCAGATTCCACAGAAATAAGGCTAGCAAAGAGATCCACGAAATAGAGATGTAACTCTGAGAGTGGAAGTCACATCAAGGAGCAGTTTCTCAGAAAGCTTCTTTCCAGATTTCATCTGAGGATATTTCCTTTTTCACCATAGCCATCTATGGGCTTCCAAATATCACTTTGCCAATTCCACAAGAACTGTCTTAGCGAAAGGCTTCTTGAGGGGAAAGCTGTAACTCTGTGAGATGATTTCACAGAACACAAAGAAGTTTCTCAGAAAGCTTCTTTCTCTTTGTTATCGGAGGATATTTCCTTTGGCCCTATAGTCTTCAAAGGGATCCGAAATATCTGTTCTCAGATTCCACAGAAATAAGGCTAGCAAAGAGATCCACGAAATACAGATGTAACTCTGAGAGTGGAAGTCACATCACAGAGCAGTTTCTCAGAAAGCTTCTTTCCAGATTTCATCTGAGGATATTTCCTTTTTCACCATAGCCATCTATGGGCTTCCAAATATCACTTTGCCAATTCCACAAGAACTGTCTTAGGGAAAGGCTTCTCAAGGGGAAAGCTGTAACTCTGTGAGATGATTTCACAGAACACAAAGAAGTTTCTCAGAAAGCTTCTTTCTCTTTGTTATCAGAGGATATTTCCTTTGGCCCTATAGTCTTCAAAGGGATCCGAAATATCTGTTCTCAGATTCCACAGAAATAAGGCTAGCAAAGAGATCCACGAAATACAGATGTAACTCTGTGAGTGGAAGTCACATCACAGAGCAGTTTCTCAGAAAGCTTCTTTCCAGATTTCATCTGAGGATATTTCCTTTTTCACCATAGCCCTCTATGGGCTTCCAAATATCACTTTGCCAATTCCACAAGAACTGTCTTAGCGAAAGGCTTCTTGAGGGGAAAGCTGTAACTCTGTGAGATGATTTCAGAGAACACAAAGAAGTTTCTCAGAAAGCTTCTTTCTCTTTGTTATCGGAGGATATTTCCTTTGGCCCTATAGTCTTCAAAGGGATCCGAAATATCTGTTCTCAGATTCCACAGAAATAAGGCTAGCAAAGAGATCCACGAAATACAGATGTAACTCTGTGAGATGAATGAACAGAACACTAAGCAGTTTCTCAGAAAGCTTCTTTCCAGATTTCATCTGAGGATATTTCCTTTTTGACCATAGCCCTCTATGGGCTTCCAAATATCACTTTGCCAATTCCACAAGAACTGTCTTAGCGAAAGGCTTCTTGAGGGGAAAGCTGTAACTCTGTGAGATGATTTCACAGAACACAAAGAAGTTTCTCAGAAAGCTTCTTTCTCTTTGTTCTCGGAGGATATTTCCTTTGGCCCTATAGTCTTCAAAGGGATCCGAAATATCTGTTCTCAGATTCCACAGAAATAAGGCTAGCAAAGAGATCCACGAAATACAGATGTAACTCTGTGAGATGAATGAACAGAACACTAAGCAGTTTCTCAGAAAGCTTCTTTCCAGATTTCATCTGAGGATATTTCCTTTTTCACCATAGCCCTCTATGGGCTTCCAAATATCACTTTGCCAATTCCACAAGAACTGTCTTAGCGAAAGGCTTCTTGAGGGGAAAGCTGTAACTCTGTGAGATGATTTCAAAGAACACAAAGAAGTTTCTCAGAAAGCTTCTTTCTCTTTGTTATCGCAGGATATTTCCTTTGGCCCTATAGTCTTCAAAGGGATCCGAAATATCTGTTCTCAGATTCCACAGAAATAAGGCTAGCAAAGAGATCCACGAAATACAGATGTAACTCTGTGAGTGGAAGTCACATCACAGAGCAGTTTCTCAGAAAGCTTCTTTCCAGATTTCATCTGAGGATATTTCCTTTTTCACCATAGCCCTCTATGGGCTTCCAAATATCACTTTGCCAATTCCACAAGAACTGTCTTAGCGAAAGGCTTCTTGAGGGGAAAGCTGTAACTCTGTGAGATGATTTCACGGAACACAAAGAAGTTTCTCAGAAAGCTTCTTTCTCTTTGTTATTGGAGGATATTTCCTTTGGCCCTATAGTCTTCAAAGGGATCCGAAATATCTGTTCTCAGATTCCACAGAAATAAGGCTAGCAAAGGGATCCACGAAATACAGATGTAATTCTGTGAGTGGAAGTCACACATCACAGAGCAGTTTCTCAGAAAGCTTCTTTCCAGATTTCATCTGAGGATATTTCCTTTTTCACCATAGTCCTCTATGGGCTTCCAAATATCACTTTGCCAATTCCACAAGAACTGTCTTAGCGAAAGGCTTCTTGAGGGGAAAGTTGTAACTCTGTGAGATGATTTCACAGAACACAGAGAAGTTTCTCAGAAAGCTTCCTTCTCTTTGTTATCGGAGGATATTTCCTTTGGCCCTATAATCTTCAAAGGGATCCGAAATATCTGTTTTCAGATTCCACAGAAATAAGGCTAGCAAAGAGATCCACGAAATACAGATATAACTCTGTGACTGGAAGTCACACATCACAGAGCAGTTTCTCAGAAAGCTTCTTTCCAGATTTCATCTGAGGATATTTTCTTCTTCACCATAGCCCTCTATGGGCTTCCAAATATCACTTTGCCAATTCCACAAGAACTGTCTTAGCGAAAGGCTTCTTGAGGGGAAAGCTGTAACTCTGTGAGATGATTTCAAAGAACACAAAGAAGTTTCTCAGAAAGCTTCTTTCTCTTTGTTATCGGAGGATATTTCCTTTGGCCCTATAGTCTTCAAAGGGATACGAAATATCTGTTCTCAGATTCCACAGAAATAAGGCTAGCAAAGAGATCCACGAAATTCAGATGTAACTCTGTGAGATGAATGAACAGAACACTAAGCAGTTTCTCAGAAAGCTTCTTTCCAGATTTCATCTGAGGATATTTCCTTTTTCACCATAGCCCTCTATGGGCTTCCAAATATCACTTTGCCAATTCCACAAGAACTGTCTTAGCGAAAGGCTTCTTGAGGGGAAAGCTGTAACTCTGTGAGATGATTTCAGAGAACACAAAGAAGTTTCTCAGAAAGCTTCTTTCTCTTTGTTATCGGAGGATATTTCCTTTGGCCCTATAGTCTTCAAAGGGATCCGAAATATCTGTTCTCATATTCCACAGAAATAAGGCTAGCAAAGAGATCCACGAAATAGAGATGTAACTCTGAGAATGGAAGTCACATCACAGAGCAGTTTCTCAGAAAGCTTCTTTCCAGATTTCATCTGAGGATATTTCCTTTTTCACCATAGCCATCTATGGGCTTCCAAATATCACTTTGCCAATTCCACAAGAACTGTCTTAGGGAAAGCCTTCTCAAGGGGAAAGCTGTAACTCTGTGAGATGATTTCACAGAACACAAAGAAGTTTCTCAGAAAGCTTCTTTCTCTTTGTTATCAGAGGATATTTACTTTGGCCCTATAGTCTTCAAAGGGATCCGAAATATCTGTTCTCAGATTCCACAGAAATAAGGCTAGCAAAGAGATCCACGAAATACAGATGTAACTCTGTGAGTGGAAGTCACATCACAGAGCAGTTTCTCAGAAAGCTTCTTTCCAGATTTCATCTGAGGATATTTCCTTTTTCACCATAGCCCTCTATGGGCTTCCAAATATCACTTTGCCAATTCCACAAGAACTGTCTTAGCGAAAGGCTTCTTGAGGGGAAAGCTGTAACTCTGTGAGATGATTTCAGAGAACACAAAGAAGTTTCTCAGAAAGCTTCTTTCTCTTTGTTATCGGAGGATATTTCCTTTGGCCCTATAGTCTTCAAAGGGATCCGAAATATCTGTTCTCAGATTCCACAGAAATAAGGCTAGCAAAGAGATCCACGAAATACAGATGTAACTCTGTGAGATGAATGAACAGAACACTAAGCAGTTTCTCAGAAAGCTTCTTTCCAGATTTCATCTGAGGATATTTCCTTTTTCACCATAGCCCTCTATGGGCTTCCAAATATCACTTTGCCAATTCCACAAGAACTGTCTTAGCGAAAGGCTTCTTGAGGGGAAAGCTGTAACTCTGTGAGATGATTTCACAGAACACAAAGAAGTTTCTCAGAAAGCTTCTTTCTCTTTGTTCTCGGAGGATATTTCCTTTGGCCCTATAGTCTTCAAAGGGATCCGAAATATCTGTTCTCAGATTCCACAGAAATAAGGCTAGCAAAGAGATCCACGAAATACAGATGTAACTCTGTGAGATGAATGAACAGAACACTAAGCAGTTTCTCAGAAAGCTTCTTTCCAGATTTCATCTGAGGATATTTCCTTTTTCACCATAGCCCTCTATGGGCTTCCAAATATCACTTTGCCAATTCCACAAGAACTGTCTTAGCGAAAGGCTTCTTGAGGGGAAAGCTGTAACTCTCTGAGATGATTTCACAGAACACAAAGAAGTTTCTCAGAAAGCTTCCTTCTCTTTGTTATGGGAGGATATTTCCTTTGGCCTTATAGTCTTCAAAGGGATCCGAAATATCTGTTCTCAGATTCCACAGAAATAAGGCTAGCAAAGAGATCCACGACATACAGATGTAACTCTGTGAGATGAATGAACAGAACACTAAGCAGTTTCTCAGAAAGCTTCTTTACAGATTTCATCTTAGGATATTTCCTTTTTCACCATAGCCCTCTAAGGGCTTCCAAATATCACTTTGCCAATTCCACAAGAACTGTCTTAGCGAAAGGCTTCTTGAGGGGAAAGCTGTAACTCTGTGAGATGATTTCACAGAACACAAAGAAGTTTCTCAGAAAGCTTCCTTCTCTTTGTTATCGGAGGATATTTCCTTTGGCCCTATAGTCTTCAAAGGGATCCGAAATATCTGTTCTCAGATTCCACAGAAATAAGGCTAGCAAAGAGATCCACGAAATACAGAAGTAACTCTGTGAGTGGAAGTCACACATCACAGAGCAGTTTCTCAGAAATCTTCTTTCCAGATTTCATCTGAGGATATTTCCTTCTTCACCATAACCCTCTATGGGCTTCCAAATATCACTTTGCCAATTCCACAAGAACTGTCTTAGCAAAAGGCTTCTTGAGGGGAAAGCTGTAACTCTGTGAGATGATATCACAGAACACAAAGAAGTTTCTCAGAAAGCTTCTTTCTCTTTGTTATCGGAGGATATTTCCTTTGGCCCTATAGTCTTCAAAGGGATCCGAAATATCTGTTCTCAGATTCCACAGAAATAAGGCTAGCAAAGAGATCCACGAAATACAGATGTAACTCTGTGAGTGGAAGTCACACATCACAGAGCAGTTTCTCAGAAAGCTTCTTTCCAGATTTCATCTGAGGATATTTCCTTTCTCACCATAGCCCTCTATGGGCTTCCAAATATCACTTTGCCAATTCCACAAGAACTATCTTAGCGAAAGGCTTCTTGAGGGGAAAGCTGTAATTCTGTGAGATGATTTCACAGAACACAAAGAAGTTTCTCAGAAAGCTTCTTTCTCTTTGTTATCGGAGGATATTTCCTTTGGCCCTATAGTCTTCAAAGGGATCCGAAATATCTGTTCTCATATTCCACAGAAATAAAGCTAGCAAAGAGATCCACGAAATAGAGATGTAACTCTGAGAGTGGAAGTCACATCACAGAGCAGTTTCTCAGAAAGCTTCTTTCCAGATTTCATCTGAGGATATTTCCTTTTTCACCATAGCCATCTATGGGCTTCCAAGTATCACTTTGCCAATTCCACAAGAACTGTCTTAGCGAAAGGCTTCTTGAGGGGAAAGCTGTAACTGTGAGATGATTTCATAGAACACAAAGAAGTTTCTCAGAAAGCTTCTTTCTCTTTGTTATCGGAGGATATTTCCTTTGGCCCTATAGTCTTCAAAGGGATCCGAAATATCTGTTCTCAGATTCCACAGAAATAAGGCTAGCAAAGAGATCCACGAAATACAGATGTAACTCTGTGAGATGAATGAACAGAACACTAAGCAGTTTCTCAGAAAGCTTCTTTCAAGATTTCATCTGAGGATATTTCCTTTTTCACCATAGCCCTCTATAGGCTTCCAAATATCACGTTGCCAATTCCACAAGAACTGTCTTAGCGAAAGGCTTCTTGAGGGGAAAGCTGTAACTCTGTGTGATGATTTCACAGAACACAAATAAGTTTCTCCGAAAGCTTCTTTCTCTTTGTTATCGGAGGATATTTCCTTTGGCCCTATAGTCTTCAAAGGGATCCGAAATATCTGTTCTCAGGTTCCACAGAAATAAGGCTAGCAAAGAGATCTACGAAATACCGATGTAACACTGTGAGATGAATGAACAGAACACTAAGGAGTTTCTCAGAAAGCTTCTTTCCAGATTTCATCTGAGGATATTTTCTTCTTCACCATAGCCCTCTATGGGCTTCCAAATATCACTTTGCCAATTCCACAAGAACTGTCTTAGCGAAAGGCTTCTTGAGGGGAAAGCTGTAACTCTGTGAGATGATTTCAAAGAACACAAAGAAGTTTCTCAGAAAGCTTCTTTCTCTTTGTTATCGGAGGATATTTCCTTTGGCCCTATAGTCTTCAAAGGGATACGAAATATCTGTTCTCAGATTCCACAGAAATAAGGCTAGCAAAGAGATCCACGAAATTCAGATGTAACTCTGTGAGATGAATGAACAGAACACTAAGCAGTTTCTCAGAAAGCTTCTTTCCAGATTTCATCTGAGGATATTTCCTTTTTCACCATAGCCCTCTATGGGCTTCCAAATATCACTTTGCCAATTCCACAAGAACTGTCTTAGCGAAAGGCTTCTTGAGGGGAAAGCTGTAACTCTGTGAGATGATTTCAGAGAACACAAAGAAGTTTCTCAGAAAGCTTCTTTCTCTTTGTTATCGGAGGATATTTCCTTTGGCCCTATAGTCTTCAAAGGGATCCGAAATATCTGTTCTCATATTCCACAGAAATAAGGCTAGCAAAGAGATCCACGAAATACAGATGTAACTCTTAGAGTGGAAGTCACATCACAGAGCACTTTCTCAGAAAGCTTCTTTCCAGATTTCATCTGAGGATATTTCCTTTTTCACCATAGCCATCTATGGGCTTCCAAATATCACTTTGCCAATTCCACAAGAACTGTCTTAGGGAAAGGCTTCTCAAGGGGAAAGCTGTAACTCTGTGAGATGATTTCACAGAACACAAAGAAGTTTCTCAGAAAGCTTCTTTCTCTTTGTTATCAGAGGATATTTCCTTTGGCCCTATAGTCTTCAAAGGGATCCGAAATATCTGTTCTCAGATTCCACAGAAATAAGGCTAGCAAAGAGATCCACGAAATACAGATGTAACTCTGTGAGTGGAAGTCACATCACAGAGCAGTTTCTCAGAAAGCTTCTTTCCAGATTTCATCTGAGGATATTTCCTTTTTCACCATAGCCCTCTATGGGCTTCCAAATATCACTTTGCCAATTCCACAAGAACTGTCTTAGCGAAAGGCTTCTTGAGGGGAAAGCTGTAACTCTGTGAGATGATTTCACAGAACACAAAGAAGTTTCTCAGAAAGCTTCTTTCTCTTTGTTATCGGAGGATATTTCCTTTGGCCCTATAGTCTTCAAAGGGATCCGAAATATCTGTTCTCAGATTCCACAGAAATAAGGCTAGCAAAGAGATCCACGAAATAGAGATGTAACTCTGAGAGTGGAAGTCACATCAAGGAGCAGTTTCTCAGAAAGCTTCTTTCCAGATTTCATCTGAGGATATTTCCTTTTTCACCATAGCCATCTATGGGCTTCCAAATATCACTTTGCCAATTCCACAAGAACTGTCTTAGCGAAAGGCTTCTTGAGGGGAAAGCTGTAACTCTGTGAGATGATTTCACAGAACACAAAGAAGTTTCTCAGAAAGCTTCTTTCTCTTTGTTATCGGAGGATATTTCCTTTGGCCCTATAGTCTTCAAAGGGATCCGAAATATCTGTTCTCAGATTCCACAGAAATAAGGCTAGCAAAGAGATCCACGAAATACAGATGTAACTCTGTGAGATGAATGAACAGAACACTAAGCAGTTTCTCAGAAAGCTTCTTTCCAGATTTCATCTGAGGATATTTCCTTTTTCACCATAGCCCTCTATGGGCTTCCAAATATCACTTTGCCAATTCCACAAGAACTGTCTTAGCGAAAGGCTTCTTGAGGGGAAAGCTGTAACTCTGTGATATGATTTCACAGAACACAAAGAAGTTTCTCAGAAAGCTTCTTTCTCTTTGTTCTCGGAGGATATTTCCTTTGGCCCTATAGTCTTCAAAGGGATCCGAAATATCTGTTCTCAGATTCCACAGAAATAAGGCTAGCAAAGAGATCCACGAAATACAGATGTAACTCTGTGAGATGAATGAACAGAACACTAAGCAGTTTCTCAGAAAGCTTCTTTACAGATTTCATCTGAGGATATTTCCTTTTTCACCATAGCCCTCTATGGGCTTCCAAATATCACTTTGCCAATTCCACAAGAACTGTCTTAGCGAAAGGCTTCTTGAGGGGAAAGCTGTAACTCTCTGAGATGATTTCACAGAACACAAAGAAGTTTCTCAGAAAGCTTCCTTCTCTTTGTTATGGGAGGATATTACCTTTGGCCTTATAGTCTTCAAAGGGATCCGAAATATCTGTTCTCAGATTCCACAGAAATAAGGCTAGCAAAGAGATCCACGACATACAGATGTAACTCTGTGAGATGAATGAACAGAACACTAAGCAGTTTCTCAGAAAGCTTCTTTACAGATTTCATCTGAGGATGTTTCCTTTTTCACCATAGCCCTCTAAGGGCTTCCAAATATCACTTTGCCAATTCCACAAGAACTGTCTTAGCGAAAGGCTTCTTGAGGGGAAAGCTGTAACTCTGTGAGATGATTTCACAGAACACAAAGAAGTTTCTCAGAAAGCTTCCTTCTCTTTGTTATCGGAGGATATTTCCTTTGGCCCTATAGTCTTCAAAGGGATCCGAAATATCTGTTCTCATATTCCACAGAAATAAAGCTAGCAAAGAGATCCACGAAATAGAGATGTAACTCTGAGAGTGGAAGTCACATCACAGAGCAGTTTCTCAGAAAGCTTCTTTCCAGATTTCATCTGAGGATATTTCCTTTTTCACCATAGCCATCTATGGGCTTCCAAATATCACTTTGCCAATTCCACAAGAACTGTCTTAGCGAAAGGCTTCTTGAGGGGAAAGCTGTAACTGTGAGATGATTTCATAGAACACAAAGAAGTTTCTCAGAAAGCTTCTTTCTCTTTGTTATCGGAGGATATTTCCTTTGGCCCTACAGTCTTCAAAGGGATCCGAAATATCTGTTCTCAGATTCCACAGAAATAAGGCTAGCAAAGAGATCCACGAAATACAGATGTAACTCTGTGAGATGAATGAACAGAACACTAAGCAGTTTCTCAGAAAGCTTCTTTCAAGATTTCATCTGAGGATATTTCCTTTTTCACCATAGCCCTCTATGGGCTTCCAAATATCACGTTGCCAATTCCACAAGAACTGTCTTAGCGAAAGGCTTCTTGAGGGGAAAGCTGTAACTCTGTGTGATGATTTCACAGAACACAAATAAGTTTCTCCGAAAGCTTCTTTCTCTTTGTTATCGGAGGATATTTCCTTTGGCCCTATAGTCTTCAAAGGGATCCGAAATATCTGTTCTCAGGTTCCACAGAAATAAGGCTAGCAAAGAGATCTACGAAATACCGATGTAACACTGTGAGATGAATGAACAGAACACTAAGGAGTTTCTCAGAAAGCTTCTTTCCAGATTTCATCTGAGGATATTTTCTTCTTCACCATAGCCCTCTATGGGCTTCCAAATATCACTTTGCCAATTCCACAAGAACTGTCTTAGCGAAAGGCTTCTTGAGGGGAAAGCTGTAACTCTGTGAGATGATTTCAAAGAACACAAAGAAGTTTCTCAGAAAGCTTCTTTCTCTTTGTTATCGGAGGATATTTCCTTTGGCCCTATAGTCTTCAAAGGGATACGAAATATCTGTTCTCAGATTCCACAGAAATAAGGCTAGCAAAGAGATCCACGAAATTCAGATGTAACTCTGTGAGATGAATGAACAGAACACTAAGCAGTTTCTCAGAAAGCTTCTTTCCAGATTTCATCTGAGGATATTTCCTTTTTCACCATAGCCCTCTATGGGCTTCCAAATATCACTTTGCCAATTCCACAAGAACTGTCTTAGCGAAAGGCTTCTTGAGGGGAAAGCTGTAACTCTGTGAGATGATTTCAGAGAACACAAAGAAGTTTCTCAGAAAGCTTCTTTCTCTTTGTTATCGGAGGATATTTCCTTTGGCCCTATAGTCTTCAAAGGGATCCGAAATATCTGTTCTCATATTCCACAGAAATAAGGCTAGCAAAGAGATCCACGAAATAGAGATGTAACTCTGAGAGTGGAAGTCACATCACAGAGCAGTTTCTCAGAAAGCTTCTTTCCAGATTTCATCTGAGGATATTTCCTTTTTCACCATAGCCATCTATGGGCTTCCAAATATCACTTTGCCAATTCCACAAGAACTGTCTTAGGGAAAGGCTTCTCAAGGGGAAAGCTGTAACTCTGTGAGATGATTTCACAGAACACAAAGAAGTTTCTCAGAAAGCTTCTTTCTCTTTGTTATCAGAGGATATTTCCTTTGGCCCTATAGTCTTCAAAGGGATCCGAAATATCTGTTCTCAGATTCCACAGAAATAAGGCTAGCAAAGAGATCCACGAAATACAGATGTAACTCTGTGAGTGGAAGTCACATCACAGAGCAGTTTCTCAGAAAGCTTCTTTCCAGATTTCATCTGAGGATATTTCCTTTTTCACCATAGCCCTCTATGGGCTTCCAAATATCACTTTGCCAATTCCACAAGAACTGTCTTAGCGAAAGGCTTCTTGAGGGGAAAGCTGTAACTCTGTGAGATGATTTCACAG
Organism: Macaca nemestrina; assembly: GCF_043159975.1. Taxonomy (NCBI): domain Eukaryota; kingdom Metazoa; phylum Chordata; class Mammalia; order Primates; family Cercopithecidae; genus Macaca; species Macaca nemestrina. The sequence goes on from NC_092132.1 coordinate 108,539,607, forward strand.
AACACAAAGAAGTTTCTCAGAAAGCTTCTTTCTCTTTGTTATCGGAGGATATTTCCTTTGGCCCTATAGTCTTCAAAGGGATCCGAAATATCTGTTCTCAGATTCCACAGAAATAAGGCTAGCAAAGAGATCCACGAAATAGAGATGTAACTCTGAGAGTGGAAGTCACATCAAGGAGCAGTTTCTCAGAAAGCTTCTTTCCAGATTTCATCTGAGGATATTTCCTTTTTCACCATAGCCATCTATGGGCTTCCAAATATCACTTTGCCAATTCCACAAGAACTGTCTTAGCGAAAGGCTTCTTGAGGGGAAAGCTGTAACTCTGTGAGATGATTTCACAGAACACAAAGAAGTTTCTCAGAAAGCTTCTTTCTCTTTGTTATCGGAGGATATTTCCTTTGGCCCTATAGTCTTCAAAGGGATCCGAAATATCTGTTCTCAGATTCCACAGAAATAAGGCTAGCAAAGAGATCCACGAAATACAGATGTAACTCTGTGAGATGAATGAACAGAACACTAAGCAGTTTCTCAGAAAGCTTCTTTCCAGATTTCATCTGAGGATATTTCCTTTTTCACCATAGCCCTCTATGGGCTTCCAAATATCACTTTGCCAATTCCACAAGAACTGTCTTAGCGAAAGGCTTCTTGAGGGGAAAGCTGTAACTCTGTGATATGATTTCACAGAACACAAAGAAGTTTCTCAGAAAGCTTCTTTCTCTTTGTTCTCGGAGGATATTTCCTTTGGCCCTATAGTCTTCAAAGGGATCCGAAATATCTGTTCTCAGATTCCACAGAAATAAGGCTAGCAAAGAGATCCACGAAATACAGATGTAACTCTGTGAGATGAATGAACAGAACACTAAGCAGTTTCTCAGAAAGCTTCTTTACAGATTTCATCTGAGGATATTTCCTTTTTCACCATAGCCCTCTATGGGCTTCCAAATATCACTTTGCCAATTCCACAAGAACTGTCTTAGCGAAAGGCTTCTTGAGGGGAAAGCTGTAACTCTCTGAGATGATTTCACAGAACACAAAGAAGTTTCTCAGAAAGCTTCCTTCTCTTTGTTATGGGAGGATATTACCTTTGGCCTTATAGTCTTCAAAGGGATCCGAAATATCTGTTCTCAGATTCCACAGAAATAAGGCTAGCAAAGAGATCCACGACATACAGATGTAACTCTGTGAGATGAATGAACAGAACACTAAGCAGTTTCTCAGAAAGCTTCTTTACAGATTTCATCTGAGGATATTTCCTTTTTCACCATAGCCCTCTAAGGGCTTCCAAATATCACTTTGCCAATTCCACAAGAACTGTCTTAGCGAAAGGCTTCTTGAGGGGAAAGCTGTAACTCTGTGAGATGATTTCACAGAACACAAAGAAGTTTCTCAGAAAGCTTCCTTCTCTTTGTTATCGGAGGATATTTCCTTTGGCCCTATAGTCTTCAAAGGGATCCGAAATATCTGTTCTCAGATTCCACAGAAATAAGGCTAGCAAAGAGATCCACGAAATACAGAAGTAACTCTGTGAGTGGAAGTCACACATCACAGAGCAGTTTCTCAGAAATCTTCTTTCCAGATTTCATCTGAGGATATTTCCTTCTTCACCATAACCCTCTATGGGCTTCCAAATATCACTTTGCCAATTCCACAAGAACTGTCTTAGCAAAAGGCTTCTTGAGGGGAAAGCTGTAACTCTGTGAGATGATATCACAGAACACAAAGAAGTTTCTCAGAAAGCTTCTTTCTCTTTGTTATCGGAGGATATTTCCTTTGGCCCTATAGTCTTCAAAGGGATCCGAAATATCTGTTCTCAGATTCCACAGAAATAAGGCTAGCAAAGAGATCCACGAAATACAGATGTAACTCTGTGAGTGGAAGTCACACATCACAGAGCAGTTTCTCAGAAAGCTTCTTTCCAGATTTCATTTGAGGATATTTCCTTTCTCACCATAGCCCTCTATGGGCTTCCAAATATCACTTTGCCAATTCCACAAGAACTATCTTAGCGAAAGGCTTCTTGAGGGGAAAGCTGTAATTCTGTGAGATGATTTCACAGAACACAAAGAAGTTTCTCAGAAAGCTTCTTTCTCTTTGTTATCGGAGGATATTTCCTTTGGCCCTATAGTCTTCAAAGGGATCCGAAATATCTGTTCTCATATTCCACAGAAATAAAGCTAGCAAAGAGATCCACGAAATAGAGATGTAACTCTGAGAGTGGAAGTCACATCACAGAGCAGTTTCTCAGAAAGCTTCTTTCCAGATTTCATCTGAGGATATTTCCTTTTTCACCATAGCCATCTATGGGCTTCCAAATATCACTTTGCCAATTCCACAAGAACTGTCTTAGCGAAAGGCTTCTTGAGGGGAAAGCTGTAACTGTGAGATGATTTCATAGAACACAAAGAAGTTTCTCAGAAAGCTTCTTTCTCTTTGTTATCGGAGGATATTTCCTTTGGCCCTATAGTCTTCAAAGGGATCCGAAATATCTGTTCTCAGATTCCACAGAAATAAGGCTAGCAAAGAGATCCACGAAATACAGATGTAACTCTGTGAGATGAATGAACAGAACACTAAGCAGTTTCTCAGAAAGCTTCTTTCAAGATTTCATCTGAGGATATTTCCTTTTTCACCATAGCCCTCTATGGGCTTCCAAATATCACGTTGCCAATTCCACAAGAACTGTCTTAGCGAAAGGCTTCTTGAGGGGAAAGCTGTAACTCTGTGTGATGATTTCACAGAACACAAATAAGTTTCTCCGAAAGCTTCTTTCTCTTTGTTATCGGAGGATATTTCCTTTGGCCCTATAGTCTTCAAAGGGATCCGAAATATCTGTTCTCAGGTTCCACAGAAATAAGGCTAGCAAAGAGATCTACGAAATACCGATGTAACACTGTGAGATGAATGAACAGAACACTAAGGAGTTTCTCAGAAAGCTTCTTTCCAGATTTCATCTGAGGATATTTTCTTCTTCACCATAGCCCTCTATGGGCTTCCAAATATCACTTTGCCAATTCCACAAGAACTGTCTTAGCGAAAGGCTTCTTGAGGGGAAAGCTGTAACTCTCTGAGATGATTTCACAGAACACAAAGAAATTTCTCAGAAAGCTTCCTTCTCTTTGTTATGGGAGGATATTTCCTTTGGCCCTATAGTCTTCAAAGGGATCCGAAATATCTGTTCTCAGATTCCACAGAAATAAGGCTAGCAAAGAGATCCACGAAATACAGATGTAACTCTGTGAGATGAATGAACAGAATTCTAAGCAGTTTCTCAGAAAGCTTCTTTCCAGATTTCATCTGAGGATATTTCCTTCTTCACCATAGCCGTCTATGGGCTTCCAAATATCACTTTGCCAATTCCACAAGAACTGTCTTAGGGAAAGGCTTCTTAAGGGGAAAGCTGTAACTCTGTGAGATGATTTCACAGAACACAAAGAAGTTTCTCAGAAAGCTTCTTTCTTTTTGTTATCAGAGGATATTTCCTTTGGCCCTATAGTCTTCAAAGGGATCCGAAATATCTGTTCTCAGATTCCACAGAAATAAGGCTAGCAAAGAGATCCACGAAATACAGATGTAACTCTGTGAGTGGAAGTCAAATCACAGAGCAGTTTCTCAGAAAGCTTCTTTCCAGATTTCATCTGAGGATATTTCCTTTTTCACCATAGCCCTCTATGGGCTTCCAAATATCACTTTGCCAATTCCACAAGAACTGTCTTAGCGAAAGGCTTCTTGAGGAGAAAGCTGTAACTCTGTGAGATGATTTCACAGAACACAAAGAAGTTTCTCAGAAAGCTTCTTTCTCTTTGTTATCGGAGAATATTTCCTTTGGCCCTATAGTCTTCAAAGGGATCCGAAATATCTGTTCTCAGATTCCACAGAAATAAGGCTAGCAATGGGATCCACGAAATACAGATGTAACTCTGTGTGTGGAAGTCACACATCACAGAGCAGTTTCTCAGAAAGCTTCTTTCCAGATTTCATCTGAGGATATTTCCTTTTTCACCATAGCCCTCTATGGGCTTCCAAATATCACTTTGCCAATTCCACAAGAACTGTCTTAGCGAAAGGCTTCTTGAGGGGAAAGTTGTAACTCTGTGAGATGATTTCACAGAACACAGAGTAGTTTCTCAGAAAGCTTCCTTCTCTTTGTTATCGGAGGATATTTCCTTTGGCCCTATAATCTTCAAAGGGATCCGAAATATCTGTTTTCAGATTCCACAGAAATAAGGCTAGCAAAGAGATCCACGAAATACAGATATAACTCTGTGACTGGAAGTCACACATCACAGAGCAGTTTCTCAGAAAGCTTCTTTCCAGATTTCATCTGAGGATATTTCCTTTTTCACCATAGCCCTCTATGGGCTTCCAAATATCACTTTGCCAATTCCACAAGAACTGTCTTAGCGAAAGGCTTCTTGAGGGGAAAGCTGTAACTCTGTGAGATGATTTCAGAGAACACAAAGAAGTTTATCAGAAAGCTTCTTTCTCTTTGTTATCAGAGGATATTTCCTTTGGCCCTATAGTCTTCAAAGGGATCCGAAATATCTGTTCTCATATTCCACAGAAATAAGGCTAGCAAAGAGATCCCCGAAATAGAGATGTAACTCTGAGAGTGGAAGTCACATCACAGAGCAGTTTCTCAGAAAGCTTCTTTCCAGATTTCATCTGAGGATATTTCCTTTTTCACCATAGCCCTCTATGGGCTTCCAAATATCACTTTGCCAATTCCACAAGAACTGTCTTAGGGAAAGGTTTCTCAAGGGGAAAGCTGTAACTCTGTGAGATGATTTCACAGAACACAAAGAAGTTTCTCAGAAAGCTTCTTTCTCTTTGTTATCAGAGGATATTTCCTTTGTCCCTATAGTCTTCATAGGGATCCGAAATATCTGTTCTCAGATTCCACAGAAATAAGGCTAGCAAAGAGATCCACGAAATAGAGATGTAACTCTGAGAGTGGAAGTCACATCACAGAGCAGTTTCTCAGAAAGCTTCTTTCCAGATTTCATCTGAGGATATTTCCTTTTTCACCATAGCCATCTATGGGCTTCCAAATATCACTTTGCCAATTCCACAAGAACTGTCTTAGCGAAAGGCTTCTTGAGGGGAAAGCTGTAACTCTGTGAGATGATTTCACAGAACACAAAGAAGTTTCTCAGAAAGCTTCCTTCTCTTTGTTATCGGAGGATATTTCCTTTGGCCCTATAGTCTTCAAAGGGATCCGAAATATCTGTTCTCAGATTCCACAGAAATATGGCTAGCAAAGAGATCCACGAAATACAGATGTAACTCTGTGAGTGGAAGGCACACATCACAGAGCAGTTTCTCAGAAAGCTTCTTTCCAGATTTCATCTGAGGATATTTCCTTCTTCACCATAACCCTCTATGGGCTTCCAAATATCACTTTGCCAATTCCACAAGAACTGTCTTAGCAAAAGGCTTCTTGAGGGGAAAGCTGTAACTCTGTGAGATGATATCACAGAACACAAAGAAGTTTCTCAGAAAGCTTCTTTCTCTTTGTTATCGGAGGATATTCCCTTTGGCCCTATAGTCTTCAAAGGGATCCGAAATATCTGTTCTCAGATTCCACAGAAATAAGGCTAGCAAAGAGATCCACGAAATACAGATGTAACTCTGTGAGTGGAAGTCACACATCACAGAGCAGTTTCTCAGAAAGCTTCTTTCCCGATTTCATCTGAGGATATTTCCTTTCTCACCATAGCCCTCTATGGGCTTCCAAATATCACTTTGCCAATTCCACAAGAACTGTCTTAGCGAAAGGCTTCTTGAGGGGAAAGCTGTAATTCTGTGAGATGATTTCACAGAACACAAAGAAGTTTCTCAGAAAGCTTCTTTCTCTTTGTTATCGGAGGATATTTCCTTTGGCCCTATAGTCTTCAAAGGGATCCGAAATATCTGTTCTCATATTCCACAGAAATAAGGCTAGCAAAGAGATCCACGAAAAAGAGATGTAACTCTGAGAGTGGAAGTCACATCACAGAGCAGTTTCTCAGAAAGCTTCTTTCCAGATTTCATCTGAGGATATTTCCTTTTTCACCATAGCCATCTATGGGCTTCCAAATATCACCTTGCCAATTCCACAAGAACTGTCTTAGCGAAAGGCTTCTTGAGGGGAAAGCTGTAACTCTGTGAGATGATTTCATAGAACACGAAGAAGTTTCTCAGAAAGCTTCTTTCTCTTTGTTATCGGAGGATATTTCCTTTGGCCCTATAGTCTTCAAAGGGATCCGAAATATCTGTTCTCAGATTCCACAGAAATAAGGCTAGCAAAGAGATCCACGAAATACAGATGTAACTCTGTGAGATGAATGAACAGAACACTAAGCAGTTTCTCAGAAAGCTTCTTTCCAGATTTCATCTGAGGATATTTCCTTTTTCACCATAGCCCTCTATGGGCTTCCAAATATCACGTTGCCAATTCCACAAGAACTGTCTTAGCGAAAGGCTTCTTGAGGGGAAAGCTGTAACTCTGTGTGATGATTTCACAGAACACAAAGAAGTTTCTCCGAAAGCTTCTTTCTCTTTGTTATCGGAGGATATTTCCTTTGGCCCTATAGTCTTCAAAGGGATCCGAAATATCTGTTCTCAGGTTCCACAGAAATAAGGCTAGCAAAGAGATCCACGAAATACAGATGTAACTCTGTGAGATGAATGAACAGAACACTAATGAGTTTCTCAGAAAGCTTCTTTCCAGATTTCATCTGAGGATATTTTCTTCTTCACCATAGCCCTCTATGGGTTTCCAAATATCACTTTGCCAATTCCACAAGAACTGTCTTAGCGAAAGGCTTCTTGAGGGGAAAGCTGTAACTCTCTGAGATGATTTCACAGAACACAAAGAAATTTCTCAGAAAGCTTCCTTCTCTTTGTTATGGGAGGATATTTCCTTTGGCCCTATAGTCTTCAAAGGGATCCGAAATATCTGTTCTCAGATTCCACAGAAATAAGGCTAGCAATGGGACCCACGAAATACAGATGTAACTCTGTGAGTGGAAGTCACATCACAGAGCAGTTTCTCAGAAAGCTTCTTTCCAGATTTCATCTGATTATATTTCCTTTTTCACCATAGCCCTCTATGGGCTTCCAAATATCACTTTGCCAATTCCACAAGAACTGTCTTAGCGAAAGGCTTCTTGAGGGGAAAGCTGTAACTCTGTGAGATGATTTCACAGAACACAAAGAAGTTTCTCAGAAAGCTTCTTTCTCTTTGTTATCGGAGAATATTTCCTTTGGCCCTATAGTCTTCAAAGGGATCCGAAATATCTGTTCTCAGATTCCACAGAAATAAGGCTAGCAATGGGATCCACGAAATACAGATGTAACTCTGTGAGTGGAAGTCACACATCACAGAGCAGTTTCTCAGAAATCTTCTTTCCAGATTTCATCTGAGGATATTTCCTTTTTCACCATAGCCCTCTATGGGCTTCCAAATATCACTTTGCCAATTCCACAAGAACTGTCTTAGCGAAAGGCTTCTTGAGGGGAAAGTTGTAACTCTGTGAGATGATTTCACAGAACACAGAGAAGTTTCTCAGAAAGCTTCCTTCTCTTTGTTATCGGAGGATATTTCCTTTGGCCCTATAATCTTCAAAGGGATCCGAAATATCTGTTTTCAGATTCCACAGAAATAAGGCTAGCAAAGAGATCCACGAAATACAGATATAACTCTGTGACTGGAAGTCACACATCACAGAGCAGTTTCTCAGAAAGCTTCTTTCCAGATTTCATCTGAGGATATTTTCTTCTTCACCATAGCCCTCTATGGGCTTCCAAATATCACTTTGCCAATTCCACAAGAACTGTCTTAGCGAAAGGCTTCTTGAGGGGAAAGCTGTAACTCTGTGAGATGATTTCACAGAACACAAAGAAGTTTCTCAGAAAGCTTCTTTCTCTTTGTTATCGGAGGATATTTCCTTTGGCCCTATAGTCTTCAAAGGGATCCGAAATATCTGTTCTCAGATTCCACAGAAATAAGGCTAGCAAAGAGATCCACGAAATTCAGATGTAACTCTGTGAGATGAATGAACAGAACACTAAGCAGTTTCTCAGAAAGCTTCTTTCCAGATTTCATCTGAGGATATTTCCTTTTTCACCATAGCCCTCTATGGGCTTCCAAATATCACTTTGCCAATTCCACAAGAACTGTCTTAGCGAAAGGCTTCTTGAGGGGAAAGCTGTAACTCTGTGAGATGATTTCAGAGAACACAAAGAAGTTTCTCAGAAAGCTTCTTTCTCTTTGTTATCGGAGGATATTTCCTTTGGCCCTATAGTCTTCAAAGGGATCCGAAATATCTGTTCTCATATTCCACAGAAATAAGGCTAGCAAAGAGATCCACGAAATAGAGATGTAACTCTGAGAGTGGAAGTCACATCACAGAGCAGTTTCTCAGAAAGCTTCTTTCCAGATTTCATCTGAGCATATTTCCTTTTTCACCATAGCCATCTATGGGCTTCCAAATATCACTTTGCCAATTCCACAAGAACTGTCTTAGGGAAAGGCTTCTCAAGGGGAAAGCTGTTACTCTGTGAGATGATTTCACAGAACACAAAGAAGTTTCTCAGAAAGCTTCTTTCTCTTTGTTATCAGAGGATATTTCCTTTGGCCCTATAGTCTTCAAAGGGATCCGAAGTATCTGTTCTCAGATTCCACAGAAATAAGGCTAGCAAAGAGATCCACGAAATACAGATGTAACTCTGTGAGTGGAAGTCACATCACAGAGGAGTTTCTCAGAAAGCTTCTTTCCAGATTTCATCTGAGGATATTTCCTTTTTCATCATAGCCCTCTATGGGCTTCCAAATATCACTTTGCCAATTCCACAAGAACTGTCTTAGCGAAAGGCTTCTTGAGGGGAAAGCTGTAACTCTGTGAGATGATTTCAGAGAACACAAAGAAGTTTCTCAGAAAGCTTCTTTCTCTTTGTTATCGGAGGTTATTTCCTTTGGCCCTATAGTCTTCAAAGGGATCCGAAATATTTGTTCTCAGATTCCACAGAAATAAGGCTAGCAAAGAGATCCACGAAATAGAGATGTAACTCTGAGAGTGGAAGTCACATCACAGAGCAGTTTCTCAGAAAGCTTCTTTCCAGATTTCATCTGAGGATATTTCCTTTTTCACCATAGCCATCTATGGGCTTCCAAATATCACTTTGCCAATTCCACAAGAACTGTCTTAGCGAAAGGCTTCTTGAGGGGAAAGCTGTAACTCTGTGAGATGATTTCACAGAACACAAAGAAGTTTCTCAGAAAGCTTCTTTCTCTTTGTTATCGGAGGATATTTCCTTTGGCCCTATAGTCTTCAAAGGGATCCGAAATATCTGTTCTCAGATTCCACAGAAATAAAGCTAGCAAAGAGATCCACGAAATACAGATGTAACTCTGTGAGATGAATGAACAGAACACTAAGCAGTTTCTCAGAAAGCTTCTTTCCAGATTTCATCTGAGGATATTTCCTTTTTCACCATAGCCCTCTATGGGCTTCCAAATATCACTTTGCCAGTTCCACAAGAACTGTCTTAGCGAAAGGCTTCTTGAGGGGAAAGCTGTAACTCTGTGAGATGATTTCACAGAACACAAAGAAGTTTCTCAGAAAGCTTCTTTCTCTTTGTTATCGGAGGATATTTCCTTTGGCCCTATAGTCTTCAAAGGGATCCGAAATATCTGTTCTCAGATTCCACAGAAATAAGGCTAGCAAAGAGATCCACGAAATACAGATGTAACTCTGTGAGATGAATGAACAGAACACTAAGCAGTTTCTCAGAAAGTTTCTTTACAGATTTCATCTGAGGATATTTCCTTTTTCACCATAGCCCTCTATGGGCTTCCAAATATCACTTTGCCAATTCCACAAGAACTGTCTTAGCGAAAGGCTTCTTGAGGGGAAAGCTGTAACTCTGTGAGATGATTTCACAGAACACAAAGAAGTTTCTCAGAAAGCTTCCTTCTCTTTGTTATCGGAGGATATTTCCTTTGGCCCTATAGTCTTCAAAGGGATCCGAAATATCTGTTCTCAGATTCCACAGAAATAAGGGTAGCAAAGAGATCCACGAAATACAGATGTAACTCTGTGAGTGGAAGTCACACATCACAGAGCAGTTTCTCAGAAAGCTTCTTTCCAGATTTCATCTGAGGATATTTCCTTTTTCACCATAGCCCTCTATGGGCTTCCAAATATCACTTTGCCAATTCCACAAGAACTTGCTTACCGAAAGGCTTCTTGAGGGGAAAGCTGTAACACTGTGAGATGATTTCACAGAACACAAAGAAGTTTCTCAGAAAGCTTCTTTCTCTTTGTTCTCGGAGGATATTTCCTTTGGCCCTATAGTCTTCAAAGGGATCCGAAATATCTGTTCTCAGATTCCACAGAAATAAGGCTAGCAAAGAGATCCACGACATACAGATGTAACTCTGTGAGATGAATGAACAGAACACTAAGCAGTTTCTCAGAAAGCTTCTTTACAGATTTCATCTGAGGATATTTCCTTTTTCACCATAGCCCTCTATGGGCTTCCAAATATAACTTTGCCAATTCCACAAGAACGTCTTAGCGAAAGGCTTCTTGAGGGGAAAGCTGTAACTCTGTGAGATGATTTCACAGAACACAAAGAAGTTTCTCAGAAAGCTTCCTTCTCTTTGTTATCGGAGGATATTTCCTTTGGCCCTATAGTCTTCAAAGGGATCCGAAATATCTGTTCTCAGATTCCACAGAAATAAGGCTAGCAAAGAGATCCACGAAATACAGATGTAACTCTGTGAGTGGAAGGCACACATCACAGAGCAGTTTCTCAGAAAGCTTCTTTCCAGATTTCATCTGAGGATATTTCCTTCTTCACCATAACCCTCTATGGGCTTCCAAATATCACTTTGCCAATTCCACAAGAACTGTCTTAGCAAAAGGCGTCTTGAGGGGAAAGCTGTAACTCTGTGAGATGATATCACAGAACACAAAGAAGTTTCTCAGAAAGCTTCTTTCTCTTTGTTATCGGATGATATTTCCTTTGGCCCTATAGTCTTCAAAGGGATCCGAAATATCTGTTCTCAGATTCCACAGAAATAAGGCTAGCAAAGAGATCCACGAAATACAGATGTAACTCTGTGAGTGGAAGTCACACATCACAGATCAGTTTCTCAGAAATCTTCTTTCCAGATTTCATCTGAGGATATTTCCTTTCTCACCATAGCCCTCTATGGGCTTCCAAATATCACTTTGCCAATTCCACAAGAACTGTCTTAGCGAAAGGCTTCTTGAGGGGAAAGCTGTAATTCTGTGAGATGATTTCACAGAACACAAAGAAGTTTCTCAGAAAGCTTCTTTCTCTTTGTTATCGGAGGATATTTCCTTTGGCCCTATAGTCTTCAAAGGGATCCGAAATATCTGTTCTCATATTCCACAGAAATAAGGCTAGCAAAGAGATCCACGAAATAGAGATGTAACTCTGAGAGTGGAAGTCACACACAGAGCAGTTTCACAGAAAGCTTCCTTCCAGATTTCATCTGAGGATATTTCCTTTTTCACCATAGCCATCTATGGGCTTCCAAATATCACTTTGCCAATTCCACAAGAACTGTCTTAGCGAAAGGCTTCTTGAGGGGAAAGCTGTAACTCTGTGAGATGATTTCATAGAACACAAAGAAGTTTCTCAGAAAGCTTCTTTCTCTTTGTTATCGGAGGATATTTCCTTTGGCCCTATAGTCTTCAAAGGGATCCGAAATATCTGTTCTCAGATTCCACAGAAATAAGGCTAGCAAAGAGATCCACGAAATACAGATGTAACTCTGTGAGTGGAAGTCACATCACAGAGGAGTTTCTCAGAAAGCTTCTTTCCAGATTTCATCTGAGGATATTTCCTTTTTCACCATAGCCCTCTATGGGCTTCCATATATCACTTTGCCAATTCCACAAGAACTGTCTTAGCGAAAGGCTTCTTGAGGGGAAAGCTGTAACTCTGTGAGATGATTTCAGAGAACACAAAGAAGTTTCTCAGAAAGCTTCTTTCTCTTTGTTATCGGAGGATATTTCCTTTGGCCCTATAGTCTTCAAAGGGATCCGAAATATCTGTTCTCAGATTCCACAGAAATAAGGCTAGCAAAGAGATCCACGAAATAGAGATGTAACTCTGAGAGTGGAAGTCACATCACAGAGCAGTTTCTCAGAAAGCTTCTTTCCAGATTTCATCTGAGGATATTTCCTTTTTCACCATAGCCCTCTATGGGCTTCCAAATATCACTTTGCCAGTTCCACAAGAACTGTCTTAGCGAAAGGCTTCTTGAGGGGAAAGCTGTAACTCTGTGAGATGATTTCACAGAACACAAAGAAGTTTCTCAGAAAGCTTCTTTCTCTTTGTTATCGGAGGATATTTCCTTTGGCCCTATAGTCTTCAAAGGGATCCGAAATATTTGTTCTCAGATTCCACAGAAATAAGGCTAGCAAAGAGATCCACGAAATACAGATGTAACTCTGTGAGATGAATGAACAGAACACTAAGCAGTTTCTCAGAAAGCTTCTTTCCAGATTTCATCTGAGGATTTTCCTTTTTCACCATAGCCCTCTATGGGCTTCCAAATATCACTTTGCCAATTCCACAAGAACTGTCTTAGCGAAAGGCTTCTTGAGGGGAAAGCTGTAACTCTGTGAGATGATTTCACAGAACACAAAGAAGTTTCTCAGAAAGCTTCCTTCTCTTTGTTATCGGAGGATATTTCCTTTGGCCCTATAGTCTTCAAAGGGATCCGAAATATCTGTTCTCAGATTCCACAGAAATAAGGGTAGCAAAGAGATCCACGAAATACAGATGTAACTCTGTGAGTGGAAGGCACACATCACAGAGCAGTTTCTCAGAAAGCTTCTTTCCAGATTTCATCTGAGGATATTTCCTTTTTCACCATAGCCATCTATGGGCTTCCAAATATCACTTTGCCAATTCCACAAGAACTGTCCTAGCGAAAGGCTTCTTGAGGGGAAAACTGTAACTCTGTGAGATGATTTCACAGAACACAAAGAAGTTTCTCAGAAAGCTTCTTTCTCTTTGTTATCGGAGGATATTTCCTTTGGCCCTATAGTCTTCAAAGGGATCCGAAATATCTGTTCTCAGATTCCACAGAAATAAGGCTAGCAAAGAGATCCACGAAATACAGATGTAACTCTGTGAGATGAATGAACAGAACACTAAGCAGTTTCTCAGAAAGCTTCTTTACAGATTTGATCTGAGGATATTTCCTTTTTCACCATAGCCCTCTAGGGGCTTCCAAATATCACTTTGCCAATTCCACAAGAACTGTCTTAGCGAAAGGCTTCTTGAGGGGAAAGCTGTAACTCTGTGAGATGATTTCACAGAACACAAAGAAGTTTCTCAGAAAGCTTCCTTCTCTTTGTTATGGGAGGATATTTCCTTTGGCCCTATAGTCTTCAAAGGGATCCGAAATATCTGTTCTCAGATTCCACAGAAATAAGGCTAGCAAAGAGATCCACGAAATACAGATGTAACTCTTTGAGTGGAAGTCACACATCACAGAGCAGTTTCTCAGAAAGCTTCTTTCCAGATTTCATCTGAGGATATTTCCTTTTTCACCATAGCCCTCTATGGGCTTCCAAATATCACTTTGCCAATTTCACAAGAACTGGCTTACCGAAAGGCTTCTTGAGGGGAAAGCTGTAACACTGTGAGATGATTTCACAGAACACAAAGAAGTTTCTCAGAAAGCTTCTTTCTCTTTGTTCCCGGAGGATATTTCCTTTGGCCCTATAGTCTTCAAAGGGATCCGAAATATCTGTTCTCAGATTCCACAGAAATAAGGCTAGCAAAGAGATCCACGACATACAGATGTAACTCTGTGAGATGAATTAACAGAACACTAAGCAGTTTCTCAGAAAGCTTCTTTACAGATTTCATCTGAGGATATTTCCTTTTTCACCATAGCCCTCTATGGGCTTCCAAATATCACTTTGCCAATTCCACAAGAACGTCTTAGCGAAAGGCTTCTTGAGGGGAAAGCTGTAACTCTGTGAGATGATTTCACAGAACACAAAGAAGTTTCTCAGAAAGCTTCCTTCTCTTTGTTATCGGAGGATATTTCCTTTGGCCCTATAGTCTTCAAAGGGATCCGAAATATCTGTTCTCAGATTCCACAGAAATAAGGCTAGCAAAGAGATCCACGAAATACAGATGTAACTCTGTGAGTGGAAGGCACACATCACAGAGCAGTTTCTCAGAAAGCTTCTTTCCAGATTTCATCTGAGGATATTTCCTTCTTCACCATAACCCTCTATGGGCTTCCAAATATCACTTTGCCAATTCCACAAGAACTGTCTTAGCAAAAGGCTTCTTGAGGGGAAAGCTGTAACTCTGTGAGATGATATCACAGAACACAAAGAAGTTTCTCAGAAAGCTTCTTTCTCTTTGTTATGGGAGGATATTTCCTTTGGCCCTATAGTCTTCAAAGGGATCCGAAATATCTGTTCTCAGATTCCACAGAAATAAGGCTAGCAAAGAGATCCACGAAATACAGATGTAACTCTGTGAGTGGAAGTCACACATCACAGAGCAGTTTCTCAGAAATCTTCTTTCCAGATTTCATCTGAGGATATTTCCTTTCTCACCATAGCCCTCTATGGGCTTCCAAATATCACTTTGCCAATTCCACAAGAACTGTCTTAGCGAAAGGCTTCTTGAGGGGAAAGCAGTAATTCTGTGAGATGATTTCACAGAACACAAAGAAGTTTCTCAGAAAGCTTCTTTCTCTTTGTTATCGGAGGATATTTCCTTTGGCCCTATAGTCTTCAAAGGGATCCGAAATATCTGTTCTCATATTCCACAGAAATAAGGCTAGCAAAGAGATCCACGAAATAGAGATGTAACTCTGAGAGTGGAAGTCACATCACAGATCAGTTTCACAGAAAGCTTCTTTCCAGATTTCATCTGAGGATATTTCCTTTTTCACCATAGCCATCTATGGGCTTCCAAATATCACTTTGCCAATTCCACAAGAACTGTCTTAGCGAAAGGCTTCTTGAGGGGAAAGCTGTAACTCTGTGAGATGATTTCATAGAACACAAAGAAGTTTCTCAGAAAGCTTCTTTCTCTTTGTTATCGGAGGATATTTCCTTTGGCCCTATAGTCTTCAAAGGGATCCGAAATATCTGTTCTCAGATTCCACAGAAATAAGGCTAGCAAAGAGATCCACGAAATACAGATGTAACTCTGTGAGTGGAAGTCACACATCACAGAGCAGTTTCTCAGAAATCTTCTTTCCAGATTTCATCTGAGGATATTACCTTTCTCACCATAGCCCTCTATGGGCTTCCAAATATCACTTTGCCAATTCCACAAGAACTGTCTTAGCGAAAGGCTTCTTGAGGGGAAAGCTGTAATTCTGTGAGATGATTTCACAGAACACAAAGAAGTTTCTCAGAAAGCTTCTTTCTCTTTGTTATCGGAGGATATTTCCTTTGGCCCTATAGTCTTCAAAGGGATCCGAAATATCTGTTCTCATATTCCACAGAAATAAGGCTAGCAAAGAGATCCACGAAATAGAGATGTAACTCTGAGAGTGGAATTCACATCACAGAGCAGTTTCACAGAAAGCTTCTTTCCAGATTTCATCTGAGGATATTTCCTTTTTCACCATAGCCATCTATGGGCTTCCAAATATCACTTTGCCAATTCCACAAGAACTGTCTTAGCGAAAGGCTTCTTGAGGGGAAAGCTGTAACTCTGTGAGATGATTTCATAGAACACAAAGAAGTTTCTCAGAAAGCTTCTTTCTCTTTGTTATCAGAGGATATTTCCTTTGGCCCTATAGTCTTCAAAGGGATCCGAAATATCTGTTCTCAGATTCCACAGAAATAAGGCTAGCAAAGAGATCCACGAAATACAGATGTAACTCTGTGAGATGAATGAACAGAACACTAAGCAGTTTCTCAGAAAGCTTCTTTCCAGATTTCATCTGAGGATATTTCCTTTTTCACCATAGCCCTCTATGGGCTTCCAAATATCACGTTGCCAATTCCACAAGAACTGTCTTAGCGAAAGGCTTCTTGAGGGGAAAGCTGTAACTCTGTGAGATGATTTCACAGAACACAAAGAAGTTTCTCCGAAAGCTTCTTTCTCTTTGTTATCGGAGGATATTTCCTTTGGCCCTATAGTCTTCAAAGGGATCCGAAATATCTGTTCTCAGATTCCACAGAAATAAGGCTAGCAAAGAGATCCACGAAATACAGATGTAACTCTGTGAGATGAATGAACAGAACACTAAGGAGTTTCTCAGAAAGCTTCTTTCCAGATTTCATCTGAGGATATTTTCTTCTTCACCATAGACCTCTATGGGCTTCCAAATATCACTTTGCCAATTCCACAAGAACTGTCTTAGCGAAAGGCTTCTGGAGGTGAAAGCTGTAACAGTCTGAGATGATTTCACAGAACACAAAGAAGTTTCTCAGAACGCTTCCTTCTCTTTGTTATGGGAGGATATTTCCTTTGGCCCTATAGTCTTCAAAGGGATCCGAAATATCTGTTCTCAGATTCCACAGAAATAAGGCTAGCAAAGAGATCCACGAAATACAGATGTAACTCTGTGAGTGGAAGTCACACATCACAGAGCAGTTTCTCAGAAAGCTTCTTTCCAGATTTCATCTGAGGATATTTCCTTTTTCACCATAGCCCTCTATGGGCTTCCAAATATCACTTTGCCAATTCCACAAAAACTGTCTTACCGAAAGGCTTCTTGAGGGGAAAGCTGTAACTCTGTGAGATGATTTCACAGAACCCAAAGAAGTTTCTCAGAAAGCTTCTTTCTCTTTGTTATCGGAGGATATTACCTTTGGCCCTGTAGTCTTCAAAGGGATCCGAAATATCTGTTTTCAGATTCCACAGAAATAATGCTAGCAAAGAGATCCACGAAATACAGATGTAACTCTGTGAGTGGAAGTCACACAACACAGAGCAGTTTCTCAGAAAGCTTCTTTCCAGATTTCATCTGAGGATATTTCCTTTTTCACCATAGCCCTCTATGGGCTTCCAAATATCACGTTGCCAATTCCACAAGAACTGTCTTAGCGACAGGCTTCTTGAGGGGAAAGCTGTAACTCTGTGAGATGATTTCACAGAACACAAAGAAGTTTCTCCGAAAGCTTCTTTCTCTTTGTTATCGGAGGATATTTCCTTTGGCCCTATAGTCTTCAAAGGGATCCGAAATATCTGTTCTCAGGTTCCACAGAAATAAGGCTAGCAAAGAGATCTACGAAATACCGATGTAACTCTGTGAGATGAATGAACAGAACACTAAGGAGTTTCTCAGAAAGCTTCTTTCCAGATTTCATCTGAGGATATTTTCTTCTTCACCATAGCCCTCTATGGGCTTCCAAATATCACTTTGCCAATTCCACAAGAACTGTCTTAGCGAAAGGCTTCTTGAGGGGAAAGCTGTAACTCTGTGAGATGATTTCACAGAACACAAAGAAGTTTCTCAGAAAACTTCTTTCTCTTTGTTATCGGAGGATATTTCCTTTGGCCCTATACTCTTCAAAGGGATCCGAAATATCTGTTCTCAGATTCCACAGAAATAAGGCTAGCAAAGAGATCCACGAAATACAGATGTAACTCTGTGAGATGAATGAACAGAACACTAAGGAGTTTCTCAGAAAGCTTCTTTCCAGATTTCATCTGAGGATATTTTCTTCTTCACCATAGACCTCTATGGGCTTCCAAATATCACTTTGCCAATTCCACAAGAACTGTCTTAGCGAAAGGCTTCTGGAGGGGAAAGCTGTAACTGTCTGAGATGATTTCACAGAACACAAAGAAGTTTCTCAGAAAGCTTCCTTCTCTTTGTTATGGGAGGATATTTCCTTTGGCCCTATAGTCTTCAAAGGGATCCGAAATATCTGTTCTCAGATTCCACAGAAATAAGGCTAGCAAAGAGATCCACGAAATACAGATGTAACTCTGTGAGTGGAAGTCACACATCACAGAGCAGTTTCTCAGAAAGCTTCTTTCCAGATTTCATCTGAGGATATTTCCTTTTTCACCATAGCCCTCTATGGGCTTCCAAATATCACTTGCCAATTCCACAAAAACTGTCTTACCGAAAGGCTTCTTGAGGGGAAAGCTGTAACTCTGTGAGATGATTTCACAGAACACAAAGAAGTTTCTCAGAAAGCTTCTTTCTCTTTGTTATCGGAGGATATTACCTTTGGCACTATAGTCTTCAAAGGGATCCGAAATATCTGTTTTCAGATTCCACAGAAATAATGCTAGCAAAGAGATCCACGAAATACAGATGTAACTCTGTGAGTGGAAGTCACACAACACAGAGCAGTTTCTCAGAAAACTTCTTTCCAGATTTCATCTGAGGATATTTCCTTTTTCACCATAGCCCTCTATGGGCTTCCAAAGATCACGTTGACAATTCCACAAGAACTGTCTTAGCGAAAGGCTTCTTGAGGGGAAAGCTGTAACTCTGTGAGATGATTTCACAGAACACAAAGAAGTTTCTCCGAAAGCTTCTTTCTCTTTGTTATCGGAGGATATTTCCTTTGGCCCTATAGTCTTCAAAGGGATCCGAAATATCTGTTCTCAGGTTCCACAGAAATAAGGCTAGCAAAGAGATCTACGAAATACCGATGTAACTCTGTGAGATGAATGAACAGAACACTAAGGAGTTTCTCAGAAAGCTTCTTTCCAGATTTCATCTGAGGATATTTTCTTCTTCACCATAGCCCTCTATGGGCTTCCAAATATCACTTTGCCAATTCCACAAGAACTGTCTTAGCGAAAGGCTTCTTGAGGGGAAAGCTGTAACTCTGTGAGATGATTTCACAGAACACAAAGAAGTTTCTCAGAAAGCTTCTTTCTCTTTGTTATCGGAGGATATTTCCTTTGGCCCTATAGTCTTCAAAGGGATCCGAAATATCTGTTCTCAGATTCCACAGAAATAAGGCTAGCAAAGAGATCCACGAAATACAGATGTAACTCTGTGAGATGAATGAACAGAACACTAAGGAGTTTCTCAGAAAGCTTCTTTCCAGATTTCATCTGAGGATATTTTCTTCTTCACCATAGACCTCTATGGGCTTCCAAATATCACTTTGCCAATTCCACAAGAACTGTCTTAGCGAAAGTCTTCTGGAGGGGAATGCTGTAACTGTCTGAGATGATTTCAAAGAACACAAAGAAGTTTCTCAGAAAGCTTCCTTCTCTTTGTTATGGGAGGATATTTCCTTTGGCCCTATAGTCTTCAAAGGGATCCGAAATATCTGTTCTCAGATTCCACAGAAATAAGGCTAGCAAAGAGATCCACGAAATACAGTTGTAACTCTGTGAGTGGAAGTCACACATCACAGAGCGGTTTCTCAGAAAGCTTCTTTCCAGATTTCATCTGAGGATATTTCCTTTTTCACCATAGCCCTCTATGGGCTTCCAAATATCACTTTGCCAATTCCACAAAAACTGTCTTACCGAAAGGCTTCTTGAGGGGAAAGCTGTAACTCTGTGACATAATTTCACAGAACACAAAGAAGTTTCTCAGAAAGCTTCTTTCTCTTTGTTATCGGAGGATATTTCCTTTGGCCCTATAGTCTTCAAAGGGATCCGAAATATCTGTTCTCAGATTCCACAGAAATAATGCTAGCAAAGAGATCCACGAAATACAGATGTAACTCTGTGAGTGGAAGTCACACAACACAGAGCAGTTTCTCAGAAAGCTTCTTTCCAGATTTCATCTGAGGATATTTCCTTTTTCACCATAGCCCTCTATGGGCTTCCAAATATCACGTTGCCAATTCCACAAGAACTGTCTTAGCGAAAGGCTTCTTGAGGGGAAAGCTGTAACTCTGTGAGATGATTTCACAGAACACAAAGAAGTTTCTCCGAAAGCTTCTTTCTCTTTGTTATCGGAGGATATTTCCTTTGGCCCTATAGTCTTCAAAGGGATCCGAAATATCTGTTCTCAGGTTCCACAGAAATAAGGCTAGCAAAGAGATCCACGAAATACCGATGTAACTCTGTGAGATGAATGAACAGAACCCTAAGGAGTTTCTCAGAAAGCTTCTTTCCAGATTTCATCTGAGGATATTTTCTTCTTCACCATAGCCCTCTATGGGCTTCCAAATATCACTTTGCCAATTCCACAAGAACTGTCTTAGCGAAAGGCTTCTTGAGGGGAAAGCTGTAACTCTGTGAGATGATTTCACAGAACACAAAGAAGTTTCTCAGAAAGCTTCTTTCTCTTTGTTATCGGAGGATATTTCCTTTGGCCCTATAGTCTTCAAAGGGATCCGAAATATCTGTTCTCAGATTCCACAGAAATAAGGCTAGCAAAGAGATCCACGAAATACAGATGTAACTCTGTGAGATGAATGAACAGAACACTAAGGAGTTTCTCAGAAAGCTTCTTTCCAGATTTCATCTGAGGATATTTTCTTCTTCACCATAGCCCTCTATGGGCTTCCAAATATCACTTTGCCAATTCCACAAGAACTGTCTTAGCGAAAGGCTTCTTGAGGGGAAAGCTGTAACTGTCTGAGATGATTTCACAGAACACAAAGAAGTTTCTCAGAAAGCTTCCTTCTTTTTGTTATCGGAGGATATTTCCTTTGGCCCTATAGTCTTCAAAGGGACCCGAAATATCTGTTCTCAGATTCCACAGAAATAAGGCTAGCAAAGAGATCCACGAAATACAGATGTAACTCTGTGAGTGGAAGTCACACATCACAGAGCAGTTTCTCAGAAAGCTTCTTTCCAGATTTCATCTGAGGATATTTCCTTTTTCACCATAGCCCTCTATGGGCTTCCAAATATCACTTTGCCAATTCCACAAAAACTGTCTTACCGAAGGGCTTCTTGAGGGGAAAGCTGTAACTCTGTGAGATGATTTCACAGAACACAAAGAAGTTTCTCAGAAAGCTTCTTTCTCTTTGTTATCGGAGGATATTTCCTTTGGCCCTATAGTCTTCAAAGGGATCCGAAATATCTGTTTTCAGAATCCACAGAAATAAGGCTAGCAAAGAGATCAACGAAATACAGATGTAACTCTGTGAGATGAATGAACAGAACACTAAGGAGTTTCTCAGAAAGCTTCTTTCCAGATTTCATCTGAGGATATTTTCTTCTTCACCATAGCCCTCTATGGGCTTCCAAATATCACTTTGCCAATTCCACAAGAACTGTCTTAGCGAAAGGCTTCTTGAGGGGAAAGCTGTAACTCTGTGAGATGATTTCACAGAACACAAAGAAGTTTCTCAGAAAGCTTCCTTCTCTTTGTTATGGGAGGATATTTCCTTTGGCCCTATAGTCTTCAAAGGGATCAGAAATATCTGTTCTCAGATTCCACAGAAATAAGGCTAGCAAAGAGATCCACGAAATACAGATGTAACTCTGTGAGTGGAAGTCACACATCACAGAGCAGTTTCTCAGAAAGCTTCTTTCCAGATTTCATCTGAGGATATTTCCTTTTTCACCATAGCCCTCTATGGGCTTCCAAATATCACTTTGCCAATTCCACAAGAACTGTCTTAGCGAAAGGCTTCTTGAGGGGAAAGCTGTAACTCTGTGAGATGATTTCACAGAACACAAAGAAGTTTCTCAGAAAGCTTCTTTCTCTTTGTTATCGGAGGATATTTCCTTTGGCCCTATAGTCTTCAAAGGGACCCGAAATATCTGTTCTCAGATTCCACAGAAATAAGGCTAGCAAAGAGATCCACGAAATACAGATGTAACTCTGTGAGTGGAAGTCACACATCACAGAGCAGTTTCTCAGAAAGCTTCTTTCCAGATTTCATCTGAGGATATTTCCTTTTTCACCATAGCCCTCTATGGGCTTCCAAATATCACTTTGCCAATTCCACAAAAACTGTCTTACCGAAGGGCTTCTTGAGGGGAAAGCTGTAACTCTGTGAGATGATTTCACAGAACACAAAGAAGTTTCTCAGAAAGCTTCTTTCTCTTTGTTATCGGAGGATATTTCCTTTGGCCCTATAGTCTTCAAAGGGATCCGAAATATCTGTTTTCAGATTCCACAGAAATAAGGCTAGCAAAGAGATCCACGAAATACAGATGTAACTCTGTGAGATGAATGAACAGAACACTAAGGAGTTTCTCAGAAAGCTTCTTTCCAGATTTCATCTGAGGATATTTTCTTCTTCACCATAGCCCTCTATGGGCTTCCAAATATCACTTTGCCAATTCCACAAGAACTGTCTTAGCGAAAGGCTTCTTGAGGGGAAAGCTGTAACTCTGTGAGATGATTTCACAGAACACAAAGAAGTTTCTCAGAAAGCTTCCTTCTCTTTGTTATGGGAGGATATTTCCTTTGGCCCTATAGTCTTCAAAGGGATCAGAAATATCTGTTCTCAGATTCCACAGAAATAAGGCTAGCAAAGAGATCCACGAAATACAGATGTAACTCTGTGAGTGGAAGTCACACATCACAGAGCAGTTTCTCAGAAAGCTTCTTTCCAGATTTCATCTGAGGATATTTCCTTTTTCACCATAGCCCTCTATGGGCTTCCAAATATCACTTTGCCAATTCCACAAGAACTGTCTTAGCGAAAGGCTTCTTGAGGGGAAAGCTGTAACTCTGTGAGATGATTTCACAGAACACAAAGAAGTTTCTCAGAAAGCTTCTTTCTCTTTGTTATCGGAGGATATTTCCTTTGGCCCTATAGTCTTCAAAGGGATCCGAAATATCTGTTCTCATATTCCACAGAAATAAGGCTAGCAAAGAGATCCACGAAATACAGATGTAACTCTGAGAGTGGAAGTCACATCACAGAGCAGTTTCTCAGAAAGCTTCTTTCCAGATTTCATCTGAGGATATTTCCTTTTTCACCATAGCCCTCTATGGGCTTCCAAATATCACTTTGCCAATTCCACAAGAACTGTCTTAGCGAAAGGCTTCTTGAGGGGAAAGCTGTAACTCTGTGAGATGATTTCACAGTACACAAAGAAGTTTCTCAGAAAGCTTCTTTCTCTTTGTTATCGGAGGATATTTCCTTTGGCCCTATAGTCTTCAAAGGGATCCGAAATATCTGTTCTCAGATTCCACAGAAATAAGGCTAGCAAAGAGATCCACGAAATACAGATGTAACTCTGTGAGATGAATGAACAGAACACTAAGGAGTTTCTCAGAAAGCTTCTTTCCAGATTTCTTCTGAGGATATTTTCTTCTTCACCACAGCCCTCTACGGGCTTCCAAATATCACTTTGCCAATTCCACAAGAACTGTCTTAGCGAAAGGCTTCTTGAGGGGAAAGCTGTAACTGTCTGAGATGATTTCACAGAACACAAAGAAGTTTCTCAGAAAGCTTCCTTCTTTTTGTTATGGGAGGATATTTCCTTTGGCCCTATAGTCTTCAAAGGGATCCGAAATATCTGTTCTCAGATTCCACAGAAATAAGGCTAGCAAAGAGATCCACGAAATACAGATGTAACTCTGTGAGTGGAAGGCACACATCACAGAGCAGTTTCTCAGAAAGCTTCTTTCCAGATTTCATCTGAGGATATTTCCTTCTTCACCATAACCCTCTATGGGCTTCCAAATATCACTTTGCCAATTCCACAAGAACTGTCTTAGCAAAAAGCTTCTTGAGGGGAAAGCTGTAACTCTGTGAGATGATATCACAGAACACAAAGAAGTTTCTCAGAAAGCTTCTTTCTCTTTGTTATCGGAGGATATTTCCTTTGGCCCTATAGTCTTCAAAGGGATCCGAAATATCTCTTCTCAGATTCCACAGAAATAAGGCTAGCAAAGAGATCCACGAAATACAGATGTAACTCTGTGAGTGGAAGTCACACATCACAGAGCAGTTTCTCAGAAATCTTCTTTCCAGATTTCATCTGAGGATATTTCCTTTCTCACCATAGCCCTCTATGGGCTTCCAAATATCACTTTGCCAATTCCACAAGAACTGTCTTAGCGAAAGGCTTCTTGAGGGGAAAGCTGTAATTCTGTGAGATGATTTCACAGAACACAAAGAAGTTTCTCAGAAAGCTTCTTTCTCTTTGTTATCGGAGGATATTTCCTTTGGCCCTATAGTCTTCAAAGGGATCCGAAATATCTGTTCTCATATTCCACAGAAATAAGGCTAGCAAAGAGATCCACGAAATAGAGATGTAACTCTGAGAGTGGAAGTCACATCACAGAGCAGTTTCACAGAAAGCTTCTTTCCAGATTTCATCTGAGGATATTTCCTTTTTCACCATAGCCATCTATGGGCTTCCAAATATCACTTTGCCAATTCCACAAGAACTGTCTTAGCGAAAGGCTTCCTGAGGGGAAAGCTGTAACTCTGTGAGATGATTTCATAGAACACAAAGAAGTTTCTCAGAAAGCTTCTTTCTCTTTGTTATCGGAGGATATTTCCTTTGGCCCTATAGTCTTCAAAGGGATCCGAAATATCTGTTCTCAGATTCCACAGAAATAAGGCTAGCAAAGAGATCCACGAAATACAGATGTAACTCTGTGAGATGAATGAACAGAACACTAAGCAGTTTCTCAGAAAGCTTGTTTCCAGATTTCATCTGAGGATATTTCCTTTTTCACCATAGCCCTCTATGGGCTTCAAAATATCACTTTGCCAATTCCACAAGAACTGTCTTAGCGAAAGTCTTCTTGAGGGGAAAGCTGTAACTCTGTGAGATGATTTCACAGAACACAAAGAAGTTTCTCCGAAAGCTTCTTTCTCTTTGTTATCGGAGGATATTTCCTTTGGCCCTATAGTCTTCAAAGGGATCCGAAATATCTGTTCTCAGGTTCCACAGAAATAAGGCTAGCAAAGAGATCTACGAAATACCGATGTAACTCTGTGAGATGAATGAACAGAACACTAAGGAGTTTCTCAGAAAGCTTCTTTCCAGATTTCATCTGAGGATATTTTCTTCTTCACCATAGCCCTCTATGGGCTTCCAAATATCACTTTGCCAATTCCACAAGAACTGTCTTAGCGAAAGGCTTCTTGAGGGGAAAGCTGTAACTCTGTGAGATGATTTCACAGAACACAAAGAAGTTTCTCAGAAAGCTTCTTTCTCTTTGTTATCGGAGGATATTTCCTTTGGCCCTATAGTCTTCAAAGGGATCCGAAATATCTGTTCTCAGATTCCACAGAAATAAGGCTAGCAAAGAGATCCACGAAATACAGATGTAACTCTGTGAGATGAATGAACAGAACACTAAGGAGTTTCTCAGAAAGCTTCTTTCCAGATTTCATCTGAGGATATTTTCTTCTTCACCATAGCCCTCTATGGGCTTCCAAATATCACTTTGCCAATTCCACAAGAACTGTCTTAGCGAAAGGCTTCTGGAGGGGAAAGCTGTAACTGTCTGAGATGATTTCACAGAACACAAAGAAGTTTCTCAGAAAGCTTCCTTCTCTTTGTTATGGGAGGATATTTCCTTTGGCCCTATAGTCTTCAAAGGGATCCGAAATATCTGTTCTCAGATTCCACAGAAATAAGGCTAGCAAAGAGATCCACGAAATAAAGATGTAACTCTGTGAGTGGAAGTCACACATCACAGAGCGGTTTCTCAGAAAGCTTCTTTCCAGATTTCATCTGAGGATATTTCCTTTTTCACCATAGCCCTCTATGGGCTTCCAAATATCACTTTGCCAATTCCACAAAAACTGTCTTACCGAAAGGCTTCTTGAGGGGAAAGCTGTAACTCTGTGAGATGATTTCACAGAACACAAAGAAGTTTCTCAGAAAGCTTCTTTCTCTTTGTTATCGGAGGATATTACCTTTGGCCCTGTAGTCTTCAAAGGGATCCGAAATATCTGTTTTCAGATTCCACAGAAATCATGCTAGCAAAGAGATCCACGAAATACAGATGTAACTCTGTGAGTGGAAGTCACACAACACAGAGCAGTTTCTCAGAAAGCTTCTTTCCAGATTTCATCTGAGGATATTTCCTTTTTCACCATAGCCCTCTATGGGCTTCCAAATACCACGTTGCCAATTCCACAAGAACTGTCTTAGCGAAAGGCTTCTTGAGGGGAAAGCTGTAACTCTGTGAGATGATTTCACAGAACACAAAGAAGTTTCTCCGAAAGCTTCTTTCTCTTTGTTATCGGAGGATATTTCCTTTGGCCCTATAGTCTTCAAAGGGATCCGAAATATCTGTTCTCAGGTTCCACAGAAATAAGGCTAGCAAAGAGATCCACGAAATACCGATGTAACTCTGTGAGATGAATGAAGAGAACCCTAAGGAGTTTCTCAGAAAGCTTCTTTCCAGATTTCATCTGAGGATATTTTCTTCTTCACCATAGCCCTCTATGGGCTTCCAAATATCACTTTGCCAATTCCACAAGAACTGTCTTAGCGAAAGGCTTCTTGAGGGGAAAGCTGTAACTCTGTGAGATGATTTCACAGAACACAAAGAAGTTTCTCAGAAAGCTTCTTTCTCTTTGTTATCGGAGGATATTTCCTTTGGCCCTATAGTCTTCAAAGTGATCCGAAATATCTGTTCTCAGATTCCACAGAAATAAGGCTAGCAAAGAGATCCCCGAAATACAGATGTAACTCTGTGAGATGAATGAACAGAACACTAAGGAGTTTCTCAGAAAGCTTCTTTCCAGATTTCATCTGAGGATATTTTCTTCTTCACCATAGCCCTCTATGGGCTTCCAAATATCACTTTGCCAATTCCACAAGAACTGTCTTAGCGAAAGGCTTCTTGAGGGGAAAGCTGTAACTGTCTGAGATGATTTCACAGAACACAAAGAAGTTTTTCAGAAAGCTTCCTTCTTTTTGTTATCGGAGGATATTTCCTTTGGCCCTATAGTCTTCAAAGGGACCCGAAATATCTGTTCTCAGATTCCACAGAAATAAGGCTAGCAAAGAGATCCACGAAATACAGATGTAACTCTGTGAGTGGAAGTCACACATCACAGAGCAGTTTCTCAGAAAGCTTCTTTCCAGATTTCATCTGAGGATATTTCCT
Organism: Macaca nemestrina; assembly: GCF_043159975.1. Lineage (NCBI taxonomy): Eukaryota > Metazoa > Chordata > Mammalia > Primates > Cercopithecidae > Macaca > Macaca nemestrina. The sequence continues at coordinate 108,566,548 of NC_092132.1, forward strand.
TTTTCACCATAGCCCTCTATGGGCTTCCAAATATCACTTTGCCAATTCCACAAAAACTGTCTTACCGAAGGGGTTCTTGAGGGGAAAGCTGTAACTCTGTGAGATGATTTCACAGAACACAAAGAAGTTTCTCAGAAAGCTTCTTTCTCTTTGTTATCGGAGGATATTTCCTTTGGCCCTATAGTCTTCAAAGGGATCCGAAATATCTGTTTTCAGATTCCACAGAAATAAGGCTAGCAAAGAGATCCACGAAATACAGATGTAACTCTGTGAGTGGAAGTCACACAACACAGAGCAGTTTCTCAGAAAGCTTCTTTCCAGATTTCATCTGAGGATATTTCCTTTTTCACCATAGCCCTCTATGGGCTTCCAGATATCACTTTGCCAATTCCACAAGAACTGTCTTAGCGAAAGGCTTCTTGAGGGGAAAGCTGTAACTCTGTGAGATGATTTCACAGAACACAAAGAAGTTTCTCCGAAAGCTTCTTTCTCTTTGTTATCGGAGGATATTTCCTTTGTCCCTAGAGTCTTCAAAGGGATCCGAAATATCTGTTCTCAGGTTCCACAGAAATAAGGCTAGCAAAGAGATCTACGAAATACCGATGTAACTCTGTGAGATGAATGAACAGAACACTAAGGAGTTTCTCAGAAAGCTTCTTTCCAGATTTCATCTGAGGATATTTCCTTTTTCACCATAGCCCTCTATGGGCTTCCAAATATCACTTTGCCAATTCCACAACAACTGTCTTAGCGAAAGGCTTCTTGAGGGGAAAGCTGTAACTCTCTGAGATGATTTCACAGAACACAGAGAAGTTTCTCAGAAAGCTTCCTTCTCTTTGTTATGGGAGGATATTTTCTTTGGCCCTATAGTCTTCAAACGGATCAGAAATATCTGTTCTCAGATTCCACAGAAATAATGCTAGCAAAGAGATCCACGAAATACAGATGTAACTCTGTGAGTGGAAGTCACACAACACAGAGCAGTTTCTCAGAAAGCTTCTTTCCAGATTTCATCTGAGGATATTTCCTTTTTCACCATAGCCCTCTATGGGCTTCCAAATATCACGTTGCCAATTCCACAAGAACTGTCTTAGCGAAAGGCTTCTTGAGGGGAAAGCTGTAACTCTGTGAGATGATTTCAAAGAACACAAAGAAGTTTCTCCGAAAGCTTCTTTCTCTTTGTTATCGGAGGATATTTCCTTTGGCCCTATAGTCTTCAAAGGGATCCGAAATATCTGTTCTCAGGTTCCACAGAAATAAGGCTAGCAAAGAGATCCACGAAATACCGATGTAACTCTGTGAGATGAATGAACAGAACCCTAAGGAGTTTCTCAGAAAGCTTCTTTCCAGATTTCATCTGAGGATATTTTCTTCTTCACCATAGCCCTCTATGGGCTTCCAAATATCACTTTGCCAATTCCACAAGAACTGTCTTAGCGAAAGGCTTCTTGAAGGGAAAGCTGTAACTCTGTGAGATGATTTCACAGAACACAAAGAAGTTTCTCAGAAAGCTTCTTTCTCTTTGTTATTGGAGGATATTTCCTTTGGCCCTATAGTCTTCAAAGGGATCCGAAATATGTGTTCTCAGATTCCACAGAAATAAGGCTAGCAAAGAGATCCACGAAATACAGATGTAACTCTGTGAGATGAATGAACAGAACACTAAGGAGTTTCTCAGAAAGCTTCTTTCCAGATTTCATCTGAGGATATTTTCTTCTTCACCATAGCCCTCTATGGGCTTCCAAATATCACTTTGCCAATTCCACAAGAACTGTCTTAGCGAAAGGCTTCTTGAGGGGAAAGCTGTAACTCTGTGAGATGATTTCACAGAACACAAAGAAGTTTCTCAGAAAGCTTCCTTCTCTTTGTTATGGGAGGATATTTCCTTTGGCCCTATAGTCTTCAAAGGGATCAGAAATATCTGTTCTCAGATTCCACAGAAATAAGGCTAGCAAGGAGATCCACGAAATACAGATGTAACTCTGTGAGTGAAAGTCACACATCACAGAGCAGTTTCTCAGAAAGCTTCTTTCCAGATTTCATCTGAGGATATTTCCTTTTTCACCATAGCCCTCTATGGGCTTCCAAATATCACTTTGCCAATTCCACAAGAACTGTCTTAGCGAAAGGCTTCTTGAGGGGAAAGCTGTAACTCTGTGAGATGATTTCACAGAACACAAAGAAGTTTCTCAGAAAGCTTCTTTCTCTTTGTTATCGGAGGATATTTCCTTTGGCCCTATAGTCTTCAAAGGGATCCGAAATATCTGTTCTCAGATTCCACAGAAATAAGGCTAGCAAAGAGATCCACGAAATACAGATGTAACTCTGTGAGATGAATGAACAGAACACTAAGGAGTTTCTCAGAAAGCTTCTTTCCAGATTTATTCTGAGGATATTTTCTTCTTCACCACAGACCTCTATGGGCTTCCAAATATCACTTTGCCAATTCCACAAGAACTGTCTTAGCGAAAGGCTTCTTGAGGGGAAAGCTGTAACTGTCTGAGATGATTTCACAGAACACAAAGAAGTTTCTCAGAAAGCTTCCTTCTTTTTGTTATCGGAGGATATTTCCTTTGGCCCTATAGTCTTCAAAGGGACCCGAAATATCTGTTCTCAGATTCCTCAGAAATAAGGCTAGCAAAGAGATCCACGAAATACAGATGTAACTCTGTGAGTGGAAGTCACACATCACAGAGCAGTTTCTCAGAAAGCTTCTTTCCAGATTTCATCTGAGGATATTTCCTTTTTCACCATAGCCCTCTATGGGCTTCCAAATATCACTTTGCCAATTCCACAAAAACTGTCTTACCGAAGGGCTTCTTGAGGGGAAAGCTGTAACTCTGTGAGATGATTTCACAGAACACAAAGAAGTTTCTCAGAAAGCTTCTTTCTCTTTGTTATCGGAGGATATTTCCTTTGGCCCTATAGTCTTCAAAGGGATCCGAAATATCTGTTTTCAGATTCCACAGAAATAAGGCTAGCAAAGAGATCCACGAAATACAGATGTAACTCTCTGAGTGGAAGTCACACAACACAGAGCAGTTTCTCAGAAAGCTTCTTTCCAGATTTCATCTGAGGATATTTCCTTTTTCACCATAGCCCTCTATGGGCTTCCAAATATCACTTTGCCAATTCCACAAGAACTGTCTTAGCGAAAGGCTTCTTGAGGGGAAAGCTGTAACTCTGTGAGATGATTTCACAGAACACAAAGAAGTTTCTCCGAAAGCTTCTTTCTCTTTGTTATCGGAGGATATTTCCTTTGGCCCTAGAGTCTTCAAAGGGATCCGAAATATCTGTTCTCAGGTTCCACAGAAATAAGGCTAGCAAAGAGATCTACGAAATACCGATGTAACTCTGTGAGATGAATGAACAGAACACTAAGGAGTTTCTCAGAAAGCTTCTTTCCAGATTTCATCTGAGGATATTTCCTTTTTCACCATAGCCCTCTATGGGTTTCCAAATATCACTTTGCCAATTCCACAAGAACTGTCTTAGCGAAAGGCTTCTTGAGGGGAAAGCTGTAACTCTGTGAGATGATTTCACAGAACACAGAGAAGTTTCTCAGAAAGCTTCCTTCTCTTTGTTATGGGAGGATATTTCCTTTGGACCTATAGTCTTCAAACGGATCAGAAATATCTGTTCTCAGATTCCACAGAAATAAGGCTAGCAAAGAGATCCACGAAATACAGATGTAACTCTGTGAGTGGAAGTCACACATCACAGAGCAGTTTCTCAGAAAGCTTCTTTCCAGATTTCATCTGAGGATATTTCCTTTTTCACCATAGCCCTCTATGGGCTTCCAAATATCACTTTGCCAATTCCACAAGAACTGGCTTACCGAAAGCCTTCTTGAGGGGAAAGCTGTAACTCTGTGAGATGATTTCACAGAACATAAAGAAGTTTCTCAGAAAGCTTCTTTCTCTTTGTTCTCGGAGGATATTTCCTTTGGCCCTATAGTCTTCAAAGGGATCCGAAATATCTGTTCTCAGATTCCACAGAAATAAGGCGAGCAAAGAGATCCACGAAATACAGATGTAACTCTGTGAGATGAATGAACAGAACACTAAGCAGTTTCTCAGAAAGCTTCTTTCCAGATTTCATCTGAGGATATTTCCTTTTTCACCATAGCCCTCTATGGGCTTCCAAATATCACTTTGCCAATTCCACAAGAACTGTCTTAGCGAAAGGCTTCTTGAGGGGAAAGCTGTAACTCTGTGAGATGATTTCACAGAACACAAAGAAGTTTCTCAGAAAGCTTCCTTCTCTTTGTTATCGGAGGATATTTCCTTTGGCCCTATAGTCTTCAAAGGGATCCGAAATATCTGTTCTCAGATTCCACAGAAATAAGGCTAGCAAAGAGATCCACGATATACAGATGTAACTCTGTGAGTGGAAGGCACACATCACAGAGCAGTTTCTCAGAAAGCTTCTTTCCAGATTTCATCTGAGGATATTTCCTTCTTCACCATAACCCTCTAGGGGCTTCCAAATATCACTTTGCCAATTCCACAAGAACTGTCTTAGCGAAAGGCTTCTTGAGGGGAAAGCTCTAACTCTGTGAGATGATTTCACAGAACATAAAGAAGTTTCTCAGAAAGCTTCTTTCTCTTTGTTATCGGAGGATATTTCCTTTGGCCCTATAGTCTTCAAAGGGATCCGAAATATCTGTTCTCAGATTCCACAGAAATAAGGCTAGCAAAGAGATCCACGAAATACAGATGTAACTCTGTGAGATGAATGAACAGAACACTAAGCAGTTTCTCAGAAAGCTTCTTTCCAGATTTCATCTGAGGATATTTTCTTCTTCAACATAGCCCTCTATGGGCTTCCAAATATCACTTTGCCAATTCCACAAGAACTGGCTTACCGAAAGGCTTCTTGAGGGGAAAGCTGTAACTCTGTGAGATGATTTCACAGAACACAAGGAAGTTACTAAGAAAGCTTCTTTCTCTTTGTTATCGGAGGATATTTCCTTTGGCCCTATAGTCTTCAAAGGGATCCGAAATATCTGTTCTCATATTCCACAGAAATAAGGCTAGCAAAGGGACCCCGAAATACAGATGTAACTCTGTGAGTGGAAGTCACACATCACAGAGCAGTTTCTCAGAAAGCTTCTTTCCAGATTTCATCTGAGGATATTTCCTTTTTCACCATAGCCTCTATGGGCTTCCAAATATCACTTTGCCAATTCCACAAGAACTGTCTTAGCGAAAGGCTTCTTGAGGGGAAAGTTGTAACTCTGTGAGATGATTTCACAGAGCACAAAGAGTTTTCTTAGAAAGCTTCTCTCTCTTTGTTATCGGAGGATATTTCCTTTGGCCCTATAGTCTTCAAAGGGATCCGAAATATCTGTTTTCAGATTCCACAGAAATAAGGCTTGCAAAGAGATCCACGAAATACAGATGTAACTCTGTGAGTGGAAGTCACACATCACAGAGCAGTTTCTCAGAAAGCTTCTTTCCAGATTTCATCTGAGGATATTTCCTTTTTCACCATAGCCATCTATGGGCTTCCAAATATCACGTTGCCAATTACACATGAACTGTCTTAGCGAAAGGCTTCTTGAGGGGAAAGCTGTAACTCTGTGAGATGATTTCACAGAACACAAAGAAGTTTCTCAGAAAGCTTCTTTCTCTTTGTTATCGGAGGATATTTCCTTTGGCCCTATAGTCTTCAAAGGGATCCGAAATATCTGTTCTCACATTCCACAGAAATAAGGCTAGCAAAGGGATCCACGAAATACAGATGTAACTCTGTGAGTGGAAGTCACACATCACAGAGCAGTTTCTCAGAAAGCTTCTTTCCAGATTTCATCTGAGGATATTTCCTTTTTCACCATAGCCCTCTATGGGCTTCCAAATATCACTTTGCCAATTCCACAAGAACTGTCTTAGCGAAAGGCTTCTTGAGGGGAAAGCTGTAACTCTGTGAGATGATTTCACAGAACACAAAGAAGTTTCTCCGAAAGCTTCCTTCTCTTTGTTATCGGAGGATATTTCCTTTGGCCCTGTGGTCTTCAAAGGGATCCGAAATATCTGTTCTCAGATTCCACAGAAATAAGGCTAGCAAAGAGATCTACGAAATACCGATGTAACTCTGTGAGATGAATGAACAGAACACTAAGCAGTTTCTCAGAAAGCTTCTTTCCAGATTTCATCTGAGGATATTTTCTTCTTCACCATAGGCCTCTATGGACTTCCAAATATCACTTTGCCAATTCCACAAGAACTGTCTTAGCGAAAGGCTTCTTGAGGGGAAAGCTGTAACTCTGTGAGATGATTTCACAGAACACAAAGAAGTTTCTCAGAAAGCTTCTTTCTCTTTGTTATCGGAGGATATTTCCTTTGGCCCTATAGTCTTCAAAGGGATCCGAAATATCGGTTCTCAGATTCCACAGAACTAAGTCTAGCAAAGAGATCCACGAAATACAGATGTAACTCTGTGAGTGGAAGTCACACATCACAGAGCAGTTTCTCAGAAAGCTTCTTTCCAGATTTCATCTGAGGATATTTCCTTTTTCACCATAGCCCTCTATGGACGTCCAAATATCACTTTGCCTATTCCACAAGAACTGTCTTAGCGAAAGTCTTCTTGAGGGGAAAGCTGTAACTCTGTGAGATGATTTCACAGAACACAAAGAAGTTTCTCAGAAAGCTTCTTTCGCTTTGTTATCGGAGTATATTTCCTTTGGCCCTATAGTCTTCAATGGGATCCGAAATATCTGTTCTCAGATTCCACAGAAATAAGGCTAGGAAAGAGATCCACGAAATACAGATGTAACTCTGTGAGATGAATGAACAGAACACTAAGGACTTTCTCAGAAAGCTTCTTTCCAGATTTCATCTGAGGATATTTTCTTTTTCACCATAGCCCTCTAAGGGCTTCCAAATATCACTTTGCCAATTCCACAAGAACTGTCTTAGCGAAAGGCTTCTTGAGGGGAAAGCTGTAACTCTGTGAGATGATTTCACAGAACACAAAGAAGTTTCTCAGAAAGCTTCTTTCTCTTTGTTATCGGAGGATATTTCCTTTGGCCCTATAGTCTTCAAAGGGATCCGAAATATCTGTTCTCAGATTCCACAGAAATAAGGCTAGCAAAGAGATCCACGATATACCGATGTAACTCTGAGAGATGAATGAACAGAACACTAAGCAGTTTCTCAGAAAGCTTCTTTCCAGATTTCATCTGGGGATATTTCCTTCTTCACCATAGCCCTCTATGGGCTTCCAAATATCACTTTGCCAATTCCACAAGAACTGTCTTAGCGAAAGGCTTCTTGAGTGGAAAGCTGTAACTCTGTGAGATGATTTCACAGAACACAAAGAAGTTTCTCAGAAAGCTTCTTTCTCTTTGTTATCGGAGGATATTTCCTTTGGCCCTATAGTCTTCAAAGGGATCCGAAATATCTGTTCTCAGATTCCACAGAAATAAGGCTAGCAAAGAGATCCACGAAATACAGATGTAACTCTGTGAGATGAATGAACAGAACACTAAGCAGTTTCTCAGAAAGCTTCTTTCCAGATTTCATCTGAGGATATTTCCTTTTTCATCATAGCCCTCTATGGGCTTCCAAATATCACTTTGCCAATTCCACAAGAACTGTCTTAGCGAAAGGCTTCTTGAGGGGAAAGCTGTAACTCTGTGAGATGATTTCACAGAACACAAAGAAGTTTCTCAGAAAGCTTCTTTCTCTTTGTTATCGGAGGATATTTCCTTTGGCCCTATAGTTTTCAAAGGGATCCGAAATATCTGTTCTCAGATTCCACAGAAATAAGGCTAGCAAAGAGATCCACGAAATACAGATGTAACTCTGTGAGTGGAAGTCACACATCACAGAGCAGTTTCTCAGAAAGCTTCTTTCCAGATTTCATCTGAGGATATTTCCTTTTTCACTATAGACCTCTATGGGCTTCCAAATATCACTTTCCCAATTCCACAAGAACTGTCTTAGCGAAAGGCTTCTTGAGGGGAAAGCTGTAACTCTGTGAGATGATTTCATAGAACACAAAGAAGTTTCTCAGAAAGCTTCTTTCTCTTTGTTATCAGAGGATATTTCCTTTGGCCCTATAGTCTTCAAAGGGATCCGAAATATCTGTTCTCAGATTCCACAGAAATAAGGCTAGCAAAGAGATCCACGAAATACAGATGTAACTCTGTGAGATGAATGAACAGAACACTAAGCAGTTTCTCAGAAAGCTTCTTTCCAGATTTCATCTGAGGATATTTCCTTTTTCACCATAGCCCTCTATGGGCTTCCAAATATCACTTTGCCAATTCCACAAGAACTGTCTTAGCGAAAGGCTTCTTGAGGGGAAAGCTGTAACTCTGTGAGATGATTTCAGAGAACACAAAGAAGTTTCTCAGAAAGCTTCTTTCTCTTTGTTATCGGAGGATATTTCCTTTGGCCCTATAGTCTTCAAAGGGATCCGAAATATCTGTTCTCATATTCCACAGAAATAAGGCTAGCAAAGAGATCCACGAAATACAGATGTAACTCTGTGAGTGGAAGTCACACATCACAGAGCAGTTTCTCAGAAAGCTTCTTTCCAGATTTCATCTGAGGATATTTCCTTTTTCACCATAGCCCTCTATGGGCTTCCAAATATCACGTTGCCAATTCCACAAGAACTGTCTTAGCGAAAGGCTTCTTGAGGGGAAAGCTGTAACTCTGTGAGATGATTTCACAGAACACAAAGAAGTTTCTCCGAAAGCTTCTTTCTCTTTGTTATCGGAGGATATTTCCTTTGGCCCTATAGTCTTCAAAGGGATCCGAAATATCTGTTCTCAGGTTCCACAGAAATAAGGCTAGCAAAGAGATCTACGAAATACCGATGTAACTCTGTTAGATGAATGAACAGAACACTAAGGAGTTTCTCAGAAAGCTTCTTTCCAGATTTCATCTGAGGATATTTCCTTTTTCACCATAGCCCTCTATGGGCTTCCAAATATCACTTTGCCAATTCCACAAGAACTGTCTTAGCGAAAGGCTTCTTGAGGGGAAAGCTGTAACTCTGTGAGATGATTTCACAGAACACAAAGAAGTTTCTCAGAAAGCTTCCTTCTCTTTGTTATGGGAGGATATTTCCTTTGGCCCTATAGTCTTCAAAGGGATCAGAAATATCTGTTCTCAGATTCCACAGAAATAAGGCTAGCAAAGAGATCCACGAAATACAGATGTAACTCTGTGAGTGGACGTCACACATCACAGAGCAGTTTCTCAGAAAGCTTCTTTCCAGATTTCATCTGAGGATATTTCCTTTTTCACCATAGCCCTCTATGGGCTTCCAAATATCACTTTGACAATTCCACAAGAACTGGCTTACCGAAAGGCTTCTTGAGGGGAAAGCTGTAACTCTGTGAGATGATTTCACAGAACACAAAGAAGTTTCTCAGAAAGCTTCTTTCTCTTTATTATCGGAGGATATTTCCTTTGGCCCTATAGTCTTCAAAGGGATCCGAAATATCTGTTCTCAGATTCCACAGAAATAAGGCTAGCAAAGAGATCCACGAAATACAGATGTAACTCTGTGAGATGAATGAACAGAACACTAAGCAGTTTCTCAGAAAGCTTCTTTCCAGATTTCATCTGAGGATATTTCCTTTTTCACCATAGCCCTCTATGGGCTTCCAAATATCACTTTGCCAATTCCACAAGAACTGTCTTAGCGAAAGGCTTCTTGAGGGGAAAGCTGTAACTCTGTGAGATGATTTCACAAAACCCAAAGAAGTTCCTCAGAAAGCTTCCTTCTCTTTGTTATCGGAGGATATTTCCTTTGGCCCTATAGTCTTCAAAGGGATCCGAAATATCTGTTCTCAGATTCCACAGAAATAAGGCTAGCAAAGAGATCCACGAAATACAGATGTAACTCTGTGAGTGGAAGGCACACATCACAGAGCAGTTTCTCAGAAAGCTTCTTTCCAGATTTCATCTGAGGATATTTCCTTCTTCACTATAACCCTCTATGGGCTTCCAAATATCACTTTGCCAATTCCACAAGAACTGTCTTAGCGAAAGGCTTCTTGAGGGGAAAGCTGTAACTCTGTGAGATGATATCACAGAACACAAAGAAGTTTCTCAGAAAGCTTCTTTCTCTTTGTTATCGGAGGATATTTCCTTTGGCCCTATAGTCTTCAAAGGGATCCGAAATATCTGTTCTTAGATTCCACAGAAATAAGGATAGCAAAGAGATCCACGAAATACAGATGTAACTCTATGAGTGGAAGTCACACATCACAGAGCAGTTTCTCAGAAAGCTTCTTTCCAGATTTCATCTGAGGATATTTCCTTTCTCACCATAGCCCTCTATGGGCTTCCAAATATCACTTTGCCAATTCCACAAGAACTGGCTGACCGAAAGGCTTCTTGAGGGGAAAGCTGTAACTCTGTGAGATGGTTTCACAGAACACAAAGAAGTTTCTCAGAAAGCTTCTTTCTCTTTGTTATCGGAGGATATTTCCTTTGGCCCTATAGTCTTCAAAGGGATCCGAAATATCTGTTCTCAGATTCCACAGAAATAAGGCTAGCAAAGAGATCCACGAAATACAGATGTAACTCTGTGAGTGGAAGTCACACATCACAGAGCAGTTTCTCAGAAAGCTTCTTTCCAGATTTCATCTGAGGATATTTCCTTTTTCACCATAGCCCTCTATGGGCTTCCAAATACCTCGTTGCCAATTCCACAAGAACTGTCTTAGCGAAAGGCTTCTTGAGGGGAAAGCTGTAACTCTGTGAGATGATTTCACAGAACACAAAGAAGTTTCTCCGAAAGCTTCTTTCTCTTTGTTATCGGAGGATATTTCCTTTGGCCCTATAGTCTTCAAAGGGATCCGAAATATCTGTTCTCAGGTTCCACAGAAATAAGGCTAGCAAAGAGATCTACGAAATACAGATGTAACTCGGTGAGATGAATGAACAGAACACTAAGCAGTTTCTCAGAAAGCTTCTTTCCAGATTTCATCTGAGGATATTTCCTTCTTCACCATAGCCCTCTATGGGCTTCCATATATCACTTTGCCAATTCCACAAGAACTGTCTTAGCGAAAGGCTTCTTGAGGGGAAAGCTCTAACTCTGTGAGATGATTTCACAGAACAAAAAGAAGTTTATCAGAAAGCTTCTTTCTCTTTGTTATCAGAGGATATTTCCTTTGGCCCTATAGTCTTCAAAGGGATCCGAAATATCTGTTCTCAGATTCCACAGAAATAAGGCTAGCAAAAAGATCCAGGAAATACAGATGTAATTCTGTGAGTGGAAGTCACACATCACAGGGCAGTTTCTCAGAAAGCTTCTTTCCAGATTTCATCTGAGGATATTTCCTTTTTCACCATAGCCCTCTATGGTCTTCCAAATATCACCTTGCCAATTCCACAAGAACGGGCTTACCGAAAGGCTTCTTGAGGGAAAAGCTGTAACTCTGTGAGATGATTTCACAGAACACACAGAAGTTTCTCAGAAAGCTTCTTTCTCTTTGTTATCGGAGGATATTTCCTTTGGCCCTATAGTCTTCAAAGGGATCCGAAATATCTGTTCTCAGATTCCACAGAAATAAGGCTAGCAAAGAGATCCACGAAATACAGATGTAAATCTGTGAGATGAATGAACAGAACACTAAGGAGTTTCTCAGAAAGCTTCTTTCCAGATTTCATCTGAGGATATTTCCTTTTTCACCATAGCCCTCTATGGGCTTCCAAATATCACTTTGCCAATTCCACAAGAACTGGCTTACCGAAAGGCTTCTTGAGGGGAAAGCTGTAACTCTGTGAGATGATTTCACAGAACACAAAGAAGTTTCTCAGAAAGCTTCCTTCTCTTTGTTATCGGAGGATATTTCCTTTGGCCCTATAGTCTTCAAAGGGATCCGAAATATCTGTTCTCAGATTCCACAGAAATAAGGCTAGCAAAGAGATCCACGAAATACAGATGTAACTCTGTGAGTGGAAGTCACACATCACAGAGCAGTTTCTCAGAAAGCTTCTTTCCAGATTTCATCTGAGGATATTTCCTTTTTCACCATAGCCCTCTATGGGCTTCCAAATATCACTTTGCCAATTCCACAAGAACTGTCTTAGCGAAAGGCTTCTTGAGGGGAAAGCTGTAACTCTGTGAGATGATTTCACAGAACACAAAGAAGTTTCTCAGAAAGCTTCTTTCTCTTTGTTATCAGAGGATATTTCCTTTGGCCCTATAGTCTTCAAAGGGATCCGAAATATCTGTTCTCAGATTCCACAGAAATAAGGCTAGCCAAGAGATCAACGAAATACCGATGTAACTCTGTGAGATGAATTAACAGAACACTAAGCAGTTTCTCAGAAAGCTTCTTTCCAGATTTCATCTGAGGATATTTCCTTTTTCACCATAGCCCTCTATGGGCTTCAAAATATCACTTTGCCAATTTCACAAGAACTGTCTTACCGAAAGGCTTCTTGAGGGGAAAGCTGTAACTCTGTGAGATGATTTCACAGAACACAAAGAAGTTTCTCAGAAAGCTTCTTTCTCTTTGTTATCGGAGGATATTTCCTTTGGCCCTATAGTCTTCAAAGGGATCCGAAATATCTGTTCTCAGATTCCACAGAAATAAGGCTAGCAAAGGGATCCACGAAATAGAGATGAAAATCTGTGAGATGAATGAACAGAACACTAAGCAGTTTCTCAGAAAGCTTCTTTCCAGATTTCATCTGAGGATATTTCCTTTTTCACCATAGCCCTCTATGGGCTTCCAAATATCACTTTGCCAATTTCACAAGAACTGTCTTACCGAAAGGCTTCTTGAGGGGAAAGCTGTAACTCTGTGAGATGATTTCACAGAACACAAAGAAGTTTCTCAGAAAGCTTCCTTCTCTTTATTATGGGAGGATATTTCCTTTGGACCTATAGTCTTCAAAGGGATCCGAAATATCTGTTCTCATATTCCACAGAAATAAGGCTAGCAAAGGGATCCACGAAATACAGATGTAACTCTGTGAGTGGAAGTCACACATCACAGAGCAGTTTCTCAGAAAGCTTCTTTCCAGATTTCATCTGAGGATATTTCCTTTTTCACCATAGCCTCTATGGGCTTCCAAATACCACTTTGCCAATTCCACAAGAACTGTCTTAGCGAAAGGCTTCTTGAGGGGAAAGTTGTAACTCTGTGAGATGATTTCACAGAACACAAAGAGTTTTCTCAGAAAGCTTCTTTCTCTTTGTTATCGGAGGATATTTCCTTTGGCCCCATAGTCTTCAAAGGGATCCGAAATATCTGTTTTCAGATTCCACAGAAATAAGGCTTGCAAAGAGATCCACGAAATACAGATGTAACTCTGTGAGTGGAAGTCACACATCACAGAGAAGTTTCTCAGAAAGCTTCTTTCCAGATTTCATCTGAGGATATTTCCTTTTTCACCATAGCCCTGTATGGGCTTCCAAATATCACGTTGCCAATTACACAAGAACTGGCTTAGCGAAAGGCTTCTTGAGGGGATAGCTGTAACTCTGTGAGATGATTTCACAGAACACAAAGAAGTTTCTCAGAAAGCTTCTTTCTCTTTGTTATCGGAGGATATTTCCTTTGGCCCTATAGTCTTCAAAGGGATCCGAAATATCTGTTCTCACATTCCACAGAAATAAGGCTAGCAAAGGGATCCACGAAATACAGATGTAACTCTGTGAGTCGAAGTCACACATCACAGATCAGTTTCTCAGAAAGCTTCTTTCCAGATTTCATCTGAGGATATTTCCTTTTTCACCATAGCCCTCTATGGGCTTCCAAATATCACTTTGCCAATTCCACAAGAACTGTCTTAGCGAAAGGCTTCTTGAGGGGAAAGCTGTAGCTCTGTGAGATGATTTCACAGAACACAAAGAAGTTTCTCAGAAAGCTTCCTTCTCTTTGTTATCGGAGGATATTTCCTTTGGCCCTATAGTCTTCAAAGGGATCCGAAATATCTGTTCTCAGATTCCACAGAAATAAGGCTAGCAAAGAGATCTACGAAATACCGATGTAACTCTGTGAGATGAATGAACAGAACACTAAGCAGTTTCTCAGAAAGCTTCTTTCCAGATTTCATCTGAGGATATTTTCTTCTTCACCATAGGCCTCTATGGACTTCCAAATATCACTTTGCCAATTCCACAAGAACTGTCTTAGCGAAAGGCTTCTTGAGGGGAAAGCTGTAACTCCGTGAGATGATTTCACAGAACACAAAGAAGTTTCTCAGAAAGCTTCCTTCTCTTTGTTATCGGAGGATATTTCCTTTGGCCCTATAGTCTTCAAAGGGATCCGAAATATCTGTTCTCAGATTCCACAGAAATAAGGCTAGCAAAGAGATCCACGAAATACAGATGTAACTCTGTGAGTGGAAGTCACACATCACAGAGCAGTTTCTCAGAAAGCTTCTTTCCAGATTTCATCTGAGGATATTTCCTTTTTCACCATAGCCCTCTATGGGCTTCCAAATATCACTTTGCCAATTCCACAAGAACTGTCTTAGCGAAAGGCTTCTTGAGGGGAAAGCTGTAACTCTGTGAGATGATTTCACAGAACACAAAGAAGTTTCTCAGAAAGCTTCTTTCTCTTTGTTATCAGAGGATATTTCCTTTGGCCCTATAGTCTTCAAAGGGATCCGAAATATCTGTTCTCAGATTCCACAGAAATAAGGCTAGCCAAGAGATCAACGAAATACCGATGTAACTCTGTGAGATGAATTAACAGAACACTAAGCAGTTTCTCAGAAAGCTTCTTTCCAGATTTCATCTCAGGATATTTCCTTTTTCACCATAGCCCTCTATGGGCTTCAAAATATCACTTTGCCAATTTCACAAGAACTGTCTTACCGAAAGGCTTCTTGAGGGGAAAGCTGTAACTCTGTGAGATGATTTCACAGAACACAAAGAAGTTTCTCAGAAAGCTTCTTTCTCTTTGTTATCGGAGGATATTTCCTTTGGCCCTATAGTCTTCAAAGGGATCCGAAATATCTGTTCTCAGATTCCACAGAAATAAGGCTAGCAAAGGGATCCACGAAATAGAGATGAAAATCTGTGAGATGAATGAACAGAACACTAAGCAGTTTCTCAGAAAGCTTCTTTCCAGATTTCATCTGAGGATATTTCCTTTTTCACCATAGCCCTCTATGGGCTTCCAAATATCACTTTGCCAATTCCACAAGAACTGGCTTACCGAAAGGCTTCTTGAGGGGAAAGCTGTAACTCTGTGAGATGATTTCACAGAACACAAAGAAGTTTCTCAGAAAGCTTCCTTCTCTTTGTTATCGGAGGATATTTCCTTTGGCCCTATAGTCTTCAAAGGGATCCGAAATATCTGTTCTCAGATTCCACAGAAATAAGGCTAGCAAAGAGATCCACGAAATACAGATGTAACTCTGTGAGTGGAAGTCACACATCACAGAGCAGTTTCTCAGAAAGCTTCTTTCTAGATTTCATCTGAGGATATTTCCTTTTTCACCATAGCCCTCTATGGGCTTCCAAATATCACTTTGCCAATTCCACAAGAACTGTCTTAGCGAAAGGCTTCTTAAGGGGAAAGCTGTGACTCTGTGAGATGATTTCACAGAACACAAAGAAGTTTCTCAGAAAGCTTCTTTCTCTTTGTTATCAGAGGATATTTCCTTTGGCCCTATAGTCTTCAAAGGGATCCGAAATATCTGTTCTCAGATTCCACAGAAATAAGGCTAGCAAAGAGATCCACGAAATACAGATGTAACTCTGTGAGATGAATGAACAGAACACTAAGGACTTTCTCAGAAAGCTTCTTTCCAGATTTCATCTGAGGATATTTTCTTCTTCACCATAGCCCTCTATGGGCTTCCAAATATCACTTTGCCAATTCCACAAGAACTGTCTTAGCGAAAGGCTTCTTGAGGGGAAAGCTGTAACTGTCTGAGATGATTTCAAAGAACACAAAGATGTTTCTCAGAAAGCTTCCTTCTCTTTGTTATGGGAGGATATTTCCTTTGGCCGTATAGTCTTCAAAGGGATCCGAAATATCTGTTCTCAGATTCCACAGAAATAAGGCTAGCAAAGAGATCCACGAAATACAGATGTAACTCTGTGAGTGGAAGTCACACATCACAGAGCAGTTTCTCAGAAAGCATCTTTCCAGATTTCATCTGAGGATATTTCCTTTTTCACCATAGCCCTCTATGGGCTTCCAAATATCACTTTGCCATTTCCACAAAAACTGTCTTACCGAAAGGCTTCTTGAGGGGAAAGCTGTAACTCTGTGAGATGATTTCACAGAACACAAAGAAGTTTCTCAGAAAGCTTCTTTCTCTTTGTTATCGGAGGATATTTCCTTTGGCCCTATAGTCTTCAAAGGGATCCGAAATATCTGTTCTCAGATTCCACAGAAATAAGGCTAGCAAAGAGATCCACGAAATACAGATGTAACTCTGTGAGATGAATGAACAGAACACTAAGCAGTTTCTCAGAAAGCTTCTTTCCAGATTTCATCTGAGGATATTTCCTTTTTCACCATAGCCCTCTATGGGCTTCCAAATATCACTTTGCCAATTCCACAAGAACTGTCTTAGCGAAAGGCTTCTTGAGGGGAAAGCTGTAACTCTGTGAGATGATTTCAGAGAACACAAAGAAGTTTCTCAGAAAGCTTCTTTCTCTTTGTTATCGGAGGATATTTCCTTTGGCCCTATAGTCTTCAAAGGGATCCGAAATATCTGTTCTCATATTCCACAGAAATAAGGCTAGCAAAGAGATCCACGAAATACAGATGTAACTCTGTGAGTGGAAGTCACACATCACAGAGCAGTTTCTCAGAAAGCTTCTTTCCAGATTTCATCTGAGGATATTTCCTTTTTCACCATAGCCCTCTATGGGCTTCCAAATATCACGTTGCCAATTCCACAAGAACTGTCTTAGCGAAAGGCTTCTTGAGGGGAAAGCTGTAACTCTGTGAGATGATTTCACAGAACACAAAGAAGTTTCTCCGAAAGCTTCTTTCTCTTTGTTATCGGAGGATATTTCCTTTGGCCCTATAGTCTTCAAAGGGATCCGAAATATCTGTTCTCAGGTTCCACAGAAATAAGGCTAGCAAAGAGATCTACGAAATACCGATGTAACTCTGTTAGATGAATGAACAGAACACTAAGGAGTTTCTCAGAAAGCTTCTTTCCAGATTTCATCTGAGGATATTTCCTTTTTCACCATAGCCCTCTATGGGCTTCCAAATATCACTTTGCCAATTCCACAAGAACTGTCTTAGCGAAAGGCTTCTTGAGGGGAAAGCTGTAACTCTGTGAGATGATTTCACAGAACACAAAGAAGTTTCTCAGAAAGCTTCCTTCTCTTTGTTATGGGAGGATATTTCCTTTGGCCCTATAGTCTTCAAAGGGATCAGAAATATCTGTTCTCAGATTCCACAGAAATAAGGCTAGCAAAGAGATCCACGAAATACAGATGTAACTCTGTGAGTGGACGTCACACATCACAGAGCAGTTTCTCAGAAAGCTTCTTTCCAGATTTCATCTGAGGATATTTCCTTTTTCACCATAGCCCTCTATGGGCTTCCAAATATCACTTTGACAATTCCACAAGAACTGGCTTACCGAAAGGCTTCTTGAGGGGAAAGCTGTAACTCTGTGAGATGATTTCACAGAACACAAAGAAGTTTCTCAGAAAGCTTCTTTCTCTTTATTATCGGAGGATATTTCCTTTGGCCCTATAGTCTTCAAAGGGATCCGAAATATCTGTTCTCAGATTCCACAGAAATAAGGCTAGCAAAGAGATCCACGAAATACAGATGTAACTCTGTGAGATGAATGAACAGAACACTAAGCAGTTTCTCAGAAAGCTTCTTTCCAGATTTCATCTGAGGATATTTCCTTTTTCACCATAGCCCTCTATGGGCTTCCAAATATCACTTTGCCAATTCCACAAGAACTGTCTTAGCGAAAGGCTTCTTGAGGGGAAAGCTGTAACTCTGTGAGATGATTTCACAAAACCCAAAGAAGTTCCTCAGAAAGCTTCCTTCTCTTTGTTATCGGAGGATATTTCCTTTGGCCCTATAGTCTTCAAAGGGATCCGAAATATCTGTTCTCAGATTCCACAGAAATAAGGCTAGCAAAGAGATCCACGAAATACAGATGTAACTCTGTGAGTGGAAGGCACACATCACAGAGCAGTTTCTCAGAAAGCTTCTTTCCAGATTTCATCTGAGGATATTTCCTTCTTCACTATAACCCTCTATGGGCTTCCAAATATCACTTTGCCAATTCCACAAGAACTGTCTTAGCGAAAGGCTTCTTGAGGGGAAAGCTGTAACTCTGTGAGATGATATCACAGAACACAAAGAAGTTTCTCAGAAAGCTTCTTTCTCTTTGTTATCGGAGGATATTTCCTTTGGCCCTATAGTCTTCAAAGGGATCCGAAATATCTGTTCTTAGATTCCACAGAAATAAGGATAGCAAAGAGATCCACGAAATACAGATGTAACTCTATGAGTGGAAGTCACACATCACAGAGCAGTTTCTCAGAAAGCTTCTTTCCAGATTTCATCTGAGGATATTTCCTTTCTCACCATAGCCCTCTATGGGCTTCCAAATATCACTTTGCCAATTCCACAAGAACTGGCTGACCGAAAGGCTTCTTGAGGGGAAAGCTGTAACTCTGTGAGATGGTTTCACAGAACACAAAGAAGTTTCTCAGAAAGCTTCTTTCTCTTTGTTATCGGAGGATATTTCCTTTGGCCCTATAGTCTTCAAAGGGATCCGAAATATCTGTTCTCAGATTCCACAGAAATAAGGCTAGCAAAGAGATCCACGAAATACAGATGTAACTCTGTGAGTGGAAGTCACACATCACAGAGCAGTTTCTCAGAAAGCTTCTTTCCAGATTTCATCTGAGGATATTTCCTTTTTCACCATAGCCCTCTATGGGCTTCCAAATACCTCGTTGCCAATTCCACAAGAACTGTCTTAGCGAAAGGCTTCTTGAGGGGAAAGCTGTAACTCTGTGAGATGATTTCACAGAACACAAAGAAGTTTCTCCGAAAGCTTCTTTCTCTTTGTTATCGGAGGATATTTCCTTTGGCCCTATAGTCTTCAAAGGGATCCGAAATATCTGTTCTCAGGTTCCACAGAAATAAGGCTAGCAAAGAGATCTACGAAATACAGATGTAACTCGGTGAGATGAATGAACAGAACACTAAGCAGTTTCTCAGAAAGCTTCTTTCCAGATTTCATCTGAGGATATTTCCTTCTTCACCATAGCCCTCTATGGGCTTCCATATATCACTTTGCCAATTCCACAAGAACTGTCTTAGCGAAAGGCTTCTTGAGGGGAAAGCTCTAACTCTGTGAGATGATTTCACAGAACAAAAAGAAGTTTATCAGAAAGCTTCTTTCTCTTTGTTATCAGAGGATATTTCCTTTGGCCCTATAGTCTTCAAAGGGATCCGAAATATCTGTTCTCAGATTCCACAGAAATAAGGCTAGCAAAAAGATCCAGGAAATACAGATGTAATTCTGTGAGTGGAAGTCACACATCACAGGGCAGTTTCTCAGAAAGCTTCTTTCCAGATTTCATCTGAGGATATTTCCTTTTTCACCATAGCCCTCTATGGTCTTCCAAATATCACCTTGCCAATTCCACAAGAACGGGCTTACCGAAAGGCTTCTTGAGGGAAAAGCTGTAACTCTGTGAGATGATTTCACAGAACACACAGAAGTTTCTCAGAAAGCTTCTTTCTCTTTGTTATCGGAGGATATTTCCTTTGGCCCTATAGTCTTCAAAGGGATCCGAAATATCTGTTCTCAGATTCCACAGAAATAAGGCTAGCAAAGAGATCCACGAAATACAGATGTAAATCTGTGAGATGAATGAACAGAACACTAAGGAGTTTCTCAGAAAGCTTCTTTCCAGATTTCATCTGAGGATATTTCCTTTTTCACCATAGCCCTCTATGGGCTTCCAAATATCACTTTGCCAATTCCACAAGAACTGGCTTACCGAAAGGCTTCTTGAGGGGAAAGCTGTAACTCTGTGAGATGATTTCACAGAACACAAAGAAGTTTCTCAGAAAGCTTCCTTCTCTTTGTTATCGGAGGATATTTCCTTTGGCCCTATAGTCTTCAAAGGGATCCGAAATATCTGTTCTCAGATTCCACAGAAATAAGGCTAGCAAAGAGATCCACGAAATACAGATGTAACTCTGTGAGTGGAAGTCACACATCACAGAGCAGTTTCTCAGAAAGCTTCTTTCCAGATTTCATCTGAGGATATTTCCTTTTTCACCATAGCCCTCTATGGGCTTCCAAATATCACTTTGCCAATTCCACAAGAACTGTCTTAGCGAAAGGCTTCTTGAGGGGAAAGCTGTAACTCTGTGAGATGATTTCACAGAACACAAAGAAGTTTCTCAGAAAGCTTCTTTCTCTTTGTTATCAGAGGATATTTCCTTTGGCCCTATAGTCTTCAAAGGGATCCGAAATATCTGTTCTCAGATTCCACAGAAATAAGGCTAGCCAAGAGATCAACGAAATACCGATGTAACTCTGTGAGATGAATTAACAGAACACTAAGCAGTTTCTCAGAAAGCTTCTTTCCAGATTTCATCTGAGGATATTTCCTTTTTCACCATAGCCCTCTATGGGCTTCAAAATATCACTTTGCCAATTTCACAAGAACTGTCTTACCGAAAGGCTTCTTGAGGGGAAAGCTGTAACTCTGTGAGATGATTTCACAGAACACAAAGAAGTTTCTCAGAAAGCTTCTTTCTCTTTGTTATCGGAGGATATTTCCTTTGGCCCTATAGTCTTCAAAGGGATCCGAAATATCTGTTCTCAGATTCCACAGAAATAAGGCTAGCAAAGGGATCCACGAAATAGAGATGAAAATCTGTGAGATGAATGAACAGAACACTAAGCAGTTTCTCAGAAAGCTTCTTTCCAGATTTCATCTGAGGATATTTCCTTTTTCACCATAGCCCTCTATGGGCTTCCAAATATCACTTTGCCAATTTCACAAGAACTGTCTTACCGAAAGGCTTCTTGAGGGGAAAGCTGTAACTCTGTGAGATGATTTCACAGAACACAAAGAAGTTTCTCAGAAAGCTTCCTTCTCTTTATTATGGGAGGATATTTCCTTTGGACCTATAGTCTTCAAAGGGATCCGAAATATCTGTTCTCATATTCCACAGAAATAAGGCTAGCAAAGGGATCCACGAAATACAGATGTAACTCTGTGAGTGGAAGTCACACATCACAGAGCAGTTTCTCAGAAAGCTTCTTTCCAGATTTCATCTGAGGATATTTCCTTTTTCACCATAGCCTCTATGGGCTTCCAAATACCACTTTGCCAATTCCACAAGAACTGTCTTAGCGAAAGGCTTCTTGAGGGGAAAGTTGTAACTCTGTGAGATGATTTCACAGAACACAAAGAGTTTTCTCAGAAAGCTTCTTTCTCTTTGTTATCGGAGGATATTTCCTTTGGCCCCATAGTCTTCAAAGGGATCCGAAATATCTGTTTTCAGATTCCACAGAAATAAGGCTTGCAAAGAGATCCACGAAATACAGATGTAACTCTGTGAGTGGAAGTCACACATCACAGAGAAGTTTCTCAGAAAGCTTCTTTCCAGATTTCATCTGAGGATATTTCCTTTTTCACCATAGCCCTGTATGGGCTTCCAAATATCACGTTGCCAATTACACAAGAACTGGCTTAGCGAAAGGCTTCTTGAGGGGATAGCTGTAACTCTGTGAGATGATTTCACAGAACACAAAGAAGTTTCTCAGAAAGCTTCTTTCTCTTTGTTATCGGAGGATATTTCCTTTGGCCCTATAGTCTTCAAAGGGATCCGAAATATCTGTTCTCACATTCCACAGAAATAAGGCTAGCAAAGGGATCCACGAAATACAGATGTAACTCTGTGAGTCGAAGTCACACATCACAGATCAGTTTCTCAGAAAGCTTCTTTCCAGATTTCATCTGAGGATATTTCCTTTTTCACCATAGCCCTCTATGGGCTTCCAAATATCACTTTGCCAATTCCACAAGAACTGTCTTAGCGAAAGGCTTCTTGAGGGGAAAGCTGTAGCTCTGTGAGATGATTTCACAGAACACAAAGAAGTTTCTCAGAAAGCTTCCTTCTCTTTGTTATCGGAGGATATTTCCTTTGGCCCTATAGTCTTCAAAGGGATCCGAAATATCTGTTCTCAGATTCCACAGAAATAAGGCTAGCAAAGAGATCTACGAAATACCGATGTAACTCTGTGAGATGAATGAACAGAACACTAAGCAGTTTCTCAGAAAGCTTCTTTCCAGATTTCATCTGAGGATATTTTCTTCTTCACCATAGGCCTCTATGGACTTCCAAATATCACTTTGCCAATTCCACAAGAACTGTCTTAGCGAAAGGCTTCTTGAGGGGAAAGCTGTAACTCCGTGAGATGATTTCACAGAACACAAAGAAGTTTCTCAGAAAGCTTCCTTCTCTTTGTTATCGGAGGATATTTCCTTTGGCCCTATAGTCTTCAAAGGGATCCGAAATATCTGTTCTCAGATTCCACAGAAATAAGGCTAGCAAAGAGATCCACGAAATACAGATGTAACTCTGTGAGTGGAAGTCACACATCACAGAGCAGTTTCTCAGAAAGCTTCTTTCCAGATTTCATCTGAGGATATTTCCTTTTTCACCATAGCCCTCTATGGGCTTCCAAATATCACTTTGCCAATTCCACAAGAACTGTCTTAGCGAAAGGCTTCTTGAGGGGAAAGCTGTAACTCTGTGAGATGATTTCACAGAACACAAAGAAGTTTCTCAGAAAGCTTCTTTCTCTTTGTTATCAGAGGATATTTCCTTTGGCCCTATAGTCTTCAAAGGGATCCGAAATATCTGTTCTCAGATTCCACAGAAATAAGGCTAGCCAAGAGATCAACGAAATACCGATGTAACTCTGTGAGATGAATTAACAGAACACTAAGCAGTTTCTCAGAAAGCTTCTTTCCAGATTTCATCTCAGGATATTTCCTTTTTCACCATAGCCCTCTATGGGCTTCAAAATATCACTTTGCCAATTTCACAAGAACTGTCTTACCGAAAGGCTTCTTGAGGGGAAAGCTGTAACTCTGTGAGATGATTTCACAGAACACAAAGAAGTTTCTCAGAAAGCTTCTTTCTCTTTGTTATCGGAGGATATTTCCTTTGGCCCTATAGTCTTCAAAGGGATCCGAAATATCTGTTCTCAGATTCCACAGAAATAAGGCTAGCAAAGGGATCCACGAAATAGAGATGAAAATCTGTGAGATGAATGAACAGAACACTAAGCAGTTTCTCAGAAAGCTTCTTTCCAGATTTCATCTGAGGATATTTCCTTTTTCACCATAGCCCTCTATGGGCTTCCAAATATCACTTTGCCAATTCCACAAGAACTGGCTTACCGAAAGGCTTCTTGAGGGGAAAGCTGTAACTCTGTGAGATGATTTCACAGAACACAAAGAAGTTTCTCAGAAAGCTTCCTTCTCTTTGTTATCGGAGGATATTTCCTTTGGCCCTATAGTCTTCAAAGGGATCCGAAATATCTGTTCTCAGATTCCACAGAAATAAGGCTAGCAAAGAGATCCACGAAATACAGATGTAACTCTGTGAGTGGAAGTCACACATCACAGAGCAGTTTCTCAGAAAGCTTCTTTCTAGATTTCATCTGAGGATATTTCCTTTTTCACCATAGCCCTCTATGGGCTTCCAAATATCACTTTGCCAATTCCACAAGAACTGTCTTAGCGAAAGGCTTCTTAAGGGGAAAGCTGTGACTCTGTGAGATGATTTCACAGAACACAAAGAAGTTTCTCAGAAAGCTTCTTTCTCTTTGTTATCAGAGGATATTTCCTTTGGCCCTATAGTCTTCAAAGGGATCCGAAATATCTGTTCTCAGATTCCACAGAAATAAGGCTAGCAAAGAGATCCACGAAATACAGATGTAACTCTGTGAGATGAATGAACAGAACACTAAGGACTTTCTCAGAAAGCTTCTTTCCAGATTTCATCTGAGGATATTTTCTTCTTCACCATAGCCCTCTATGGGCTTCCAAATATCACTTTGCCAATTCCACAAGAACTGTCTTAGCGAAAGGCTTCTTGAGGGGAAAGCTGTAACTGTCTGAGATGATTTCAAAGAACACAAAGATGTTTCTCAGAAAGCTTCCTTCTCTTTGTTATGGGAGGATATTTCCTTTGGCCGTATAGTCTTCAAAGGGATCCGAAATATCTGTTCTCAGATTCCACAGAAATAAGGCTAGCAAAGAGATCCACGAAATACAGATGTAACTCTGTGAGTGGAAGTCACACATCACAGAGCAGTTTCTCAGAAAGCATCTTTCCAGATTTCATCTGAGGATATTTCCTTTTTCACCATAGCCCTCTATGGGCTTCCAAATATCACTTTGCCATTTCCACAAAAACTGTCTTACCGAAAGGCTTCTTGAGGGGAAAGCTGTAACTCTGTGAGATGATTTCACAGAACACAAAGAAGTTTCTCAGAAAGCTTCTTTCTCTTTGTTATCGGAGGATATTTCCTTTGGCCCTATAGTCTTCAAAGGGATCCGAAATATCTGTTTTCAGATTCCACAGAAATAAGGCTAGCAAAGAGATCCACGAAATACAGATGTAACTCTGTGAGTGGAAGTCACACAACACAGAGCAGTTTCTCAGAAAGCTTCTTTACAGATTTCATCTGAGGATATTTCCTTTTTCACCATAGCCCTCTATGGGCTTCCAAATATCACGTTGCCAATTCCACAAGAACTGTCTTAGCGAAAGGCTTCTTGAGGGGAAAGCTGTAACTCTGTGAGATGATTTCACAGAACACAAAGAAGTTTCTCCGAAAGCTTCTTTCTCTTTGTTATCGGAGGATATTTCCTTTGGCCCTATAGTCTTCAAAGGGATCCGAAATATCTGTTCTCAGATTCCACAGAAATAAGGCTAGCAAAGAGATCTACGAAATACCGATGTAACTCTGTTAGATGAATGAACAGAACACTAAGGAGTTTCTCAGAAAGCTTCTTTCCAGATTTCATCTGAGGATATTTTCTTCTTCACCATAGCCCTCTATGGGCTTCCAAATATCACTTTGCCAATTCCACAAGAACTGTCTTAGCGAAAGGCTTCTTGAGGGGAAAGCTGTAACTCTGTGAGATGATTTCACAGAACACAAAGAAGTTTCTCAGAAAGCTTCCTTCTCTTTGTTATGGGAGGATATTTCCTTTGGCCCTATAGTCTTCAAAGGGATCAGAAATATCTGTTCTCAGATTCCACAGAAATAAGGCTAGCAAAGAGATCCACGAAATACAGATGTAACTCTGTGAGTGGAAGTCACACATCACAGAGCAGTTTCTCAGAAAGCTTCTTTCCAGATTTCATCTGAGGATATTTCCTTTTTCACCATAGCCCTCTATGGGCTTCCAAATATCACTTTGACAATTCCACAAGAACTGGCTTACCGAAAGGCTTCTTGAGGGGAAAGCTGTAACTCTGTGAGATGATTTCACAGAACACAAAGAAGTTTCTCAGAAAGCTTCTTTCTCTTTGTTCTCGGAGGATATTTCCTTTGGCCCTATAGTCTTCAAAGGGATCCGAAATATCTGTTCTCAGATTCCACAGAAATAAGGCTAGCAAAGAGAGCCACGAAATACAGATGTAACTCTGTGAGTGGAAGTCACACATCACAGAGCAGTTTCTCAGAAAGCTTCTTTCCAGATTTCATCTGAGGATATTTCCTTTTTCACCATAGCCCTCTATGGGCTTCCAAATATCACTTTGCCAATTCCACAAGAACTGTCTTAGCGAAAGGCTTCTTGAGGGGAAAGCTGTAACTCTGTGAGATGATTTCACAGAACACAAAGAAGTTTCTCAGAAAGCTTCCTTCTCTTTGTTATCGGAGGATATTTCCTTTGGCCCTATAGTCTTCAAAGGGATCCGAAATATCTGTTCTCAGATTCCACAGAAATAAGGCTAGCAAAGAGATCCACTAAATACAGATGTAACTCTGTGAGTGGAAGTCACACATCACAGAGCAGTTTCTCAGAAAGCTTCTTTCCAGATTTCATCTGAGGATATTTCCTTTTTCACCGTAGCCCTCTATGGGCTTCCAAATATCACTTTGCCAATTCCACAAGAACTGTCTTAGCGAAAGGCTTCTTGAGGGGAAAGCTGTAGCTCTGTGAGATGATTTCACAGAACACAAAGAAGTTTCTCAGAAAGCTTCTTTCTCTTTGTTATCAGAGGATATTTCCTTTGGCCCTATAGTCTTCAAAGGGATCCGAAATATCTGTTCTCAGATTCCACAGAAATAAGGCTAGCCAAGAGATCAACGAAATACCGATGTAACTCTGTGAGATGAATGAACAGAACACTAAGCAGTTTCTCAGAAAGCTTCTTTCCAGATTTCATCTGAGGATATTTCCTTTTTCACCATAGCCCTCTATGGGCTTCCAAATATCACTTTGCCAATTTCACAAGAACTGTCTTACCGAAAGGCTTCTTGAGGGGAAAGCTGTAACTCTGTGAGATGATTTCACAGAACACAAAGAAGTTTCTCAGAAAGCTTCTTTCTCTTTGTTATCGGAGGATATTTCCTTTGGCCCTATAGTCTTCAAAGGGATCCGAAATATCTGTTCTCAGATTCCACAGAAATAAGGCTAGCAAAGGGATCCACGAAATAGAGATGTAACTCTGTGAGATGAATGAACAGAACACTAAGCAGTTTCTCAGAAAGCTTCTTTCCAGATTTCATCTGAGGATATTTCCTTTTTCACCATAGCCCTCTATGGGCTTCCAAATATCACTTTGCCAATTCCACAAAAACTGGCTTACCGAAAGGCTTCTTGAGGGGAAAGCTGTAACTCTGTGAGATGATTTCACAGAACACAAAGAAGTTTCTCAGAAAGCTTCCTTCTCTTTGTCATCGGAGGATATATCCTTTGGCCCTATAGTCTTCAAAGGGATCCGGAATATCTGTTCTCAGATTCCACAGTAATAAGGCAAGCAAAGAGATCCACGAAATACAGTTGTAACTCTGTGAGTGGAAGTCACACATCACAGAGAAGTTTCTCAGAAAGCTTCTTTCCTGATTTCATCTGAGGATATTTCCTTTTTTACCGTAGCCCTCTATGGGCTTCCGAATATCACTTTGCCAATTACACAAGAACTGTCTTAGCGCAAGGCTTCTTTAGGGGAAAGCTGTAACTCTGTGAGATGATTTCACAGAACACAAAGAAGTTTCTCAGAAAGCTTCTTTCTCTTTGTTATCGGAGGATATTTCTTTTGGCCGTAGAGTCTTCAAAGGGATCCGAATTATCTGTTCTCAGATTCCACAGAAATAAGTCCAGCAAAGAGATCCACGAAATACAGATGTAACTCTGTGAGTGGAAGTCACACATCACAGAGCAGTTTCTCAGAAAGCTTCTTTCCAGATTTCATCTGAGGATATTTCCTTTTTCACCATAGCCCTCTATGCCCTTCCAAATATCACTTTGCCAATTCAACAAGAACTGACTTAGCGAAAGGCTTCTTGAGGGGAAAGCTGTAACTCTGTGAGATGATTTCACAGAACACAAAGAAGTTTCTCAGAAAGCTTCTTTCTCTTTGTTATCGGAGGATATTTCCTTTGGCCCTATAGTCTTCAAAGGGTTCCGAAATATCTGTTCTCAGATTCCACAGAAGTAAGGCTAGCAAAGAGATCCACGAATTACAGATGTAACTCTGTGACTGGAAGTTACACATGACAGAGCAA
The DNA here is from genome assembly GCF_043159975.1 of Macaca nemestrina. Taxonomy (NCBI): domain Eukaryota; kingdom Metazoa; phylum Chordata; class Mammalia; order Primates; family Cercopithecidae; genus Macaca; species Macaca nemestrina. The sequence continues at coordinate 108,594,282 of NC_092132.1, forward strand.
TTTCTCAGAAACCTTCTTTCCAGATTTCATCTGAGGATATTTCCTTTTCCCCTTATGCCTCTATGGCCTTCCAAATATCACTTTGCCAATTCCACAAGAACTCTCTTAGCGAAAGGCTTCTTGAAGGGAAAGCTGTAACTCTGTGAGATGGTTTCACAGAACACAAAGAAGTTTCTCAGAAAGCTTCCTTCTCTTCGTTATCGGAGGATATTTCCTTTGGCCCTAGAGTCTTCAAAGGGATCCGAAATATCTGTTCTCAGATTCCAGAGAAATAAGGCTAGCAAAGAGATCCACGAAATACAGATGTAACTCTGTGAGTGGAAGTCACACATCACAGAGCAGTTTCTCAGAAAGCTTCTTTCCAGATTTCATCTGAGGATATTTCCTTTTTCACCACAGCCCTCTATGGGCTTCCAAATATCACTTTGCCAATTCCACAAGAACTGTCTTAGCGTAAGGCTTCTTTAGGGGAAAGTTGTAACTCTGTGAGATGATTTCACAGAACACAAAGAAGTTTCTCAGAAAGCTTGTTTCTCTCTGTTATCTGAGGTTATTTCTTTTGGCCCTAGAGTCTTCAAAGGCATCCGAAATATCTGTTCTCAGATTCCACAGAAAGAAGGCTAGCAAAGAGATCCACGAAATACAGATGTAACTCAGTGAGTGGAATTCACACATCACAGAGCAGTTTCTCAGAAAGCTTCTTTCCAGATTTCATCTGAGGATATTTCCTTTTTCACCATAGCCCTCTATGGGCTTCCAAATATCACTTTGCCAATTCCAGAAGATCTGTCTTAGCGAAAGGCTTCTTGACGGGAAAGCTGTAACTCTGTGAGATGATTTCACAGAACACAAAGAAGTTTCTCAGAAAGCTTCCTTCTCTTTGTTATCGGAGGATATTTCCTTTGGCCCTAGAGTCTTCAAAGGGATCCGAAATATCTGTTCTCAGATTCCTGAGAAATAAGGCTAGCAAAGAGATCCACGAAATACAGATGTAACTCTGTGAGTGGAAGTCACACATCACAGAGCGGTTTCTCAGAAAGCTTCTTTCCAGATTTCATCGGAGGATATTTCCTTTTTCACCATAGCCCTCTATGGGCTTCCAAATATCACTTTAGCAGTTCCACAAGAACTGTCTTAGCGAAAGGTTTCTTGAGGGGAAAGCTGTAACTCTGTGAGATGATTTCACAGAACACAAAGAAGTTTCTCAGAAAGCTTCTTTCTCTTTGTTATCGGAGGATATTTCCTTTGGCCCTATAGTCTTCAAAGGGTTCGGAAATATCTGTTCTCAGATTCCACAAAAATAAGGCTAGCAAAGAGATCCACGAAATACAGATGTAACTCTGTGAGTGGAAGTCACACATCACAGAGCAGTTTCTCAGAAAGCTTCTTTCCAGATTTCATCTGAGGATATTTCCTTTTTCACCATAGCCCTCTATGGGCTTCCAAATATCACTTTGCCAATTCCACAACAACTGTCTTAGCGAAAGGCTTCTTGAGGGGAAAGCTGTAACTCTGTGAGATGATTTCATAGAACACAAAGAAGTTTCTCAGAAAGCTTCTTTCTCTTTGTTATCGGAGGATATTTCCTTTGGCCCTATAGTCTTCAAAGGGATCCGAAATATCTGTTCTCAGATTCCACAGAAATAAGGCTAGCAAAGAGATCCACGAAATACAGATGTAACTCTGTGAGTGGAAGTCACACATCACAGAGCAGTTTCTCAGAAAGCTTCTTTCCAGATTTCATCTGAGGATATTTCCTTTTTCACCATAGCCCTCTATGGGCTTCCAAATATCACTTTGCCAATTCCACAAGAACTGTCTTAGCGAAAGGCTTCTTGAGGGGAAAGCTGTAGCTCTGTGAGATGATTTCACAGAACACAAAGAAGTTTCTCAGAAAGCTTCTTTCTCTTTGTTATCAGAGGATATTTCCTTTGGCCCTATAGTCTTCAAAGGGATCCGAAATATCTGTTCTCAGATTCCACAGAAATAAGGCTAGCCAAGAGATCAACGAAATACCGATGTAACTCTGTGAGATGAATGAACAGAACACTAAGCAGTTTCTCAGAAAGCTTCTTTCCAGATTTCATCTGAGGATATTTCCTTTTTCACCATAGCCCTCTATGGGCTTCCAAATATCACTTTGCCAATTTCACAAGAACTGTCTTACCGAAAGGCTTCTTGAGGGGAAAGCTGTAACTCTGTGAGATGATTTCACAGAACACAAAGAAGTTTCTCAGAAAGCTTCTTTCTCTTTGTTATCGGAGGATATTTCCTTTGGCCCTATAGTCTTCAAAGGGATCCGAAATATCTGTTCTCATATTCCACAGAAATAAGGCTAGCAAAGGGATCCACGAAATAGAGATGAAAATCTGTGAGATGAATGAACAGAACACTAAGCAGTTTCTCAGAAAGCTTCTTTCCAGATTTCATCTGAGGATATTTCCTTTTTCACCATAGCCCTCTATGGGCTTCCAAATATCACTTTGCCAATTCCACAAGAACTGGCTTACCGAAAGGCTTCTTGAGGGGAAAGCTGTAACTCTGTGAGATGATTTCACAGAACACAAAGAAGTTTCTCAGAAAGCTTCCTTCTCTTTGTTATCGGAGGATATTTCCTTTGGCCCTATAGTCTTCAAAGGGATCCGAAATATCTGTTCTCAGATTCCACAGAAATAAGGCTAGCAAAGAGATCCACGAAATACAGATGTAACTCTGTGAGTGGAAGTCACACATCACAGAGCAGTTTCTCAGAAAGCTTCTTTCTAGATTTCATCTGAGGATATTTCCTTTTTCACCATAGCCCTCTATGGGCTTCCAAATATCACTTTGCCAATTCCACAAGAACTGTCTTAGCGAAAGGCTTCTTAAGGGGAAAGCTGTGACTCTGTGAGATGATTTCACACAACACAAAGAAGTTTCTCAGAAAGCTTCTTTCTCTTTGTTATCAGAGGATATTTCCTTTGGCCCTATAGTCTTCAAAGGGATCCGAAATATCTGTTCTCAGATTCCACAGAAATAAGGCTAGCAAAGAGATCCACGAAATACAGATGTAACTCTGTGAGATGAATGAACAGAACACTAAGGACTTTCTCAGAAAGCTTCTTTCCAGATTTCATCTGAGGATATTTTCTTCTTCACCATAGCCCTCTATGGGCTTCCAAATATCACTTTGCCAATTCCACAAGAACTGTCTTAGCGAAAGGCTTCTTGAGGGGAAAGCTGTAACTGTCTGAGATGATTTCAAAGAACACAAAGATGTTTCTCAGAAAGCTTCCTTCTCTTTGTTATGGGAGGATATTTCCTTTGGCCCTATAGTCTTCAAAGGGATCCGAAATATCTGTTCTCAGATTCCACAGAAATAAGGCTAGCAAAGAGATCCACGAAATACAGATGTAACTCTGTGAGTGGAAGTCACACATCACAGAGCAGTTTCTCAGAAAGCATCTTTCCAGATTTCATCTGAGGATATTTCCTTTTTCACCATAGCCCTCTATGGGCTTCCAAATATCACTTTGCCAATTCCACAAAAACTGTCTTACCGAAAGGCTTCTTGAGGGGAAAGCTGTAACTCTGTGAGATGATTTCACAGAACACAAAGAAGTTTCTCAGAAAGCTTCTTTCTCTTTGTTATCGGAGGATATTTCCTTTGGCCCTATAGTCTTCAAAGGGATCCGAAATATCTGTTTTCAGATTCCACAGAAATAAGGCTAGCAAAGAGATCCACGAAATACAGATGTAACTCTGTGAGTGGAAGTCACACAACACAGAGCAGTTTCTCAGAAAGCTTCTTTACAGATTTCATCTGAGGATATTTCCTTTTTCACCATAGCCCTCTATGGGCTTCCAAATATCACGTTGCCAATTCCACAAGAACTGTCTTAGCGAAAGGCTTCTTGAGGGGAAAGCTGTAACTCTGTGAGATGATTTCACAGAACACAAAGAAGTTTCTCCGAAAGCTTCTTTCTCTTTGTTATCGGAGGATATTTCCTTTGGCCCTATAGTCTTCAAAGGGATCCGAAATATCTGTTCTCAGATTCCACAGAAATAAGGCTAGCAAAGAGATCTACGAAATACCGATGTAACTCTGTTAGATGAATGAAAAGAACACTAAGGAGTTTCTCAGAAAGCTTCTTTCCAGATTTCATCTGAGGATATTTTCTTCTTCACCATAGCCCTCTATGGGCTTCCAAATATCACTTTGCCAATTCCACAAGAACTGTCTTAGCGAAAGGCTTCTTGAGGGGAAAGCTGTAACTCTGTGAGATGATTTCACAGAACACAAAGAAGTTTCTCAGAAAGCTTCCTTCTCTTTGTTATGGGAGGATATTTCCTTTGGCCCTATAGTCTTCAAAGGGATCAGAAATATCTGTTCTCAGATTCCACAGAAATAAGGCTAGCAAAGAGATCCACGAAATACAGATGTAACTCTGTGAGTGGAAGGCACACATCACAGAGCAGTTTCTCAGAAAGCTTCTTTCCAGATTTCATCTGAGGATATTTCCTTTTTCACCATAGCCCTCTATGGGCTTCCAAATATCACTTTGACAATTCCACAAGAACTGGCTTACCGAAAGGCTTCTTGAGGGGAAAGCTGTAACTCTGTGAGATGATTTCACAGAACACAAAGAAGTTTCTCAGAAAGCTTCTTTCTCTTTGTTCTCGGAGGATATTTCCTTTGGCCCTATAGTCTTCAAAGGGATCCGAAATATCTGTTCTCAGATTCCACAGAAATAAGGCTAGCAAAGAGAGCCACGAAATACAGATGTAACTCTGTGAGTGGAAGTCACACATCACAGAGCAGTTTCTCAGAAAGCTTCTTTCCAGATTTCATCTGAGGATATTTCCTTTTTCACCATAGCCCTCTATGGGCTTCCAAATATCACTTTGCCAATTCCACAAGAACTGTCTTAGCGAAAGGCTTCTTGAGGGGAAAGCTGTAACTCTGTGAGATGATTTCACAGAACACAAAGAAGTTTCTCAGAAAGCTTCCTTCTCTTTGTTATCGGAGGATATTTCCTTTGGCCCTATAGTCTTCAAAGGGATCCGAAATATCTGTTCTCAGATTCCACAGAAATAAGGCTAGCAAAGAGATCCACTAAATACAGATGTAACTCTGTGAGTGGAAGTCACACATCACAGAGCAGTTTCTCAGAAAGCTTCTTTCCAGATTTCATCTGAGGATATTTCCTTTTTCACCGTAGCCCTCTATGGGCTTCCAAATATCACTTTGCCAATTCCACAAGAACTGTCTTAGCGAAAGGCTTCTTGAGGGGAAAGCTGTAGCTCTGTGAGATGATTTCACAGAACACAAAGAAGTTTCTCAGAAAGCTTCTTTCTCTTTGTTATCAGAGGATATTTCCTTTGGCCCTATAGTCTTCAAAGGGATCCGAAATATCTGTTCTCAGATTCCACAGAAATAAGGCTAGCCAAGAGATCAACGAAATACCGATGTAACTCTGTGAGATGAATGAACAGAACACTAAGCAGTTTCTCAGAAAGCTTCTTTCCAGATTTCATCTGAGGATATTTCCTTTTTCACCATAGCCCTCTATGGGCTTCCAAATATCACTTTGCCAATTTCACAAGAACTGTCTTACCGAAAGGCTTCTTGAGGGGAAAGCTGTAACTCTGTGAGATGATTTCACAGAACACAAAGAAGTTTCTCAGAAAGCTTCTTTCTCTTTGTTATCGGAGGATATTTCCTTTGGCCCTATAGTCTTCAAAGGGATCCGAAATATCTGTTCTCAGATTCCACAGAAATAAGCCTAGCAAAGGGATCCACGAAATAGAGATGTAACTCTGTGAGATGAATGAACAGAACACTAAGCAGTTTCTCAGAAAGCTTCTTTCCAGATTTCATCTGAGGATATTTCCTTTTTCACCATAGCCCTCTATGGGCTTCCAAATATCACTTTGCCAATTCCACAAAAACTGGCTTACCGAAAGGCTTCTTGAGGGGAAAGCTGTAACTCTGTGAGATGATTTCACAGAACACAAAGAAGTTTCTCAGAAAGCTTCCTTCTCTTTGTTATCGGAGGATATATCCTTTGGCCCTATAGTCTTCAAAGGGATCCGGAATATCTGTTCTCAGATTCCACAGTAATAAGGCAAGCAAAGAGATCCACGAAATACAGTTGTAACTCTGTGAGTGGAAGTCACACATCACAGAGAAGTTTCTCAGAAAGCTTCTTTCCTGATTTCATCTGAGGATATTTCCTTTTTCACCGTAGCCCTCTATGGGCTTCCGAATATCACTTTGCCAATTACACAAGAACTGTCTTAGCGCAAGGCTTCTTTAGGGGAAAGCTGTAACTCTGTGAGATGATTTCACAGAACACAAAGAAGTTTCTCAGAAAGCTTCTTTCTCTTTGTTATCGGAGGATATTTCTTTTGGCCGTAGAGTCTTCAAAGGGATCCGAATTATCTGTTCTCAGATTCCACAGAAATAAGTCCAGCAAAGAGATCCACGAAATACAGATGTAACTCTGTGAGTGGAAGTCACACATCACAGAGCAGTTTCTCAGAAAGCTTCTTTCCAGATTTCATCTGAGGATATTTCCTTTTTCACCATAGCCCTCTATGCCCTTCCAAATATCACTTTGCCAATTCAACAAGAACTGACTTAGCGAAAGGCTTCTTGAGGGGAAAGCTGTAACTCTGTGAGATGATTTCACAGAACACAAAGAAGTTTCTCAGAAAGCTTCTTTCTCTTTGTTATCGGAGGATATTTCCTTTGGCCCTATAGTCTTCAAAGGGTTCCGAAATATCTGTTCTCAGATTCCACAGAAGTAAGGCTAGCAAAGAGATCCACGAAATACAGATGTAACTCTGTGACTGGAAGTTACACATGACAGAGCAATTTCTCAGAAACCTTCTTTCCAGATTTCATCTGAGGATATTTCCTTTTCCCCTTATGCCTCTATGGCCTTCCAAATATCACTTTGCCAATTCCACAAGAACTCTCTTAGCGAAAGGCTTCTTGAAGGGAAAGCTGTAACTCTGTGAGATGGTTTCACAGAACACAAAGAAGTTTCTCAGAAAGCTTCCTTCTCTTCGTTATCGGAGGATATTTCCTTTGGCCCTAGAGTCTTCAAAGGGATCCGAAATATCTGTTCTCAGATTCCAGAGAAATAAGGCTAGCAAAGAGATCCACGAAATACAGATGTAACTCTGTGAGTGGAAGTCACACATCACAGAGCAGTTTCTCAGAAAGCTTCTTTCCAGATTTCATCTGAGGATATTTCCTTTTTCACCACAGCCCTCTATGGGCTTCCAAATATCACTTTGCCAATTCCACAAGAACTGTCTTAGCGTAAGGCTTCTTTAGGGGAAAGTTGTAACTCTGTGAGATGATTTCACAGAACACAAAGAAGTTTCTCAGAAAGCTTGTTTCTCTCTGTTATCTGAGGTTATTTCTTTTGGCCCTAGAGTCTTCAAAGGCATCCGAAATATCTGTTCTCAGATTCCACAGAAAGAAGGCTAGCAAAGAGATCCACGAAATACAGATGTAACTCAGTGAGTGGAATTCACACATCACAGAGCAGTTTCTCAGAAAGCTTCTTTCCAGATTTCATCTGAGGATATTTCCTTTTTCACCATAGCCCTCTATGGGCTTCCAAATATCACTTTGCCAATTCCAGAAGATCTGTCTTAGCGAAAGGCTTCTTGACGGGAAAGCTGTAACTCTGTGAGATGATTTCACAGAACACAAAGAAGTTTCTCAGAAAGCTTCCTTCTCTTTGTTATCGGAGGATATTTCCTTTGGCCCTAGAGTCTTCAAAGGGATCCGAAATATCTGTTCTCAGATTCCTGAGAAATAAGGCTAGCAAAGAGATCCACGAAATACAGATGTAACTCTGTGAGTGGAAGTCACACATCACAGAGCGGTTTCTCAGAAAGCTTCTTTCCAGATTTCATCGGAGGATATTTCCTTTTTCACCATAGCCCTCTATGGGCTTCCAAATATCACTTTAGCAATTCCACAAGAACTGTCTTAGCGAAAGGTTTCTTGAGGGGAAAGCTGTAACTCTGTGAGATGATTTCACAGAACACAAAGAAGTTTCTCAGAAAGCTTCTTTCTCTTTGTTATCGGAGGATATTTCCTTTGGCCCTATAGTCTTCAAAGGGTTCGGAAATATCTGTTCTCAGATTCCACAAAAATAAGGCTAGCAAAGAGATCCACGAAATACAGATGTAACTCTGTGAGTGGAAGTCACACATCACAGAGCAGTTTCTCAGAAAGCTTCTTTCCAGATTTCATCTGAGGATATTTCCTTTTTCACCATAGCCCTCTATGGGCTTCCAAATATCACTTTGCCAATTCCACAACAACTGTCTTAGCGAAAGGCTTCTTGAGGGGAAAGCTGTAACTCTGTGAGATGATTTCATAGAACACAAAGAAGTTTCTCAGAAAGCTTCTTTCTCTTTGTTATCGGAGGATATTTCCTTTGGCCCTATAGTCTTCAAAGGGATCCGAAATATCTGTTCTCAGATTCCACAGAAATAAGGCTAGCAAAGAGATCCACGAAATACAGATGTAACTCTGTGAGTGGAAGTCACACATCACAGAGCAGTTTCTCAGAAAGCTTCTTTCCAGATTTCATCTGAGGATATTTCCTTTTTCACCATAGCCCTCTATGGGCTTCCAAATATCACTTTGCCAATTCCACAAGAACTGTCTTAGCGAAAGGCTTCTTGAGGGGAAAGCTGTAGCTCTGTGAGATGATTTCACAGAACACAAAGAAGTTTCTCAGAAAGCTTCTTTCTCTTTGTTATCAGAGGATATTTCCTTTGGCCCTATAGTCTTCAAAGGGATCCGAAATATCTGTTCTCAGATTCCACAGAAATAAGGCTAGCCAAGAGATCAACGAAATACCGATGTAACTCTGTGAGATGAATGAACAGAACACTAAGCAGTTTCTCAGAAAGCTTCTTTCCAGATTTCATCTGAGGATATTTCCTTTTTCACCATAGCCCTCTATGGGCTTCCAAATATCACTTTGCCAATTTCACAAGAACTGTCTTACCGAAAGGCTTCTTGAGGGGAAAGCTGTAACTCTGTGAGATGATTTCACAGAACACAAAGAAGTTTCTCAGAAAGCTTCTTTCTCTTTGTTATCGGAGGATATTTCCTTTGGCCCTATAGTCTTCAAAGGGATCCGAAATATCTGTTCTCATATTCCACAGAAATAAGGCTAGCAAAGGGATCCACGAAATAGAGATGAAAATCTGTGAGATGAATGAACAGAACACTAAGCAGTTTCTCAGAAAGCTTCTTTCCAGATTTCATCTGAGGATATTTCCTTTTTCACCATAGCCCTCTATGGGCTTCCAATTATCACTTTGCCAATTCCACAAGAACTGGCTTACCGAAAGGCTTCTTGAGGGGAAAGCTGTAACTCTGTGAGATGATTTCACAGAACACAAAGAAGTTTCTCAGAAAGCTTCCTTCTCTTTGTTATCGGAGGATATTTCCTTTGGCCCTATAGTCTTCAAAGGGATCCGAAATATCTGTTCTCAGATTCCACAGAAATAAGGCTAGCAAAGAGATCCACGAAATACAGATGTAACTCTGTGAGTGGAAGTCACACATCACAGAGCAGTTTCTCAGAAAGCTTCTTTCTAGATTTCATCTGAGGATATTTCCTTTTTCACCATAGCCCTCTATGGGCTTCCAAATATCACTTTGCCAATTCCACAAGAACTGTCTTAGCGAAAGGCTTCTTAAGGGGAAAGCTGTGACTCTGTGAGATGATTTCACAGAACACAAAGAAGTTTCTCAGAAAGCTTCTTTCTCTTTGTTATCAGAGGATATTTCCTTTGGCCCTATAGTCTTCAAAGGGATCCGAAATATCTGTTCTCAGATTCCACAGAAATAAGGCTAGCAAAGAGATCCACGAAATACAGATGTAACTCTGTGAGTTGAATGAACAGAACACTAAGGACTTTCTCAGAAAGCTTCTTTCCAGATTTCATCTGAGGATATTTTCTTCTTCACCATAGCCCTCTATGGGCTTCCAAATATCACTTTGCCAATTCCACAAGAACTGTCTTAGCGAAAGGCTTCTTGAGGGGAAAGCTGTAACTGTCTGAGATGATTTCAAAGAACACAAAGATGTTTCTCAGAAAGCTTCCTTCTCTTTGTTATGGGAGGATATTTCCTTTGGCCCTATAGTCTTCAAAGGGATCCGAAATATCTGTTCTCAGATTCCACAGAAATAAGGCTAGCAAAGAGATCCACGAAATACAGATGTAACTCTGTGAGTGGAAGTCACACATCACAGAGCAGTTTCTCAGAAAGCATCTTTCCAGATTTCATCTGAGGATATTTCCTTTTTCACCATAGCCCTCTATGGGCTTCCAAATATCACTTTGCCAATTCCACAAAAACTGTCTTACCGAAAGGCTTCTTGAGGGGAAAGCTGTAACTCTGTGAGATGATTTCACAGAACACAAAGAAGTTTCTCAGAAAGCTTCTTTCTCTTTGTTATCGGAGGATATTTCCTTTGGCCCTATAGTCTTCAAAGGGATCCGAAATATCTGTTTTCAGATTCCACAGAAATAAGGCTAGCAAAGAGATCCATGAAATACAGATGTAACTCTGTGAGTGGAAGTCACACAACACAGAGCAGTTTCTCAGAAAGCTTCTTTACAGATTTCATCTGAGGATATTTCCTTTTTCACCATAGCCCTCTATGGGCTTCCAAATATCACGTTGCCAATTCCACAAGAACTGTCTTAGCGAAAGGCTTCTTGAGGGGAAAGCTGTAACTCTGTGAGATGATTTCACAGAACACAAAGAAGTTTCTCCGAAAGCTTCTTTCTCTTTGTTATCGGAGGATATTTCCTTTGGCCCTATAGTCTTCAAAGGGATCCGAAATATCTGTTCTCAGATTCCACAGAAATAAGGCTAGCAAAGAGATCTACGAAATACCGATGTAACTCTGTTAGATGAATGAACAGAACACTAAGGAGTTTCTCAGAAAGCTTCTTTCCAGATTTCATCTGAGGATATTTTCTTCTTCACCATAGCCCTCTATGGGCTTCCAAATATCACTTTGCCAATTCCACAAGAACTGTCTTAGCGAAAGGCTTCTTGAGGGGAAAGCTGTAACTCTGTGAGATGATTTCACAGAACACAAAGAAGTTTCTCAGAAAGCTTCTTTCTCTTTGTTATCGGAGGATATTTCCTTTGGCCCTATAGTCTTCAAAGGGATCCGAAATATCTGTTCTCATATTCCACAGAAATAAGGCTAGCAAAGGGATCCACGAAATAGAGATGAAAATCTGTGAGATGAATGAACAGAACACTAAGCAGTTTCTCAGAAAGCTTCTTTCCAGATTTCATCTGAGGATATTTCCTTTTTCACCATAGCCCTCTATGGGCTTCCAATTATCACTTTGCCAATTCCACAAGAACTGGCTTACCGAAAGGCTTCTTGAGGGGAAAGCTGTAACTCTGTGAGATGATTTCACAGAACACAAAGAAGTTTCTCAGAAAGCTTCCTTCTCTTTGTTATCGGAGGATATTTCCTTTGGCCCTATAGTCTTCAAAGGGATCCGAAATATCTGTTCTCAGATTCCACAGAAATAAGGCTAGCAAAGAGATCCACGAAATACAGATGTAACTCTGTGAGTGGAAGTCACACATCACAGAGCAGTTTCTCAGAAAGCTTCTTTCTAGATTTCATCTGAGGATATTTCCTTTTTCACCATAGCCCTCTATGGGCTTCCAAATATCACTTTGCCAATTCCACAAGAACTGTCTTAGCGAAAGGCTTCTTAAGGGGAAAGCTGTGACTCTGTGAGATGATTTCACAGAACACAAAGAAGTTTCTCAGAAAGCTTCTTTCTCTTTGTTATCAGAGGATATTTCCTTTGGCCCTATAGTCTTCAAAGGGATCCGAAATATCTGTTCTCAGATTCCACAGAAATAAGGCTAGCAAAGAGAGCCACGAAATACAGATGTAACTCTGTGAGTGGAAGTCACACATCACAGAGCAGTTTCTCAGAAAGCTTCTTTCCAGATTTCATCTGAGGATATTTCCTTTTTCACCATAGCCCTCTATGGGCTTCCAAATATCACTTTGCCAATTCCACAAGAACTGTCTTAGCGAAAGGCTTCTTGAGGGGAAAGCTGTAACTCTGTGAGATGATTTCACAGAACACAAAGAAGTTTCTCAGAAAGCTTGTTTCTCTCTGTTATCTGAGGTTATTTCTTTTGGCCCTAGAGTCTTCAAAGGCATCCGAAATATCTGTTCTCAGATTCCACAGAAAGAAGGCTAGCAAAGAGATCCACGAAATACAGATGTAACTCAGTGAGTGGAATTCACACATCACAGAGCAGTTTCTCAGAAAGCTTCTTTCCAGATTTCATCTGAGGATATTTCCTTTTTCACCATAGCCCTCTATGGGCTTCCAAATATCACTTTGCCAATTCCAGAAGATCTGTCTTAGCGAAAGGCTTCTTGACGGGAAAGCTGTAACTCTGTGAGATGATTTCACAGAACACAAAGAAGTTTCTCAGAAAGCTTCCTTCTCTTTGTTATCGGAGGATATTTCCTTTGGCCCTAGAGTCTTCAAAGGGATCCGAAATATCTGTTCTCAGATTCCTGAGAAATAAGGCTAGCAAAGAGATCCACGAAATACAGATGTAACTCTGTGAGTGGAAGTCACACATCACAGAGCGGTTTCTCAGAAAGCTTCTTTCCAGATTTCATCGGAGGATATTTCCTTTTTCACCATAGCCCTCTATGGGCTTCCAAATATCACTTTAGCAATTCCACAAGAACTGTCTTAGCGAAAGGTTTCTTGAGGGGAAAGCTGTAACTCTGTGAGATGATTTCACAGAACACAAAGAAGTTTCTCAGAAAGCTTCTTTCTCTTTGTTATCGGAGGATATTTCCTTTGGCCCTATAGTCTTCAAAGGGTTCGGAAATATCTGTTCTCAGATTCCACAAAAATAAGGCTAGCAAAGAGATCCACGAAATACAGATGTAACTCTGTGAGTGGAAGTCACACATCACAGAGCAGTTTCTCAGAAAGCTTCTTTCCAGATTTCATCTGAGGATATTTCCTTTTTCACCATAGCCCTCTATGGGCTTCCAAATGTCACTTTGCCAATTCCACAACAACTGTCTTAGCGAAAGGCTTCTTGAGGGGAAAGCTGTAACTCTGTGAGATGATTTCATAGAACACAAAGAAGTTTCTCAGAAAGCTTCTTTCTCTTTGTTATCGGAGGATATTTCCTTTGGCCCTATAGTCTTCAAAGGGATCCGAAATATCTGTTCTCAGATTCCACAGAAATAAGGCTAGCAAAGAGATCCACGAAATACAGATGTAACTCTGTGAGTGGAAGTCACACATCACAGAGCAGTTTCTCAGAAAGCTTCTTTCCAGATTTCATCTGAGGATATTTCCTTTTTCACCATAGCCCTCTATGGGCTTCCAAATATCACTTTGCCAATTCCACAAGAACTGTCTTAGCGAAAGGCTTCTTGAGGGGAAAGCTGTAGCTCTGTGAGATGATTTCACAGAACACAAAGAAGTTTCTCAGAAAGCTTCTTTCTCTTTGTTATCAGAGGATATTTCCTTTGGCCCTATAGTCTTCAAAGGGATCCGAAATATCTGTTCTCAGATTCCACAGAAATAAGGCTAGCCAAGAGATCAACGAAATACCGATGTAACTCTGTGAGATGAATGAACAGAACACTAAGCAGTTTCTCAGAAAGCTTCTTTCCAGATTTCATCTGAGGATATTTCCTTTTTCACCATAGCCCTCTATGGGCTTCCAAATATCACTTTGCCAATTTCACAAGAACTGTCTTACCGAAAGGCTTCTTGAGGGGAAAGCTGTAACTCTGTGAGATGATTTCACAGAACACAAAGAAGTTTCTCAGAAAGCTTCTTTCTCTTTGTTATCGGAGGATATTTCCTTTGGCCCTATAGTCTTCAAAGGGATCCGAAATATCTGTTCTCATATTCCACAGAAATAAGGCTAGCAAAGGGATCCACGAAATAGAGATGAAAATCTGTGAGATGAATGAACAGAACACTAAGCAGTTTCTCAGAAAGCTTCTTTCCAGATTTCATCTGAGGATATTTCCTTTTTCACCATAGCCCTCTATGGGCTTCCAAATATCACTTTGCCAATTCCACAAGAACTGGCTTACCGAAAGGCTTCTTGAGGGGAAAGCTGTAACTCTGTGAGATGATTTCACAGAACACAAAGAAGTTTCTCAGAAAGCTTCCTTCTCTTTGTTATCGGAGGATATTTCCTTTGGCCCTATAGTCTTCAAAGGGATCCGAAATATCTGTTCTCAGATTCCACAGAAATAAGGCTAGCAAAGAGATCCACGAAATACAGATGTAACTCTGTGAGTGGAAGTCACACATCACAGAGCAGTTTCTCAGAAAGCTTCTTTCTAGATTTCATCTGAGGATATTTCCTTTTTCACCATAGCCCTCTATGGGCTTCCAAATATCACTTTGCCAATTCCACAAGAACTGTCTTAGCGAAAGGCTTCTTAAGGGGAAAGCTGTGACTCTGTGAGATGATTTCACAGAACACAAAGAAGTTTCTCAGAAAGCTTCTTTCTCTTTGTTATCAGAGGATATTTCCTTTGGCCCTATAGTCTTCAAAGGGATCCGAAATATCTGTTCTCAGATTCCACAGAAATAAGGCTAGCAAAGAGATCCACGAAATACAGATGTAACTCTGTGAGTTGAATGAACAGAACACTAAGGACTTTCTCAGAAAGCTTCTTTCCAGATTTCATCTGAGGATATTTTCTTCTTCACCATAGCCCTCTATGGGCTTCCAAATATCACTTTGCCAATTCCACAAGAACTGTCTTAGCGAAAGGCTTCTTGAGGGGAAAGCTGTAACTGTCTGAGATGATTTCAAAGAACACAAAGATGTTTCTCAGAAAGCTTCCTTCTCTTTGTTATGGGAGGATATTTCCTTTGGCCCTATAGTCTTCAAAGGGATCCGAAATATCTGTTCTCAGATTCCACAGAAATAAGGCTAGCAAAGAGATCCACGAAATACAGATGTAACTCTGTGAGTGGAAGTCACACATCACAGAGCAGTTTCTCAGAAAGCATCTTTCCAGATTTCATCTGAGGATATTTCCTTTTTCACCATAGCCCTCTATGGGCTTCCAAATATCACTTTGCCAATTCCACAAAAACTGTCTTACCGAAAGGCTTCTTGAGGGGAAAGCTGTAACTCTGTGAGATGATTTCACAGAACACAAAGAAGTTTCTCAGAAAGCTTCTTTCTCTTTGTTATCGGAGGATATTTCCTTTGGCCCTATAGTCTTCAAAGGGATCCGAAATATCTGTTTTCAGATTCCACAGAAATAAGGCTAGCAAAGAGATCCATGAAATACAGATGTAACTCTGTGAGTGGAAGTCACACAACACAGAGCAGTTTCTCAGAAAGCTTCTTTACAGATTTCATCTGAGGATATTTCCTTTTTCACCATAGCCCTCTATGGGCTTCCAAATATCACGTTGCCAATTCCACAAGAACTGTCTTAGCGAAAGGCTTCTTGAGGGGAAAGCTGTAACTCTGTGAGATGATTTCACAGAACACAAAGAAGTTTCTCCGAAAGCTTCTTTCTCTTTGTTATCGGAGGATATTTCCTTTGGCCCTATAGTCTTCAAAGGGATCCGAAATATCTGTTCTCAGATTCCACAGAAATAAGGCTAGCAAAGAGATCTACGAAATACCGATGTAACTCTGTTAGATGAATGAACAGAACACTAAGGAGTTTCTCAGAAAGCTTCTTTCCAGATTTCATCTGAGGATATTTTCTTCTTCACCATAGCCCTCTATGGGCTTCCAAATATCACTTTGCCAATTCCACAAGAACTGTCTTAGCGAAAGGCTTCTTGAGGGGAAAGCTGTAACTCTGTGAGATGATTTCACAGAACACAAAGAAGTTTCTCAGAAAGCTTCCTTCTCTTTGTTATGGGAGGATATTTCCTTTGGCCCTATAGTCTTCAAAGGGATCAGAAATATCTGTTCTCAGATTCCACAGAAATAAGGCTAGCAAAGAGATCCACGAAATACAGATGTAACTCTGTGAGTGGAAGGCACACATCACAGAGCAGTTTCTCAGAAAGCTTCTTTCCAGATTTCATCTGAGGATATTTCCTTTTTCACCATAGCCCTCTATGGGCTTCCAAATATCACTTTGACAATTCCACAAGAACTGGCTTACCGAAAGGCTTCTTGAGGGGAAAGCTGTAACTCTGTGAGATGATTTCACAGAACACAAAGAAGTTTCTCAGAAAGCTTCTTTCTCTTTGTTCTCGGAGGATATTTCCTTTGCCCTATAGTCTTCAAAGGGATCCGAAATATCTGTTCTCAGATTCCACAGAAATAAGGCTAGCAAAGAGAGCCACGAAATACAGATGTAACTCTGTGAGTGGAAGTCACACATCACAGAGCAGTTTCTCAGAAAGCTTCTTTCCAGATTTCATCTGAGGATATTTCCTTTTTCACCATAGCCCTCTATGGGCTTCCAAATATCACTTTGCCAATTCCACAAGAACTGTCTTAGCGAAAGGCTTCTTGAGGGGAAAGCTGTAACTCTGGGAGATGATTTCACAGAACACAAAGAAGTTTCTCAGAAAGCTTGTTTCTCTCTGTTATCTGAGGTTATTTCTTTTGGCCCTAGAGTCTTCAAAGGCATCCGAAATATCTGTTCTCAGATTCCACAGAAAGAAGGCTAGCAAAGAGATCCACGAAATACAGATGTAACTCAGTGAGTGGAATTCACACATCACAGAGCAGTTTCTCAGAAAGCTTCTTTCCAGATTTCATCTGAGGATATTTCCTTTTTCACCATAGCCCTCTATGGGCTTCCAAATATCACTTTGCCAATTCCAGAAGATCTGTCTTAGCGAAAGGCTTCTTGACGGGAAAGCTGTAACTCTGTGAGATGATTTCACAGAACACAAAGAAGTTTCTCAGAAAGCTTCCTTCTCTTTGTTATCGGAGGATATTTCCTTTGGCCCTAGAGTCTTCAAAGGGATCCGAAATATCTGTTCTCAGATTCCTGAGAAATAAGGTTAGCAAAGAGATCCACGAAATACAGATGTAACTCTGTGAGTGGAAGTCACACATCACAGAGCGGTTTCTCAGAAAGCTTCTTTCCAGATTTCATCGGAGGATATTTCCTTTTTCACCATAGCCCTCTATGGGCTTCCAAATATCACTTTAGCAATTCCACAAGAACTGTCTTAGCGAAAGGTTTCTTGAGGGGAAAGCTGTAACTCTGTGAGATGATTTCACAGAACACAAAGAAGTTTCTCAGAAAGCTTCTTTCTCTTTGTTATCGGAGGATATTTCCTTTGGCCCTATAGTCTTCAAAGGGTTCGGAAATATCTGTTCTCAGATTCCACAAAAATAAGGCTAGCAAAGAGATCCACGAAATACAGATGTAACTCTGTGAGTGGAAGTCACACATCACAGAGCAGTTTCTCAGAAAGCTTCTTTCCAGATTTCATCTGAGGATATTTCCTTTTTCACCATAGCCCTCTATGGGCTTCCAAATATCACTTTGCCAATTCCACAACAACTGTCTTAGCGAAAGGCTTCTTGAGGGGAAAGCTGTAACTCTGTGAGATGATTTCATAGAACACAAAGAAGTTTCTCAGAAAGCTTCTTTCTCTTTGTTATCGGAGGATATTTCCTTTGGCCCTATAGTCTTCAAAGGGATCCGAAATATCTGTTCTCAGATTCCACAGAAATAAGGCTAGCAAAGAGATCCACGAAATACAGATGTAACTCTGTGAGTGGAAGTCACACATCACAGAGCAGTTTCTCAGAAAGCTTCTTTCCAGATTTCATCTGAGGATATTTCCTTTTTCACCATAGCCCTCTATGGGCTTCCAAATATCACTTTGCCAATTCCACAAGAACTGTCTTAGCGAAAGGCTTCTTGAGGGGAAAGCTGTAGCTCTGTGAGATGATTTCACAGAACACAAAGAAGTTTCTCAGAAAGCTTCTTTCTCTTTGTTATCAGAGGATATTTCCTTTGGCCCTATAGTCTTCAAAGGGATCCGAAATATCTGTTCTCAGATTCCACAGAAATAAGGCTAGCCAAGAGATCAACGAAATACCGATGTAACTCTGTGAGATGAATGAACAGAACACTAAGCAGTTTCTCAGAAAGCTTCTTTCCAGATTTCATCTGAGGATATTTCCTTTTTCACCATAGCCCTCTATGGGCTTCCAAATATCACTTTGCCAATTTCACAAGAACTGTCTTACCGAAAGGCTTCTTGAGGGGAAAGCTGTAACTCTGTGAGATGATTTCACAGAACACAAAGAAGTTTCTCAGAAAGCTTCTTTCTCTTTGTTATCGGAGGATATTTCCTTTGGCCCTATAGTCTTCAAAGGGATCCGAAATATCTGTTCTCATATTCCACAGAAATAAGGCTAGCAAAGGGATCCACGAAATAGAGATGAAAATCTGTGAGATGAATGAACAGAACACTAAGCAGTTTCTCAGAAAGCTTCTTTCCAGATTTCATCTGAGGATATTTCCTTTTTCACCATAGCCCTCTATGGGCTTCCAAATATCACTTTGCCAATTCCACAAGAACTGGCTTACCGAAAGGCTTCTTGAGGGGAAAGCTGTAACTCTGTGAGATGATTTCACAGAACACAAAGAAGTTTCTCAGAAAGCTTCCTTCTCTTTGTTATCGGAGGATATTTCCTTTGGCCCTATAGTCTTCAAAGGGATCCGAAATATCTGTTCTCAGATTCCACAGAAATAAGGCTAGCAAAGAGATCCACGAAATACAGATGTAACTCTGTGAGTGGAAGTCACACATCACAGAGCAGTTTCTCAGAAAGCTTCTTTCTAGATTTCATCTGAGGATATTTCCTTTTTCACCATAGCCCTCTATGGGCTTCCAAATATCACTTTGCCAATTCCACAAGAACTGTCTTAGCGAAAGGCTTCTTAAGGGGAAAGCTGTGACTCTGTGAGATGATTTCACAGAACACAAAGAAGTTTCTCAGAAAGCTTCTTTCTCTTTGTTATCAGAGGATATTTCCTTTGGCCCTATAGTCTTCAAAGGGATCCGAAATATCTGTTCTCAGATTCCACAGAAATAAGGCTAGCCAAGAGATCAACGAAATACCGATGTAACTCTGTGAGATGAATGAACAGAACACTAAGCAGTTTCTCAGAAAGCTTCTTTCCAGATTTCATCTGAGGATATTTCCTTTTTCACCATAGCCCTCTATGGGCTTCCAAATATCACTTTGCCAATTTCACAAGAACTGTCTTACCGAAAGGCTTCTTGAGGGGAAAGCTGTAACTCTGTGAGATGATTTCACAGAACACAAAGAAGTTTCTCAGAAAGCTTCTTTCTCTTTGTTATCGGAGGATATTTCCTTTGGCCCTATAGTCTTCAAAGGGATCCGAAATATCTGTTCTCATATTCCACAGAAATAAGGCTAGCAAAGGGATCCACGAAATAGAGATGAAAATCTGTGAGATGAATGAACAGAACACTAAGCAGTTTCTCAGAAAGCTTCTTTCCAGATTTCATCTGAGGATATTTCCTTTTTCACCATAGCCCTCTATGGGCTTCCAAATATCACTTTGCCAATTCCACAAGAACTGGCTTACCGAAAGGCTTCTTGAGGGGAAAGCTGTAACTCTGTGAGATGATTTCACAGAACACAAAGAAGTTTCTCAGAAAGCTTCCTTCTCTTTGTTATCGGAGGATATTTCCTTTGGCCCTATAGTCTTCAAAGGGATCCGAAATATCTGTTCTCAGATTCCACAGAAATAAGGCTAGCAAAGAGATCCACGAAATACAGATGTAACTCTGTGAGTGGAAGTCACACATCACAGAGCAGTTTCTCAGAAAGCTTCTTTCTAGATTTCATCTGAGGATATTTCCTTTTTCACCATAGCCCTCTATGGGCTTCCAAATATCACTTTGCCAATTCCACAACAACTGTCTTAGCGAAAGGCTTCTTAAGGGGAAAGCTGTGACTCTGTGAGATGATTTCACAGAACACAAAGAAGTTTCTCAGAAAGCTTCTTTCTCTTTGTTATCAGAGGATATTTCCTTTGGCCCTATAGTCTTCAAAGGGATCCGAAATATCTGTTCTCAGATTCCACAGAAATAAGGCTAGCAAAGAGATCCACGAAATACAGATGTAACTCTGTGAGATGAATGAACAGAACACTAAGGACTTTCTCAGAAAGCTTCTTTCCAGATTTCATCTGAGGATATTTTCTTCTTCACCATAGCCCTCTATGGGCTTCCAAATATCACTTTGCCAATTCCACAAGAACTGTCTTAGCGAAAGGCTTCTTGAGGGGAAAGCTGTAACTGTCTGAGATGATTTCAAAGAACACAAAGATGTTTCTCAGAAAGCTTCCTTCTCTTTGTTATGGGAGGATATTTCCTTTGGCCCTATAGTCTTCAAAGGGATCCGAAATATCTGTTCTCAGATTCCACAGAAATAAGGCTAGCAAAGAGATCCACGAAATACAGATGAACTCTGTGAGTGGAAGTCACACAACACAGAGCAGTTTCTCAGAAAGCTTCTTTACAGATTTCATCTGAGGATATTTCCTTTTTCACCATAGCCCTCTATGGGCTTCCAAATATAACGTTGCCAATTCCACAAGAACTGTCTTAGCGAAAGGCTTCTTGAGGGGAAAGCTGTAACTCTGTGAGATGATTTCAGAGAACACAAAGAAGTTTCTCAGAAAGCTTCTTTCTCTTTGTTATCGGAGGATATTTCCTTTGGCCCTATAGTCTTCAAAGGGATCCGAAATATCTGTTCTCAGATTCCACAGAAATAAGGCTAGCAAAGAGATCTACGAAATACCGATGTAACTCTGTTAGATGAATGAACAGAACACTAAGGAGTTTCTCAGAAAGCTTCTTTCCAGATTTCATCTGAGGATATTTTCTTCTTCACCATAGCCCTCTATGGGCTTCCAAATATCACTTTGCCAATTCCACAAGAACTGTCTTAGCGAAAGGCTTCTTGAGGGGAAAGCTGTAACTCTGTGAGATGATTTCACAGAACACAAAGAAGTTTCTCAGAAAGCTTCCTTCTCTTTGTTATGGGAGGATATTTCCTTTGGCCCTATAGTCTTCAAAGGGATCAGAAATATCTGTTCTCAGATTCCACAGAAATAAGGCTAGCAAAGAGATCCACGAAATACAGATGTAACTCTGTGAGTGGAAGTCACACAACACAGAGCAGTTTCTCAGAAAGCTTCTTTACAGATTTCATCTGAGGATATTTCCTTTTTCACCATAGCCCTCTATGGGCTTCCAAATATCACGTTGCCAATTCCACAAGAACTGTCTTAGCGAAAGGCTTCTTGAGGGGAAAGCTGTAACTCTGTGAGATGATTTCACAGAACACAAAGAAGTTTCTCCGAAAGCTTCTTTCTCTTTGTTATCGGAGGATATTTCCTTTGGCCCTATAGTCTTCAAAGGGATCCGAAATATCTGTTCTCAGATTCCACAGAAATAAGGCTAGCAAAGAGATCTACGAAATACCGATGTAACTCTGTTAGATGAATGAACAGAACACTAAGGAGTTTCTCAGAAAGCTTCTTTCCAGATTTCATCTGAGGATATTTTCTTCTTCACCATAGCCCTCTATGGGCTTCCAAATATCACTTTGCCAATTCCACAAGAACTGTCTTAGCGAAAGGCTTCTTGAGGGGAAAGCTGTAACTCTGTGAGATGATTTCACAGAACACAAAGAAGTTTCTCAGAAAGCTTCCTTCTCTTTGTTATGGGAGGATATTTCCTTTGGCCCTATAGTCTTCAAAGGGATCAGAAATATCTGTTCTCAGATTCCACAGAAATAAGGCTAGCAAAGAGATCCACGAAATACAGATGTAACTCTGTGAGTGGAAGGCACACATCACAGAGCAGTTTCTCAGAAAGCTTCTTTCCAGATTTCATCTGAGGATATTTCCTTTTTCACCATAGCCCTCTATGGGCTTCCAAATATCACTTTGACAATTCCACAAGAACTGGCTTACCGAAAGGCTTCTTGAGGGGAAAGCTGTAACTCTGTGAGATGATTTCACAGAACACAAAGAAGTTTCTCAGAAAGCTTCTTTCTCTTTGTTCTCGGAGGATATTTCCTTTGCCCTATAGTCTTCAAAGGGATCCGAAATATCTGTTCTCAGATTCCACAGAAATAAGGCTAGCAAAGAGAGCCACGAAATACAGATGTAACTCTGTGAGTGGAAGTCACACATCACAGAGCAGTTTCTCAGAAAGCTTCTTTCCAGATTTCATCTGAGGATATTTCCTTTTTCACCATAGCCCTCTATGGGCTTCCAAATATCACTTTGCCAATTCCACAAGAACTGTCTTAGCGAAAGGCTTCTTGAGGGGAAAGCTGTAACTCTGGGAGATGATTTCACAGAACACAAAGAAGTTTCTCAGAAAGCTTGTTTCTCTCTGTTATCTGAGGTTATTTCTTTTGGCCCTAGAGTCTTCAAAGGCATCCGAAATATCTGTTCTCAGATTCCACAGAAAGAAGGCTAGCAAAGAGATCCACGAAATACAGATGTAACTCAGTGAGTGGAATTCACACATCACAGAGCAGTTTCTCAGAAAGCTTCTTTCCAGATTTCATCTGAGGATATTTCCTTTTTCACCATAGCCCTCTATGGGCTTCCAAATATCACTTTGCCAATTCCAGAAGATCTGTCTTAGCGAAAGGCTTCTTGACGGGAAAGCTGTAACTCTGTGAGATGATTTCACAGAACACAAAGAAGTTTCTCAGAAAGCTTCCTTCTCTTTGTTATCGGAGGATATTTCCTTTGGCCCTAGAGTCTTCAAAGGGATCCGAAATATCTGTTCTCAGATTCCTGAGAAATAAGGTTAGCAAAGAGATCCACGAAATACAGATGTAACTCTGTGAGTGGAAGTCACACATCACAGAGCGGTTTCTCAGAAAGCTTCTTTCCAGATTTCATCGGAGGATATTTCCTTTTTCACCATAGCCCTCTATGGGCTTCCAAATATCACTTTAGCAATTCCACAAGAACTGTCTTAGCGAAAGGTTTCTTGAGGGGAAAGCTGTAACTCTGTGAGATGATTTCACAGAACACAAAGAAGTTTCTCAGAAAGCTTCTTTCTCTTTGTTATCGGAGGATATTTCCTTTGGCCCTATAGTCTTCAAAGGGTTCGGAAATATCTGTTCTCAGATTCCACAAAAATAAGGCTAGCAAAGAGATCCACGAAATACAGATGTAACTCTGTGAGTGGAAGTCACACATCACAGAGCAGTTTCTCAGAAAGCTTCTTTCCAGATTTCATCTGAGGATATTTCCTTTTTCACCATAGCCCTCTATGGGCTTCCAAATATCACTTTGCCAATTCCACAACAACTGTCTTAGCGAAAGGCTTCTTGAGGGGAAAGCTGTAACTCTGTGAGATGATTTCATAGAACACAAAGAAGTTTCTCAGAAAGCTTCTTTCTCTTTGTTATCGGAGGATATTTCCTTTGGCCCTATAGTCTTCAAAGGGATCCGAAATATCTGTTCTCAGATTCCACAGAAATAAGGCTAGCAAAGAGATCCACGAAATACAGATGTAACTCTGTGAGTGGAAGTCACACATCACAGAGCAGTTTCTCAGAAAGCTTCTTTCCAGATTTCATCTGAGGATATTTCCTTTTTCACCATAGCCCTCTATGGGCTTCCAAATATCACTTTGCCAATTCCACAAGAACTGTCTTAGCGAAAGGCTTCTTGAGGGGAAAGCTGTAGCTCTGTGAGATGATTTCACAGAACACAAAGAAGTTTCTCAGAAAGCTTCTTTCTCTTTGTTATCAGAGGATATTTCCTTTGGCCCTATAGTCTTCAAAGGGATCCGAAATATCTGTTCTCAGATTCCACAGAAATAAGGCTAGCCAAGAGATCAACGAAATACCGATGTAACTCTGTGAGATGAATGAACAGAACACTAAGCAGTTTCTCAGAAAGCTTCTTTCCAGATTTCATCTGAGGATATTTCCTTTTTCACCATAGCCCTCTATGGGCTTCCAAATATCACTTTGCCAATTTCACAAGAACTGTCTTACCGAAAGGCTTCTTGAGGGGAAAGCTGTAACTCTGTGAGATGATTTCACAGAACACAAAGAAGTTTCTCAGAAAGCTTCTTTCTCTTTGTTATCGGAGGATATTTCCTTTGGCCCTATAGTCTTCAAAGGGATCCGAAATATCTGTTCTCATATTCCACAGAAATAAGGCTAGCAAAGGGATCCACGAAATAGAGATGAAAATCTGTGAGATGAATGAACAGAACACTAAGCAGTTTCTCAGAAAGCTTCTTTCCAGATTTCATCTGAGGATATTTCCTTTTTCACCATAGCCCTCTATGGGCTTCCAAATATCACTTTGCCAATTCCACAAGAACTGGCTTACCGAAAGGCTTCTTGAGGGGAAAGCTGTAACTCTGTGAGATGATTTCACAGAACACAAAGAAGTTTCTCAGAAAGCTTCCTTCTCTTTGTTATCGGAGGATATTTCCTTTGGCCCTATAGTCTTCAAAGGGATCCGAAATATCTGTTCTCAGATTCCACAGAAATAAGGCTAGCAAAGAGATCCACGAAATACAGATGTAACTCTGTGAGTGGAAGTCACACATCACAGAGCAGTTTCTCAGAAAGCTTCTTTCTAGATTTCATCTGAGGATATTTCCTTTTTCACCATAGCCCTCTATGGGCTTCCAAATATCACTTTGCCAATTCCACAAGAACTGTCTTAGCGAAAGGCTTCTTAAGGGGAAAGCTGTGACTCTGTGAGATGATTTCACAGAACACAAAGAAGTTTCTCAGAAAGCTTCTTTCTCTTTGTTATCAGAGGATATTTCCTTTGGCCCTATAGTCTTCAAAGGGATCCGAAATATCTGTTCTCAGATTCCACAGAAATAAGGCTAGCCAAGAGATCAACGAAATACCGATGTAACTCTGTGAGATGAATGAACAGAACACTAAGCAGTTTCTCAGAAAGCTTCTTTCCAGATTTCATCTGAGGATATTTCCTTTTTCACCATAGCCCTCTATGGGCTTCCAAATATCACTTTGCCAATTTCACAAGAACTGTCTTACCGAAAGGCTTCTTGAGGGGAAAGCTGTAACTCTGTGAGATGATTTCACAGAACACAAAGAAGTTTCTCAGAAAGCTTCTTTCTCTTTGTTATCGGAGGATATTTCCTTTGGCCCTATAGTCTTCAAAGGGATCCGAAATATCTGTTCTCATATTCCACAGAAATAAGGCTAGCAAAGGGATCCACGAAATAGAGATGAAAATCTGTGAGATGAATGAACAGAACACTAAGCAGTTTCTCAGAAAGCTTCTTTCCAGATTTCATCTGAGGATATTTCCTTTTTCACCATAGCCCTCTATGGGCTTCCAAATATCACTTTGCCAATTCCACAAGAACTGGCTTACCGAAAGGCTTCTTGAGGGGAAAGCTGTAACTCTGTGAGATGATTTCACAGAACACAAAGAAGTTTCTCAGAAAGCTTCCTTCTCTTTGTTATCGGAGGATATTTCCTTTGGCCCTATAGTCTTCAAAGGGATCCGAAATATCTGTTCTCAGATTCCACAGAAATAAGGCTAGCAAAGAGATCCACGAAATACAGATGTAACTCTGTGAGTGGAAGTCACACATCACAGAGCAGTTTCTCAGAAAGCTTCTTTCTAGATTTCATCTGAGGATATTTCCTTTTTCACCATAGCCCTCTATGGGCTTCCAAATATCACTTTGCCAATTCCACAACAACTGTCTTAGCGAAAGGCTTCTTAAGGGGAAAGCTGTGACTCTGTGAGATGATTTCACAGAACACAAAGAAGTTTCTCAGAAAGCTTCTTTCTCTTTGTTATCAGAGGATATTTCCTTTGGCCCTATAGTCTTCAAAGGGATCCGAAATATCTGTTCTCAGATTCCACAGAAATAAGGCTAGCAAAGAGATCCACGAAATACAGATGTAACTCTGTGAGATGAATGAACAGAACACTAAGGACTTTCTCAGAAAGCTTCTTTCCAGATTTCATCTGAGGATATTTTCTTCTTCACCATAGCCCTCTATGGGCTTCCAAATATCACTTTGCCAATTCCACAAGAACTGTCTTAGCGAAAGGCTTCTTGAGGGGAAAGCTGTAACTGTCTGAGATGATTTCAAAGAACACAAAGATGTTTCTCAGAAAGCTTCCTTCTCTTTGTTATGGGAGGATATTTCCTTTGGCCCTATAGTCTTCAAAGGGATCCGAAATATCTGTTCTCAGATTCCACAGAAATAAGGCTAGCAAAGAGATCCACGAAATACAGATGAACTCTGTGAGTGGAAGTCACACAACACAGAGCAGTTTCTCAGAAAGCTTCTTTACAGATTTCATCTGAGGATATTTCCTTTTTCACCATAGCCCTCTATGGGCTTCCAAATATAACGTTGCCAATTCCACAAGAACTGTCTTAGCGAAAGGCTTCTTGAGGGGAAAGCTGTAACTCTGTGAGATGATTTCAGAGAACACAAAGAAGTTTCTCAGAAAGCTTCTTTCTCTTTGTTATCGGAGGATATTTCCTTTGGCCCTATAGTCTTCAAAGGGATCCGAAATATCTGTTCTCAGATTCCACAGAAATAAGGCTAGCAAAGAGATCTACGAAATACCGATGTAACTCTGTTAGATGAATGAACAGAACACTAAGGAGTTTCTCAGAAAGCTTCTTTCCAGATTTCATCTGAGGATATTTTCTTCTTCACCATAGCCCTCTATGGGCTTCCAAATATCACTTTGCCAATTCCACAAGAACTGTCTTAGCGAAAGGCTTCTTGAGGGGAAAGCTGTAACTCTGTGAGATGATTTCACAGAACACAAAGAAGTTTCTCAGAAAGCTTCCTTCTCTTTGTTATGGGAGGATATTTCCTTTGGCCCTATAGTCTTCAAAGGGATCAGAAATATCTGTTCTCAGATTCCACAGAAATAAGGCTAGCAAAGAGATCCACGAAATACAGATGTAACTCTGTGAGTGGAAGGCACACATCACAGAGCAGTTTCTCAGAAAGCTTCTTTCCAGATTTCATCTGAGGATATTTCCTTTTTCACCATAGCCCTCTATGGGCTTCCAAATATCACTTTGACAATTCCACAAGAACTGGCTTACCGAAAGGCTTCTTGAGGGGAAAGCTGTAACTCTGTGAGATGATTTCACAGAACACAAAGAAGTTTCTCAGAAAGCTTCTTTCTCTTTGTTCTCGGAGGATATTTCCTTTGGCCCTATAGTCTTCAAAGGGATCCGAAATATCTGTTCTCAGATTCCACAGAAATAAGGCTAGCAAAGAGAGCCACGAAATACAGATGTAACTCTGTGAGTGGAAGTCACACATCACAGAGCAGTTTCTCAGAAAGCTTCTTTCCAGATTTCATCTGAGGATATTTCCTTTTTCACCATAGCCCTCTATGGGCTTCCAAATATCACTTTGCCAATTCCACAAGAACTGTCTTAGCGAAAGGCTTCTTGAGGGGAAAGCTGTAACTCTGTGAGATGATTTCACAGAACACAAAGAAGTTTCTCAGAAAGCTTCCTTCTCTTTGTTATCGGAGGATATTTCCTTTGGCCCTATAGTCTTCAAAGGGATCCGAAATATCTGTTCTCAGATTCCACAGAAATAAGGCTAGCAAAGAGATCCACTAAATACAGATGTAACTCTGTGAGTGGAAGTCACACATCACAGAGCAGTTTCTCAGAAAGCTTCTTTCCAGATTTCATCTGAGGATATTTCCTTTTTCACCGTAGCCCTCTATGGGCTTCCAAATATCACTTTGCCAATTCCACAAGAACTGTCTTAGCGAAAGGCTTCTTGAGGGGAAAGCTGTAGCTCTGTGAGATGATTTCACAGAACACAAAGAAGTTTCTCAGAAAGCTTCTTTCTCTTTGTTATCAGAGGATATTTCCTTTGGCCCTATAGTCTTCAAAGGGATCCGAAATATCTGTTCTCAGATTCCACAGAAATAAGGCTAGCCAAGAGATCAACGAAATACCGATGTAACTCTGTGAGATGAATGAACAGAACACTAAGCAGTTTCTCAGAAAGCTTCTTTCCAGATTTCATCTGAGGATATTTCCTTTTTCACCATAGCCCTCTATGGGCTTCCAAATATCACTTTGCCAATTTCACAAGAACTGTCTTACCGAAAGGCTTCTTGAGGGGAAAGCTGTAACTCTGTGAGATGATTTCACAGAACACAAAGAAGTTTCTCAGAAAGCTTCTTTCTCTTTGTTATCGGAGGATATTTCCTTTGGCCCTATAGTCTTCAAAGGGATCCGAAATATCTGTTCTCAGATTCCACAGAAATAAGCCTAGCAAAGGGATCCACGAAATAGAGATGTAACTCTGTGAGATGAATGAACAGAACACTAAGCAGTTTCTCAGAAAGCTTCTTTCCAGATTTCATCTGAGGATATTTCCTTTTTCACCATAGCCCTCTATGGGCTTCCAAATATCACTTTGCCAATTCCACAAAAACTGGCTTACCGAAAGGCTTCTTGAGGGGAAAGCTGTAACTCTGTGAGATGATTTCACAGAACACAAAGAAGTTTCTCAGAAAGCTTCCTTCTCTTTGTTATCGGAGGATATATCCTTTGGCCCTATAGTCTTCAAAGGGATCCGGAATATCTGTTCTCAGATTCCACAGTAATAAGGCAAGCAAAGAGATCCACGAAATACAGTTGTAACTCTGTGAGTGGAAGTCACACATCACAGAGAAGTTTCTCAGAAAGCTTCTTTCCTGATTTCATCTGAGGATATTTCCTTTTTCACCGTAGCCCTCTATGGGCTTCCGAATATCACTTTGCCAATTACACAAGAACTGTCTTAGCGCAAGGCTTCTTTAGGGGAAAGCTGTAACTCTGTGAGATGATTTCACAGAACACAAAGAAGTTTCTCAGAAAGCTTCTTTCTCTTTGTTATCGGAGGATATTTCTTTTGGCCGTAGAGTCTTCAAAGGGATCCGAATTATCTGTTCTCAGATTCCACAGAAATAAGTCCAGCAAAGAGATCCACGAAATACAGATGTAACTCTGTGAGTGGAAGTCACACATCACAGAGCAGTTTCTCAGAAAGCTTCTTTCCAGATTTCATCTGAGGATATTTCCTTTTTCACCATAGCCCTCTATGCCCTTCCAAATATCACTTTGCCAATTCAACAAGAACTGACTTAGCGAAAGGCTTCTTGAGGGGAAAGCTGTAACTCTGTGAGATGATTTCACAGAACACAAAGAAGTTTCTCAGAAAGCTTCTTTCTCTTTGTTATCGGAGGATATTTCCTTTGGCCCTATAGTCTTCAAAGGGTTCCGAAATATCTGTTCTCAGATTCCACAGAAGTAAGGCTAGCAAAGAGATCCACGAAATACAGATGTAACTCTGTGACTGGAAGTTACACATGACAGAGCAATTTCTCAGAAACCTTCTTTCCAGATTTCATCTGAGGATATTTCCTTTTCCCCTTATGCCTCTATGGGCTTCCAAATATCACTTTGCCAATTCCACAAGAACTCTCTTAGCGAAAGGCTTCTTGAAGGGAAAGCTGTAACTCTGTGAGATGGTTTCACAGAACACAAAGAAGTTTCTCAGAAAGCTTCCTTCTCTTCGTTATCGGAGGATATTTCCTTTGGCCCTAGAGTCTTCAAAGGGATCCGAAATATCTGTTCTCAGATTCCAGAGAAATAAGGCTAGCAAAGAGATCCACGAAATACAGATGTAACTCTGTGAGTGGAAGTCACACATCACAGAGCAGTTTCTCAGAAAGCTTCTTTCCAGATTTCATCTGAGGATATTTCCTTTTTCACCACAGCCCTCTATGGGCTTCCAAATATCACTTTGCCAATTCCACAAGAACTGTCTTAGCGTAAGGCTTCTTTAGGGGAAAGTTGTAACTCTGTGAGATGATTTCACAGAACACAAAGAAGTTTCTCAGAAAGCTTGTTTCTCTCTGTTATCTGAGGTTATTTCTTTTGGCCCTAGAGTCTTCAAAGGCATCCGAAATATCTGTTCTCAGATTCCACAGAAAGAAGGCTAGCAAAGAGATACACGAAATACAGATGTAACTCAGTGAGTGGAATTCACACATCACAGAGCAGTTTCTCAGAAAGCTTCTTTCCAGATTTCATCTGAGGATATTTCCTTTTTCACCATAGCCCTCTATGGGCTTCCAAATATCACTTTGCCAATTCCAGAAGATCTGTCTTAGCGAAAGGCTTCTTGACGGGAAAGCTGTAACTCTGTGAGATGATTTCACAGAACACAAAGAAGTTTCTCAGAAAGCTTCCTTCTCTTTGTTATCGGAGGATATTTCCTTTGGCCCTAGAGTCTTCAAAGGGATCCGAAATATCTGTTCTCAGATTCCTGAGAAATAAGGCTAGCAAAGAGATCCACGAAATACAGATGTAACTCTGTGAGTGGAAGTCACACATCACAGAGCGGTTTCTCAGAAAGCTTCTTTCCAGATTTCATCGGAGGATATTTCCTTTTTCACCATAGCCCTCTATGGGCTTCCAAATATCACTTTAGCAATTCCACAAGAACTGTCTTAGCGAAAGGTTTCTTGAGGGGAAAGCTGTAACTCTGTGAGATGATTTCACAGAACACAAAGAAGTTTCTCAGAAAGCTTCTTTCTCTTTGTTATCGGAGGATATTTCCTTTGGCCCTATAGTCTTCAAAGGGTTCGGAAATATCTGTTCTCAGATTCCACAAAAATAAGGCTAGCAAAGAGATCCACGAAATACAGATGTAACTCTGTGAGTGGAAGTCACACATCACAGAGCAGTTTCTCAGAAAGCTTCTTTCCAGATTTCATCTGAGGATATTTCCTTTTTCACCATAGCCCTCTATGGGCTTCCAAATATCACTTTGCCAATTCCACAACAACTGTCTTAGCGAAAGGCTTCTTGAGGGGAAAGCTGTAACTCTGTGAGATGATTTCATAGAACACAAAGAAGTTTCTCAGAAAGCTTCTTTCTCTTTGTTATCGGAGGATATTTCCTTTGGCCCTATAGTCTTCAAAGGGATCCGAAATATCTGTTCTCAGATTCCACAGAAATAAGGCTAGCAAAGAGATCCACGAAATACAGATGTAACTCTGTGAGTGGAAGTCACACATCACAGAGCAGTTTCTCAGAAAGCTTCTTTTCAGATTTCATCTGAGGATATTTCCTTTTTCACCATAGCCCTCTATGGGCTTCCAAATATCACTTTGCCAATTCCACAAGAACTGTCTTAGCGAAAGGCTTCTTGAGGGGAAAGCTGTAGCTCTGTGAGATGATTTCACAGAACACAAAGAAGTTTCTCAGAAAGCTTCTTTCTCTTTGTTATCAGAGGATATTTCCTTTGGCCCTATAGTCTTCAAAGGGATCCGAAATATCTGTTCTCAGATTCCACAGAAATAAGGCTAGCCAAGAGATCAACGAAATACCGATGTAACTCTGTGAGATGAATGAACAGAACACTAAGCAGTTTCTCAGAAAGCTTCTTTCCAGATTTCATCTGAGGATATTTCCTTTTTCACCATAGCCCTCTATGGGCTTCCAAATATCACTTTGCCAATTTCACAAGAACTGTCTTACCGAAAGGCTTCTTGAGGGGAAAGCTGTAACTCTGTGAGATGATTTCACAGAACACAAAGAAGTTTCTCAGAAAGCTTCTTTCTCTTTGTTATCGGAGGATATTTCCTTTGGCCCTATAGTCTTCAAAGGGATCCGAAATATCTGTTCTCAGATTCCACAGAAATAAGGCTAGCAAAGGGATCCACGAAATAGAGATGTAACTCTGTGAGATGAATGAACAGAACACTAAGCAGTTTCTCAGAAAGCTTCTTTCCAGATTTCATCTGAGGATATTTCCTTTTTCACCATAGCCCTCTATGGGCTTCCAAATATCACTTTGCCAATTCCACAAAAACTGGCTTACCGAAAGGCTTCTTGAGGGGAAAGCTGTAACTCTGTGAGATGATTTCACAGAACACAAAGAAGTTTCTCAGAAAGCTTCCTTCTCTTTGTTATCGGAGGATATATCCTTTGGCCCTATAGTCTTCAAAGGGATCCGGAATATCTGTTCTCAGATTCCACAGTAATAAGGCAAGCAAAGAGATCCACGAAATACAGTTGTAACTCTGTGAGTGGAAGTCACACATCACAGAGAAGTTTCTCAGAAAGCTTCTTTCCTGATTTCATCTGAGGATATTTCCTTTTTCACCGTAGCCCTCTATGGGCTTCCGAATATCACTTTGCCAATTACACAAGAACTGTCTTAGCGCAAGGCTTCTTTAGGGGAAAGCTGTAACTCTGTGAGATGATTTCACAGAACACAAAGAAGTTTCTCAGAAAGCTTCTTTCTCTTTGTTATCGGAGGATATTTCTTTTGGCCGTAGAGTCTTCAAAGGGATCCGAATTATCTGTTCTCAGATTCCACAGAAATAAGTCCAGCAAAGAGATCCACGAAATACAGATGTAACTCTGTGAGTGGAAGTCACACATCACAGAGCAGTTTCTCAGAAAGCTTCTTTCCAGATTTCATCTGAGGATATTTCCTTTTTCACCATAGCCCTCTATGCCCTTCCAAATATCACTTTGCCAATTCAACAAGAACTGACTTAGCGAAAGGCTTCTTGAGGGGAAAGCTGTAACTCTGTGAGATGATTTCACAGAACACAAAGAAGTTTCTCAGAAAGCTTCTTTCTCTTTGTTATCGGAGGATATTTCCTTTGGCCCTATAGTCTTCAAAGGGTTCCGAAATATCTGTTCTCAGATTCCACAGAAGTAAGGCTAGCAAAGAGATCCACGAAATACAGATGTAACTCTGTGACTGGAAGTTACACATGACAGAGCAATTTCTCAGAAACCTTCTTTCCAGATTTCATCTGAGGATATTTCCTTTTCCCCTTATGCCTCTATGGCCTTCCAAATATCACTTTGCCAATTCCACAAGAACTCTCTTAGCGAAAGGCTTCTTGAAGGGAAAGCTGTAACTCTGTGAGATGGTTTCACAGAACACAAAGAAGTTTCTCAGAAAGCTTCCTTCTCTTCGTTATCGGAGGATATTTCCTTTGGCCCTAGAGTCTTCAAAGGGATCCGAAATATCTGTTCTCAGATTCCAGAGAAATAAGGCTAGCAAAGAGATCCACGAAATACAGATGTAACTCTGTGAGTGGAAGTCACACATCACAGAGCAGTTTCTCAGAAAGCTTCTTTCCAGATTTCATCTGAGGATATTTCCTTTTTCACCACAGCCCTCTATGGGCTTCCAAATATCACTTTGCCAATTCCACAAGAACTGTCTTAGCGTAAGGCTTCTTTAGGGGAAAGTTGTAACTCTGTGAGATGATTTCACAGAACACAAAGAAGTTTCTCAGAAAGCTTGTTTCTCTCTGTTATCTGAGGTTATTTCTTTTGGCCCTAGAGTCTTCAAAGGCATCCGAAATATCTGTTCTCAGATTCCACAGAAAGAAGGCTAGCAAAGAGATCCACGAAATACAGATGTAACTCAGTGAGTGGAATTCACACATCACAGAGCAGTTTCTCAGAAAGCTTCTTTCCAGATTTCATCTGAGGATATTTCCTTTTTCACCATAGCCCTCTATGGGCTTCCAAATATCACTTTGCCAATTCCAGAAGATCTGTCTTAGCGAAAGGCTTCTTGACGGGAAAGCTGTAACTCTGTGAGATGATTTCACAGAACACAAAGAAGTTTCTCAGAAAGCTTCCTTCTCTTTGTTATCGGAGGATATTTCCTTTGGCCCTAGAGTCTTCAAAGGGATCCGAAATATCTGTTCTCAGATTCCTGAGAAATAAGGCTAGCAAAGAGATCCACGAAATACAGATGTAACTCTGTGAGTGGAAGTCACACATCACAGAGCGGTTTCTCAGAAAGCTTCTTTCCAGATTTCATCGGAGGATATTTCCTTTTTCACCATAGCCCTCTATGGGCTTCCAAATATCACTTTAGCAATTCCACAAGAACTGTCTCAGCGAAAGGTTTCTTGAGGGGAAAGCTGTAACTCTGTGAGATGATTTCACAGAACACAAAGAAGTTTCTCAGAAAGCTTCTTTCTCTTTGTTATCGGAGGATATTTCCTTTGGCCCTATAGTCTTCAAAGGGTTCGGAAATATCTGTTCTCAGATTCCACAAAAATAAGGCTAGCAAAGAGATCCACGAAATACAGATGTAACTCTGTGAGTGGAAGTCACACATCACAGAGCAGTTTCTCAGAAAGCTTCTTTCCAGATTTCATCTGAGGATATTTCCTTTTTCACCATAGCCCTCTATGGGCTTCCAAATATCACTTTGCCAATTCCACAACAACTGTCTTAGCGAAAGGCTTCTTGAGGGGAAAGCTGTAACTCTGTGAGATGATTTCATAGAACACAAAGAAGTTTCTCAGAAAGCTTCTTTCTCTTTGTTATCGGAGGATATTTCCTTTGGCCCTATAGTCTTCAAAGGGATCCGAAATATCTGTTCTCAGATTCCACAGAAATAAGGCTAGCAAAGAGATCCACGAAATACCGATGTAACTCTGTGAGATGAATGAACAGAACACTAAGCATTTTCTCAGAAAGCTTCTTTCCAGATTTCATCTGAGGATATTTCCTTTTTCACCATAGCCCTCTATGGGCTTCCAAATATCACTTTGCCAATTTCACAAGAACTGTCTTACCGAAAGGCTTCTTGAGGGGAAAGCTGTAACTCTGTGAGATGATTTCACAGAACACAAAGAAGTTTCTCAGAAAGCTTCTTTCTCTTTGTTATCGGAGGATATTTCCTTTGGCCCTATAGTCTTCAAAGGGATCCGAAATATCTGTTCTCAGATTCCACGGAAATAAGGCTAGCAAAGAGATCCACGAAATACAGATGTAACTCTGTGAGTGGAAGTCACACATCACAGAGCAGTTTCTCAGAAAGCTTCTTTCCAGATTTCATCTGAGGATATTTCCTTTTTCACCATAGCCCTCTATGGGCTTCCAAATATCACTTTGCCAATTCCACAAGAACTGTCTTAGCGAAAGGCTTCTTGAGGGGAAAGCTGTAACTCTGTGAGATGATTTCACAGAACACAAAGAAGTTTCTCAGAAAGCTTCCTTCTCTTTGTTATCGGAGGATATTTCCTTTGGCCCTATAGTCTTCAAAGGGATCCGAAATATCTGTTCTCAGATTCCACAGAAATAAGGCTAGCAAAGAGATCCACTAAATACAGATGTAACTCTGTGAGTGGAAGTCACACATCACAGAGCAGTTTCTCAGAAAGCTTCTTTCCAGATTTCATCTGAGGATATTTCCTTTTTCACCGTAGCCCTCTATGGGCTTCCAAATATCACTTTGCCAATTCCACAAGAACTGTCTTAGCGAAAGGCTTCTTGAGGGGAAAGCTGTAGCTCTGTGAGATGATTTCACAGAACACAAAGAAGTTTCTCAGAAAGCTTCTTTCTCTTTGTTATCAGAGGATATTTCCTTTGGCCCTATAGTCTTCAAAGGGATCCGAAATATCTGTTCTCAGATTCCACAGAAATAAGGCTAGCCAAGAGATCAACGAAATACCGATGTAACTCTGTGAGATGAATGAACAGAACACTAAGCAGTTTCTCAGAAAGCTTCTTTCCAGATTTCATCTGAGGATATTTCCTTTTTCACCATAGCCCTCTATGGGCTTCCAAATATCACTTTGCCAATTTCACAAGAACTGTCTTACCGAAAGGCTTCTTGAGGGGAAAGCTGTAACTCTGTGAGATGATTTCACAGAACACAAAGAAGTTTCTCAGAAAGCTTCTTTCTCTTTGTTATCGGAGGATATTTCCTTTGGCCCTATAGTCTTCAAAGGGATCCGAAATATCTGTTCTCAGATTCCACAGAAATAAGGCTAGCAAAGGGATCCACGAAATAGAGATGTAACTCTGTGAGATGAATGAACAGAACACTAAGCAGTTTCTCAGAAAGCTTCTTTCTAGATTTCATCTGAGGATATTTCCTTTTTCACCATAGCCCTCTATGGGCTTCCAAATATCACTTTGCCAATTCCACAAAAACTGGCTTACCGAAAGGCTTCTTGAGGGGAAAGCTGTAACTCTGTGAGATGATTTCACGGAACACAAAGAAGTTTCTCAGAAAGCTTCCTTCTCTTTGTTATCGGAGGATATATCCTTTGGCCCTATAGTCTTCAAAGGGATCCGGAATATCTGTTCTCAGATTCCACAGTAATAAGGCAAGCAAAGAGATCCACGAAATACAGTTGTAACTCTGTGAGTGGAAGTCACACATCACAGAGAAGTTTCTCAGAAAGCTTCTTTCCTGATTTCATCTGAGGATATTTCCTTTTTCACCGTAGCCCTCTATGGGCTTCCGAATATCACTTTGCCAATTACACAAGAACTGTCTTAGCACAAGGCTTCTTTAGGGGAAAGTTGTAACTCTGTGAGATGATTTCACAGAACACAAAGAAGTTTCTCAGAATGCTTCTTTCTCTTTGTTATCGGAGGATATTTCTTTTGGCCGTAGAGTCTTCAAAGGGATCCGAAATATCTGTTCTCAGATTCCACAGAAATAAGTCCAGCAAAGAGATCCACGAAATACAGATGTAACTCTGTGAGTGGAAGTCACACATCACAGAGCAGTTTCTCAGAAAGCTTCTTTCCAGATTTCATCTGAGGATATTTCCTTTTTCACCATAGCCCTCTATGCCCTTCCAAATATCACTTTGCCAATTCAACAAGAACTGACTTAGCGAAAGGCTTCTTGAGGGGAAAGCTGTAACTCTGTGAGATGATTTCACAGAACACAAAGAAGTTTCTCAGAAAGCTTCTTTCTCTTTGTTATCGGAGGATATTTCCTTTGGCCCTATAGTCTTCAAAGGGTTCCGAAATATCTGTTCTCAGATTCCACAGAAGTAAGGCTAGCAAAGAGATCCACGAAATACAGATGTAACTCTGTGACTGGAAGTCACACATGACAGAGCAATTTCTCAGAAACCTTCTTTCCAGATTTCATCTGAGGATATTTCCTTTTCCCCTTATGCCTCTATGGCCTTCCAAATATCACTTTGCCAATTCCACAAGAACTCTCTTAGCGAAAGGCTTCTTGAAGGGAAAGCTGTAACTCTGTGAGATGGTTTCACAGAACACAAAGAAGTTTCTCAGAAAGCTTCCTTCTCTTCGTTATCGGAGGATATTTCCTTTGGCCCTAGAGTCTTCAAAGGGATCCGAAATATCTGTTCTCAGATTCCAGAGAAATAAGGCTAGCAAAGAGATCCACGAAATACAGATGTAACTCTGTGAGTGGAAGTCACACATCACAGAGCAGTTTCTCAGAAAGCTTCTTTCCAGATTTCATCTGAGGATATTTCCTTTTTCACCACAGCCCTCTATGGGCTTCCAAATATCACTTTGCCAATTCCACAAGAACTGTCTTAGCGTAAGGCTTCTTTAGGGGAAAGTTGTAACTCTGTGAGATGATTTCACAGAACACAAAGAAGTTTCTCAGAAAGCTTGTTTCTCTCTGTTATCGGAGGTTATTTCTTTTGGCCCTAGAGTCTTCAAAGGTATCCGAAATATCTGTTCTCAGATTCCACAGAAAGAAGGCTAGCAAAGAGATCCACGAAATACAGATGTAACTCAGTGAGTGGAATTCACACATCACAGAGCAGTTTCTCAGAAAGCTTCTTTCCAGATTTCATCTGAGGATATTTCCTTTTTCACCATAGCCCTCTATGGGCTTCCAAATATCACTTTGCCAATTCCAGAAGATCTGTCTTAGCGAAAGGCTTCTTGACGGGAAAGCTGTAACTCTGTGAGATGATTTCACAGAACACAAAGAAGTTTCTCAGAAAGCTTCCTTCTCTTTGTTATCGGAGGATATTTCCTTTGGCCCTAGAGTCTTCAAAGGGATCCGAAATATCTGTTCTCAGATTCCTGAGAAATAAGGCTAGCAAAGAGATCCACGAAATACAGATGTAACTCTGTGAGTGGAAGTCACACATCACAGAGCGGTTTCTCAGAAAGCTTCTTTCCAGATTTCATCGGAGGATATTTCCTTTTTCACCATAGCCCTCTATGGGCTTCCAAATATCACTTTAGCAATTCCACAAGAACTGTCTTAGCGAAAGGTTTCTTGAGGGGAAAGCTGTAACTCTGTGAGATGATTTCACAGAACACAAAGAAGTTTCTCAGAAAGCTTCTTTCTCTTTGTTATCGGAGGATATTTCCTTTGGCCCTATAGTCTTCAAAGGGTTCGGAAATATCTGTTCTCAGATTCCACAAAAATAAGGCTAGCAAAGAGATCCACGAAATACAGATGTAACTCTGTGAGTGGAAGTCACACATCACAGAGCAGTTTCTCAGAAAGCTTCTTTCCAGATTTCATCTGAGGATATTTCCTTTTTCACCATAGCCCTCTATGGGCTTCCAAATATCACTTTGCCAATTCCACAACAACTGTCTTAGCGAAAGGCTTCTTGAGGGGAAAGCTGTAACTCTGTGAGATGATTTCATAGAACACAAAGAAGTTTCTCAGAAAGCTTCTTTCTCTTTGTTATCGGAGGATATTTCCTTTGGCCCTATAGTCTTCAAAGGGATCCGAAATATCTGTTCTCAGATTCCACAGAAATAAGGCTAGCAAAGAGATCCACGAAATACAGATGTAACTCTGTGAGTGGAAGTCACACATCACATAGCAGTTTCTCAGAAAGCTTCTTTCCAGATTTCATCTGAGGATATTTCCTTTTTCACCATAGCCCTCTATGGGCTTCCAAATATCACTTTGCCAATTCCACAAGAACTGTCTTAGCGAAAGGCTTCTTGAGGGGAAAGCTGTAGCTCTGTGAGATGATTTCACAGAACACAAAGAAGTTTCTCAGAAAGCTTCTTTCTCTTTGTTATCAGAGGATATTTCCTTTGGCCCTATAGTCTTCAAAGGGATCCGAAATATCTGTTCTCAGATTCCACAGAAATAAGGCTAGCCAAGAGATCAACGAAATACCGATGTAACTCTGTGAGTGGAAGTCACACATCACAGAGCAGTTTCTCAGAAAGCTTCTTTCCAGATTTCATCTGAGGATATTTCCTTTTTCACCATAGCCCTCTATGGGCTTCCAAATATCACTTTGCCAATTCCACAAGAACTGTCTTAGCGAAAGGCTTCTTGAGGGGAAAGCTGTAACTCTGTGAGATGATTTCACAGAACACAAGAAGTTTCTCAGAAAGCTTCCTTCTCTTTGTTATCGGAGGATATTTCCTTTGGCCCTATAGTCTTCAAAGGGATCCGAAATATCTGTTCTCAGATTCCACAGAAATAAGGCTAGCAAAGAGATCCACTAAATACAGATGTAACTCTGTGAGTGGAAGTCACACATCACAGAGCAGTTTCTCAGAAAGCTTCTTTCCAGATTTCATCTGAGGATATTTCCTTTTTCACCGTAGCCCTCTATGGGCTTCCAAATATCACTTTGCCAATTCCACAAGAACTGTCTTAGCGAAAGGCTTCTTGAGGGGAAAGCTGTAGCTCTGTGAGATGATTTCACAGAACACAAAGAAGTTTCTCAGAAAGCTTCTTTCTCTTTGTTATCAGAGGATATTTCCTTTGGCCCTATAGTCTTCAAAGGGATCCGAAATATCTGTGCTCAGATTCCACAGAAATAAGGCTAGCCAAGAGATCAACGAAATACCGATGTAACTCTGTGAGATGAATGAACAGAACACTAAGCAGTTTCTCAGAAAGCTTCTTTCCAGATTTCATCTGAGGATATTTCCTTTTTCACCATAGCCCTCTATGGGCTTCCAAATATCACTTTGCCAATTTCACAAGAACTGTCTTACCGAAAGGCTTCTTGAGGGGAAAGCTGTAACTCTGTGAGATGATTTCACAGAACACAAAGAAGTTTCTCAGAAAGCTTCTTTCTCTTTGTTATCGGAGGATATTTACTTTGGCCCTATAGTCTTCAAAGGGATCCGAAATATCTGTTCTCAGATTCCACAGAAATAAGGCTAGCAAAGGGATCCACGAAATAGAGATGTAACTCTGTGAGATGAATGAACAGAACACTAAGCAGTTTCTCAGAAAGCTTCTTTCCAGATTTCATCTGAGGATATTTCCTTTTTCACCATAGCCCTC
The DNA here is from genome assembly GCF_043159975.1 of Macaca nemestrina. NCBI lineage: Eukaryota > Metazoa > Chordata > Mammalia > Primates > Cercopithecidae > Macaca > Macaca nemestrina. The sequence goes on from NC_092132.1 coordinate 108,634,465, forward strand.
TATGGGCTTCCAAATATCACTTTGCCAATTCCACAAAAACTGGCTTACCGAAGGGCTTCTTGAGGGGAAAGCTGTAACTCTGTGAGATGATTTCACAGAACACAAAGAAGTTTCTCAGAAAGCTTCCTTCTCTTTGTTATCGGAGGATATTTCCTTTGGCCCTATAGTCTTCAAAGGGATCCGGAATATCTGTTCTCAGATTCCACAGTAATAAGGCAAGCAAAGAGATCCACGAAATACAGTTGTAACTCTGTGAGTGGAAGTCACACATCACAGAGAAGTTTCTCAGAAAGCTTCTTTCCTGATTTCATCTGAGGATATTTCCTTTTTCACCGTAGCCCTCTATGGGCTTCCGAATATCACTTTGCCAATTACACAAGAACTGTCTTAGCGCAAGGCTTCTTTAGGGGAAAGTTGTAACTCTGTGAGATGATTTCACAGAACACAAAGAAGTTTCTCAGAAAGCTTCTTTCTCTTTGTTATCGGAGGATATTTCTTTTGGCCCTAGAGTCTTCAAAGGGATCCGAAATATCTGTTCTCAGATTCCACAGAAATAAGTCCAGCAAAGAGATCCACGAAATACAGATGTAACTCTGTGAGTGGAAGTCACACATCACAGAGCAGTTTCTCAGAAAGCTTCTTTCCAGATTTCATCTGAGGATATTTCCTTTTTCACCATAGCCCTCTATGCCCTTCCAAATATCACTTTGCCAATTCAACAAGAACTGACTTAGCGAAAGTCTTCTTGAGGGGAAAGCTGTAACTCTGTGAGATGATTTCACAGAACACAAAGAAGTTTCTCAGAAAGCTTCTTTCTCTTTGTTATCGGAGGATATTTCCTTTGGCCCTATAGTCTTCAAAGGGTTCCGAAATATCTGTTCTCAGATTCCACAGAAGTAAGGCTAGCAAAGAGATCCACGAAATACAGATGTAACTCTGTGACTGGAAGTCACACATGACAGAGCAATTTCTCAGAAACCTTCTTTCCAGATTTCATCTGAGGATATTTCCTTTTCCCCTTATGCCTCTATGGCCTTCCAAATATCACTTTGCCAATTCCACAAGAACTCTCTTAGCGAAAGGCTTCTTGAAGGGAAAGCTGTAACTCTGTGAGATGGTTTCACAGAACACAAAGAAGTTTCTCAGAAAGCTTCTTTCTCTTTGTTATTGGAGGATATTTCCTTTGGCCTTACAGTCTTCAAAGGGATCCGAAATATCTGTTCTCGGATTCCACAGAAATAAGGCTAGGAAAGAGATCCACGAAATACAGATGTAACTCTGTGAGTGGAAGTCACACATCACAGAGCAGTTTCTCAGAAAGCTGATTTCCAGATTTCATCTGAGGATATTTCCTTTTTCACAATAGCCCTCTATGGGCTTAAAAAATATCACTTTGCAAATTCCAGAAGATCTGTCTTAGCGAAAGGCTTCTTGACGGGAAAGCTGTAACTCTGTGAGATGATTTCACAGAACACAAAGAAGTTTCTCAGAAAGCTTCCTTCTCTTCGTTATCGGAGGATATTTCCTTTGGCCCTATAGTCTTCAAAGGGATCCGAAATATCTGTTCTCAGATTCCAGAGAAATAAGGCTAGCAAAGAGATCCACGAAATACAGATGTAACTCTGTGAGTGGAAGTCACACATCACAGAGCAGTTTCTCAGAAAGCTTCTTTCCAGATTTCATCTGAGGATATTTCCTTTTTCACCACAGCCCTCTATGGGCTTCCAAATATCACTTTGCCAATTCCACAAGAACTGTCTTAGCGTAAGGCTTCTTTAGGGGAAAGTTGTAACTCTGTGAGATGATTTCACAGAACACAAAGAAGTTTCTCAGAAAGCTTCTTTCTCTCTGTTATCGGAGGTTATTTCTTTTGGCCCTAGAGTCTTCAAAGGCATCCGAAATATCTGTTCTCAGATTCCACAGAAAGAAGGCTAGCAAAGAGATCCACGAAATACAGATGTAACTCAGTGAGTGGAATTCACACATCACAGAGCAGTTTCTCAGAAAGCTTCTTTCCAGATTTCATCTGAGGATATTTCCTTTTTCACCATAGCCCTCTATGGGCTTCCAAATATCACTTTGCCAATTCCAGAAGATCTGTCTTAGCGAAAGGCTTCTTGACGGGAAAGCTGTAACTCTGTGAGATGATTTCACAGAACACAAAGAAGTTTCTCAGAAAGCTTCCTTCTCTTTGTTATCGGAGGATATTTCCATTGGCCCTAGAGTCTTCAAAGGGATCCGAAATATCTGTTCTCAGATTCCAGAGAAATAAGGCTAGCAAAGAGATCCACGAAATACAGATGTAACTCTGTGAGTGGAAGTCACACATCACAGAGCGGTTTCTCAGAAAGCTTCTTTCCAGATTTCATCTGAGGATATTTCCTTTTTCACCATAGCCCTCTATGGGCTTCCAAATATCACTTTAGCAATTCCACAAGAACTGTCTTAGCGAAAGGTTTCTTGAGGGGAAAGCTGTAACTCTGTGAGATGATTTCACAGAACACAAAGAAGTTTCTCAGAAAGCTTCTTTCTCTTTGTTATCGGAGGATATTTCCTTTGGCCCTAGAGTCTTCAAAGGGTTCGGAAATATCTGTTCTCAGATTCCACAGAAATAAGGCTAGCAAAGAGATCCACGAAATACAGATGTAACTCTGTGAGTGGAAGTCACACATCACAGAGCAGTTTCTCAGAAAGCTTCTTTCCAGATTTTATCTGAGGATATTTCCTTTTTCACCATAGCTCTCTATGGGCTTCCAAATATCACTTTGCCAATTCCACAAGAACTGTCTTAGCGAAAGGCTTCTTGAGGGGAAAGCTGTAAATTTGTGAGATGATTTCACAGAACACAAAGAAGTTTCTCAGAAAGCTTCTTTCTCTTTGTTATAGGAGGATATTTCCTTTGGCCCTATAGTCTTCAAAGGGATCCGAAATATCTGTTCTCAGATTCCACAGAAATAAGGCTAGCAAAGAGATCCACGAAATAGAGATGTAGCTCTGTGAGATGATTTCACAGAACACAAAGAAGTTTCTCAGAAAGCTTCTTTCTCTCTGTTATCGGAGGTTATTTCTTTTGGCCCTAGAGTCTTCAAAGGCATCCGAAATATCTGTTCTCAGATTCCACAGAAAGAAGGCTAGCAAAGAGATCCACGAAATACAGATGTAACTCAGTGAGTGGAATTCACACATCACAGAGCAGTTTCTCAGAAAGCTTCTTTCCAGATTTCATCTGAGGATATTTCCTTTTTCACCATAGCCCTCTATGGGCTTCCAAATATCACTTTGCCAATTCCAGAAGATCTGTCTTAGCGAAAGGCTTCTTGACGGGAAAGCTGTAACTCTGTGAGATGATTTCACAGAACACAAAGAAGTTTCTCAGAAAGCTTCCTTCTCTTTGTTATCGGAGGATATTTCCATTGGCCCTAGAGTCTTCAAAGGGATCCGAAATATCTGTTCTCAGATTCCAGAGAAATAAGGCTAGCAAAGAGATCCACGAAATACAGATGTAACTCTGTGAGTGGAAGTCACACATCACAGAGCGGTTTCTCAGAAAGCTTCTTTCCAGATTTCATCTGAGGATATTTCCTTTTTCACCATAGCCCTCTATGGGCTTCCAAATATCACTTTAGCAATTCCACAAGAACTGTCTTAGCGAAAGGTTTCTTGAGGGGAAAGCTGTAACTCTGTGAGATGATTTCACAGAACACAAAGAAGTTTCTCAGAAAGCTTCTTTCTCTTTGTTATCGGAGGATATTTCCTTTGGCCCTAGAGTCTTCAAAGGGTTCGGAAATATCTGTTCTCAGATTCCACAGAAATAAGGCTAGCAAAGAGATCCACGAAATACAGATGTAACTCTGTGAGTGGAAGTCACACATCACAGAGCAGTTTCTCAGAAAGCTTCTTTCCAGATTTCATCTGAGGATATTTCCTTTTTCACCATAGCCCTCTAAGGGCTTCCAAATATCACTTTGCCAAATCCACAAGAACTGGTTAGCGAAAGGCTTCTTGAGGGGAAAGCTGTAACTCAGTGAGATGATTTCACAGAACACAAAGAAGTTTCTCAAAAAGCTTCTTTCTCTTTGTTATCGGAGGATATTTCCTTAGGCCCTAGAGTTTTCAAAGGGATCCGAAATATCTGTTCTCAGATTCCACAGAAATAAGGCTAGCAAAGAGATCCACGAAATACAGATGTAACTCTGTGAGTGGAAGTCACACATCACAGAGCAGTTTCTCAGAAAGCTTCTTTCCAGATTTCATCTGAGGATATTTCCTTTTCCCCATAGCCCTCTATGGCCTTCCAAATATCACTTTTCCAATTCCACAAGAACTGTCTAAGCGAAAGGCTTCTTGAGGGGAAAGCTGTAACTCTGTGAGGTGATTTCACAGAACACAAAGAAGTTTCTCAGAAAGCTTCTTTCTCTTTGTTATCAGAGGATATTTCCTTTGGCCCTATAGTCTTCAAAGGGATCCGAAATATCTGTTCTCAGATTCCACAGAAATAAGGCTGGAAAAGAGATCCACGAAATACAATGTAACTCTGTGAGTGGAAGTCACACATCACAGAGCAGTTTCTCAGAAAGCTTCTTTCCAGATTTCATCTGAGGATATTTCCTTTTTCACCATAGCCCTCTATGGGCTTCCAAATATCACTTTGCCAATTCCACAAGAACTGTCTTAGCGAAAGGCTTCTTGAGGGGAAAGCTGTAACTCTGTGAGATGATTTCACAGAACACAAAGAAGTTTCCCAGAAAGCTTCTTTCTCTTTGTTATCGGAAGATATTTCCTTTGGCCCTATAGTCTTCAAAGGGATCCGAAATATCTGTTCTCAGATTCCACAGAAATAAGGCTAGCAAAGAGATCCACGAGAAATACAGATGTAACTCTGTGAGTGGAAGTCACACATAACAGAGCAGTCTTTCAGAAAGCTTCTTTCCAGATTTCATCTAAGGATATTTCCTTTTTCACCATTGCCCTCTATGGGCTTCGAAATATCACTTTGCCAATTCCACAAGAACTGTCTTAGCGAAAGGCTTCTTGAGGGGAAAGCTGTAACTCTGTGAGATGATTTCACAGAACACAAAGAAGTTTCTCAAAAAGCTTCTTTCTCTTTGTTATCGGAGGATATTTCCTTTGGCCCTAGAGTTTTCAAAAGGATCCGAAATATCTGTTCTCAGATTCCACATAAATAAGGTTAGGCAAGAGATCCACGAAATACAGATGTAACTCTGTGAGTGGAAGTCACACATCACAGAGCAGTTTCTCAGAAAGCTTCTTTCCTGATTTCATCTGAGGATATTTCCTTTTTCGCCATAGCCCTCTAGGGGCTTCCAAATATCACTTTGCCAATTGCACAAGAACTCTCTTAGCGCAAGGCTTCTTGAGGGGAAAGCTGTAACTCTGTGAGATGATTTCACAGAACACAAAGAAGTTTCTCAGAAAGCTTCTTTCCCTTTGTTATCGGAGGATATTTCCTTTGGCCCTAGAGTCTTTAAAGGGGTCCGAAATATCTGTTCTCAGATTCCACAGAAATAAGGCTAGCAAAGAGATGCACGAAATACAGATGTAACTCTGTGAGTGGAAGTCACACATCACAGAGCAGTTTCTCAGAAAGCTTCTTTCCAGATTTCATCTGAGGATATTTCCTTTTTCGCCGTAGCCCTCTATGGGCTTCCAAATATCACTTTGCCAATTCCACAAGAACTGTCTTAGCGAAAGGATTCTTGAGGGGAAAGCTGTAACTCTGTGAGATGATTTCACAGAACACAAAGAAGTTTCTAAGAAAGCTTCTTTCTCTTTGTTATCGGAGGATATTTCCTTTGGCCCTATAGTCTTCAATGGGATCCGAAATATCTGTTCTCAGATTCCACAAAAATAAGGCTAGCAAAGAGATCCACGAAATACAGATGTAACTCTGTGAGTGGAAGTCACACATCACAGAGCAGTTTCTCAGAAATCTTCCTTCCAGATTTCATCTGAGGATATTTCCTTTTTCACCATAGCCCTCTATGGGCTTCCAAATATCACTTTGACAATTCCACAAGAACTGTCTTAGCGAAAGGCTTCTTGAGGGGAAAGCTGTAACTCTGTGAGATGATTTCACAGAACACAAAGAAGTTTCTCAAAAAGCTTCTTTCTCTTTGTTATCGGAGGATATTTCCTTTGGCCCTAGAGTTTTCAAAAGGATCCGAAATATCTGTTCTCAGATTCCACATAAATAAGGTTAGGCAAGAGATCCACGAAATACAGATGTAACTCTGTGAGTGGAAGTCACACATCACAGAGCAGTTTCTCAGAAAGCTTCTTTCCTGATTTCATCTGAGGATATTTCCTTTTTCGCCATAGCCCTCTAGGGGCTTCCAAATATCACTTTGCCAATTGCACAAGAACTCTCTTAGCGCAAGGCTTCTTGAGGGGAAAGCTGTAACTCTGTGAGATGATTTCACAGAACACAAAGAAGTTTCTCAGAAAGCTTCTTTCCCTTTGTTATCGGAGGATATTTCCTTTGGCCCTAGAGTCTTTAAAGGGGTCCGAAATATCTGTTCTCAGATTCCACAGAAATAAGGCTAGCAAAGAGATGCACGAAATACAGATGTAACTCTGTGAGTGGAAGTCACACATCACAGAGCAGTTTCTCAGAAAGCTTCTTTCCAGATTTCATCTGAGGATATTTCCTTTTTCGCCGTAGCCCTCTATGGGCTTCCAAATATCACTTTGCCAATTCCACAAGAACTGTCTTAGCGAAAGGATTCTTGAGGGGAAAGCTGTAACTCTGTGAGATGATTTCACAGAACACAAAGAAGTTTCTAAGAAAGCTTCTTTCTCTTTGTTATCGGAGGATATTTCCTTTGGCCCTATAGTCTTCAATGGGATCCGAAATATCTGTTCTCAGATTCCACAAAAATAAGGCTAGCAAAGAGATCCACGAAATACAGATGTAACTCTGTGAGTGGAAGTCACACATCACAGAGCAGTTTCTCAGAAATCTTCCTTCCAGATTTCATCTGAGGATATTTCCTTTTTCACCATAGCCCTCTATGGGCTTCCAAATATCACTTTGACAATTCCACAAGAACTGTCTTAGCGAAAGGCTTCTTGAGGGGAAAGCTGTAACTCTGTGAGATGATTTCACAGAACACAAAGAAGTTTCTCAGAAAGCTTCTTTCTCTTTGTTATCGGAGGATATTTCCTTTGGCCCTATAGTCTTCAAAGGCGTCTGAAACATCTGTTCTCAGATTGCACAGTAATAAGGCAAGCAAAGAGATCCACGAAATACAGTTGTAACTCTGTGAGTGGAAATCACACATCACAGAGCAGTTTCTCAGAAAGCTTCTTTCCAGATTTCATCTGAGGATATTTCCTTTTCCCCATAGCCCTCTATGGCCTTCCAAATATCACTTTTCCAATTCCACAAGAACTGTCTAAGCGAAAGGCTTCTTGAGGGGAAAGCTGTAACTCTGTGAGGTGATTTCACAGAACACAAAGAAGTTTCTCAGAAAGCTTCTTTCTCTTTGTTATCAGAGGATATTTCCTTTGGCCCTATAGTCTTCAAAGGGATCCGAAATATCTGTTCTCAGATTCCACAGAAATAAGGCTGGAAAAGAGATCCACGAAATACAATGTAACTCTGTGAGTGGAAGTCACACATCACAGAGCAGTTTCTCAGAAAGCTTCTTTCCAGATTTCATCTGAGGATATTTCCTTTTTCACCATAGCCCTCTATGGGCTTCCAAATATCACTTTGCCAATTCCACAAGAACTGTCTTAGCGAAAGGCTTCTTGAGGGGAAAGCTGTAACTCTGTGAGATGATTTCACAGAACACAAAGAAGTTTCCCAGAAAGCTTCTTTCTCTTTGTTATCGGAAGATATTTCCTTTGGCCCTATAGTCTTCAAAGGGATCCGAAATATCTGTTCTCAGATTCCACAGAAATAAGGCTAGCAAAGAGATCCACGAGAAATACAGATGTAACTCTGTGAGTGGAAGTCACACATAACAGAGCAGTCTTTCAGAAAGCTTCTTTCCAGATTTCATCTAAGGATATTTCCTTTTTCACCATTGCCCTCTATGGGCTTCGAAATATCACTTTGCCAATTCCACAAGAACTGTCTTAGCGAAAGGCTTCTTGAGGGGAAAGCTGTAACTCTGTGAGATGATTTCACAGAACACAAAGAAGTTTCTCAAAAAGCTTCTTTCTCTTTGTTATCGGAGGATATTTCCTTTGGCCCTAGAGTTTTCAAAAGGATCCGAAATATCTGTTCTCAGATTCCACATAAATAAGGTTAGGCAAGAGATCCACGAAATACAGATGTAACTCTGTGAGTGGAAGTCACACATCACAGAGCAGTTTCTCAGAAAGCTTCTTTCCTGATTTCATCTGAGGATATTTCCTTTTTCGCCATAGCCCTCTAGGGGCTTCCAAATATCACTTTGCCAATTGCACAAGAACTCTCTTAGCGCAAGGCTTCTTGAGGGGAAAGCTGTAACTCTGTGAGATGATTTCACAGAACACAAAGAAGTTTCTCAGAAAGCTTCTTTCCCTTTGTTATCGGAGGATATTTCCTTTGGCCCTAGAGTCTTTAAAGGGGTCCGAAATATCTGTTCTCAGATTCCACAGAAATAAGGCTAGCAAAGAGATGCACGAAATACAGATGTAACTCTGTGAGTGGAAGTCACACATCACAGAGCAGTTTCTCAGAAAGCTTCTTTCCAGATTTCATCTGAGGATATTTCCTTTTTCGCCGTAGCCCTCTATGGGCTTCCAAATATCACTTTGCCAATTCCACAAGAACTGTCTTAGCGAAAGGATTCTTGAGGGGAAAGCTGTAACTCTGTGAGATGATTTCACAGAACACAAAGAAGTTTCTAAGAAAGCTTCTTTCTCTTTGTTATCGGAGGATATTTCCTTTGGCCCTATAGTCTTCAATGGGATCCGAAATATCTGTTCTCAGATTCCACAAAAATAAGGCTAGCAAAGAGATCCACGAAATACAGATGTAACTCTGTGAGTGGAAGTCACACATCACAGAGCAGTTTCTCAGAAATCTTCCTTCCAGATTTCATCTGAGGATATTTCCTTTTTCACCATAGCCCTCTATGGGCTTCCAAATATCACTTTGACAATTCCACAAGAACTGTCTTAGCGAAAGGCTTCTTGAGGGGAAAGCTGTAACTCTGTGAGATGATTTCACAGAACACAAAGAAGTTTCTCAAAAAGCTTCTTTCTCTTTGTTATCGGAGGATATTTCCTTTGGCCCTAGAGTTTTCAAAAGGATCCGAAATATCTGTTCTCAGATTCCACATAAATAAGGTTAGGCAAGAGATCCACGAAATACAGATGTAACTCTGTGAGTGGAAGTCACACATCACAGAGCAGTTTCTCAGAAAGCTTCTTTCCTGATTTCATCTGAGGATATTTCCTTTTTCGCCATAGCCCTCTAGGGGCTTCCAAATATCACTTTGCCAATTGCACAAGAACTCTCTTAGCGCAAGGCTTCTTGAGGGGAAAGCTGTAACTCTGTGAGATGATTTCACAGAACACAAAGAAGTTTCTCAGAAAGCTTCTTTCCCTTTGTTATCGGAGGATATTTCCTTTGGCCCTAGAGTCTTTAAAGGGGTCCGAAATATCTGTTCTCAGATTCCACAGAAATAAGGCTAGCAAAGAGATGCACGAAATACAGATGTAACTCTGTGAGTGGAAGTCACACATCACAGAGCAGTTTCTCAGAAAGCTTCTTTCCAGATTTCATCTGAGGATATTTCCTTTTTCGCCGTAGCCCTCTATGGGCTTCCAAATATCACTTTGCCAATTCCACAAGAACTGTCTTAGCGAAAGGATTCTTGAGGGGAAAGCTGTAACTCTGTGAGATGATTTCACAGAACACAAAGAAGTTTCTAAGAAAGCTTCTTTCTCTTTGTTATCGGAGGATATTTCCTTTGGCCCTATAGTCTTCAATGGGATCCGAAATATCTGTTCTCAGATTCCACAAAAATAAGGCTAGCAAAGAGATCCACGAAATACAGATGTAACTCTGTGAGTGGAAGTCACACATCACAGAGCAGTTTCTCAGAAATCTTCCTTCCAGATTTCATCTGAGGATATTTCCTTTTTCACCATAGCCCTCTATGGGCTTCCAAATATCACTTTGACAATTCCACAAGAACTGTCTTAGCGAAAGGCTTCTTGAGGGGAAAGCTGTAACTCTGTGAGATGATTTCACAGAACACAAAGAAGTTTCTCAGAAAGCTTCTTTCTCTTTGTTATCGGAGGATATTTCCTTTGGCCCTATAGTCTTCAAAGGCGTCTGAAACATCTGTTCTCAGATTGCACAGTAATAAGGCAAGCAAAGAGATCCACGAAATACAGTTGTAACTCTGTGAGTGGAAATCACACATCACAGAGCAGTTTCTCAGAAAGCTTCTTTCCAGATTTCATCTGAGGATATTTCCTTTTTCACCATCGCCCTCTATGGGTTTCCAAATATCACTTTGCCAATTCCACAAGAACTGTCTTAGCGAAAGGCTTCTTGAGGGGAAAGCTGTAACTCTGTGAGATGATTTCACAGAACACAAAGAAGTTTCTCAGAAAGCTTCCTTCTCTTTGTTATCGGAGGATATTTCCTTTGGCCCTATAGTCTTCAAAGGGATCGGAAATATCTCTTCTCAGATTCCACAGAAATAAGGCTAGCAAAGAGATCCACGAAATACAGATGTAACTCTGTGAGTGGAAGTCACACATCACAGAGCAGTTTCTCAGAAAGCTTCTTTCCAGATTTTATCTGAGGATATTTCCTTTTTCAACATAGCTCTCTATGGGCTTCCAAATATCACTTTGCCAATTCCACAAGAACTGTCTTAGCGAAAGGCTTCCTGAGGGGAAAGCTGTAACTCTGTGAGATGATTTCACAGAACACAAAGAAGTTTCTCAGAAAGCTTCTTTCTTTTTGTTATCGCAGGATATTTCCTTTGGCCCTATAGTCTTCAAAGGGATCCGAAATATCTGTTCTCAGATTCCACAGAAATAAGGCTAGTAAAGAGATCCACGAAATAGAGATGTAACTCTGTGAGATGAATGAACAGAACACTAAGGAGTTTCTCAGAAAGCTTCTTTCCAGATTTCATCTGAGGATATTTCCTTTTTCACCATAGCCCTCTATGGGCTTCCAAATATCACTTTGCCAATTCCACAAGAACTGTCTTAGCGAAAGGCTTCTTGAGGGGAAAGCTGTAACTCTCAGATGATTCCACAGAACACAAAGAAGTTTCTCAGAAAGCTTCCTTCTCTTTGTTATCGGAGGATTTTTCCTTTGTCCCAATAGTCTTCAAAGTGATCCGAAATATCTGTTCTCAGATTCCACAGAAATAAGGCTAGCAAAGAGATCTACGAAATACAGATGTAACTCTGTGAGTGGAAGGCACACATCACAGAGCAGTTTCTCAGAAAGCTTCTTTCCAGATTTCATCTGAGGATATTTCCTTTTTCACCATAGCCCTCTATGGACTTCCAAATATCACTTTGCCAATTCCACAAGAACTGTCTTAGCGAAAGGCTTCCTGAGGGGAAAGCTGTAACTCTGTGAGATGATTTCACAGAACACAAAGAAGTTTCTCAGAAAGCTTCTTTCTTTTTGTTATCGCAGGATATTTCCTTTGGCCCTATAGTCTTCAAAGGGATCCGAAATATCTGTTCTCAGATTCCACAGAAATAAGGCTATCAAAGAGATCCACGAAATACAGATTTAACTCTGTGAGTGGAAGTCACACATCACAGAGCAGTTTCTCAGAAAGCTTCTTTCCAGATTTCATCTGAGGATATTTCCTTTTTCACCATAGCCCTCTATGGGCTTCCAAATATCACTTTGCCAATTCCACAAGAACTGGCTTACCGAAAGGCTTCTTGAGGGGAAAGCTGTAACTCTGTGAGATGATTTCACAGAACACAAAGAAGTTTCTCAGAAAGCTTCTTTCTCTTTGTTATAGGAGGATATTTCCTTTGGCCCTATAGTCTTCAAAGGGATCCGAAATATCTGTTATCAGATTCCACAGAAATAAGGCTAGCAAAGAGATCCACGAAATAGAGATGTAACTCTGTGAGATGAATGAACAGAACACTAAGCAGTTTCTCAGAAAGCTTCTTTCCAGATTTCATCTGAGGATATTTCCTTTTTCACCATAGCCCTCTATGGGCTTCCAAATATCACTTTGCCAATTCCACAACAACTGTCTTAGCGAAAGGCTTCTTGAGGAGAAAGCTGTAACTCTGAGATGATTTCACAGAACACAAAGAATTTTCTCAGAAAGCTTCCTTCTCTTTGTTATCGGAGGATATTTCCTTTGGCCCTATAGTCTTCAAAGGGATCCGAAATATCTGTTCTCAGATTCCACAGAAATAAGGCTAGCAAAGAGATCCACGAAATGCAGATGTAACTCTGTGAGTGGAAGGCACACATCACAGAGCAGTTTCTCAGAAAGCTTCTTTCCAGATTTCATCTGAGGATATTTCCTTTTTCACCATAGCCCTCTATGGGCTTCCAAATATCACTTTGCCAATTCCACAAGAACTGTCTTAGCGAAAGGCTTCTTGAGGGGAAAGCTGTAACTCTGTGAGATGATTTCACAGAACTCAAAGAAGTTTCTCAGAAAGTTTCTTTCTCTTTGTTATCGCAGGATATTTCCTTTGGCCCTATAGTCTTCAAAGGGATCCGAAATATCTGTTCTCAGATTCCACAGAAATAAGGCTAGCAAAGAGATTCACGAAATACAGATGTAACTCTGTGAGTGGAAGTCACACATCACAGAGCAGTTTCTCAGAAAGCTTCTTTCCAGATTTCATATGAGGATATTTCCTTTTTCACCATAGCCCTCTATGGGTTTCCAAATATCACTTTGCCAATTCCACAAGAACTGGCTTACCGAAAGGCTTCTTGAGGGGAAAGCTGTAACTCTGTGAGATGATTTCACAGAACACAAAGAAGTTTCTCAGAAAGCTTCTTTCTCTTTGTTATCGGAGGATATTTACTTTGGCCCTATAGTCTTCAAGAAATCCGATATATCTGTTCTCAGATTCCACAGAAATAAGGCTAGCAAAGAGATCCACGAAATACAGATGTAACTCTGTGAGATGAATGAACAGAACACTAAGCAGTTTCTCAGAAAGCTTCTTTCCAGATTTCATCTGAGGATATTTCCTTTTTCACCATAGCCCTCTATGGGCTTCCAAATACCACTTTGCCAATTCCACAAGAACTGTCTTAGCGAAAGGCTTCTTGAGGGGAAAGCTGTAACTCTGTGAGATGATTTCACAGAAAACAAAGAAGTTTCTCAGAAAGCTTCCTTCTCTTTGTTATCGGAGGATATTTCCTTTGGCCCTATAGTCTTCAAAGGGATCCGAAATATCTGTTCTCAGATTCCACAGAAATAAGGCTAGCAAAGAGATCCACGAAATACAGATGTAACTCTGTGAGTGGAAGTCACACATCACAGAGCAGTTTCTCAGAAAGCTTCTTTCCAGATTTCATCTGAGGATATTTCCTTTTTCACCATAGCCCTCTATGGGTTTCAAAATATCACTTTGCCAATTCCACAAAAACTGTCTTTCCGAAAGGCTTCTTGAGGGGAAAGCTGTAACTCTGTGAGATGATTTCAGAGAACACAAAGAAGTTTCTCAGAAAGCTTCTTTCTCTTTGTTATCAGAGTATATTTTCTTTGGCCCTATAGTCTTCAAAGGTATCCGAAATATCTGTTCTCAGATTCCACAGAAATAAGGCTAGCAAAGAGATCCACGAAATACAGATGTAACTCTGTGAGATGAATGAACAGAACACTAAGCAGTTTCTCAGAAAGCTTCTTTCCAGATTTCATCTGAGGATATTTCCTTTTTCACCATAGCCCTCTATGGGCTTCCAAATATCACTTTGCCAATTCCACAAGAACTGTCTTAGCGAAAGGCTTCTTGAGGGGAAAGCTGTAACTCTGTGAGATGATTTCACAGAACACAAAGAAGTTTCTCAGAAAGCTTCCTTCTCTTTGTTATGGGAGGATATTTCCTTTGGCCCTATAGTCTTCAAAGGGATCGGAAATATCTGTTCTCAGATTCCACAGAAATAAGGCTAGCAAAGAGATCCACGAAATACAGATGTAACTCTGTGAGTGGAAGTCACACATCACAGAGCAGTTTCTCAGAAAGCTTCTTTCCAGATTTTATCTGAGGATATTTCCTTTTTCACCATAGCTCTCTATGGGCTTCCAAATATCACTTTGCCAATTCCACAAGAACTGTCTTAGTGAAAGGCTTCTTGAGGGGAAAGCTGTAACTCTGTGAGATGATTTCACAGAACACAAAGAAGTTTCTCAAAAAGCTTCTTTCTCTTTGTTATAGGAGTATATTTCCTTTGGCCCTATAGTCTTCAAAGGGATCCGAAATATCTGTTCTCAGATTCCACAGAAATAAGGCTAGTAAAGAGATCCACGAAATAGAGATGTAACTCTGTGAGATGAATGAACAGAACACTAAGCAGTTTCTCAGAAAGCTTCTTTCCAGATTTCATCTGAGGATATTTCCTTTTTCACCATAGCCCTCTATGGGCTTCCAAATATCACTTTGCCAATTCCACAAGAACTGTCTTAGCGAAAGGCTTCTTGAGGGGAAAGCTGTAACTCTGAGATGATTTCACAGAACACGAAGAAGTTTCTCAGAAAGCTTCCTTCTCTTTGTTATCGGAGGATTTTTCCTTTGTCCCTATAGTCTTCAAAGGGATCCGAAATATCTGTTCTCAGATTCCACAGAAATAAGGCTAGCAAAGAGATCCACGAAATGCAGATGTAACTCTGTGAGTGGAAGGCACACATCACAGAGCAGTTTCTCAGAAAGCTTCTTTCCAGATTTCATCTGAGGATATTTCCTTTTTCACCATAGCCCTCTATGGACTTCCAAATATCACTTTGCCAATTCCACAAGAACTGTCTTAGCGAAAGGCTTCCTGAGGGGAAAGCTGTTACTCTGTGAGATGATTTCAAAGAACACAAAGAAGTTTCTCAGAAAGCTTCTTTCTTTTTGTTATCGCAGGATATTTCCTTTGGCCCTATAGTCTTCAAAGGGATCCGAAATATCTGTTCTCAGATTCCACAGAAATAAGGCTAGCAAAGAGATCCACGAAATACAGATGCAACTCTGTGAGTGGAAGTCACACATCACAGAGCAGTTTCTCAGAAAGCTTCTTTCCAGATTTCATCTGAGGATATTTCCTTTTTCACCATAGCCCTCTATGGGCTTCCAAATATCACTTTGCCAATTCCACAAGAACTGGCTTACCGAAAGGCTTCTTGAGGGGAAAGCTGTAACTCTGTGAGATGATTTCACAGAACACAAAGAAGTTTCTCAGAAAGCTTCTTTCTCTTTGTTATCGGAGGATATTTCCTTTGGCCCTATAGTCTTCAAAGGGATCCGAAATATCTGTTCTCAGATTCCACAGAAATAAGGCTAGCAAAGAGATCCACGAAATACAGATGTAACTCTGTGAGATGAATGAACAGAACACTAAGGAGTTTCTCAGAAAGCTTCTTTCCAGATTTCATCTGAGGATATTTCCTTTTTCACCATAGCCCTCTATGGGCTTCCAAATATCACTTTGCCAATTCCACAAGAACTGTCTTAGCGAAAGGCTTCTTGAGGGGAAAGCTGTAACTCTGTGAGATGATTTCACAGAACACAAAGAAGTTTCTCAGAAAGCTTACTTCTCTCTGTTATCGGAGGATTTTTCCTTTGGCCCTATAGTCTTCAAAGGGATCCGAAATATCTGTTCTCAGATTCCACAGAAATAAGGCTAGCAAAGAGATCCACGAAATGCAGATGTAACTCTGTGAGTGGAAGGCACACATCACAGAGCAGTTTCTCAGAAAGCTTCTTTCAAGATTTCATCTGAGGATATTTCCTTTTTCACCATAGCCCTCTATGGACTTCCAAATATCACTTTGCCAATTCCACAAGAACTGTCTTAGCGAAAGGCTTCTTGAGGGGAAAGGTGTAACTCTGTGAGATGATTTCACAGAACACAAAGAAGTTTCTCAGAAAGCTTCTTTCTCTTTGTTATCGCAGGATATTTCCTTTGGCCCTATAGTCTTCAAAGGGATCCGAAATATCTGTTCTCAGATTCCACAGAAATAAGGCTAGCAAAGAGATCCACGAAATACAGATTTAACTCTGTGAGTGGAAGTCACACATCACAGAGCAGTTTCTCAGAAAGCTTCTTTCCAGATTTCATCTGAGGATATTTCCTTTTTCACCATAGCCCTCTATGGGCTTCCAAATATCACTTTGCCAATTCCACAAGAACTGTCTTAGCGAAAGGCTTCTTGAGGGGAAAGCTGTAACTCTGTGAGATGATTTCACAGAACACAAAGAAGTTTCTCAGAAAGCTTCCTTCTCTTTGTTATGGGAGGATATTTCCTTTGGCCCTATAGTCTTCAAAGGGATCGGAAATATCTGTTCTCAGATTCCACAGAAATAAGGCTAGCAAAGAGATCCACGAAATACAGATGTAACTCTGTGAGTGGAAGTCACACATCACAGAGCAGTTTCTCAGAAAGCTTCTTTCCAGATTTTATCTGAGGATATTTCCTTTTTCACCATAGCTCTCTATGGGCTTCCAAATATCACTTTGCCAATTCCACAAGAACTGTCTTAGTGAAAGGCTTCTTGAGGGGAAAGCTGTAACTCTGTGAGATGATTTCCCAGAACACAAAGAAGTTTCTCAAAAAGCTTCTTTCTCTTTGTTATAGGAGTATATTTCCTTTGGCCCTATAGTCTTCAAAGGGATCCGAAATATCTGTTCTCAGATTCCACAGAAATAAGGCTAGTAAAGAGATCCACGAAATAGAGATGTAACTCTGTGAGATGAATGAACAGAACACTAAGCAGTTTCTCAGAAAGCTTCTTTCCAGATTTCATCTGAGGATATTTCCTTTTTCACCATAGCCCTCTATGGGCTTCCAAATATCACTTTGCCAATTCCACAAGAACTGTCTTAGCGAAAGGCTTCTTGAGGGGAAAGCTGTAACTCTGTGAGATGATTTCACAGAACACAAAGAAGTTTCTCAGAAAGCTTCCTTCTCTTTGTTATCGAAGGATTTTTCCTTTGGCCCTATAGTCTTCAGAGGGATCCGAAATATCTGTTCTCAGATTCCACAGAAATAAGGCTAGCAAAGAGATCCTCGAAATGCAGATGTAACTCTGTGAGTGGAAGGCACACATCACAGAGCAGTTTCTCAGAAAGCTTCTTTCCAGATTTCATCTGAGGATATTTCCTTTTTCACCATAGCCCTCTATGGACTTCCAAATATCACTTTGCCAATTCCACAAGAACTGTCTTAGCGAATGTCTTCTTGAGGGGAAAGCTGTAACTCTGTGAGATGATTTCACAGAACACAAAGAAGTTTCTCATTAAGCTTCCTTCTCTTTGTTATCGGAGGATATTTCCTTTGGCCCTATAGTCTTCTAAGGGATCCGAAATATCTGTTCTCAGATTCCACAGAAATAAGGCTAGCAAAGAGATCCACGAAATACAGATGTAACTCTGTGAGTGGAAGTCACACATCACAGAGCAGTTTCTCAGAAAACTTCTTTCCAGATATCATCTGAGGATATTTCCTTTTTCACCATAGCCCTCTATGGGCTTCCATATATCACTTTGCCAATTCCACAAGAACTTGCTTACCGAAAGGCTTCTTGAGGGGAAAGCTGTAACTCTGTGAGATGATTTCACAGAACACAAAGAAGTTTCTCAGAAAGCTTCTTTCTCTTTGTTATCGGAGGATATTTCCTTTGGCCCTATAGTCTTCAAAGGGATCCGAAATATCTATTCTCAGATTACACAGAAATAAGGCTAGCAAAGAGATCCACGAAATACAGATGTAACTCTGTGAGATGAATGAACAGAACACTAAGCAGTTTCTCAGAAAGCTTCTTTCCAGATTTCATCTGAGGATATTTCCTTTTTCACCATAGCCCTCTATGGGCTTCCAAATACCACTTTGCCAATTCCACAAGAACTGTCTTAGCGAAAGGCTTCTTGAGGGGAAAGCTGTAACTCTGTGAGATGATTTCACAGAAAACAAAGAAGTTTCTCAGAAAGCTTCCTTCTCTTTGTTATCGGAGGATATTTCCTTTGGCCCTATAGTCTTCAAAGGGATCCGAAATATCTGTTCTCAGATTCCACAGAAATAAAGCTAGCAAAGAGATCCACGAAATACAGATGTAACTCTGTGAGTGGAAGTCACACATCACAGAGCAGTTTCTCAGAAAGCTTCTTTCCAGATTTCATCTGAGGATATTTCCTTTTTCACCATAGCCCTCTATGGGTTTCAAAATATCACTTTGCCAATTCCACAAAAACTGTCTTTCCGAAAGGCTTCTTGAGGGGAAAGCTGTAACTCTGTGAGATGATTTCACAGAACACAAAGAAGTTTCTCAGAAAGCTTCTTTCTCTTTGTTATCAGAGTATATTTTCTTTGGCCCTTTAGTCTTCAAAGGTATCCGAAATATCTGTTCTCAGATTCCACAGAAATAAGGCTAGCAAAGAGATCCACGAAATACAGATGTAACTCTGTGAGATGAATGAACAGAACACTAAGCAGTTTCTCAGAAAGCTTCTTTCCAGATTTCATCTGAGGATATTTCCTTTTTCACCATAGCCCTCTATGGGCTTCCAAATATCACTTTGCCAATTCCACAAGAACTGTCTTAGCGAAAGGCTTCTTGAGGGGAAAGCTGTAACTCTGTGAGATGATTTCACAGAACACAAAGAAGTTTCTCAGAAAGCTTCCTTCTCTTTGTTATCGGAGGATATTTCCTTTGGCCCTGTAGTCTTCAAAGGGATCCGAAATATCTGTTCTCAGATTCCACAGAAATAAGGCTAGCAAAGAGATCCACGAAATACAGATGTAACTCTGTGAGTGGAAGGCACACATCACAGAGCAGTTTCTCAGAAAGCTTCTTTCCAGATTTCATCTGAGGATATTTCCTTTTTCACCATAGCCCTCTATGGGCTTCCAAATATCACTTTGCCAATTCCACAAGAACTGGCTTACCGAAAGGCTTCTTGAGGGGAAAGCTGTAACTCTGTGAGATGATTTCACAGAACACAAAGAAGTTTCTCAGAAAGCTTCTTTCTCTTTGTTATCGGAGGATATTTCCTTTGGCCCTATAGTCTTCAAAGGGATCCGAAATATCTGTTCTCAGATTCCATAGAAATAAAGCTAGCAAAGAGATCCACGAAATACAGATGTTACTCTGTGAGATGAATTAACAGTACACTAAGGAGTTTCTCAGAAAGCTTATTTCCAGATTTCATCTGAGGATATTTCCTTTTTCACCATAGCCCTCTATGGGCTTCCAAATATCACTTTGCCAATTCCACAAGAACAGTCTTAGCGAAAGGCTTCTTGAGGGGAAAGCTGTAACTCTGTGAGATGATTTCACAGAACACAAAGAAGTTTCTCAGAAAGCTTCCTTCTCTTTGTTATCGGAGGATATTTCCTTTGGCCCTATAGTCTTCAAAGGGATCCGAAATATCTGTTCTCAGATTCCACAGAAATAAGGCTAGCAAAGAGATCCACGAAATACAGATGTAACTCTGTGAGTGGAAGTCACACATCACAGAGCAGTTTCTCAGAAAGCTTCTTTCCAGATTTTATCTGAGGATATTTCCTTTTTCACCATAGCTCTCTATGGGCTTCCAAATATCACTTTGCCAATTCCACAAGAACTGTCTTAGCGAAAGGCTTCTTGAGGGGAAAGCTGTAACTCTGTGAGATGATTTCACAGAACACAAAGAAGTTTCTCAGAAAGCTTCTTTCTCTTTGTTATAGGAGGATATTTCCTTTGGCCCTATAGTCTTCAAAGGGATCCGAAATATCTGTTCTCAGATTCCACAGAAATAAGGCTAGCAAACAGATCCACGAAATAGAGATGTAACTCTGTGAGATGAATGAACAGAACACTAAGCAGTTTCTCAGAAAGCTTCTTTCCAGATTTCATCTGAGGATATTTCCTTTTTCACCATAGCCCTCTATGGGGTTCCAAATATCACTTTGCCAATTCCACAACAACTGTCTTAGCGAAAGGCTTCTTGAGGGGAAAGCTGTAACTCTGAGATGATTTCACAGAACACAAAGAATTTTCTCAGAAAGCTTCCTTCTCTTTGTTATCGCAGGATATTTCCTTTGGCCCTATAGTCTTCAAAGGGATCCGAAATACCTGTTCTCAGATTCCACAGAAATATGGCTAGCAAAGAGATCCACGAAATGCAGATGTAACTCTGTGAGTGGAAGGCACACATCACAGAGCAGTTTCTCAGAAAGCTTCTTTCCAGATTTCATCTGAGGATATTTCCTTTTTCACCATAGCCCTCTATGGGCTTCCAAATATCACTTTGCCAATTCCACAAGAACTGTCTTAGCGAAAGGCTTCTTGAGGGGAAAGCTGTAACTCTGTGAGATGATTTCACAGAACTCAAAGAAGTTTCTCAGAAAGCTTCTTTCTCTTTGTTATCGCAGGATATTTCCTTTGTCCCTATAGTCTTCAAAGGGATCCGAAATATCTGTTCTCAGATTCCACAGAAATAAGGCTAGCAAAGAGATCCACGAAATACAGATGTAACTCTGTGAGTGGAAGTCACACATCACAGAGCAGTTTCTCAGAAAGCTTCTTTCCAGATTTCATCTGAGGATATTTCCTTTTTCACCATAGCCCTCTATGGGCTTCCAAATATCACTTTGCCAATTCCACAAGAACTGGCTTACCGAAAGGCTTCTTGAGGGGAAAGCTGTAACTCTGTGAGATGATTTCACAGAACACAAAGAAGTTTCTCAGAAAGCTTCTTTCTCTTTGTTATCGGAGGATATTTCCTTTGGCCCTATAGTCTTCAAGAAATCCGAAATATCTGTTCTCAGATTCCACAGAAATAAGGCTAGCAAAGAGATCCATGAAATACAGATGTAACTCTGTGAGATGAATGAACAGAACACTAAGCAGTTTCTCAGAAAGCTTCTTTCCAGATTTCATCTGAGGATATTTCCTTTTTCACCATAGCCCTCTATGGGCTTCCAAATATCACTTTGCCAATTCCACAAGAACTGTCTTAGCGAAAGGCTTCTTGAGGGGAAAGCTGTAACTCTGTGAGATGATTTCACAGAACACAAAGAAGTTTCTCAGAAAGCTTCCTTCTCTTTGTTATCGAAGGATATTTCCTTTGGCCCTATAGTCTTCAAAGGGATCCGAAATATCTGTTCTCAGATTCCACAGAAATAAGGCTAGCAAAGAGATCCACGAAATGCAGATGTAACTCTGTGAGTGGAAGGCACACATCACAGAGCAGTTTCTCAGAAAGCTTCTTTCCAGATTTCATCTGAGGATATTTCCTTTTTCACCATAGCCCTCTATGGGCTTCCAAATATCACTTTGCCAATTCCACAAGAACTGTCTTAGCGAAAGTCTTCTTGAGGGGAAAGCTGTAACTCTGTGAGATGATTTCACAGAACACAAAGAAGTTTCTCATTAAGCTTCCTTCTCTTTGTTATCGGAGGATATTTCCTTTGGCCCTATAGTCTTCTAAGGGATCCGAAATATCTGTTCTCAGATTCCACAGAAATAAGGCTAGCAAAGAGATCCACGAAATACAGATGTAACTCTGTGAGTGGAAGTCACACATCACAGAGCAGTTTCTCAGAAAGCTTCTTTCCAGATATCATCTGAGGATATTTCCTTTTTCACCATAGCCCTCTATGGGCTTCCATATATCACTTTGCCAATTCCACAAGAACTTGCTTACCGAAAGGCTTCTTGAGGGGAAAGCTGTAACTCTGTGAGATGATTTCACAGAACACAAAGAAGTTTCTCAGAAAGCTTCTTTCTCTTTGTTATCGGAGGATATTTCCTTTGGCCCTATAGTCTTCAAAGGGATCCGAAATATCTATTCTCAGATTACACAGAAATAAGGCTAGCAAAGAGATCCACGAAATACAGATGTAACTCTGTGAGATGAATTAACAGTACACTAAGGAGTTTCTCAGAAAGCTTATTTCCAGATTTCATCTGAGGATATTTCCTTTTTCACCATAGCCCTCTATGGGCTTCCAAATATCACTTTGCCAATTCCACAAGAACTGTCTTAGCGAAAGGCTTCTTGAGGGGAAAGCTGTAACTCTGTGAGATGATTTCACAGAACACAAAGAAGTTTCTCAGAAAGCTTCCTTCTCTTTGTTATGGGAGGATATTTCCTTTGGCCCTATAGTCTTCAAAGGGATCCGAAATATCTGTTCTCAGATTCCACAGAAATAAGGCTAGCAAAGAGATCCACGAAATACAGATGGAACTCTGTGAGTGGAAGTCACACATCACAGAGCAGTTTCTCAGAAAGCTTCTTTCCAGATTTTATCTGAGGATATTTCCTTTTTCACCATAGCTCTCTATGGGCTTCCAAATATCACTTTGCCAATTCCACAAGAACTGTCTTAGCGAAAGGCTTCTTGAGGGGAAAGCTGTAACTCTGTGAGATGATTTCTCAGAACACAAAGAAGTTTCTCAGAAAGCTTCTTTCTCTTTGTTATAGGTGGATATTTCCTATGGCCCTATAGTCTTCAAAGGGATCCGAAATATCTGTTCTCAGATTCCACAGAAATAAGGCTAGCAAAGAGATCCACGAAATAGAGATGTAACTCTGTGAGATGAATGAACAGAACACCAAGCAGTTTCTCAGAAAGCTTCTTTCCAGATTTCATCTGAGGATATTTCCTTTTTCACCATAGCCCACTATGGGCTTCCAAATATCACTTTGCCAATTCCACAACAACTGTCTTAGCGAAAGGCTTCTTGAGGGGAAAGCTGTAACTCTGAGATGATTTCACAGAACACAAAGAATTTTCTCAGAAAGCTTCCTTCTCTTTGTTATCGGAGGATATTTCCTTTGGCCCTATAGTCTTCAAAGGGATCCGAAATATCTGTTCTCAGATTCCACAGAAATAAGGCTAGCAAAGAGATCCACGAAATGCAGATGTAACTCTGTGAGTGGAAGGCACACATCACAGAGCAGTTTCTCAGAAAGCTTCTTTCCAGATTTCATCTGAGGATATTTCCTTTTTCACCATAGCCCTCTATGGACTTCCAAATATCACTTTGCCAATTCCACAAGAACTGTCTTAGCGAATGTCTTCTTGAGGGGAAAGCTGTAACTCTGTGAGATGATTTCACAGAACACAAAGAAGTTTCTCATTAAGCTTCCTTCTCTTTGTTATCGGAGGATATTTCCTTTGGCCCTATAGTCTTCTAAGGGATCCGAAATATCTGTTCTCAGATTCCACAGAAATAAGGCTAGCAAAGAGATCCACGAAATACAGATGTAACTCTGTGAGTGGAAGTCACACATCACAGAGCAGTTTCTCAGAAAACTTCTTTCCAGATATCATCTGAGGATATTTCCTTTTTCACCATAGCCCTCTATGGGCTTCCATATATCACTTTGCCAATTCCACAAGAACTTGCTTACCGAAAGGCTTCTTGAGGGGAAAGCTGTAACTCTGTGAGATGATTTCACAGAACACAAAGAAGTTTCTCAGAAAGCTTCTTTCTCTTTGTTATCGGAGGATATTTCCTTTGGCCCTATAGTCTTCAAAGGGATCCGAAATATCTATTCTCAGATTACACAGAAATAAGGCTAGCAAAGAGATCCACGAAATACAGATGTAACTCTGTGAGATGAATGAACAGAACACTAAGCAGTTTCTCAGAAAGCTTCTTTCCAGATTTCATCTGAGGATATTTCCTTTTTCACCATAGCCCTCTATGGGCTTCCAAATACCACTTTGCCAATTCCACAAGAACTGTCTTAGCGAAAGGCTTCTTGAGGGGAAAGCTGTAACTCTGTGAGATGATTTCACAGAAAACAAAGAAGTTTCTCAGAAAGCTTCCTTCTCTTTGTTATCGGAGGATATTTCCTTTGGCCCTATAGTCTTCAAAGGGATCCGAAATATCTGTTCTCAGATTCCACAGAAATAAAGCTAGCAAAGAGATCCACGAAATACAGATGTAACTCTGTGAGTGGAAGTCACACATCACAGAGCAGTTTCTCAGAAAGCTTCTTTCCAGATTTCATCTGAGGATATTTCCTTTTTCACCATAGCCCTCTATGGGTTTCAAAATATCACTTTGCCAATTCCACAAAAACTGTCTTTCCGAAAGGCTTCTTGAGGGGAAAGCTGTAACTCTGTGAGATGATTTCACAGAACACAAAGAAGTTTCTCAGAAAGCTTCTTTCTCTTTGTTATCAGAGTATATTTTCTTTGGCCCTTTAGTCTTCAAAGGTATCCGAAATATCTGTTCTCAGATTCCACAGAAAGAAGGCTAGCAAAGAGATCCACGAAATACAGATGTAACTCTGTGAGATGAATGAACAGAACACTAAGCAGTTTCTCAGAAAGCTTCTTTCCATATTTCAACTGAGGATATTTCCTTTTTCACCATAGCCCTCTATGGGCTTCCAAATATCACTTTGCCAATTCCACAAGAACTGTCTTAGCGAAAGGCTTCTTGAGGGGAAAGCTGTAACTCTGTGAGATGATTTCACAGAACACAAAGAAGTTTCTCAGAAAGCTTCCTTCTCTTTGTTATCGAAGGATTTTTCCTTTGGCCCTATAGTCTTCAAAGGGATCCGAAATATCTGTTCTCAGATTCCACAGAAATAAGGCTAGCAAAGAGATCCACGAAATGCAGATGTAACTCTGTGAGTGGAAGGCACAC
The DNA here is from genome assembly GCF_043159975.1 of Macaca nemestrina. Taxonomy (NCBI): domain Eukaryota; kingdom Metazoa; phylum Chordata; class Mammalia; order Primates; family Cercopithecidae; genus Macaca; species Macaca nemestrina. Next base: position 108,659,245 of record NC_092132.1, read on the forward strand.
ATCACAGAGCAGTTTCTCTGAAAGCTTCTTTCCAGATTTCATCTGAGGATATTTCCTTTTTCACCATAGCCCTCTATGGACTTCCAAATATCACTTTGCCAATTCCACAACAACTGTCTTAGCGAATGTCTTCTTGAGGGGAAAGCTGTAACTCTGTGAGATGATTTCACAGAACACAAAGAAGTTTCTCATTAAGCTTCCTTCTCTTTGTTATCGGAGGATATTTCCTTTGGCCCTATAGTCTTCTAAGGGATCCGAAATATCTGTTCTCAGATTCCACAGAAATAAGGCTAGCAAAGAGATCCACGAAATACAGATGTAACTCTGTGAGTGGAAGTCACACATCACAGAGCAGTTTCTCAGAAAACTTCTTTCCAGATATCATCTGAGGATATTTCCTTTTTCACCATAGCCCTCTATGGGCTTCCATATATCACTTTGCCAATTCCACAAGAACTTGCTTACCGAAAGGCTTCTTGAGGGGAAAGCTGTAACTCTGTGAGATGATTTCACAGAACACAAAGAAGTTTCTCAGAAAGCTTCTTTCTCTTTGTTATCGGAGGATATTTCCTTTGGCCCTATAGTCTTCAAAGGGATCCGAAATATCTATTCTCAGATTACACAGAAATAAGGCTAGCAAAGAGATCCACGAAATACAGATGTAACTCTGTGAGATGAATGAACAGAACACTAAGCAGTTTCTCAGAAAGCTTCTTTCCAGATTTCATCTGAGGATATTTCCTTTTTCACCATAGCCCTCTATGGGCTTCCAAATACCACTTTGCCAATTCCACAAGAACTGTCTTAGCGAAAGGCTTCTTGAGGGGAAAGCTGTAACTCTGTGAGATGATTTCACAGAAAACAAAGAAGTTTCTCAGAAAGCTTCCTTCTCTTTGTTATCGGAGGATATTTCCTTTGGCCCTATAGTCTTCAAAGGGATCCGAAATATCTGTTCTCAGATTCCACAGAAATAAAGCTAGCAAAGAGATCCACGAAATACAGATGTAACTCTGTGAGTGGAAGTCACACATCACAGAGCAGTTTCTCAGAAAGCTTCTTTCCAGATTTCATCTGAGGATATTTCCTTTTTCACCATAGCCCTCTATGGGTTTCAAAATATCACTTTGCCAATTCCACAAAAACTGTCTTTCCGAAAGGCTTCTTGAGGGGAAAGCTGTAACTCTGTGAGATGATTTCACAGAACACAAAGAAGTTTCTCAGAAAGCTTCTTTCTCTTTGTTATCAGAGTATATTTTCTTTGGCCCTTTAGTCTTCAAAGGTATCCGAAATATCTGTTCTCAGATTCCACAGAAATAAGGCTAGCAAAGAGATCCACGAAATACAGATGTAACTCTGTGAGATGAATGAACAGAACACTAAGCAGTTTCTCAGAAAGCTTCTTTCCAGATTTCATCTGAGGATATTTCCTTTTTCACCATAGCCCTCTATGGGCTTCCAAATATCACTTTGCCAATTCCACAAGAACTGTCTTAGCGAAAGGCTTCTTGAGGGGAAAGCTGTAACTCTGTGAGATGATTTCACAGAACACAAAGAAGTTTCTCAGAAAGCTTCCTTCTCTTTGTTATCGGAGGATATTTCCTTTGGCCCTGTAGTCTTCAAAGGGATCCGAAATATCTGTTCTCAGATTCCACAGAAATAAGGCTAGCAAAGAGATCCACGAAATACAGATGTAACTCTGTGAGTGGAAGGCACACATCACAGAGCAGTTTCTCAGAAAGCTTCTTTCCAGATTTCATCTGAGGATATTTCCTTTTTCACCATAGCCCTCTATGGGCTTCCAAATATCACTTTGCCAATTCCACAAGAACTGGCTTACCGAAAGGCTTCTTGAGGGGAAAGCTGTAACTCTGTGAGATGATTTCACAGAACACAAAGAAGTTTCTCAGAAAGCTTCTTTCTCTTTGTTATCGGAGGATATTTCCTTTGGCCCTATAGTCTTCAAAGGGATCCGAAATATCTGTTCTCAGATTCCATAGAAATAAAGCTAGCAAAGAGATCCACGAAATACAGATGTTACTCTGTGAGATGAATTAACAGTACACTAAGGAGTTTCTCAGAAGGCTTATTTCCAGATTTCATCTGAGGATATTTCCTTTTTCACCATAGCCCTCTATGGGCTTCCAAATATCACTTTGCCAATTCCACAAGAACAGTCTTAGCGAAAGGCTTCTTGAGGGGAAAGCTGTAACTCTGTGAGATGATTTCACAGAACACAAAGAAGTTTCTCAGAAAGCTTCCTTCTCTTTGTTATCGGAGGATATTTCCTTTGGCCCTATAGTCTTCAAAGGGATCCGAAATATCTGTTCTCAGATTCCACAGAAATAAGGCTAGCAAAGAGATCCACGAAATACAGATGTAACTCTGTGAGTGGAAGTCACACATCACAGAGCAGTTTCTCAGAAAGCTTCTTTCCAGATTTCATCTGAGGATATTTCCTTTTTCACCATAGCCCTCTATGGGCTTCCAAATATCACTTTGCCAATTCCACAAGAACTGGCTTACCGAAAGGCTTCTTGAGGGGAAAGCTGTAACTCTGTGAGATGATTTCACAGAACACAAAGAAGTTTCTCAGAAAGCTTCTTTCTCTTTGTTATCGGAGGATATTTCCTTTGGCCCAATAGTCTTCAAAGAGATCCGAAATATCTGTTCTCAGATTCCACAGAAAGAAGGCTAGCAAAGAGATCCACGAAATACAGATGTAACTCTGTGAGATGAATGAACAGAACACTAAGCAGTTTCTCAGAAAGTTTCTTTCCATATTTCAACTGAGGATATTTCCTTTTTCACCATAGCCCTCTATGGGCTTCCAAATATCACTTTGCCAATTCCACAAGAACTGTCTTAGCGAAAGGCTTCTTGAGGGGAAAGCTGTAACTCTGTGAGATGATTTCACAGAACACAAAGAAGTTTCTCAGAAAGCTTCCTTCTCTTTGTTATCGAAGGATTTTTCCTTTGGCCCTATAGTCTTCAGAGGGATCCGAAATATCTGTTCTCAGATTCCACAGAAATAAGGCTAGTAAAGAGATCCACGAAATGCAGATGTAACTCTGTGAGTGGAAGGCACACATCACAGAGCAGTTTCTCTGAAAGCTTCTTTCCAGATTTCATCTGAGGATATTTCCTTTTTCACCATAGCCCTCTATGGACTTCCAAATATCACTTTGCCAATTCCACAACAACTGTCTTAGCGAATGTCTTCTTGAGGGGAAAGCTGTAACTCTGTGAGATGATTTCACAGAACACAAAGAAGTTTCTCATTAAGCTTCCTTCTCTTTGTTATCGGAGGATATTTCCTTTGGCCCTATAGTCTTCTAAGGGATCCGAAATATCTGTTCTCAGATTCCACAGAAATAAGGCTAGCAAAGAGATCCACGAAATACAGATGTAACTCTGTGAGTGGAAGTCACACATCACAGAGCAGTTTCTCAGAAAACTTCTTTCCAGATATCATCTGAGGATATTTCCTTTTTCACCATAGCCCTCTATGGGCTTCCATATATCACTTTGCCAATTCCACAAGAACTTGCTTACCGAAAGGCTTCTTGAGGGGAAAGCTGTAACTCTGTGAGATGATTTCACAGAACACAAAGAAGTTTCTCAGAAAGCTTCTTTCTCTTTGTTATCGGAGGATATTTCCTTTGGCCCTATAGTCTTCAAAGGGATCCGAAATATCTATTCTCAGATTACACAGAAATAAGGCTAGCAAAGAGATCCACGAAATACAGATGTAACTCTGTGAGATGAATGAACAGAACACTAAGCAGTTTCTCAGAAAGCTTCTTTCCAGATTTCATCTGAGGATATTTCCTTTTTCACCATAGCCCTCTATGGGCTTCCAAATACCACTTTGCCAATTCCACAAGAACTGTCTTAGCGAAAGGCTTCTTGAGGGGAAAGCTGTAACTCTGTGAGATGATTTCACAGAAAACAAAGAAGTTTCTCAGAAAGCTTCCTTCTCTTTGTTATCGGAGGATATTTCCTTTGGCCCTATAGTCTTCAAAGGGATCCGAAATATCTGTTCTCAGATTCCACAGAAATAAAGCTAGCAAAGAGATCCACGAAATACAGATGTAACTCTGTGAGTGGAAGTCACACATCACAGAGCAGTTTCTCAGAAAGCTTCTTTCCAGATTTCATCTGAGGATATTTCCTTTTTCACCATAGCCCTCTATGGGTTTCAAAATATCACTTTGCCAATTCCACAAAAACTGTCTTTCCGAAAGGCTTCTTGAGGGGAAAGCTGTAACTCTGTGAGATGATTTCACAGAACACAAAGAAGTTTCTCAGAAAGCTTCTTTCTCTTTGTTATCAGAGTATATTTTCTTTGGCCCTTTAGTCTTCAAAGGTATCCGAAATATCTGTTCTCAGATTCCACAGAAATAAGGCTAGCAAAGAGATCCACGAAATACAGATGTAACTCTGTGAGATGAATGAACAGAACACTAAGCAGTTTCTCAGAAAGCTTCTTTCCAGATTTCATCTGAGGATATTTCCTTTTTCACCATAGCCCTCTATGGGCTTCCAAATATCACTTTGCCAATTCCACAAGAACTGTCTTAGCGAAAGGCTTCTTGAGGGGAAAGCTGTAACTCTGTGAGATGATTTCACAGAACACAAAGAAGTTTCTCAGAAAGCTTCCTTCTCTTTGTTATCGGAGGATATTTCCTTTGGCCCTGTAGTCTTCAAAGGGATCCGAAATATCTGTTCTCAGATTCCACAGAAATAAGGCTAGCAAAGAGATCCACGAAATACAGATGTAACTCTGTGAGTGGAAGGCACACATCACAGAGCAGTTTCTCAGAAAGCTTCTTTCCAGATTTCATCTGAGGATATTTCCTTTTTCACCATAGCCCTCTATGGGCTTCCAAATATCACTTTGCCAATTCCACAAGAACTGGCTTACCAAAAGGCTTCTTGAGGGGAAAGCTGTAACTCTGTGAGATGATTTCACAGAACACAAAGAAGTTTCTCAGAAAGCTTCTTTCTCTTTGTTATCGGAGGATATTTCCTTTGGCCCTATAGTCTTCAAAGGGATCCGAAATATCTGTTCTCAGATTCCATAGAAATAAAGCTAGCAAAGAGATCCACGAAATACAGATGTTACTCTGTGAGATGAATTAACAGTACACTAAGGAGTTTCTCAGAAAGCTTATTTCCAGATTTCATCTGAGGATATTTCCTTTTTCACCATAGCCCTCTACGGGCTTCCAAATATCACTTTGCCAATTCCACAAGAACAGTCTTAGCGAAAGGCTTCTTGAGGGGAAAGCTGTAACTCTGTGAGATGATTTCACAGAACACAAAGAATTTTCTCAGAAAGCTTCCTTCTCTTTGTTATCGGAGGATATTTCCTTTGGCCCTATAGTCTTCAAAGGGATCCGAAATATCTGTTCTCAGATTCCACAGAAATAAGGCTAGCAAAGAGATCCACGAAATACAGATGTAACTCTGTGAGTGGAAGTCACACATCACAGAGCAGTTTCTCAGAAAGCTTCTTTCCAGATTTTATCTGAGGATATTTCCTTTTTCACCATAGCTCTCTATGGGCTTCCAAATATCACTTTGCCAATTCCACAAGAACTGTCTTAGCGAAAGGCTTCTTGAGGGGAAAGCTGTAAATTTGTGAGATGATTTCACAGAACACAAAGAAGTTTCTCAGAAAGCTTCTTTCTCTTTGTTATAGGAGGATATTTCCTTTGGCCCTATAGTCTTCAAAGGGATCCGAAATATCTGTTCTCAGATTCCACAGAAATAAGGCTAGCAAAGAGATCCACGAAATAGAGATGTAGCTCTGTGAGATGAATGAACAGAACACTAAGCAGTTTCTCAGAAAGCTTCTTTCCAGATTTCATCTGAGGATATTTCCTTTTTCACCATAGCCCTCTATGGGCTTCCAAATATCACTTTGCCAATTCCACAACAACTGTCTTAGCGAAAGGCTTCTTGAGGGGAAAGCTGTAACTCTGAGATGATTTCACAGAACACAAAGAATTTTCTCAGAAAGCTTCCTTCTCTTTGTTATCGGAGGATATTTCCTTTGGCCCTATAGTCTTCAAAGGGATCCGAAATACCTGTTCTCAGATTCCACAGAAATATGGCTAGCAAAGAGATCCACGAAATGCAGATGTAACTCTGTGAGTGGAAGGCACACATCACAGAGCAGTTTCTCAGAAAGCTTCTTTCCAGATTTCATCTGAGGATATTTCCTTTTTCACCATAGCCCTCTATGGGCTTCCAAATATCACTTTGCCAATTCCACAAGAACTGTCTTAGCGAAAGGCTTCTTGAGGGGAAAGCTGTAACTCTGTGAGATGATTTCACAGAACTCAAAGAAGTTTCTCAGAAAGCTTCTTTCTCTTTGTTATCGCAGGATATTTCCTTTGTCCCTATAGTCTTCAAAGGGATCCGAAATATCTGTTCTCAGATTCCACAGAAATAAGGCTAGCAAAGAGATCCACGAAATACAGATGTAACTCTGTGAGTGGAAGTCACACATCACAGAGCAGTTTCTCAGAAAGCTTCTTTCCAGATTTCATCTGAGGATATTTCCTTTTTCACCATAGCCCTCTATGGGCTTCCAAATATCACTTTGCCAATTCCACAAGAACTGGCTTACCGAAAGGCTTCTTGAGGGGAAAGCTGTAACTCTGTGAGATGATTTCACAGAACACAAAGAAGTTTCTCAGAAAGCTTCTTTCTCTTTGTTATCGGAGGATATTTCCTTTGGCCCTATAGTCTTCAAGAAATCCGAAATATCTGTTCTCAGATTCCACAGAAATAAGGCTAGCAAAGAGATCCACGAAATACAGATGTAACTCTGTGAGATGAATGAACAGAACACTAAGCAGTTTCTCAGAAAGCTTCTTTCCAGATTTCATCTGAGGATATTTCCTTTTTCACCATAGCCCTCTATGGGTTTCCAAATATCACTTTGCCAATTCCACAAGAACTGTCTTAGCGAAAGGCTTCTTGAGGGGAAAGCTGTAACTCTGTGAGATGATTTCACAGAACACAAAGAAGTTTCTCAGAAAGCTTCCTTCTCTTTGTTATCGAAGGATTTTTCCTTTGGCCCTATAGTCTTCAAAGGGATCCGAAATATCTGTTCTCAGATTCCACAGAAATAAGGCTAGCAAAGAGATCCACGAAATGCAGATGTAACTCTGTGAGTGGAAGGCACACATCACAGAGCAGTTTCTCAGAAAGCTTCTTTCCAGATTTCATCTGAGGATATTTCCTTTTTCACCATAGCCCTCTATGGACTTCCAAATATCACTTTGCCAATTCCACAAGAACTGTCTTAGCGAAAGTCTTCTTGAGGGGAAAGCTGTAACTCTGTGAGATGATTTCACAGAACACAAAGAAGTTTCTCATTAAGCTTCCTTCTCTTTGTTATCGGAGGATATTTCCTTTGGCCCTATAGTCTTCTAAGGCATCCGAAATATCTGTTCTCAGATTCCACAGAAATAAGGCTAGCAAAGAGATCCACGAAATACAGATGTAACTCTGTGAGTGGAAGTCACACATCACAGAGCAGTTTCTCAGAAAGCTTCTTTCCAGATATCATCTGAGGATATTTCCTTTTTCACCATAGCCCTCTATGGGCTTCCATATATCACTTTGCCAATTCCACAAGAACTGTCTTAGCGAAAGGCTTCTTGAGGGGAAAGCTGTAACTCTGTGAGATGATTTCACAGAACACAAAGAAGTTTCTCAGAAAGCTTCTTTCTCTTTGTTATCGGAGGATATTTCCTTTGGCCCTATAGTCTTCAAAGGGATCCTAAATATCTATTCTCAGATTACACAGAAATAAGGCTAGCAAAGAGATCCAGGAAATACAGATGTAACTCTGTGAGATGAATTAACAGTACACTAAGGAGTTTCTCAGAAAGCTTCTTTCCAGATTTCATCTGAGGATATTTCCTTTTTCACCATAGCCCTCTATGGGCTTCCAAATATCACTTTGCCAATTCCACAAGAACTGTCTTAGCGAAAGGCTTCTTGAGGGGAAAGCTGTAACTCTGTGAGATGATTTCACAGAACACAAAGAAGTTTCTCAGAAAGCTTCCTTCTCTTTGTTATCGGAGGATATTTCCTTTGGCCCTATAGTCTTCAAAGGGATCCGAAATATCTGTTCTCAGATTCCACAGAAATAAGGCTAGCAAAGAGATCCACGAAATGCAGATGTAACTCTGTGAGTGGAAGTCACACATCACAGAGCAGTTTCTCAGAAAGCTTCTTTCCAGATTTCATCTGAGGATATTTCCTTTTTCACCATAGCCCTCTATGGGCTCCCAAATATCACTTTGCCAATTCCACAAGAACTGTCTTAGCGAAAGGCTTCTTGAGGGGAAAGCTGTAACTCTGTGAGATGATTTCACAGAACTCAAAGAAGTTTCTCAGAAAGCTTCTTTCTCTTTGTTATCGCAGGATATTTCCTTTGGCCCTATAGTCTTCAAAGGGATCCGAAATATCTGTTCTCAGATTCCACAGAAATAAGGCTAGCAAAGAGATTCACGAAATACAGATGTAACTCTGTGAGTGGAAGTCACACATCACAGAGCAGTTTCTCAGAAAGCTTCTTTCCAGATTTCATCTGAGGATATTTCCTTTTTCACCATAGCCCTCTATGGGCTTCCAAATATCACTTTGCCAATTCCACAAGAACTGGCTTACCGAAAGGCTTCTTGAGGGGAAAGCTGTAACTCTGTGAGATGATTTCACAGAACACAAAGAAGTTTCTCAGAAAGCTTCTTTCTCTTTGTTATCGGAGGATATTTCCTTTGGCCCTATAGTCTTCAAGAAATCCGAAATATCTGTTCTCAGATTCCACAGAAATAAGGCTAGCAAAGAGATCCACGAAATACAGATGTAACTCTGTGAGATGAATGAACAGAACACTAAGCAGTTTCTCAGAAAGCTTCTTTCCAGATTTCATCTGAGGATATTTCCTTTTTCACCATAGCCCTCTATGGGCTTCCAAATATCACTTTGCCAATTCCACAAGAACTGTCTTAGCGAAAGGCTTCTTGAGGGGAAAGCTGTAACTCTGTGAGATGATTTCACAGAACACAAAGAAGTTTCTCAGAAAGCTTCCTTCTCTTTGTTATCGAAGGATTTTTCCTTTGGCCCTATAGTCTTCAAAGGGATCCGAAATATCTGTTCTCAGATTCCACAGAAATAAGGCTAGCAAAGAGATCCACGAAATGCAGATGTAACTCTGTGAGTGGAAGGCACACATCACAGAGCAGTTTCTCAGAAAGCTTCTTACCAGATTTCATCTGAGGATATTTCCTTTTTCACCATAGCCCTCTATGGACTTCCAAATATCACTTTGCCAATTCCACAAGAACTGTCTTAGCGAAAGTCTTCTTGAGTGGAAAGCTGTAACTCTGTGAGATGATTTCACAGAACACAAAGAAGTTTCTCATTAAGCTTCCTTCTCTTTGTTATCGGAGGATATTTCCTTTGGCCCTATAGTCGTCTAAGGGATCCGAAATATCTGTTCTCAGTTTCCACAGAAATAAGGCTAGCAAAGAGATCCACGAAATACAGATGTAACTCTGTGAGTGGAAGTCACACATCACAGAGCAGTTTCTCAGAAAGCTTCTTTCCAGATATCATCTGAGGATATTTCCTTTTTCACCATAGCCCTCTATGGGCTTCCATATATCACTTTGCCAATTCCACAAGAACTTGCTTACCGAAAGGCTTCTTGAGGGGAAAGCTGTAACTCTGTGAGATGATTTCACAGAACACAAAGAAGTTTCTCAGAAAGCTTCTTTCTCTTTGTTATCGGAGGATATTTCCTTTGGCCCTATAGTCTTCAAAGGGATCCGAAATATCTATTCTCAGATTACACAGAAATAAGGCTAGCAAAGAGATCCACGAAATACAGATGTAACTCTGTGAGATGAATGAACAGAACACTAAGCAGTTTCTCAGAAAGCTTCTTTCCAGATTTCATCTGAGGATATTTCCTTTTTCACCATAGCCCTCTATGGGCTTCCAAATACCACTTTGCCAATTCCACAAGAACTGTCTTAGCGAAAGGCTTCTTGAGGGGAAAGCTGTAACTCTGTGAGATGATTTCACAGAACACAAAGAAGTTTCTCAGAAAGCTTCCTTCTCTTTGTTATCGGAGGATATTTCCTTTGGCCCTATAGTCTTCAAAGGGATCCGAAATATCTGTTCTCAGATTCCACAGAAATAAGGCTAGCAAAGAGATCCACGAAATACAGATGTAACTCTGTGAGTGGAAGTCACACATCACAGAGCAGTTTCTCAGAAAGCTTCTTTCCAGATTTCATCTGAGGATATTTCCTTTTTCACCATAGCCCTCTATGGGTTTCAAAATATCACTTTGCCAATTCCACAAAAACTGTCTTTCCGAAAGGCTTCTTGAGGGGAAAGCTGTAACTCTGTGAGATGATTTCACAGAACACAAAGAAGTTTCTCAGAAAGCTTCTTTCTCTTTGTTATCAGAGTATATTTTCTTTGGCCCTATAGTCTTCAAAGGTATCCGAAATATCTGTTCTCAGATTCCACAGAAATAAGGCTAGCAAAGAGATCCACGAAATACAGATGTAACTCTGTGAGATGAATGAACAGAACACTAAGCAGTTTCTCAGAAAGCTTCTTTCCAGATTTCATCTGAGGATATTTCCTTTTTCACCATTGCCCTTTATGGGCTTCCAAATATCACTTTGCCAATTCCACTAGAATTGTCTTAGCGAAAGGCTTCTTGAGGGGAAAGCTGTAACTCTGTGAGATGATTTCACAGAACACAAAGAAGTTTCTCAGAAAGCTTCCTTCTCTTTGTTATGGGAGGATATTTCCTTTGGCCCTATAGTCTTCAAAGGGATCGGAAATATCTGTTCTCAGATTCCACAGAAATAAGGCTAGCAAAGAGATCCACGAAATACAGATGTAACTCTGTGAGTGGAAGTCACACATCACAGAGCAGTTTCTCAGAAAGCTTCTTTCCAGATTTTATCTGAGGATATTTCCTTTTTCACCATAGCTCTCTATGGGCTTCCAAATATCACTTTGCCAATTCCACAAGAAGTGTCTTACCAAAAGGCTTCTTGAGGGGAAAGCTGTAACTCTGTGAGATAATTTCACAGAACACAAAGAAGTTTCTCAAAAAGCTTCTTTCTCTTTGTTATAGGAGTATATTTCCTTTGGCCCTATAGTCTTCAAAGGGATCCGAAATATCTGTTCTCAGATTCCACAGAAATAAGGCTAGTAAAGAGATCCACGAAATAGAGACGTAAATCTGTGAGGTGAATGAACAGAACACTAAGCAGTTTCTCAGAAAGCTTCTTTCCAGATTTCATCTGAGGATATTTCCTTTTTCACCATAGCCCTCTATGGGCTTCCAAATATCACTTTGCCAATTCCACAAGAACTGTCTTAGCGAAAGGCTTCTTGAGGGGAAGGCTGTAACTCTGAGATGATTTCACAGAACACAAAGAAGTTTCTCAGAAAGCTTCCTTCTCTTTGTTATCGGAGGATTTTTCCTTTGTCCCTATAGTCTTCAAAGGGATCCGAAATATCTGTTCTCAGATTCCCCAGAAATAAGGCTAGCAAAGAGATCCACGAAATGCAGATGTAACTCTGTGAGTGGAAGGCACACATCACAGAGCAGTTTCTCAGAAAGCTTCTTTCCAGATTTCATCTGAGGATATTTCCTTTTTCACCATAGCCCTCTATGGACTTCCAAATATCACTTTGCCAATTCCACAAGAACTGTCTTAGCGAAAGGCTTCCTGAGGGGAAAGCTGTAACTCTGTGAGATGATTTCACAGAACACAAAGAAGTTTCTCAGAAAGCTTCTTTCTTTTTGTTATCGCAGGATATTTCCTTTGGCCCTATAGTCTTCAAAGGGATCCGAAATATCTGTTCTCAGATTCCAGAGAAATAAGGCTAGCAAAGAGATCCACGAAATACAGATTTAACTCTGTGAGTGGAAGTCACACATCACAGAGCAGTTTCTCAGAAAGCTTCTTTCCAGATTTCATCTGAGGATATTTCCTTTTTCACCATAGCCCTCTATGGGCTTCCAAATATCACTTTGCCAATTCCACAAGAACTGGCTTACCGAAAGGCTTCTTGAGGGGAAAGCTGTAACTCTGTGAGATGATTTCACAGAACACAAAGAAGTTTCTCAGAAAGCTTCTTTCTCTTTGATATCGGAGGATATTTCCTTTGGCCCTATAGTCTTCAAGAAATCCGAAATATCTGTTCTCAGATTCCACAGAAATAAGGCTAGCAAAGAGATCCACGAAATACAGATGTAACTCTGTGAGATGAATGAACAGAACACTAAGCAGTTTCTCAGAAAGCTTCTTTCCAGATTTCATCTGAGGATATTTCCTTTTTCACCATAGCCCTCTATGGGCTTCCAAATATCACTTTGCCAATTCCACAAGAACTGTCTTAGCGAAAGGCTTCTTGAGGGGAAAGCTGTAACTCTGTGAGATGATTTCACAGAACACAAAGAAGTTTCTCAGAAAGCTTCCTTCTCTTTGTTATCGAAGGATTTTTCCTTTGGCCCTATAGTCTTCAAAGGGATCCGAAATATCTGCTCTCAGATTCCACAGAAATAAGGCTAGCAAAGAGATCCACGAAATGCAGATGTAACTCTGTGAGTGGAAGGCACACATCACAGAGCAGTTTCTCAGAAAGCTTCTTTCCAGATTTCATCTGAGGATATTTCCCTTTTCACCATAGCCCTCTATGGACTTCCAAATATCACTTTGCCAATTCCACAAGAACTGTCTTAGCGAAAGTCTTCTTGAGGGGAAAGCTGTAACTCTGTGAGATGATTTCACATAACACAAAGAAGTTTCTCATTAAGCTTCCTTCTCTTTGTTATCGGAGGATATTTCCTTTGGCCCTATAGTCTTCTAAGGGATCCGAAATATCTGTTCTCAGATTCCACAGAAATAAGGCTAGCAAAGAGATCCACGAAATACAGATGTAACTCTGTGAGTGGAAGTCACACATCACAGAGCAGTTTCTCAGAAAGCTTCTTTCCAGATATCATCTGAGGATATTTCCTTTTTCACCTTAGCCCTCTATGGGCTTCCATATATCACTTTGCCAATTCCACAAGAACTTGCTTACCGAAAGGCTTCTTGAGGGGAAAGCTGTAACTCTGTGAGATGATTTCACAGAACACAAAGAAGTTTCTCAGAAAGCTTCTTTCTCTTTGTTATAGGAGGATATTTCCTTTGGCCCTATAGTCTTCAAAGGGATCCGAAATATCTGTTCTCAGATTCCACAGAAATAAGGCTAGCAAAGAGATCCACGAAATAGAGATGTAACTCTGTGAGATGAATGAACAGAACACCAAGCAGTTTCTCAGAAAGCTTCTTTCCAGATTTCATCTGAGGATATTTCCTTTTTCACCATAGCCCTCTATGGGCTTCCAAATATCACTTTGCCAATTCCACAACAACTGTCTTAGCGAAAGGCTTCTTGAGGGGAAAGCTGTAACTCTGAGATGATTTCACAGAACACAAAGAATTTTCTCAGAAAGCTTCCTTCTCTTTGTTATCGGAGGATATTTCCATTGGCCCTATAGTCTTCAAAGGGATCCGAAATATCTGTTCTCAGATTCCACAGAAATAAGGCTAGCAAAGAGATCCACGAAATGCAGATGTAACTCTGTGAGTGAAAGTCACACATCACAGAGCAGTTTCTCAGAAACCTTCTTTCCAGATTTCATCTGAGGATATTTCCTTTTTCACCATAGCCCTCTATGGGCTTCCAAATATCACTTTGCCAATTCCACAAGAAATGTCTTAGCGAAAGGCTTCTTGAGGGGAAAGCTGTAACTCTGTGAGATGATTTCACAGAACTCAAAGAAGTTTCTCAGAAAGCTTCTTTCTCTTTGTTATCGCAGGATATTTCCTTTGGCCCTATAGTCTTCAAGAAATCCGAAATATCTGTTCTCAGATTCCACAGAAATAAGGCTAGCAAAGAGATCCACGAAATACAGATGTAACTCTGTGAGATGAATGAACAGAACACTAAGCAGTTTCTCAGAAAGCTTCTTTCCAGATTTCATCTGAGGATATTTCCTTTTTCACCATAGCCCTCTATGGGCTTCCAAATATCACTTTGCCAATTCCACAAGAACTGTCTTAGCGAAAGGCTTCTTGAGGGGAAAGCTGTAACTCTGTGAGATGATTTCACAGAACACAAAGAAGTTTCTCAGAAAGCTTCCTTCTCTTTGTTATCGAAGGATTTTTCCTTTGGCCCTATAGTCTTCAAAGGGATCCGAAATATCTGTTCTCAGATTCCACAGAAATAAGGCTAGCAAAGAGATCCACGAAATGCAGATGTAACTCTGTGAGTGGAAGGCACACATCACAGAGCAGTTTCTCAGAAAGCTTCTTTCCAGATTTCATCTGAGGATATTTCCTTTTTCACCATAGCCCTCTATGGACTTCCAAATATCACTTTGCCAATTCCACAAGAACTGTCTTAGAGAAAGTCTTCTTGAGTGGAAAGCTGTAACTCTGTGAGATGATTTCACAGAACACAAAGAAGTTTCTCATTAAGCTTCCTTCTCTTTGTTATCGGAGGATATTTCCTTTGGTCCTATAGTCTTCTAAGGGATCCGAAATATCTGTTCTCAGATTCCACAGAAATAAGGCTAGCAAAGAGATCCACGAAATACAGATGTAACTCTGTGAGTGGAAGTCACACATCACAGAGCAGTTTCTCAGAAAGCTTCTTTCCAGATATCATCTGAGGATATTTCCTTTTTCACCATAGCCCTCTATGGGCTTCCATAAATCACTTTGCCAATTCCACAAGAACTTGCTTACCGAAAGGCTTCTTGAGGGGAAAGCTGTAACTCTGTGAGATGATTTCACAGAACACAAAGAAGTTTCTCAGAAAGCTTCTTTCTCTTTGTTATCGGAGGATATTTCCTTTGGCCCTATAGTCTTCAAAGGGATCCGAAATATCTATTCTCAGATTACACAGAAATAAGGCTAGCAAAGAGATCCACGAAATACAGATGTAACTCTGTGAGATGAATGAACAGAACACTAAGCAGTTTCTCAGAAAGCTTCTTTCTAGATTTCATCTGAGGATATTTCCTTTTTCACCATAGCCCTCTATGGGCTTCCAAATACCACTTTGCCAATTCCACAAGAACTGTCTTAGCGAAAGGCTTCTTGAGGGGAAAGCTGTAACTCTGTGAGATGATTTCACAGAACACAAAGAAGTTTCTCAGAAAGCTTCCTTCTCTTTGTTATCGGAGGATATTTCCTTTGGCCCTATAGTCTTCATAGGGATCCGAAATATCTGTTCTCAGATTCCACAGAAATAAGGCTAGCAAAGAGATCCACGAAATACAGATGTAACTCTGTGAGTGGAAGTCACACATCACAGAGCAGTTTCTCAGAAAGCTTCTTTCCAGATTTCATCTGAGGATATTTCCTTTTTCACCATAGCCCTCTATGGGTTTCAAAATATCACTTTGCCAATTCCACAAAAACTGTCTTTCCGAAAGGCTTCTTGAGGGGAAAGCTGTAACTCTGTGAGATGATTTCACAGAACACAAAGAAGTTTCTCAGAAAGCTTCTTTCTCTTTGTTATCAGAGTATATTTTCTTTGGCCCTATAGTCTTCAAAGGTATCCGAAATATCTGTTCTCAGATTCCACAGGAATAAGGCTAGCAAAGAGATCCACGAAACACAGATGTAACTCTGTGAGATGAATGAACAGAACACTAAGCAGTTTCTCAGAAAGCTTCTTTCCAGATTTCATCTGAGGATATTTCCTTTTTCACCATTGCCCTCTATGGGCTTCCAAATATCACTTTGCCAATTCCACAAGAACTGTCTTAGCGAAAGGCTTCTTGAGGGGAAAGCTGTAACTCTGTGAGATGATTTCACAGAACACAAAGAAGTTTCTCAGAAAGCTTCCTTCTCTTTGTTATGGGAGGATATTTCCTTTGGCCCTATAGTCTTGAAAGGGATCGGAAATATCTGTTCTCAGATTCCACAGAAATAAGGCTAGCAAAGAGATCCACGAAATACAGATGTAACTCTGTGAGTGGAAGTCACACATCACAGAGCAGTTTCTCAGAAAGCTTCTTTCCAGATTTTATCTGAGGATATTTCCTTTTTCACCATAGCTCTCTATGGGCTTCCAAATATCACTTTGCCAATTCCACAAGAACTGTCTTAGTGAAAGGCTTCTTGAGGGGAAAGCTGTAACTCTGTGAGATGATTTCACAGAACACAAAGAAGTTTCTCAAAAAGCTTCTTTCTCTTTTTTATAGGAGTATATTTCCTTTGGCCCTATAGTCTTCAAAGGGATCCGAAATATCTGTTCTCAGATTCCACAGAAATAAGGCTAGTAAAGAGATCCACGAAATAGAGATGTAACTCTGTGAGATGAATGAACAGAACACTAAGCAGTTTCTCAGAAAGCTTCTTTCCAGATTTCATCTGAGGATATTTCCTTTTTCACCATAGCCCTCTATGGGCTTCCAAATATCACTTTGCCAATTCCACAAGAACTGTCTAAGCGAAAGGCTTCTTGAGGGGAATGCTGTAACTCTGAGATGATTTCACAGAACACAAAGAAGTTTCTCAGAAAGCTTCCTTCTCTTTGTTATCGGAGGATTTTTCCTTTGTCCCTATAGTCTTCAAAGGGATCCGAAATATCTGTTCTCAGATTCCACAGAAATAAGGCTAGCAAAGAGATCCACGAAATACAGATTTAACTCTGTGAGTGGAAGTCAGACATCACAGAGCAGTTTCTCAGAAAGCTTCTTTCCAGATTTCATCTGAGGATATTTCCTTTTTCACCATAGCCCTCTATGGGCTTCCAAATATCACTTTGCCAATTCCACAAGAACTGGCTTACCGAAAGGCTTCCTGAGGGGAAAGCTGTAACTCTGTGAGATGATTTCACAGAACACAAAGAAGTTTCTCAGAAAGCTTCTTTCTCTTTGTTATCGGAGGATATTTCCTTTGGCCCTATAGTCTTCAAAGGGATCCGAAATATCTGTTCTCAGATTCCACAGAAATAAGGCTAGCAAAGAGATCCACGAAATACAGATGTAACTCTGTGAGATGAATGAACAGAACACTAAGCAGTTTCTCAGAAAGCTTCTTTCCAGATTTCATCTGAGGATATTTCCTTTTTCACCATAGCCCTCTATGGGCTTCCAAATATCACTTTGCCAATTCCACAAGAACTGTCTTAGCGAAAGGCTTCTTGAGGGGAAAGCTGTAACTCTGTGAGATGATTTCACAGAACACAAAGAAGTTTCTCAGAAAGCTTCCTTCTCTCTGTTATCGGAGGATTTTTCCTTTGGCCCTATAGACTTCAAAGGGATCCGAAATATCTGTTCTCAGATTCCACAGAAATAAGGCTAGCAAAGAGATCCACGAAATACAGATGTAACTCTGTGAGTGGAAGGCACACATCACAGAGCAGTTTCTCAGAAAGCTTCTTTCAAGATTTCATCTGAGGATATTTCCTTTTTCACCATAGCCCTCTATGGACTTCCAAATATCACTATGCCAATTCCACAAGAACTGTCTTAGCGAAAGGCTTCTTGAGGGGAAAGCTGTAACTCTGTGAGATGATTTCACAGAACACAAAGAAGTTTCTCAGAAAGCTTCTTTCTCTTTGTTATCGCAGGATATTTCCTTTGGCCCTATAGTCTTCAAAGGGATCCGAAATATCTGTTCTCAGATTCCACAGAAATAAGGCTGGCAAAGAGATCCACGAAATGCAGATTTAACTCTGTGAGTGGAAGTCGCACATCACAGAGCAGTTTCTCAGAAAGCTTCTTTCCAGATTTCATCTGAGGATATTTCCTTTTTCACCATAGCCCTCTATGGGCTTCCAAATATCACTTTGCCAATTCCACAAGAACTGGCTTACCGAAAGGCTTCTTGAGGGGAAAGCTGTAACTCTGTGAGATGATTTCACAGAACACAAAGAAGTTTCTCAGAAAGCTTCTTTCTCTTTGTTATCGGAGGATATTTCCTTTGGCCCTATAGTCTTCAAAGGGATCCGAAATATCTGTTCTCAGATTCCATAGAAATAAGGCTAGCAAAGAGATCCACGAAATACAGATGTAACTCTGTGAGATGAATTAACAGTACACTAAGGAGTTTCTCAGAAAGCTTATTTCCAGATTTCATCTGAGGATATTTCCTTTTTCACCATAGCCCTCTATGGGCTTCCAAATATCACTTTGCCAATTCCACAAGAACTGTCTTAGCGAAAGGCTTCTTGAGGGGAAAGCTGTAACTCTGTGAGATGATTTCACAGAACACAAAGAAGTTTCTCAGAAAGCTTCCTTCTCTTTGTTATGGAGGATATTTCCTTTGGCAATATAGTCTTCAAAGGGATCCGAAATATCTGTTCTCAGATTCCACAGAAATAAGGCAAGCAAAGAGATCCACGAAATACAGATGTAACTCTGTGAGTGGAAGTCACACATCACAGAGCAGTTTCTCAGAAAGCTTCTTTCCATATTTTATCTGAGGATATTTCCTTTTTCACCATAGCTCTCTATGGGCTTCCAAATATCACTTTGCCAATTCCACAAGAACTGTCTTAGCGAAAGGCTTCTTGAGGGGAAAGCTGTAACTCTGTGAGATGATTTCACAGAACACAAAGAAGTTTCTCAGAAAGCTTCTTTCTCTTTGTTATAGGAGGATATTTCCTTTGGCCCTATAGTCTTCAAAGGGATCCGAAATATCTGTTCTCAGATTCCACAGAAATAAGGCTAGCAAAGAGATCCACGAAATAGAGATGTAACTCTGTGAGATGAATGAACAGAACACTAAGCAGTTTCTCAGAAAGCTTCTTTCCAGATTTCATCTGAGTATATTTCCTTTTTCACCATAGCCCTCTTTGGGCTTCCAAATATCACTTTGCCAATTCCACAAGAACTGTCTTAGCGAAAGGCTTCTTGAGGGGAAAGCTGTAACTCTGTGAGATGATTTCACAGAACTCAAAGAAGTTTCTCAGAAAGCTTCTTTCTCTTTGTTATCGCAGGATATTTCCTTTGGCCCTATAGTCTTCAAAGGGATCCGAAATATCTGTTCTCAGATTCCACAGAAATAAGGCTAGCAAAGAGATCCACGAAATACAGATGTAACTCTGTGAGTGGAAGTCACACATCACAGAGCAGTTTCTCAGAAAGCTTCTTTCCAGATTTTATCTGAGGATATTTCCTTTTTCACCATAGCTCTCTATGGGCTTCCAAATATCACTTTGCCAATTCCACAAGAACTGTCTTAGCGAAAGGCTTCTTGAGGGGAAAGCTGTAACTCTGTGAGATGATTTCACAGAACACAAAGAAGTTTCTCAAAAAGCTTCTTTCTCTTTTTTATAGGAGTATATTTCCTTTGGCCCTATAGTCTTCAAAGGGATCCGAAATATCTGTTCTCAGATTCCACAGAAATAAGGCTAGTAAAGAGATCCACGAAATAGAGATGTAACTCTGTGAGATGAATGAACAGAACACTAAGCAGTTTCTCAGAAAGCTTCTTTACAGATTTCATCTGAGGATATTTCCTTTTTCACCATAGCCCTCTATGGGCTTCCAAATATCACTTTGCCAATTCCACAAGAACTGTCTAAGCGAAAGGCTTCTTGAGGGGAAGGCTGTAACTCTGAGATGATTTCACAGAACACAAAGAAGTTTCTCAGAAAGCTTCCTTCTCTTTGTTATCGGAGGATTTTTCCTTTGTCCCTATAGTCTTCAAAGGGATCCGAAATATCTGTTCTCAGATTCCACAGAAATAAGGCTAGCAAAGAGATCCACGAAATACAGATTTAACTCTGTGAGTGGAAGTCAGACATCACAGAGCAGTTTCTCAGAAAGCTTCTTTCCAGATTTCATCTGAGGATATTTCCTTTTTCACCATAGCCCTCTATGGGCTTCCAAATATCACTTTGCCAATTCCACAAGAACTGGCTTACCGAAAGGCTTCTTGAGGGGAAAGCTGTAACTCTGTGAGATGATTTCACAGAACACAAAGAAGTTTCTCAGAAAGCTTCTTTCTCTTTGTTATCGGAGGATATTTCCTTTGGCCCTATAGTCTTCAAAGGGATCCGAAATATCTGTTCTCAGATTCCACAGAAATAAGGCTAGCAAAGAGATCCACGAAATACAGATGTAACTCTGTGAGATGAATGAACAGAACACTAAGGAGTTTCTCAGAAAGCTTCTTTCCAGATTTCATCTGAGGATATTTCCTTTTTCACCATAGCCCTCTATGGGCTTCCAAATATCACTTTGCCAATTCCACAAGAACTGTCTTAGCGAAAGGCTTCTTGAGGGGAAAGCTGTAACTCTGTGAGATGATTTCACAGAACACAAAGAAGTTTCTCAGAAAGCTTCCTTCTCTCTGTTATCGGAGGATTTTTCCTTTGGCCCTATAGACTTCAAAGGGATCCGAAATATCTGTTCTCAGATTCCACAGAAATAAGGCTAGCAAAGAGATCCACGAAATACAGATGTAACTCTGTGAGTGGAAGGCACACATCACAGAGCAGTTTCTCAGAAAGCTTCTTTCAAGATTTCATCTGAGGATATTTCCTTTTTCACCATAGCCCTCTATGGACTTCCAAATATCACTTTGCCAATTCCACAAGAACTGTCTTAGCGAAAGGCTTCTTGAGGGGAAAGCTGTAACTCTGTGAGATGATTTCACAGAACACAAAGAAGTTTCTCAGAAAGCTTCTTTCTCTTTGTTATCGCAGGATATTTCCTTTGGCCCTATAGTCTTCAAAGGGATCCGAAATATCTGTTCTCAGATTCCACAGAAATAAGGCTGGCAAAGAGATCCACGAAATGCAGATTTAACTCTGTGAGTGGAAGTCGCACATCACAGAGCAGTTTCTCAGAAAGCTTCTTTCCAGATTTCATCTGAGGATATTTCCTTTTTCACCATAGCCCTCTATGGGCTTCCAAATATCACTTTGCCAATTCCACAAGAACTGGCTTACCGAAAGGCTTCTTGAGGGGAAAGCTGTAACTCTGTGAGATGATTTCACAGAACACAAAGAAGTTTCTCAGAAAGCTTCTTTCTCTTTGTTATCGGAGGATATTTCCTTTGGCCCTATAGTCTTCAAAGGGATCCGAAATATCTGTTCTCAGATTCCATAGAAATAAGGCTAGCAAAGAGATCCACGAAATACAGATGTAACTCTGTGAGATGAATTAACAGTACACTAAGGAGTTTCTCAGAAAGCTTCTTTCCAGATTTCATCTGAGGATATTTCCTTTTTCACCATAGCCCTCTATGGGCTTCCAAATATCACTTTGCCAATTCCACAAGAACTGTCTTAGCGAAAGGCTTCTTGAGGGGAAAGCTGTAACTCTGTGAGATGATTTCACAGAACACAAAGAAGTTTCTCAGAAAGCTTCCTTCTCTTTGTTATGGAGGATATTTCCTTTGGCCCTATAGTCTTCAAAGGGATCCGAAATATCTGTTCTCAGATTCCACAGAAATAAGGCAAGCAAAGAGATCCACGAAATACAGATGTAACTCCGTGAGTGGAAGTCACACATCACAGAGCAGTTTCTCAGAAAGCTTCTTTCCAGATTTTATCTGAGGATATTTCCTTTTTCACCATAGCTCTCTATGGGCTTCCAAATATCACTTTGCCAATTCCACAAGAACTGTCTTAGCGAAAGGCTTCTTGAGGGGAAAGCTGTAACTCTGTGAGATGATTTCACAGAACACAAAGAAGTTTCTCAGAAAGCTTCTTTCTCTTTGTTATAGGAGGATATTTCCTTTGGCCCTATAGTCTTCAAAGGGATCCGAAATATCTGTTCTCAGATTCCACAGAAATAAGGCTAGCAAAGAGATCCACGAAATAGAGATGTAACTCTGTGAGATGAATGAACAGAACACTAAGCAGTTTCTCAGAAAGCTTCTTTCCAGATTTCATCTGAGTATATTTCCTTTTTCACCATAGCCCTCTTTGGGCTTCCAAATATCACTTTGCCAATTCCACAAGAACTGTCTTAGCGAAAGGCTTCTTGAGGGGAAAGCTGTAACTCTGTGAGATGATTTCACAGAACTCAAAGAAGTTTCTCAGAAAGCTTCTTTCTCTTTGTTATCGCAGGATATTTCCTTTGGCCCTATAGTCTTCAAAGGGATCCGAAATATCTGTTCTCAGATTCCACAGAAATAAGGCTAGCAAAGAGATCCACGAAATACAGATGTAACTCTGTGAGTGGAAGTCACACATCACAGAGCAGTTTCTCAGAAAGCTTCTTTCCAGATTTCATCTGAGGATATTTCCTTTTTCACCATAGCCCTCTATGGGCTTCCAAATATCACTTTGCCAATTCCACAAGAACTGGCTTACCGAAAGGCTTCTTGAGGGGAAAGCTGTAACTCTGTGAGATGATTTCACAGAACACAAAGAAGTTTCTCAGAAAGCTTCTTACTCTTTGTTATCGGAAGATATTTCCTTTGGCCCAATAGTCTTCAAAGGGATCCGAAATATCTGTTCTCAGATTCCACAGAAATAAGGCTAGCAAAGAGATCCACGAAATACAGATGTAACTCTTTGAGATGAATGAACAGAACACTAAGCAGTTTCTCAGAAAGCTTTTTTCCAGATTTCAACTGAGGATATTTCCTTTTTCACCATAGCCCTCTTTGGGCTTCCAAATATCACTTTGCCAATTCCACAACAACTGTCTTAGCGAAAGGCTTCTTGAGGGGAAAGCTGTAACTCTGAGATGATTTCACAGAACACAAAGAAGTTTCTCAGAAAGCTTCCTTCTCTTTGTTATCGGAGGATTTTTCCTTTGTCCCTATAGTCTTCAAAGGGATCCGAAATATCTGTTCTCAGATTCCACAGAAATAAGGCTAGCAAAGAGATCCACGAAATACAGATGTAACTCTGTGAGTGGAAGGAACACAACACAGAGCAGTTTCTCAGAAAGCTTCTTTCCAGATTTCATCTGAGGATATTTCCTTTATCACCATAGCCCTCTATGGACTTCCAAATATCACTTTGCCAATTCCACAAGAACTGTCTTAGCGAAAGGCTTCCTGAGGGGAAAGCTGTAACTCTGTGAGATGATTTCACAGAACACAAAGAAGTTTCTCAGAAAGCTTCTTTCTTTTTGTTATCGCAGGATATTTCCTTTGGCCCTATAGTCCTCAAAGGGATCCGAAATATCTGTTCTCAGATTCCACAGAAATAAGGCTAGCAAAGAGATGCACGAAATACAGATTTAACTCTGTGAGTGGAAGTCACACATCACAGAGCAGTTTCTCAGAAAGCTTCTTTCCAGATTTCATCTGAGGATATTTCCTTTTTCACCATAGCCCTCTATGGGCTTCCAAATATCACTTTGCCAATTCCACAAGAACTGGCTTACCGAAAGGGTTCTTGAGGGGAAAGCTGTAACTCTGTGAGATGATTTCACAGAACACAAAGAAGTTTCTCAGAAAGCTTCTTTTCTTTGTTATCGGAGGATATTTCCTTTGGCCCTATAGTCTTCAAAGGGATCGGAAATATCTGTTCTCAGATTCCACAGAAATAAGGCTAGCAAAGAGATCCACGAAATACAGATGTAACTCTGTGAGATGAATGAACAGAACACTAAGGAGTTTCTCAGAAAGCTTCTTTCCAGATTTCATCTGAGTATATTTCCTTTTTCACCATAGCCCTCTATGGGCTTCCAAATATCACTTTGCCAATTCCACAAGAACTGTCTTAGCGAAAGGCTTCTTGAGGGAAAGCTGTAACTCTGTGAGATGATTTCACAGAACACAAAGAAGTTTCTCAGAAAGCTTCTTTCTCTTTGTTATCGGAGGATATTTCCTTTGGCCCTATAGTCTTCAAAGGGATCCGAAATATCTGTTCTTAGGTTCCACAGAAATAAGGCTAGCAAAGAGATCTACGAAATACCGATGTAACTCTGTGAGATGAATGAACAGAACACTAAGCAGTTTCTCAGAAAGCTTCTTTCCAGATTTCATCTGAGGATATTTTCTTCTTCACCGTAGACCTCTATGGGCTTCCAAATATCACTTTGCCAATTCCACAAGAACTGTCTTAGCGAAAGGCTTCTTGAGGGGAAAGCTGTAACTCTCTGAGACGATTTCACAGAACACAAAGAAGTTTCTCAGAAAGCTTCCTTCTCTTTGTTATCGGAGGATATTTCCTTTGGCCCTATAGTCTTCAAAGGGATCCGAAATATCTGTTCTCAGATTCCAGAGAAATAAGGCTAGCAAAGAGATCCACGAAATACAGATGTAACTCTGTGAGTGGAAGTCACACATCACAGAGCAGTTTCTCAGAAAGCTTCTTTCCAGATTTCATCTGAGGATATTTCCTTTTTCACCATAGCCCTCTATGGGCTTCCAAATATCACTTTGCCAATTCCACAAGAACTGTCTTAGCGAAAGGCTTCTTGAGGGGAAAGCTGTAACTCTGTGAGATGATTTCAGAGAACACAAAGAAGTTTCTCAGAAAGCTTCTTTCTCTTTGTTATCGGAGGATATTTCCTTTGGCCCTATAGTCTTCAAAGGGATCCGAAATATCTGTTCTCAGATTCCACAGAAATAAGGCTAGCAAAGAGATCCACGAAATAGAGATGTAACTCTGCGAGTGGAAGTCACATCACAGAGCAGTTTCTCAGAAAGCTTCTTTCCAGATTTCATCTGAGGATATTTCCTTTTTCACCATAGCCATCTATGGGCTTCCAAATATCACTTTGCCAATTCCACAAGAACTGTCTTAGCGAAAGTTTTCTTGAGGGGAAAGCTGTAACTCTGTGAGATGATTTCACAGAACACAAAGAAGTTTCTCAGAAAGCTGCTTTCTCTTTGTTATCGGAGGATATTTCCTTTGGCCCTATAGTCTTCAAAGGGATCCGAAATATCTGTTCTCAGATTCCACAGAAATAAGGCTAGCAAAGAGATCCACGAAATACAGATGTAACTCTGTGAGATGAATGAACAGAACACTAAGCAGTTTCTCAGAAAGCTTCTTTCCAGATTTCATCTGAGGATATTTCCTTTTTCACCATAGCCCTCTATGGGCTTCCAAATATCACTTTGCCAATTCCACAAGAACTGTCTTAGCGAAAGGCTTCTTGAGGGGAAAGCTGTAACTCTGTGAGATGATTTCACAGAACACAAAGAAGTTTCTCAGAAAGGTCTTTCTCTTTGTTATCGGAGGATATTTCCTTTGGCCCTATAGTCTTCAAAGGGATCCGAAATATCTGTTCTCAGATTCCACAGAAATAAGGCTAGCAAAGAGATCCACGAAATACAGATGTAACTCTGTGAGATGAATGAACAGAACACTAAGCAGTTTCTCAGAAAGCTTCTTTACAGATTTCATCTGAGGATATTTCCTTTTTCACCATAGCCCTCTATGGGCTTCCAAATATCACTTTGCCAATTCCACAAGAACTGTCTTAGCGAAAGGCTTCTTGAGGGGAAAGCTGTAACTCTGT
The DNA here is from genome assembly GCF_043159975.1 of Macaca nemestrina. Classification (NCBI taxonomy): domain Eukaryota; kingdom Metazoa; phylum Chordata; class Mammalia; order Primates; family Cercopithecidae; genus Macaca; species Macaca nemestrina. Next base: position 108,684,761 of record NC_092132.1, read on the forward strand.
GAGATGATTTCACAGAACACAAAGAAGTTTCTCAGAAAGCTTCCTTCTCTTTGTTATCGGAGGATATTTCCTTTGGCCCTATAGTCTTCAAAGGGATCCGAAATATCTGTTCTCAGATTCCACAGAAATAAGGCTAGCAAAGAGATCCACGAAATACAGATGTAACTCAGTGAGTGGAAGTCACACATCACAGAGCAGTTTCTCAGAAAGCTTCTTTCCAGATTTCATCTGAGGATATTTCCTTTTTCACCATAGCCATCTATGGGCTTCCAAATATCACTTTGCCAATTCCACAAGAACTGTCTTAGCAAAAGGCTTCTTGAGGGGAAAGCTGTAACTCTGTGAGATGATTTCACAGAACACAAAGAAGTTTCTCAGAAAGCTTCCTTCTCTTTGTTATGGGAGGATATTTCCGTTGGCCCTATAGTCTTCAAAGGGATCCGAAATATCTGTTCTCAGATTCCACAGAAATAAGGCTAGCAAAGAGATCCACGAAATACAGATGTAACTCTGTGAGATGAATGAACAGAACACTAAGGAGTTTCTCAGAAAGCTTCTTTCCAGATTTCATCTGAGGATATTTCCTTTTTCACCATAGCCCTCTATGGGCTTCCAAATATCACTTTGCCAATTCCACAAGAACTGTCTTAGCGAAAGGCTTCTTGAGGGGAAAGCTGTAACTCTGTGAGATGATTTCACAGAACACAAAGAAGTTTCTCAGAAAGCTTCCTTCTCGTTGTTATCGGAGGATATTTCCTTAGGGCCTATAATCTTCAAAGGGATCCGAAATACCTGTTCTCAGATTCCACAGAAATAAGGCTAGCAAAGAGATCCACGAAATACAGATGTAACTCTTTGAGTGGAAGTCACACATCACAGAGCAGTTTCTCAGAAAGCTTCTTTCCAGATTTCATCTGAGGATATTTCCTTTTTCACCATAGCCCTCTATGGGCTTCCAAATATCACTTTGCCAATTCCACAAGAACTGTCTTAGCGAAAGGCTTCTTGAGGGGAAAGCTGTAACTCTGTGAGATGATTTCACAGAACACAAAGAAGTTTCTCAGAAAGCTTCTTTCTCTTTGTTATCGGAGGATATTTCCTTTGGCCCTATAGTCTTCAAAGGGATCCGAAATATCTGTTCTCAGATTCCACAGAAATAAGGCTAGCAAAGAGATCCACGAAATACAGATGTAACTCTGTGAGATGAATGAACAGAACACTAAGCAGTTTCTCAGAAAGCTTCTTTCCAGATTTCATCTGAGGATATTTCCTTTTTCACCATAGCCCTCTATGGGCTTCCAAATATCACTTTGCCAATTCCACAAGAACTGTCTTAGCGAAAGGCTTCTTGAGGGGAAAGCTGTAACTCTGTGGGATGATTTCACAGAACACAAAGAAGTTTCTCAGAAAGCTTCCATCTCTTTGTTATCGGAGGATATTTCCTTTGGCCCTATAGTCTTCAAAGGGATCCGAAATACCTGTTCTCAGATTCCACAGAAATAAGGCTAGCAAAGAGATCCACGAAATACAGATGTAACTCTGTGAGTGGAAGTCACACATCACAGAGCAGTTTCTCAGAAAGCTTCTTTCCAGATTTCATCTGAGGATATTTCCTTTTTCACCATAGCCCTCTATGGGCTTCCAAATATCACTTTGCCAATTCCACAAGAACTGTCTTAGCGAAAGGCTTCTTGAGGGGAAAGCTGTAACTCTGTGAGATGATTTCACAGAACACAAAGAAGTTTCTCAGAAAGCTTCTTTCTCTTTGTTATCGGAGGATATTTCCTTTGGCCCTATAGTCTTCAAAGGGATGCGAAATATTTGTTCTCAGATTCCACAGAAATAAGGCTAGCAAAGAGATCCACGAAATACAGATGTAACTCTGTCAGTGGAAGGCACACATCACAGAGCAGTTTCTCAGAAAGCTTCTTTCCAGATTTCATCTGAGGATATTTCCTTTTTCAACATAGCCCTCTATGGGCTTCCAAATATCACTTTGCCAATTCCACAAGAACTGTCTTAGCGAAAGGCTTCTTGAGGGGAAAGCTGTAACTCTGTGAGATGATTTCACAGAACACAAAGAAGTTTCTCAGAAAGCTTCTTTCTCTTTGTTATCGCAGGATATTTCCTTTGGCCCTATAGTCTTAAAAGGGATCCGAAATATCTGTTCTCAGATTCCACAGAAATAAGGCTAGCAAAGAGATACACGAAATACAGATGTAACACTGTGAGATGAATGAACAGAACACTAAGCAGTTTCTAAGAAAACTTCTTTACACATTTCATCTGAGGATATTTCCTTTTTCACCATAGCCCTCTATGGGCTTCCAAACATCAGTTTACCAATTCCACAAGAACTGTCTTAGCGAAAGGCTTCTTGAGGGGAAAGCTGTAACTCTGTGAGATGATTTCACAGAACACAAAGAAGTTTCTCAGAAAGCTTCCTTCTCTTTGTTATCGGAGGATATTTCCTTTGGCCCTATAGTCTTCAAAGGGATCCGAAATATCTGTTCTCAGATTCCACAGGAATAAGGCTAGCAAAGAGATCCACGAAATACAGATGTAACTCTGTGAGTGGAAGTCACACATCACAGAGCAGTTTCTCAGAAGGCTTCTTTCTAGATTTCATCTGAGGATATTTCCTTTTTCACCATAGCCCTCTATGGGCTTCCAAATATCACTTTGCCAATTCCACAAGAACTGTCTTATCGAAAGGCTTCTTGAGGGGAAAGCTGTAACTCTGTGAGATGATTTCACAGAACACAAAGAAGTTTCTCAGAAAGCTTCTTTCTCTTTGTTATCGGAGGATATTTCCTTTGGCCCTATAGTCTTCAAAGGGATGCGAAATATTTGTTCTCAGATTCCACAGAAATAAGGCTAGCAAAGAGATCCACGAAATACAGATGTAACTCTGTCAGTGGAAGGCACACATCACAGAGCAGTTTCTCAGAAAGCTTCTTTCCAGATTTCATCTGGGGATATTTCCTTTTTCAACATAGCCCTCTATGGGCTTCCAAATATCACTTTGCCAATTCCACAAGAACTGTCTTAGCGAAAGGCTTCTTGAGGGGAAAGCTGTAACTCTGTGAGATGATTTCACAGAACACAAAGAAGTTTCTCAGAAAGCTTCTTTCTCTTTGTTATCGCAGGATATTTCCTTTGGCCCTATAGTCTTCAAAGGGATCCGAAATATCTGTTCTCAGATTCCACAGAAATAAGGCTAGCAAAGAGATCCACGAAATACAGATGTAACACTGTGAGATGAATGAACAGAACACTAAGCAGTTTCTCAGAAAGCTTCTTTACACATTTCATCTGAGGATATTTCCTTTTTCACCATAGCCCTCTATGGGCTTCCAAATATCACTTTGCCAATTCCACAAGAACTGTCTTAGCGAAAGGCTTCTTGAGGGGAAAGCTGTAACTCTGTGAGATGATTTCAGAGAACACAAAGAAGTTTCTCAGAAAGCTTTTTTCTCTTTGTTATCGGAGGATATTTCCTTTGGCCCTAGAGTCTTCAAAGGGATCCGAAATATCTGTTCTCATATTCCACAGAAATAAGGCTAGCAAAGAGATCCACGAAATAGAGATGTAACTCTGAGAGTGGAAGTCACATCACAGAGCAGTTTCTCAGAAAGCTTCTTTCCAGATATCATCTGAGGATATTTCCTTTTTCACCATAGCCATCTATGGTCTTCCAAATATCACTTTGCCAATTCCACAAGAACTGTCTTAGGGAAAGGCTTCTCAAGGGGAAAGCTGTAACTCTGTGAGATGATTTCACAGAACACAAAGAAGTTTCTCAGAAAGCTTCTTTCTCTTTGTTATCAGAGGATACTTCCTTTGGCCCTATAGTCTTCAAAGGGATCCGAAATATCTCTTCTCAGATTCCACAGAAATAAGGCTAGCAAAGAGATCCACGAAATACAGATGTAACTCTGTGAGTGGAAGTCACATCACAGAGCAGTTTCTCAGAAAGCTTCTTTCCAGATTTCATCTGAGGATATTTCCTTTTTCACCATAGCCCTCTATGGGCTTCCAAATATCACTTTGCCAATTCCACAAGAACTGTCTTAGCGAAAGGCTTCTTGAGGGGAAAGCTGTAACTCTGTGAGATGATTTCACAGAACACAAAGAAGTTTCTCAGAAAGCTTCTTTCTCTTTGTTATCGGAGGATATTTCCTTTGGCCCTATAGTCTTCAAAGGGATCCGAAATATCTGTTCTCAGATTCCACAGAAATAAGGCTAGCAAAGAGATCCACGAAATAGAGATGTAACTCTGAGAGTGGAAGTCACATCACAGAGCAGTTTCTCAGAAAGCTTCTTTCCAGATTTCATCTGAGGATATTTCCTTTTTCACCATAGCCCTCTATGGGCTTCCAAATATCACTTTGCCAATTCCACAAGAACTGTCTTAGCGAAAGGCTTCTTGAGGGGAAAGCTGTAACTCTGTGAGATGATTTCACAGAACACAAAGAAGTTTCTCAGAAAGCTTCCTTCTCTTTGTTTTCGGAGGATATTTCCTTTGGCCCTATAGTCTTCAAAGGGATCCGAAATACCTGTTCTCAGATTCCACAGAAATAAGGCTAGCAAAGAGATCCACGAAATTCAGATGTAACTCTTTGATTGGAAGTCACACATCACAGAGCAGTTTCTCAGAAAGCTTCTTTCCAGATTTCATCTGAGGATATTTCCTTTTTCACCATAGCCCTCTATGGGCTTCCAAATATCACTTTGCCAATTCCACAAGAACTGTCTTAGCGAAAGGCTTCTTGAGGGGAAAGCTGTAACTCTGTGAGATGATTTCACAGAACACAAAGAAGTTTCTCAGAAAGCTTCTTTCTCTTTGTTATCGGAGGATATTTCCTTTGGCCCTATAGTCTTCAAAGGGATCCGAAATATCTGTTCTCAGATTCCACAGAAATAAGGCTAGCAAAGAGATCCACGAAATACAGATGTAACTCTGTGAGATGAATGAACAGAACACTAAGCAGTTTCTCAGAAAGCTTCTTTCCAGATTTCATCTGAGGATATTTCCTTTTTCACCATAGCCCTCTATGGGCTTCCAAATATCACTTTGCCAATTCCACAAGAACTGTCTTAGCGAAAGGCTTCTTGAGGGGAAAGCTGTAACTCTGTGAGATGATTTCACAGAACACAAAGAAGTTTCTCAGAAAGCTTCCTTCTCTTTGTTATCGGAGGATATTTCCTTTGGCCCTATAGTCTTCAAAGGGATCCGAAATACCTGTTCTCAGATTCCACAGAAATAAGGCTAGCAAAGAGATCCACGAAATACAGATGTAACTCTTTGAGTGGAAGTCACACATCACAGAGCAGTTTCTCAGAAAGCTTCTTTCCAGATTTCATCTGAGGATATTTCCTTTTTCACCATAGCCCTCTATGGGCTTCCAAATATCACTTTGCCAATTCCACAAGAACTGTCTTAGCGAAAGGCTTCTTGAGGGGAAAGCTGTAACTCTGTGAGATGATTTCACAGAACACAAAGAAGTTTCTCAGAAAGCTTCTTTCTCTTTGTTATCGGAGGATATTTCCTTTGGCCCTATAGTCTTCAAAGGGATGCGAAATATTTGTTCTCAGATTCCACAGAAATAAGGCTAGCAAAGAAATCCACGAAATACAGATGTAACTCTGTCAGTGGAAGGCACACATCACAGAGCAGTTTCTCAGAAAGCTTCTTTCCAGATTTCATCTGAGGATATTTCCTTTTTCAACATAGCCCTCTATGGGCTTCCAAATATCACTTTGCCAATTCCACAAGAACTGTCTTAGCGAAAGGCTTCTTGAGGGGAAAGCTGTAACTCTGTGAGATGATTTCACAGAACACAAAGAAGTTTCTCAGAAAGCTTCTTTCTCTTTGTTATCGCAGGATATTTCCTTTGGCCCTATAGTCTTAAAAGGGATCCGAAATATCTGTTCTCAGATTCCACAGAAATAAGGCTAGCAAAGAGATCCACGAAATACAGATGTAACACTGTGAGATGAATGAACAGAACACTAAGCAGTTTCTAAGAAAGCTTCTTTACACATTTCATCTGAGGATATTTCCTTTTTCACCATAGCCCTCTATGGGCTTCCAAATATCACTTTGCCAATTCCACAAGAACTGTCTTAGCGAAAGGCTTCTTGAGGGGAAAGTTATAACTCTGTGAGATGATTTCACAGAACACAAAGAAGTTTCTCAGAAAGCTTCCTTCTCTTTGTTATCGGAGGATATTTCCTTTGGCCCTATAGTCTTCAAAAGGATCCGAAATATCTGTTCTCAGATTCCACAGAAATAAGGCTAGCAAAGAGATCCATGAAATACAGATGTAACTCTGTGAGTGGAAGTCACACATCACAGAGCAGTTTCTCAGAAAGCTTCTTTCCAGATTTCATCTGAGGATATTTCCTTTTTCACCATAGCCCTCTATGGGCTTCCAAATATCACTTTGCCAATTCCACAAGAACTGTCTTAGCGAAAGGCTTCTTGAGGGGAAAGATGTAACTCTGTGAGATGATTTCACAGAACACAAAGAAGTTTCTCAGAAAGCTTCTTTCTCTTTGTTATCGGAGGATATTTCCTTTGGCCCTATAGCCTTCAAAGGGATCAGAAATATCTGTTCTCAGATTCCACAGAAATAAGGCCAGCAAAGAAATCCACGAAATACAGATGTAAATCTGTGAGATGAATGAACAGAACACAAAGCAGTTTCTCAGAAAGCTTCCTTCTCTTTGTTATCGGAGGATATTTCCTTTGGCCCTATAGTCTTCAAAGGGATCCGAAATATCTGTTCTCAGATTCCAGAGAAATAAGGCTAGCAACGAGATCCACGAAATACAGATGTAACTCTGTGAGTGGAAGTCACACATCACAGAGCAGTTTCTCAGAAAGCTTCTTTCCAGATTTCATCTGAGGATATTTCCTTTTTCACCATAGCCCTCTATGGGCTTCCAAATATCACTTTGCCAATTCCACAAAAACTGTCTTACCGAAAGGCTTCTTGAGGGGAAAGCTGTAACTCTGTGAGATGATTTCAGAGAACACAAAGAAGTTTCTCAGAAAGCTTCTTTCTCTTTGTTATCGGAGGATATTTCCTTTGGCCCTATAGTCTTCAAAGGGATCCGAAATATCTGTTTTCAGATTCCACAGAAATAAGGCTAGCAAAGAGATCCACGAAATACAGATGTAACTCTGTGAGTGGAAGTCACACAACACAGAGCAGTTTCTCAGAAAGCTTCTTTCCAGATTTCATCTGAGGATATTTTCCTTTTCACCTTAGCCCTCTATGGGCTTCCAAATATCACGTTGCCAATTCCACAAGAACTGTCTTAGCGAAAGGCTTCTTGAGGGGAAAGCTGTAACTCTGTGAGATGATTTCACAGAACACAAAGAAGTTTCTCCGAAAGCTTCTTTCTCTTTGTTATCGGAGGATATTTCCTTTGGCCCTATAGTCTTCAAAGGGATCCGAAATATCTGTTCTCAGATTCCACAGAAATAAGGCTAGCAAAAAGATCCACGAAATACAGATGTAACTCTGTGAGATGAATGAACAGAACACTAAGCAATTTCTCAGAAAGCTTCTTTCCAGATTTCATCTGAGGATATTTCCTTTCTCACCATAGCCCTCTATGGGCTTCCAAATATCACTTTGCCAATTCCACAAGAACTGTCTTAGGGAAAGGCTTCTTAAGGGGAAAGCTGTAACTCTGTGAGATGATTTCACAGAACACAAAGAAGTTTCTCAGAAAGCTTCTTTCTCTTTGTTATCAGAGGATATTTCCTTTGGCCCTATAGTCTTCAAAGGGATCCGAAATATCTGTTCTCAGATTCCACAGAAATAAGGCTAGCAAAGAGATCCACGAAATACAGATGTAACTCTGTGAGTGGAAGTCACACATCACAGAGCAGTTTCTCAGAAAGCTTCTTTCCAGATTTCATCTGAAGATATGTCCTTTTTCACCATAGCCCTCTATGGGCTTCCAAATATCACTTTGCCAATTCCACAAGAACTGTCTTAGCGAAAGGCTTCTTGAGGGGAAAGCTGTAACTCTGTGAGATGATTTCACAGAACACAAAGAAGTTTCTCAGAAAGGTTCTTTCTCTTTGTTATCGGAGGATATTTCCTTTGGCCCTATAGTCTTCAAAGGGATCCGAAATATCTGTTCTCAGATTCCACAGAAATAAGGCTAGCAAAGGGATCCACGAAATAGAGATGTAACTCTGTGAGTGGAAGTCACACATCACAGAGCAGTTTCTCAGAAAGCTTCTTTCCAGATTTCATCTGAGGATATTTCCTTTTTCACCATAGCCCTCTATGGGCTTCCAAATATCACTTTGCCAATTCCACAAGAACTGTCTTAGCGAAAGGCTTCTTTAGGGGAAAGTTGTATCTGTGAGATGATTTCACAGAACACAAAGAAGTTTCTCAGAAAGCTTCTTTCTCTTTGTTATCGGAGGATATTTCCTTTGGCCCCATAGTCTTCAAAGGGATCCGAAATATCTGTTTTCAGATTCCACAGAAATAAGGCTAGCAAAGAGATCCACGAAATACAGATGTAACTCTGTGACTGGAAGTCACACATCACAGAGCAGTTTCTCAGAAAGCTTCTTTCCAGATGTCATCTGAGGATATTTCCTTTTTCACCATAGCCCTCTATGGGCTTCCAAATATCACTTTGCCAATTCCACAAGAACTGTCTTAGCGAAAGGCTTCTTGAGGGGAAAGCTGTAACTCTGTGAGATGATTTCACAGAACACAAAGAAGTTTCTCAGAAAGCTTCTTTCTCTTTGTTATCTGAGGATATTTCCTTTGGCCCTATAGTCTTCAAAGGGATCCGAAATATCTGTTCTCAGATTCCACAGAAATAAGGCTAGCAAAAAGATCCACGAAATACAGATGTAACTCTGTGAGTGGAAGTCACACATCACAGAGCAGTTTCTCAGAAAGCTTCTTTCCAGATTTCATCTGAGGATATTTCCTTTTTCACCATAGCCCTCTATGGGCTTCCAAATATCACTTTGCCAATTCCACAAAAACTGTCTTACCGAAAGGCTTCTTGAGGGGAAAGCTGTAACTCTGTGAGATGATTTCACAGAACACAAAGAAGTTTCTCAGAAAGCTTCTTTCTCTTTGTTATCGGAGGATATTTCCTTTGGCCCTATAGTCTTTAAAGGGATCCGAAATATCTGTTTTCAGATTCCACAGAAATAAGGCTAGCAAAGAGATCCACGAAATACAGATGTAACTCTGTGAGTGGAAGTCACACAACACAGAGCAGTTTCTCAGAAAGCTTCTTTCCAGATTTCATCTGAGGATATTTCCTTTTTCACCCTAGCCCTCTATGGGCTTCCAAATATCACGTTGCCAACTCCACAAGGACTGTCTTAGCGAAAGGCATCTTGAGGGGAAAGCTGTAACTGTGTGAGATGATTTCACAGAACACAAAGAAGTTTCTCAGAAAGCTTCTTTCTCTTTGTTATCGGAGGATATTTCCTTTGGCCCTAGAGTCTTCAAAGGGATCCGAAATATCTGTTCTTAGGTTCCACAGAAATAAGGCTAGCAAAGAAATCTACGAAATACCGATGTAACTCTGTGAGATGAATGAACAGAACACTAAGGAGTTTCTCAGAAAGCTTCTTTCCAGATTTCATCAGAGGATATTTTCTTCTTCACCATAGACCTCTATGGGCTTCCAAATATCACTTTGCCAATTCCACAAGAACTGTCTTAGCGAAAGGCTTCCTGAGGGGAAAGCTGTAACTCTGTGAGATGATTTCACAGAACACAAAGAAGTTTCTCAGAAAGCTTCCTTCTCTTTGTTATCGGAGGATATTTCCTTTGGCCCTATAGTCTTCAAAGGGATCCGAAATATCTGTTCTCAGATTCCAGAGAAATAAGGCTAGCAACGAGATCCACGAAATACAGATGTAACTCTGTGAGTGGAAGTCACACATCACAGAGCAGTTTCTCAGAAAGCTTCTTTCCAGATTTCATCTGACGATATTTCCTTTTTCACCATAGCCCTCTATGGGCTTCCAAATATCACTTTGCCAATTCCACAAAAACTGTCTTACCGAAAGGCTTCTTGAGGGGAAAGCTGTAACTCTGTGAGATGATTTCACAGAACACAAAGAAGTTTCTCAGAAAGCTTCTTTCTCTTTGTTATCGGAGGATATTTCCTTTGGCCCTATAGTCTTCAAAGGGATCCGAAATATCTGTTTTCAGATTCCACAGAAATAAGGCTAGCAAAGAGATCCACGAAATACAGATGTAACTCTGTGAGTGGAAGTCACACAACACAGAGCAGTTTCTCAGAAAGCTTCTTTCCAGATTTCATCTGAGGATATTTCCCTTTTCACCATAGCCCTCTATGGGCTTCCAAATATCACGTTGCCAATTCCACAAGAACTGTCTTAGCGAAAGGCTTCTTGAGGGGAAAGCTGTAACTCTGTGAGATGATTTCGCAGAACACAAAGAAGTTTCTCCGAAAGCTTCTTTCTCTTTGTTATCGGAGGATATTTCCTTTGGCCCTATAGTCTTCAAAGGGATCCGAAATATCTGTTCTCAGGTTCCACAGAAATAAGGCTAGCAAAGAGATCTACGAAATACCGATGTAACTCTGTGAGATGAATGAACAGAACACTAAGGACTTTCTCAGAAAGCTTCTTTCCAGATTTCATCTGAGGATATTTTTTTCTTCACCATAGCCCTCTGTGGGCTTCCAAATATCACTTTGCCAATTCCACAAGAACTGTCTTAGCGAAAGGCTTCTTGAGAGGAAAGCTGTAACTCTCTGAGATGATTTCACAGAACACAAAGTAGTCTCTCAGAAAGCTTCCTTCTCTTTGTTATGGGAGGATATTTCCTTTGGCCCTACAGTCTTCAAAGGGATCCGAAATATCTGTTCTCAGATTCCACAGAAATAAGGCTAGCAAAAAGATCCACGAAATACAGATGTAACTCTGTGAGATGAATGAACAGAACACTAAGCAGTTTCTCAGAAAGCTTCTTTCCAGATTTCATCTGAGGATATTTCCTTTCTCACCATAGCCCTCTATGGGCTTCCAAATATCACTTTGCCAATTCCACAAGAACTGTCTTAGGGAAAGGCTTCTTAAGGGGAAAGCTGTAACTCTGTGAGATGATTTCACAGAACACAAAGAAGTTTCTCAGAAAGCTTCTTTCTCTTTGTTATCGGAGGATATTTCCTTTGGCCCTATAGCCTTCAAAGGGATCAGAAATATCTGTTCTCAGATTCCACAGAAATAAGGCCAGCAAAGAAATCCACGAAATACAGATGTAAATCTGTGAGATGAATGAACAGAACACAAAGCAGTTTCTCAGAAAGCTTCCTTCTCTTTGTTATCGGAGGATATTTCCTTTGGCCCTATAGTCTTCAAAGGGATCCGAAATATCTGTTCTCAGATTCCAGAGAAATAAGGCTAGCAACGAGATCCACGAAATACAGATGTAACTCTGTGAGTGGAAGTCACACATCACAGAGCAGTTTCTCAGAAAGCTTCTTTCCAGATTTCATCTGAGGATATTTCCTTTTTCACCATAGCCCTCTATGGGCTTCCAAATATCACTTTGCCAATTCCACAAAAACTGTCTTACCGAAAGGCTTCTTGAGGGGAAAGCTGTAACTCTGTGAGATGATTTCACAGAACACAAAGAAGTTTCTCAGAAAGCTTCTTTCTCTTTGTTATCGGAGGATATTTCCTTTGGCCCTATAGTCTTCAAAGGGATCCGAAATATCTGTTTTCAGATTCCACAGAAATAAGGCTAGCAAAGAGATCCACGAAATACAGATGTAACTCTGTGAGTGGAAGTCACACAACACAGAGCAGTTTCTCAGAAAGCTTCTTTCCAGATTTCATCTGAGGATATTTTCCTTTTCACCTTAGCCCTCTATGGGCTTCCAAATATCACGTTGCCAATTCCACAAGAACTGTCTTAGCGAAAGGCTTCTTGAGGGGAAAGCTGTAACTCTGTGAGATGATTTCACAGAACACAAAGAAGTTTCTCCGAAAGCTTCTTTCTCTTTGTTATCGGAGGATATTTCCTTTGGCCCTATAGTCTTCAAAGGGATCCGAAATATCTGTTCTCAGATTCCACAGAAATAAGGCTAGCAAAGAGATCCACGAAATACAGATGTAACTCTGTGAGTGGAAGTCACACATCACAGAGCAGTTTCTCAGAAAGCTTCTTTCCAGATTTCATCAGAGGAAATTTCCTTTTTCACCATAACCCTCTATGGGCTTCCAAATATCACTTTGCCAATTCCACAAGAACTGTCTTAGGGAAAGGCTTCTTGAGGGGAAAGCTGTAACTCTGTGAGATGATTTCACAGAACACAAAGAAGTTTCTCAGAAAGCTTCTTTCTCTTTGTTATCGGAGGATATTTCCTTTGGCCCTATAGCCTTCAAAGGGATCAGAAATATCTGTTCTCAGATTCCACAGAAATAAGGCCAGCAAAGAAATCCACGAAATACCCATGTAAATCTGTGAGATGAATGAACAGAACACAAAGCAGTTTCTCAGAAAGCTTCTTTCCAGATTTCATCTGAGGATATTTCCCTTTTCACCATAGCCCTCTATGGGCTTCCAAATATCACTTTGCCAATTCCACAAGAACTGACTTAGTGAAAGGCTTCTTGAGGAGAAAGCTCTAACTCTGTGAGATGATTTCACAGAACACAAAGAAGTTTCTCAGAAAGCTTCCTTCTCTTTGTTATCGGAGGATATTTCCTTTGGCCCTATAGTCTTCAAAGGGATCCGAAATATCTGTTCTCAGATTCCACAGAAATAAGGCTAGCAAAAAGATCCACGAAATACAGATGTAACTCTGTGAGTGGAAGTCACACATCACAGAGCAGTTTCTCAGAAAGCTTCTTTCCAGATTTCATCTGAGGATATTTCCTTTTTCACCATAGCCCTCTATGGGCTTCCAAATATCACTTTGCCAATTCCACAAAAACTGTCTTACCGAAAGGCTTCTTGAGGGGAAAGCTGTAACTCTGTGAGATGATTTCACAGAACACAAAGAAGTTTCTCAGAAAGCTTCTTTCTCTTTGTTATCGGAGGATATTTCCTTTGGCCCTATAGTCTTTAAAGGGATCCGAAATATCTGTTTTCAGATTCCACAGAAATAAGGCTAGCAAAGAGATCCACGAAATACAGATGTAACTCTGTGAGTGGAAGTCACACAACACAGAGCAGTTTCTCAGAAAGCTTCTTTCCCGATTTCATCTGAGGATATTTCCTTTTTCACCCTAGCCCTCTATGGGCTTCCAAATATCACGTTGCCAACTCCACAAGGACTGTCTTAGCGAAAGGCATCTTGAGGGGAAAGCTGTAACTGTGTGAGATGATTTCACAGAACACAAAGAAGTTTCTCAGAAAGCTTCTTTCTCTTTGTTATCGGAGGATATTTCCTTTGGCCCTAGAGTCTTCAAAGGGATCCGAAATATCTGTTCTTAGGTTCCACAGAAATAAGGCTAGCAAAGAAATCTACGAAATACCGATGTAACTCTGTGAGATGAATGAACAGAACACTAAGGAGTTTCTCAGAAAGCTTCTTTCCAGATTTCATCAGAGGATATTTTCTTCTTCACCATAGACCTCTATGGGCTTCCAAATATCACTTTGCCAATTCCACAAGAACTGTCTTAGCGAAAGGCTTCCTGAGGGGAAAGCTGTAACTCTGTGAGATGATTTCACAGAACACAAAGAAGTTTCTCAGAAAGCTTCCTTCTCTTTGTTATCGGAGGATATTTCCTTTGGCCCTATAGTCTTCAAAGGGATCCGAAATATCTGTTCTCAGATTCCAGAGAAATAAGGCTAGCAACGAGATCCACGAAATACAGATGTAACTCTGTGAGTGGAAGTCACACATCACAGAGCAGTTTCTCAGAAAGCTTCTTTCCAGATTTCATCTGACGATATTTCCTTTTTCACCATAGCCCTCTATGGGCTTCCAAATATCACTTTGCCAATTCCACAAAAACTGTCTTACCGAAAGGCTTCTTGAGGGGAAAGCTGTAACTCTGTGAGATGATTTCACAGAACACAAAGAAGTTTCTCAGAAAGCTTCTTTCTCTTTGTTATCGGAGGATATTTCCTTTGGCCCTATAGTCTTCAAAGGGATCCGAAATATCTGTTTTCAGATTCCACAGAAATAAGGCTAGCAAAGAGATCCACGAAATACAGATGTAACTCTGTGAGTGGAAGTCACACAACACAGAGCAGTTTCTCAGAAAGCTTCTTTCCAGATTTCATCTGAGGATATTTCCCTTTTCACCATAGCCCTCTATGGGCTTCCAAATATCACGTTGCCAATTCCACAAGAACTGTCTTAGCGAAAGGCTTCTTGAGGGGAAAGCTGTAACTCTGTGAGATGATTTCGCAGAACACAAAGAAGTTTCTCCGAAAGCTTCTTTCTCTTTGTTATCGGAGGATATTTCCTTTGGCCCTATAGTCTTCAAAGGGATCCGAAATATCTGTTCTCAGGTTCCACAGAAATAAGGCTAGCAAAGAGATCTATGAAATACCGATGTAACTCTGTGAGATGAATGAACAGAACACTAAGGACTTTCTCAGAAAGCTTCTTTCCAGATTTCATCTGAGGATATTTTTTTCTTCACCATAGCCCTCTGTGGGCTTCCAAATATCACTTTGCCAATTCCACAAGAACTGTCTTAGCGAAAGGCTTCTTGAGAGGAAAGCTGTAACTCTCTGAGATGATTTCACAGAACACAAAGTAGTCTCTCAGAAAGCTTCCTTCTCTTTGTTATGGGAGGATATTTCCTTTGGCCCTACAGTCTTCAAAGGGATCCGAAATATCTGTTCTCAGATTCCACAGAAATAAGGCTAGCAAAAAGATCCACGAAATACAGATGTAACTCTGTGAGATGAATGAACAGAACACTAAGCAGTTTCTCAGAAAGCTTCTTTCCAGATTTCATCTGAGGATATTTCCTTTCTCACCATAGCCCTCTATGGGCTTCCAAATATCACTTTGCCAATTCCACAAGAACTGTCTTAGGGAAAGGCTTCTTAAGGGGAAAGCTGTAACTCTGTGAGATGATTTCACAGAACACAAAGAAGTTTCTCAGAAAGCTTCTTTCTCTTTGTTATCAGAGGATATTTCCTTTGGCCCTATAGTCTTCAAAGGGATCCGAAATATCTGTTCTCAGATTCCACAGAAATAAGGCTAGCAAAGAGATCCACGAAATACAGATGTAACTCTTTGAGTGGAAGTCACACATCACAGAGCAGTTTCTCAGAAAGCTTCTTTCCAGATTTCATCTGAAGATATGTCCTTTTTCACCATAGCCCTCTATGGGCTTCCAAATATCACTTTGCCAATTCCACAAGAACTGTCTTAGCGAAAGGCTTCTTGAGGGGAAAGCTGTAACTCTGTGAGACGATTTCACAGAACACAAAGAAGTTTCTCAGAAAGGTTCTTTCTCTTTGTTATCGGAGGATATTTCCTTTGGCCCTATAGTCTTCAAAGTGATCCGAAATATCTATTCTCAGATTCCACAGAAATAAGGCTAGCAAAGGGATCCACGAAATAGAGATGTAACTCTGTGAGTGGAAGTCACACATCACAGAGCAGTTTCTCAGAAAGCTTCTTTCCAGATTTCATCTGAGGATATTTCCTTTTTCACCATAGCCCTCTATGGGCTTCCAAATATCACTTTGCCAATTCCACAAGAACTGTCTTAGCGAAAGGCTTCTTGAGGGGAAAGCTGTAACTCTGTGAGATGATTTCACAGAACACAAAGAAGTTTCTCAGAAAGCTTCTTTCTCTTTGTTATCAGAGGATATTTCCTTTGGCCCTATAGTCTTCAAAGGGATCCGAAATATCTGTTCTCAGATTCCACAGAAATAAGGCTAGCAAAGAGATCCACGAAATACAGATGTAACTCTGTGAGATGAATGAACAGAACACTAAGCAGTTTCTCAGAAAGCTTCTTTCCAGATTTCATCTGAGGATAATTCCTTTTTCACCATAGCCCTCTATGGGCTTCCAAATATCAGTTTGCCAATTGCACAAGAACTGTCTTAGCGAAAGGCTTCTTGAGGGGAAAGCTGTAACTCTGTGAGATGATTTCACAGAACACAAAGAAGTTTCTCAGAAAGCTTCCTTCTCTTTGTTATCGGAGGATATTTCCTTTGGCCCTATAGTCTTCAAAGGGATCCGAAATATCTGTTCTCAGATTCCACAGAAATAAGGCTAGCAAAGAGATCCACGAAATACAGATGTAACTCTGTGAGTGGAAGTCACACATCACAGAGCAGTTTCTCAGAAAGCTTCTTTCTAGATTTCATCTGAGGATATTTCCTTTTTCACCATAGCCCTCTATGGGCTTCCAAATATCACTTTGCCAATTCCACAAGAACTGTCTTATCGAAAGGTTTCTTGAGGGGAAAGCTGTAACTCTGTGAGATGATTTCACAGAACACAAAGAAGTTTCTCAGAAAGCTTCTTTCTCTTTGTTATCGGAGGATATTTCCTTTGGCCCTATAGTCTTCAAAGGGATGCGAAATATTTGTTCTCAGATTCCACAGAAATAAGGCTAGCAAAGAGATCCACGAAATACAGATGTAACTCTGTGACTGGAAGTCACACATCATAGAGCAGTTTCTCAGAAAGCTTCTTTCCAGATTTCATCTGAGGATATTTCCTTTTTCAACATAGCCCTCTATGGGCTTCCAAATATCACTTTGCCAATTCCACAAGAACTGTCTTAGCGAAAGGCTTCTTGAGGGGAAAGCTGTAACTCTGTGAGATGATTTCACAGAACACAAAGAAGTTTCTCAGAAAGCTTCTTTCTCTTTGTTATCGCAGGATATTTCCTTTGGCCCTATAGTCTTAAAAGGGATCCGAAATATCTGTTCTCAGAATCCAGAGTAATAAGGCTAGCAAAGAGATCCACGAAATACAGATTGATCACTGTGAGATGAATGAAGAGAACACTAAGCAGTTTCTAAGAAAGCTTCTTTACACATTTCATCTGAGGATATTTCCTTTTTCACCATAGCCCTCTATGGGCTTCCAAATATCACTTTGCCAATTCCACAAGAACTGTCTTAGCGAAAGGCTTCTTGAGGGGAAAGTTGTAACTCTGTGAGATGATTTCACAGAACACAAAGAAGTTTCTCAGAAAGCTTCCTTCTCTTTGTTATCGGAGGATATTTCCTTTGACCCTATAGTCTTCAAAGGGATCCGAAATATCTGTTCTCAGATTCCACAGAAATAAGGCTAGCAAAGAGATCCACGAAATACAGATGTAACTCTGTGAGTGGAAGTCACACATCACAGAGCAGTTTCTCAGAAAGCTTCTTTCCAGATTTCAACTGAGGATATTTCCTTTTTCACCATAGCCGTCTATGGGCTTCCAAATATCACTTTGCCAATTCCACAAGAACTGTCTTAGCGAAAGGCTTCTTGAGGGGAAAGCTGTAACTCTGTGAGATGATTTCACAGAACACAAAGAAGTTTCTCAGAAAGCTTCTTTCTCTTTGTTATCGGAGGATATTTCCTTTGGCCCTATAGTCTTCAAAGGGATCCGAAATATCTGTTCTCAGATTCCACAGAAATAAGGCTAGCAAAGGGATCCACGAAATAGAGATGTAACTCTGTGAGATGAATGAACAGAACACTAAGCAGTTTCTCAGAAAGCTTCTTTCCAGATTTCATCTGAGGATATTTCCTTTTTCACCATAACTCTCTAGGGGCTTCCAAATATCACTTTGCCAATTCCACAAGAACTGTCTTAGCGAAAGGCTTCTTGAGGGGAAAGCTGTAACTCTGTGAGATCATTTCACAGAACACAAAGAAGTTTCTCAGAAAGCTTCCTTCTCTTTGTTATCGGAGGATATTTCCTTTGGCCCTATAGTCTTCAAAGGGATCCGAAATATCTGTTCTCAGATTCCACAGAAATAAGGCTAGCAAAGAGATCCACGAAATACAGATGTAACTCTGTGAGTGGAAGTCACACATCACAGAGCAGTTTCTCAGAAAGCTTCTTTCCAGATTTCATCTGAGGATATTTCCTTTTTCAACATAGCCCTCTATGGGCTCCCAAATATCACTTTGCCAATTCCACAAGAACTGTCTTAGCGAAAGGCTTCTGGAGGGGAAAGCTCTAACTCTGTGAGATGATTTCACAGAACACAAAGAAGTTTCTCAGAAAGCTTCTTTCTCTTTGTTATCGGAGGATATTTCCTTTGGCCTTATAGTCTTCAAAGGGATCCGAAATATCTGTTCTCAGATTCCACAGAAATAAGGCTAGCAAAGAGATCCACGAAATACAGATGTAACTCTGTAACTGGAAGTCACACATTACAGAGCAGTTTCTCAGAAAGCTTCTTTCCAGATTTCATCTGAGGATATTTCCTTTTTCACCATAGCCCTCTATGGGCTTCCAAATATCACTTTGCTAATTCCACAAGAACTGTCTTAGCGAAAGGCTTCTTGAGGGGAAAGCTGTAACTCTGTGAGATGATTTCACAGAACACAAAGAAGTTTCTCAGAAAGCTTCTTTCTCTTTGTTATCGGAGGATATTTCCTTTGGCCCTATAGTCTTCAAAGTGATCCGAAATATCTGTTCTCAGATTCCACAGAAATAAGGCTAGCAAAGAGATCCACGAAATACAGATGTAACTCTGTGAGATGAATGAACAGAACACTAAGCAGTTTCTCAGAAAGCTTCTTTCCAGATTTCATCTGAGGATATTTCCTTTTTCACCATAGCCCTCTATGGGCTTCCAAATATCAGTTTGCCAATTCCACAAGAACTGTCTTAGCGAAAGGCTTCTTGAGGGGAAAGCTGTAACTCGGTGAGATGATTTCACAGAACACAAAGAAGTTTCTCAGAAAGCTTCCTTCTCTTTGTTATCGGAGGATATTTCCTTTGGCCCTATAGTCTTCAAAGGGATCCGAAATATCTGTTCTCAGATTCCACAGAAATAAGGCTAGCAAAGAGATCCACGAAATACAGATGTAACTCTGTGAGTGGAAGTCACACATCACAGAGCAGTTTCTCAGAAAGCTTCTTCCTAGATTTCATCTGAGGATATTTCCTTTTTCACCATAGCCCTCTATGGGCTTCCAAATATCACTTTGCCAATTCCACAAGAACTGTCTTATCGAAAGGTTTCTTGAGGGGAAAGCTGTAACTCTGTGAGAATATTTCACAGAACACAAAGAAGTTTCTCAGAAAGCTTCTTTCTCTTTGTTATCGGAGGATATTTCCTTTGGCCCTATAGTCTTCAAAGGGATGCGAAATATTTGTTCTCAGATTAAACAGAAATAAGGCTAGCAAAGAGATCCACGAAATACAGATGTAACTCTGTCAGTGGAAGGCACACATCACAGAGCAGTTTCTCAGAAAGCTTCTTTCCAGATTTCATCTGAGGATATTTCCTTTTTCAACATAGCCCTCTATGGGCTTCCAAATATCACTTTGCCAATTCGACAAGAACTGTCTTAGCGAAAGGCTTCTTGAGGGGAAAGCTGTAACTCTGTGAGATGATTTCACAGAACACAAAGAAGTTTCTCAGAAAGCTTCCTTCTCTTTGTTATCGGAGGATATTTCCTTTGGCCCTATAGTCTTCAAAGGGATCCGAAATATCTGTTCTCAGATTCCACAGAAATAAGGCTAGCAAAGAGATCCACGAAATACAGATGTAACTCTGTGAGTGGAAGTCACACATCACAGAGCAGTTTCTCAGAAAGCTTCTTTCCAGATTTCATCTGAGGATATTTCCTTTTTCAACATAGCCCTCTATGGGCTCCCATATATCACTTTGCCAATTCCACAAGAACTGTCTTAGCGAAAGGCTTCTGGAGGGGAAAGCTCTAACTCTGTGAGATGATTTCACAGAACACAAAGAAGTTTCTCAGAAAGCTTCTTTCTCTTTGTTATCGGAGGATATTTCCTTTGGCCTTATAGTCTTCAAAGGGATCCGAAATATCTGTTCTCAGATTCCACAGAAATAAGGCTAGCAAAGAGATCCACGAAATACAGATGTAACTCTGTGACTGGAAGTCACACATCACAGAGCAGTTTCTCAGAAAGCTTCTTTCCAGATTTCATCTGAGGATATTTCCTTTTTCACCATAGCCCTCTATGGGCTTCCAAATATCACTTTGCCAATTCCACAAGAACTGTCTTAGCGAAAGGCTTCTTGAGGGGAAAGCTGTAACTCTGTGAGATGATTTCACAGAACACAAAGAAGTTTCTCAGAAAGCTTCTTTCTCTTTGTTATCGGAGGATATTTCCTTTGGCCCTATAGTCTTCAAAGGGATCCGAAATATCTGTTCTCAGATTCCACAGAAATAAGGCTAGCAAAGAGATCCACGAAATACAGATGTAACACTGTGAGATGAATGAACAGAACACTAAGCAGTTTGTCAGAAAGCTTCTTTCCAGATTTCATCTGAGGATATTTCCTTTTTCACCATAGCCCTCTATGGGCTTCCAAATATCAGTTTGCCAATTCCACAAGAACTGGCTTACCGAAAGGCTTCTTGAGGGGAAAGCTGTAACTCTGTGAGATGATTTCACAGAACACAAAGAAGTTTCTCAGAAAGCTTCCTTCTCTTTGTTATCGGAGGATATTTCCTTTGGCCCTATAGTCTTCAAAGGGATCCGAAATATCTGTTCTCAGATTCCACAGAAATAAGGCTAGCAAAGAGATCCACGAAATACAGATGTAACTCTGTGAGTGGAAGTCACACATCACAGAGCAGTTTCTCAGAAATCTTCTTTCTAGATTTCATCTGAGGATATTTCCTTTTTCACCATAGCCCTCTATGGGCTTCCAAATATCACTTTGCCAATTCCACAAGAACTGTCTTAGCGAAAGGCTTCTTGAGGGGAAAGCTGTAACTCTGTGAGATGATTTCACAGAACACAAAGAAGTTTCTCAGAAAGCTTCTTTCTCTTTGTTATCGGAGGATATTTCCTTTGGCCCTATAGTCTTCAAAGGGATGCGAAATATTTGTTCTCAGATTCCACAGAAATAAGGCTAGCAAAGAAATCCACGAAATACAGATGTAACTCTGTCAGTGGAAGGCACACATCACAGAGCAGTTTCTCAGAAAGCTTCTTTCCAGATTTCATCTGAGGATATTTCCTTTTTCAACATAGCCCTCTATGGGCTTCCAAATATCACTTTGCCAATTCCACAAGAACTGTCTTAGCGAAAGGCTTCTTGAGGGGAAAGCTGTAACTCTGTGAGATGATTTCACAGAACACAAAGAAGTTTCTCAGAAAGCTTCTTTCTCTTTGTTATCGGAGGATATTTCCTTTGGCCCTATAGTCTTCAAAGGGATCCGAAATATCTGTTCTCAGATTCCACAGAAATAAGGCTAGCAAAGAGATGCACGAAATACAGATGTAACACTGTGAGATGAATGAACAGAACACTAAGCAGTTTCTAAGAAAGCTTCTTTACACATTTCATCTGAGGATATTTCCTTTTTCACCATAGCCCTCTATGGGCTTCCAAATATCACTTTGCCAATTCCACAAGAACTGTCTTAGCGAAAGGCTTCTTGAGGGGAAAGTTGTAACTCTGTGAGATGATTTCACAGAACACAAAGAAGTTTCTCAGAAAGCTTACTTCTCTTTGTTATCGGAGGATATTTCCTTTGGCCCTATAGTCTTCAAAGGGATCCGAAATATCTGTTCTCAGATTCCACAGAAATAAGGCTAGCAAAGAGATCCACGAAATACAGATGTAACTCTGTGAGTGGAAGTCACACATCACAGAGCAGTTTCTCAGAAAGCTTCCTTCCAGATTTCATCTGAGGATATTTCGTTTTTCACCATAGCCCTCTATGGGCTTCCAAATATCACTTTGCCAATTCCACAAGAACTGTCTTAGCGAAAGGCTTCTTGAGGGGAAAGGTGTAACTCTGTGAGATGATTTCACAGAACACAAAGAAGTTTCTCAGAAAGCTTCTTTCTCTTTGTTATCCGAGGATATTTCCTTTGGCCCTATAGTCTTCAAAGGGATCCGAAATATCTGTTCTCAGATTCCACAGAAATAAGGCTAGCCAAGAGATCCACGAAATACCGATGTAACTCTGTGAGATGAATGAACAGAACACTAAGCAGTTTCTCAGAAAGCTTCTTTCCAGATTTCATCTGAGGATATTTCCTTTTTCACCATAGCCCTCTATGGGCTTCCAAATATCAGTTTGCCAATTTCACAAGAACTGGCTTACCGAAAGGCTTCTTGAGGGGAAAGCTGTAACTCTGTGAGATGATTTCACAGAACACAAAGAAGTTTCTCAGAAAGCTCTTTCTCTTTGTTATCGGAGGATATTTCCTTTGGCCCTATATCTTCAAAGGGATCCGAAATATCTGTTCTCAGATTCCACAGAAATAAGGCTAGCAAAGGGATCCACGAAATAGAGATGTAACTCTGTGAGATGAATGAACAGAACACTAAGCAGTTTCTCAGAAAGCTTCTTTCCAGATTTCATCTGAGGATATTTCCTTTTTCACCATAACTCTCTAGGGGCTTCCAAATATCACTTTGCCAATTCCACAAGAACTGTCTTAGCGAAAGGCTTCTTGAGGGGAAAGCTGTAACTCTGTGAGATGATTTCACAGAACACAAAGAAGTTTCTCAGAAAGCTTCCTTCTCTTTGTTATCGGAGGATATTTCCTTTGGCCCTATAGTCTTCAAAGGGATCCGAAATATCTGTTCTCAGATTCCACAGAAATAAGGCTAGCAAAGAGATCCACGAAATACAGATGTAACTCTGTGAGTGGAAGTCACACATCACAGAGCAGTTTCTCAGAAAGCTTCTTTCCAGATTTCATCTGAGGATATTTCCTTTTTCAACATAGCCCTCTATGGGCTCCCAAATATCACTTTGCCAATTCCACAAGAACTGTCTTAGCGAAAGGCTTCTGGAGGGGAAAGCTCTAACTCTGTGAGATGATTTCACAGAACACAAAGAAGTTTCTCAGAAAGCTTCTTTCTCTTTGTTATCGGAGGATATTTCCTTTGGCCTTATAGTCTTCAAAGGGATCCGAAATATCTGTTCTCAGATTCCACAGAAATAAGGCTAGCAAAGAGATCCACGAAATACAGATGTAACTCTGTGAGTGGAAGTCACACATCACAGAGCAGTTTCTCAGAAAGCTTCTTTCCAGATTTCATCAGAGGAAATTTCCTTTTTCACCATAACCCTCTATGGGCTTCCAAATATCACTTTGCCAATTCCACAAGAACTGTCTTAGGGAAAGGCTTCTTGAGGGGAAAGCTGTAACTCTGTGAGATGATTTCACAGAACACAAAGAAGTTTCTCAGAAAGCTTCTTTCTCTTTGTTATCGGAGGATATTTCCTTTGGCCCTATAGTCTTCAAAGGGATCCGAAATATCTGTTCTTAGGTTCCACAGAAATAAGGCTAGCAAAGAGATCTACGAAATACCGATGTAACTCTGTGAGATGAATGAACAGAACACTAAGGAGTTTCTCAGAAAGCTTCTTTCCAGATTTCATCTGAGGATATTTTCTTCTTCACCATAGACCTCTATGGGCTTCCAAATATCACTTTGCCAATTCCACAAGAACTGTCTTAGCGAAAGGCTTCTTGAGGGGAAAGCTGTAACTCTCTGAGATGATTTCACAGAACACAAAGAAGTTTCTCAGAAAGCTTCCTTCTCTCTGTTATCGGAGGATATTTCCTTTGGCCCTATAGTCTTCAAAGGGATCCGAAATATCTGTTCTCAGATTCCAGAGAAATAAGGCTAGCAAAGAGATCCACGAAATACAGATGTAACTCTGTGAGTGGAAGTCACATCACAGAGCAGTTTCTCAGAAAGCTTCTTTCCAGATTTCATCTGAAGATATGTCCTTTTTCACCATAGCCCTCTATGGGCTTCCAAATATCACTTTTCCAATTCCACAAGAACTGTCTTAGCGAAAGGCTTCTTGAGGGGAAAGCTGTAACTCTGTGAGATGATTTCACAGAACACAAAGAAGTTTCTCAGAAAGCTTCTTTCTCTTTGTTATCGGAGGATATTTCCTTTGCCCCTATAGTCTTCAAAGGGATCCGAAATATCTGTTCTCATATTCCACAGAAATAAGGCTAGCAAAGAGATCCACGAAATACAGATGTAACTCTGTGAGTGGAAGTCACATCACAGAGCAGTTTCTCAGAAAGCTCATTTCCAGATTTCATCTGAGGATATTTCCTTTTTCACCATAGCCCTCTATGGGCTTCCAAATATCACTTTGCCAATTCCACAAGAACTGTCTTAGCGAAAGGCTTCTTGAGGGGAAAGCTGTAACTCTGTGAGATGATTTCAGAGAACACAAAGAAGTTTCTCAGAAAGCTTCTTTCTCTTTGTTATCGGAGGATATTTCCTTTGGCCCTATAGTCTTCAAAGGGATCCGAAATATCTGTTCTCAGATTCCACAGAAATAAGGCTAGCAAAGAGATCCACGAAATAGAGATGTAACTCTGAGAGTGGAAGTCACATCAAGGAGCAGTTTCTCAGAAAGCTTCTTTCCAGATTTCATCTGAGGATATTTCCTTTTTCACCATAGCCATCTATGGGCTTCCAAATATCACTTTGCCAATTCCACAAGAACTGTCTTAGCGAAAGGCTTCTTGAGGGGAAAGCTGTAACTCTGTGAGATGATTTCACAGAACACAAAGAAGTTTCTCAGAAAGCTTCTTTCTCTTTGTTATCGGAGGATATTTCCTTTGGCCCTATAGTCTTCAAAGGGATCCGAAATATCTGTTCTCAGATTCCACAGAAATAAGGCTAGCAAAGAGATCTACGAAATACAGATGTAACTCTGTGAGATGAATGAACAGAACACTAAGCAGTTTCTCAGAAAGCTTCTTTCCAGATTTCATCTGAGGATATTTCCTTTCTCACCATAGCCCTCTATGGGCTTCCAAATATCACTTTGCCAATTCCACAAGAACTGTCTTAGCGATAGGCTTCTTGAGGGTAAAGCTGTAACTCTGTGAGATGATTTCACAGAACACAAAGAAGTTTCTCAGAAAGCTTCTTTCTCTTTGTTATCGCAGGATATTTCCTTTGGCCCTATCGTCTTCAAAGGGATCCGAAACATCTGTTCTCAGATTCCACAGAAATAAGGCTAGCAAAGAGATCCACGAAATACAGATGTAACTCTGTGAGTGGAAGTCACATCACAAAGCAGTTTCTCAGAAAGCTTCTTTCCAGATTTCATCTGAAGATATGTCCTTTTTCACCATAGCCCTCTATGGGCTTCCAAATATCACTTTGCCAATTCCACAAGAACTGTCTTAGCGAAAGGCTTCTTGAGGGGAAAGCTGTAACTCTGTGAGATGATTTCACAGAACACAAAGAAGTTTCTCAGAAAGGTTCTTTCTCTTTGTTATCGGAGGATATTTCCTTTGGCCCTATAGTCTTCAAAGGGATCCGAAATATCTGTTCTCATATTCCACAGAAATAAGGCTAGCAAAGGGATCCACGAAATAGAGATGTAACTCTGTGAGTGGAAGTCACACATCACAGAGCAGTTTCTCAGAAAGCTTCTTTCCAGAATTCATCTGAGGATATTTCCTTTTTCACCATAGCCCTCTATGGGCTTCCAAATATCACCTTGCCAATTCCACAAGAACTGTCTTAGCGAAAGGCTTCTTTAGGGGAAAGTTGTAACTCTGTGAGATGATTTCACAGAACACAAAGAAGTTTCTCAGAAAGCTTCTTTCTCTTTGTTATCGGAGGATATTTCCTTTAGCCCTATAGTCTTCAAAGGGATCCGAAATATCTGCTTTCAGATTCCACAGAAATAAGGCTAGCAAAGAGATCCACGAAATACAGATGTAACTCTGTGACTGGAAGTCACACATCACAGAGCAGTTTCTCAGAAAGCTTCTTTCCAGATTTCATCTGAGGATATTTCCTTTTTCACCATAGCCCTGTATGGGCTTCCAAATATCACGTTGCCAATTACACAACAACTGTCTTAGCGAAAGGCTTCTTGAGGGGAAAGCTGTAACTCTGTGAGATGATTTCACAGAACACAAAGAAGTTTCTCAGAAAGCTTCTTTCTCTTTGTTATCGGAGGATATTTCCTTTGGCCCTATAGTCTTCAAAGGGATCCGAAATATCTGTTCTCAGATTCCACAGAAATAAGGCTAGCAAAGAGATCTACGAAATACCGATGTAACTCTGTGAGATGAATGAACAGAACACTAAGCAGTTTCTCAGAAAGCTTCTTTCCAGATTTCATCTGAGGATATTGATTTCTTCACCATAGCCCTCTATGGGCTTCCAAATATCACTTTGCCAATTCCACAAGAACTGTCTTAGCGAAAGGCTTCTTGAGGGGAAAGCTGTAACTCTGTGAGATGATTTCAAAGAACACAAAGAAATTTCTCAGAAAGCTTCTTTCTCTTTGTTATCGGAGGATATTTCCTTTGGCCCTATAGTCTTCAAAGGGATCCGAAATACCTGTTCTCAGATTCCACAGAAATAAGGCTAGCAAAGAGATTCGCGAAATACAGACGTAACTCTGTGAGATGAATGAACAGAACACTAAGCAGTTTCTCAGAAAGCTTCTTTCCAGATTTCATCTGAGGATATTTCCTTTTTCACCATAGCCCTCTATGGGCTTCCAAATATCACTTTGCCAATTCCACAAGAACTGTCTTAGCGAAAGGCTTCTTGAGGGGAAAGCTGTAACTCTGTGAGATGATTTCAGAGAACACAAAGAAGTTTCTCAGAAAGCTTCTTTCTCTTTGTTATCGGAGGATATTTCCTTTGGCCCTATAGTCTTCAAAGGGATCCGAAATATCTGTTCTCAGATTCCACAGAAATAAGGCTAGCAAAGAGATCCACGAAATAGAGATGTAACTCTGAGAGTGGAAGTCACATCACAGAGCAGTTTCTCAGAAAGCTTCTTTCCAGATTTCATCTGAGGATATTTCCTTTTTCACCATAGCCATCTATGGGCTTCCAAAAATCACTTTGCCAATTCCACAAGAACTGTCTTAGCGAAAGGCTTCTTGAGGGTAAAGCTGTAACTCTGTGATATGATTTCAAAGAACACAAAGAAGTTTCTCAGAAAGCTTCTTTCTCTTTGTTATCGGAGGATATTTCTTTTGGCCCTATAGTCTTCAAAGGGATCCGAAATATCTGTTCTCAGATTCCACAGAAATAAGGCTAGCAAAGAGATCCACGAAATACAGATCTAACTCTGTGAGACGAATGAACAGAAAACTAAGCAGTTTCTCAGAAAGCTTCTTTCCAGATTTCATCTGAGGATATTTCCTTTTTCACCATAGCCCTCTATAGGCTTCCAAATATCACTTTGCCAATTCCACAAGAACTGTCTTAGCGAAAGGCATCTTGAGGGGAAAGCTGTAACTCTGTGAGATGATTTCACAGAACACAAAGAAGTTTCTCAGAAAGCTTCTTTCTCTTTGTTATCGGAGGATATTTCCTTTGGCCCTATAGTCTTTAAAGGGATCCGAAATATCTGTTTTCAGATTCCACAGAAATAAGGCTAGCAAAGAGATCCACGAAATACAGATGTAACTCTGTGAGTGGAAGTCACACAACACAGAGCAGTTTCTCAGAAAGCTTCTTTCCCGATTTCATCTGAGGATATTTCCTTTTTCACCCTAGCCCTCTATGGGCTTCCAAATATCACGTTGCCAACTCCACAAGGACTGTCTTAGCGAAAGGCATCTTGAGGGGAAAGCTGTAACTGTGTGAGATGATTTCACAGAACACAAAGAAGTTTCTCAGAAAGCTTCTTTCTCTTTGTTATCGGAGGATATTTCCTTTGGCCCTAGAGTCTTCAAAGGGATCCGAAATATCTGTTCTTAGGTTCCACAGAAATAAGGCTAGCAAAGAAATCTACGAAATACCGATGTAACTCTGTGAGATGAATGAACAGAACACTAAGGAGTTTCTCAGAAAGCTTCTTTCCAGATTTCATCAGAGGATATTTTCTTCTTCACCATAGACCTCTATGGGCTTCCAAATATCACTTTGCCAATTCCACAAGAACTGTCTTAGCGAAAGGCTTCCTGAGGGGAAAGCTGTAACTCTGTGAGATGATTTCACAGAACACAAAGAAGTTTCTCAGAAAGCTTCCTTCTCTTTGTTATCGGAGGATATTTCCTTTGGCCCTATAGTCTTCAAAGGGATCCGAAATATCTGTTCTCAGATTCCAGAGAAATAAGGCTAGCAACGAGATCCACGAAATACAGATGTAACTCTGTGAGTGGAAGTCACACATCACAGAGCAGTTTCTCAGAAAGCTTCTTTCCAGATTTCATCTGACGATATTTCCTTTTTCACCATAGCCCTCTATGGGCTTCCAAATATCACTTTGCCAATTCCACAAAAACTGTCTTACCGAAAGGCTTCTTGAGGGGAAAGCTGTAACTCTGTGAGATGATTTCACAGAACACAAAGAAGTTTCTCAGAAAGCTTCTTTCTCTTTGTTATCGGAGGATATTTCCTTTGGCCCTATAGTCTTCAAAGGGATCCGAAATATCTGTTTTCAGATTCCACAGAAATAAGGCTAGCAAAGAGATCCACGAAATACAGATGTAACTCTGTGAGTGGAAGTCACACAACACAGAGCAGTTTCTCAGAAAGCTTCTTTCCAGATTTCATCTGAGGATATTTCCCTTTTCACCATAGCCCTCTATGGGCTTCCAAATATCACGTTGCCAATTCCACAAGAACTGTCTTAGCGAAAGGCTTCTTGAGGGGAAAGCTGTAACTCTGTGAGATGATTTCGCAGAACACAAAGAAGTTTCTCCGAAAGCTTCTTTCTCTTTGTTATCGGAGGATATTTCCTTTGGCCCTATAGTCTTCAAAGGGATCCGAAATATCTGTTCTCAGGTTCCACAGAAATAAGGCTAGCAAAGAGATCTATGAAATACCGATGTAACTCTGTGAGATGAATGAACAGAACACTAAGGACTTTCTCAGAAAGCTTCTTTCCAGATTTCATCTGAGGATATTTTTTTCTTCACCATAGCCCTCTGTGGGCTTCCAAATATCACTTTGCCAATTCCACAAGAACTGTCTTAGCGAAAGGCTTCTTGAGAGGAAAGCTGTAACTCTCTGAGATGATTTCACAGAACACAAAGTAGTCTCTCAGAAAGCTTCCTTCTCTTTGTTATGGGAGGATATTTCCTTTGGCCCTACAGTCTTCAAAGGGATCCGAAATATCTGTTCTCAGATTCCACAGAAATAAGGCTAGCAAAAAGATCCACGAAATACAGATGTAACTCTGTGAGATGAATGAACAGAACACTAAGCAGTTTCTCAGAAAGCTTCTTTCCAGATTTCATCTGAGGATATTTCCTTTCTCACCATAGCCCTCTATGGGCTTCCAAATATCACTTTGCCAATTCCACAAGAACTGTCTTAGGGAAAGGCTTCTTAAGGGGAAAGCTGTAACTCTGTGAGATGATTTCACAGAACACAAAGAAGTTTCTCAGAAAGCTTCTTTCTCTTTGTTATCAGAGGATATTTCCTTTGGCCCTATAGTCTTCAAAGGGATCCGAAATATCTGTTCTCAGATTCCACAGAAATAAGGCTAGCAAAGAGATCCACGAAATACAGATGTAACTCTTTGAGTGGAAGTCACACATCACAGAGCAGTTTCTCAGAAAGCTTCTTTCCAGATTTCATCTGAAGATATGTCCTTTTTCACCATAGCCCTCTATGGGCTTCCAAATATCACTTTGCCAATTCCACAAGAACTGTCTTAGCGAAAGGCTTCTTGAGGGGAAAGCTGTAACTCTGTGAGACGATTTCACAGAACACAAAGAAGTTTCTCAGAAAGGTTCTTTCTCTTTGTTATCGGAGGATATTTCCTTTGGCCCTATAGTCTTCAAAGTGATCCGAAATATCTATTCTCAGATTCCACAGAAATAAGGCTAGCAAAGGGATCCACGAAATAGAGATGTAACTCTGTGAGTGGAAGTCACACATCACAGAGCAGTTTCTCAGAAAGCTTCTTTCCAGATTTCATCTGAGGATATTTCCTTTTTCACCATAGCCCTCTATGGGCTTCCAAATATCACTTTGCCAATTCCACAAGAACTGTCTTAGCGAAAGGCTTCTTGAGGGGAAAGCTGTAACTCTGTGAGATGATTTCACAGAACACAAAGAAGTTTCTCAGAAAGCTTCTTTCTCTTTGTTATCAGAGGATATTTCCTTTGGCCCTATAGTCTTCAAAGGGATCCGAAATATCTGTTCTCAGATTCCACAGAAATAAGGCTAGCAAAGAGATCCACGAAATACAGATGTAACTCTGTGAGATGAATGAACAGAACACTAAGCAGTTTCTCAGAAAGCTTCTTTCCAGATTTCATCTGAGGATAATTCCTTTTTCACCATAGCCCTCTATGGGCTTCCAAATATCAGTTTGCCAATTGCACAAGAACTGTCTTAGCGAAAGGCTTCTTGAGGGGAAAGCTGTAACTCTGTGAGATGATTTCACAGAACACAAAGAAGTTTCTCAGAAAGCTTCCTTCTCTTTGTTATCGGAGGATATTTCCTTTGGCCCTATAGTCTTCAAAGGGATCCGAAATATCTGTTCTCAGATTCCACAGAAATAAGGCTAGCAAAGAGATCCACGAAATACAGATGTAACTCTGTGAGTGGAAGTCACACATCACAGAGCAGTTTCTCAGAAAGCTTCTTTCTAGATTTCATCTGAGGATATTTCCTTTTTCACCATAGCCCTCTATGGGCTTCCAAATATCACTTTGCCAATTCCACAAGAACTGTCTTATCGAAAGGTTTCTTGAGGGGAAAGCTGTAACTCTGTGAGATGATTTCACAGAACACAAAGAAGTTTCTCAGAAAGCTTCTTTCTCTTTGTTATCGGAGGATATTTCCTTTGGCCCTATAGTCTTCAAAGGGATGCGAAATATTTGTTCTCAGATTCCACAGAAATAAGGCTAGCAAAGAGATCCACGAAATACAGATGTAACTCTGTGACTGGAAGTCACACATCATAGAGCAGTTTCTCAGAAAGCTTCTTTCCAGATTTCATCTGAGGATATTTCCTTTTTCAACATAGCCCTCTATGGGCTTCCAAATATCACTTTGCCAATTCCACAAGAACTGTCTTAGCGAAAGGCTTCTTGAGGGGAAAGCTGTAACTCTGTGAGATGATTTCACAGAACACAAAGAAGTTTCTCAGAAAGCTTCTTTCTCTTTGTTATCGCAGGATATTTCCTTTGGCCCTATAGTCTTAAAAGGGATCCGAAATATCTGTTCTCAGAATCCAGAGTAATAAGGCTAGCAAAGAGATCCACGAAATACAGATTGATCACTGTGAGATGAATGAAGAGAACACTAAGCAGTTTCTAAGAAAGCTTCTTTACACATTTCATCTGAGGATATTTCCTTTTTCACCATAGCCCTCTATGGGCTTCCAAATATCACTTTGCCAATTCCACAAGAACTGTCTTAGCGAAAGGCTTCTTGAGGGGAAAGTTGTAACTCTGTGAGATGATTTCACAGAACACAAAGAAGTTTCTCAGAAAGCTTCCTTCTCTTTGTTATCGGAGGATATTTCCTTTGACCCTATAGTCTTCAAAGGGATCCGAAATATCTGTTCTCAGATTCCACAGAAATAAGGCTAGCAAAGAGATCCACGAAATACAGATGTAACTCTGTGAGTGGAAGTCACACATCACAGAGCAGTTTCTCAGAAAGCTTCTTTCCAGATTTCAACTGAGGATATTTCCTTTTTCACCATAGCCGTCTATGGGCTTCCAAATATCACTTTGCCAATTCCACAAGAACTGTCTTAGCGAAAGGCTTCTTGAGGGGAAAGCTGTAACTCTGTGAGATGATTTCACAGAACACAAAGAAGTTTCTCAGAAAGCTTCTTTCTCTTTGTTATCGGAGGATATTTCCTTTGGCCCTATAGTCTTCAAAGGGATCCGAAATATCTGTTCTCAGATTCCACAGAAATAAGGCTAGCAAAGGGATCCACGAAATAGAGATGTAACTCTGTGAGATGAATGAACAGAACACTAAGCAGTTTCTCAGAAAGCTTCTTTCCAGATTTCATCTGAGGATATTTCCTTTTTCACCATAACTCTCTAGGGGCTTCCAAATATCACTTTGCCAATTCCACAAGAACTGTCTTAGCGAAAGGCTTCTTGAGGGGAAAGCTGTAACTCTGTGAGATCATTTCACAGAACACAAAGAAGTTTCTCAGAAAGCTTCCTTCTCTTTGTTATCGGAGGATATTTCCTTTGGCCCTATAGTCTTCAAAGGGATCCGAAATATCTGTTCTCAGATTCCACAGAAATAAGGCTAGCAAAGAGATCCACGAAATACAGATGTAACTCTGTGAGTGGAAGTCACACATCACAGAGCAGTTTCTCAGAAAGCTTCTTTCCAGATTTCATCTGAGGATATTTCCTTTTTCAACATAGCCCTCTATGGGCTCCCAAATATCACTTTGCCAATTCCACAAGAACTGTCTTAGCGAAAGGCTTCTGGAGGGGAAAGCTCTAACTCTGTGAGATGATTTCACAGAACACAAAGAAGTTTCTCAGAAAGCTTCTTTCTCTTTGTTATCGGAGGATATTTCCTTTGGCCTTATAGTCTTCAAAGGGATCCGAAATATCTGTTCTCAGATTCCACAGAAATAAGGCTAGCAAAGAGATCCACGAAATACAGATGTAACTCTGTAACTGGAAGTCACACATTACAGAGCAGTTTCTCAGAAAGCTTCTTTCCAGATTTCATCTGAGGATATTTCCTTTTTCACCATAGCCCTCTATGGGCTTCCAAATATCACTTTGCTAATTCCACAAGAACTGTCTTAGCGAAAGGCTTCTTGAGGGGAAAGCTGTAACTCTGTGAGATGATTTCACAGAACACAAAGAAGTTTCTCAGAAAGCTTCTTTCTCTTTGTTATCGGAGGATATTTCCTTTGGCCCTATAGTCTTCAAAGTGATCCGAAATATCTGTTCTCAGATTCCACAGAAATAAGGCTAGCAAAGAGATCCACGAAATACAGATGTAACTCTGTGAGATGAATGAACAGAACACTAAGCAGTTTCTCAGAAAGCTTCTTTCCAGATTTCATCTGAGGATATTTCCTTTTTCACCATAGCCCTCTATGGGCTTCCAAATATCAGTTTGCCAATTCCACAAGAACTGTCTTAGCGAAAGGCTTCTTGAGGGGAAAGCTGTAACTCGGTGAGATGATTTCACAGAACACAAAGAAGTTTCTCAGAAAGCTTCCTTCTCTTTGTTATCGGAGGATATTTCCTTTGGCCCTATAGTCTTCAAAGGGATCCGAAATATCTGTTCTCAGATTCCACAGAAATAAGGCTAGCAAAGAGATCCACGAAATACAGATGTAACTCTGTGAGTGGAAGTCACACATCACAGAGCAGTTTCTCAGAAAGCTTCTTCCTAGATTTCATCTGAGGATATTTCCTTTTTCACCATAGCCCTCTATGGGCTTCCAAATATCACTTTGCCAATTCCACAAGAACTGTCTTATCGAAAGGTTTCTTGAGGGGAAAGCTGTAACTCTGTGAGAATATTTCACAGAACACAAAGAAGTTTCTCAGAAAGCTTCTTTCTCTTTGTTATCGGAGGATATTTCCTTTGGCCCTATAGTCTTCAAAGGGATGCGAAATATTTGTTCTCAGATTAAACAGAAATAAGGCTAGCAAAGAGATCCACGAAATACAGATGTAACTCTGTCAGTGGAAGGCACACATCACAGAGCAGTTTCTCAGAAAGCTTCTTTCCAGATTTCATCTGAGGATATTTCCTTTTTCAACATAGCCCTCTATGGGCTTCCAAATATCACTTTGCCAATTCGACAAGAACTGTCTTAGCGAAAGGCTTCTTGAGGGGAAAGCTGTAACTCTGTGAGATGATTTCACAGAACACAAAGAAGTTTCTCAGAAAGCTTCCTTCTCTTTGTTATCGGAGGATATTTCCTTTGGCCCTATAGTCTTCAAAGGGATCCGAAATATCTGTTCTCAGATTCCACAGAAATAAGGCTAGCAAAGAGATCCACGAAATACAGATGTAACTCTGTGAGTGGAAGTCACACATCACAGAGCAGTTTCTCAGAAAGCTTCTTTCCAGATTTCATCTGAGGATATTTCCTTTTTCAACATAGCCCTCTATGGGCTCCCATATATCACTTTGCCAATTCCACAAGAACTGTCTTAGCGAAAGGCTTCTGGAGGGGAAAGCTCTAACTCTGTGAGATGATTTCACAGAACACAAAGAAGTTTCTCAGAAAGCTTCTTTCTCTTTGTTATCGGAGGATATTTCCTTTGGCCTTATAGTCTTCAAAGGGATCCGAAATATCTGTTCTCAGATTCCACAGAAATAAGGCTAGCAAAGAGATCCACGAAATACAGATGTAACTCTGTGACTGGAAGTCACACATCACAGAGCAGTTTCTCAGAAAGCTTCTTTCCAGATTTCATCTGAGGATATTTCCTTTTTCACCATAGCCCTCTATGGGCTTCCAAATATCACTTTGCCAATTCCACAAGAACTGTCTTAGCGAAAGGCTTCTTGAGGGGAAAGCTGTAACTCTGTGAGATGATTTCACAGAACACAAAGAAGTTTCTCAGAAAGCTTCTTTCTCTTTGTTATCGGAGGATATTTCCTTTGGCCCTATAGTCTTCAAAGGGATCCGAAATATCTGTTCTCAGATTCCACAGAAATAAGGCTAGCAAAGAGATCCACGAAATACAGATGTAACACTGTGAGATGAATGAACAGAACACTAAGCAGTTTGTCAGAAAGCTTCTTTCCAGATTTCATCTGAGGATATTTCCTTTTTCACCATAGCCCTCTATGGGCTTCCAAATATCAGTTTGCCAATTCCACAAGAACTGGCTTACCGAAAGGCTTCTTGAGGGGAAAGCTGTAACTCTGTGAGATGATTTCACAGAACACAAAGAAGTTTCTCAGAAAGCTTCCTTCTCTTTGTTATCGGAGGATATTTCCTTTGGCCCTATAGTCTTCAAAGGGATCCGAAATATCTGTTCTCAGATTCCACAGAAATAAGGCTAGCAAAGAGATCCACGAAATACAGATGTAACTCTGTGAGTGGAAGTCACACATCACAGAGCAGTTTCTCAGAAATCTTCTTTCTAGATTTCATCTGAGGATATTTCCTTTTTCACCATAGCCCTCTATGGGCTTCCAAATATCACTTTGCCAATTCCACAAGAACTGTCTTAGCGAAAGGCTTCTTGAGGGGAAAGCTGTAACTCTGTGAGATGATTTCACAGAACACAAAGAAGTTTCTCAGAAAGCTTCTTTCTCTTTGTTATCGGAGGATATTTCCTTTGGCCCTATAGTCTTCAAAGGGATGCGAAATATTTGTTCTCAGATTCCACAGAAATAAGGCTAGCAAAGAAATCCACGAAATACAGATGTAACTCTGTCAGTGGAAGGCACACATCACAGAGCAGTTTCTCAGAAAGCTTCTTTCCAGATTTCATCTGAGGATATTTCCTTTTTCAACATAGCCCTCTATGGGCTTCCAAATATCACTTTGCCAATTCCACAAGAACTGTCTTAGCGAAAGGCTTCTTGAGGGGAAAGCTGTAACTCTGTGAGATGATTTCACAGAACACAAAGAAGTTTCTCAGAAAGCTTCTTTCTCTTTGTTATCGGAGGATATTTCCTTTGGCCCTATAGTCTTCAAAGGGATCCGAAATATCTGTTCTCAGATTCCACAGAAATAAGGCTAGCAAAGAGATGCACGAAATACAGATGTAACACTGTGAGATGAATGAACAGAACACTAAGCAGTTTCTAAGAAAGCTTCTTTACACATTTCATCTGAGGATATTTCCTTTTTCACCATAGCCCTCTATGGGCTTCCAAATATCACTTTGCCAATTCCACAAGAACTGTCTTAGCGAAAGGCTTCTTGAGGGGAAAGTTGTAACTCTGTGAGATGATTTCACAGAACACAAAGAAGTTTCTCAGAAAGCTTACTTCTCTTTGTTATCGGAGGATATTTCCTTTGGCCCTATAGTCTTCAAAGGGATCCGAAATATCTGTTCTCAGATTCCACAGAAATAAGGCTAGCAAAGAGATCCACGAAATACAGATGTAACTCTGTGAGTGGAAGTCACACATCACAGAGCAGTTTCTCAGAAAGCTTCCTTCCAGATTTCATCTGAGGATATTTCGTTTTTCACCATAGCCCTCTATGGGCTTCCAAATATCACTTTGCCAATTCCACAAGAACTGTCTTAGCGAAAGGCTTCTTGAGGGGAAAGGTGTAACTCTGTGAGATGATTTCACAGAACACAAAGAAGTTTCTCAGAAAGCTTCTTTCTCTTTGTTATCCGAGGATATTTCCTTTGGCCCTATAGTCTTCAAAGGGATCCGAAATATCTGTTCTCAGATTCCACAGAAATAAGGCTAGCCAAGAGATCCACGAAATACCGATGTAACTCTGTGAGATGAATGAACAGAACACTAAGCAGTTTCTCAGAAAGCTTCTTTCCAGATTTCATCTGAGGATATTTCCTTTTTCACCATAGCCCTCTATGGGCTTCCAAATATCAGTTTGCCAATTTCACAAGAACTGGCTTACCGAAAGGCTTCTTGAGGGGAAAGCTGTAACTCTGTGAGATGATTTCACAGAACACAAAGAAGTTTCTCAGAAAGCTCTTTCTCTTTGTTATCGGAGGATATTTCCTTTGGCCCTATATCTTCAAAGGGATCCGAAATATCTGTTCTCAGATTCCACAGAAATAAGGCTAGCAAAGGGATCCACGAAATAGAGATGTAACTCTGTGAGATGAATGAACAGAACACTAAGCAGTTTCTCAGAAAGCTTCTTTCCAGATTTCATCTGAGGATATTTCCTTTTTCACCATAACTCTCTAGGGGCTTCCAAATATCACTTTGCCAATTCCACAAGAACTGTCTTAGCGAAAGGCTTCTTGAGGGGAAAGCTGTAACTCTGTGAGATGATTTCACAGAACACAAAGAAGTTTCTCAGAAAGCTTCCTTCTCTTTGTTATCGGAGGATATTTCCTTTGGCCCTATAGTCTTCAAAGGGATCCGAAATATCTGTTCTCAGATTCCACAGAAATAAGGCTAGCAAAGAGATCCACGAAATACAGATGTAACTCTGTGAGTGGAAGTCACACATCACAGAGCAGTTTCTCAGAAAGCTTCTTTCCAGATTTCATCTGAGGATATTTCCTTTTTCAACATAGCCCTCTATGGGCTCCCAAATATCACTTTGCCAATTCCACAAGAACTGTCTTAGCGAAAGGCTTCTGGAGGGGAAAGCTCTAACTCTGTGAGATGATTTCACAGAACACAAAGAAGTTTCTCAGAAAGCTTCTTTCTCTTTGTTATCGGAGGATATTTCCTTTGGCCTTATAGTCTTCAAAGGGATCCGAAATATCTGTTCTCAGATTCCACAGAAATAAGGCTAGCAAAGAGATCCACGAAATACAGATGTAACTCTGTGAGTGGAAGTCACACATCACAGAGCAGTTTCTCAGAAAGCTTCTTTCCAGATTTCATCAGAGGAAATTTCCTTTTTCACCATAACCCTCTATGGGCTTCCAAATATCACTTTGCCAATTCCACAAGAACTGTCTTAGGGAAAGGCTTCTTGAGGGGAAAGCTGTAACTCTGTGAGATGATTTCACAGAACACAAAGAAGTTTCTCAGAAAGCTTCTTTCTCTTTGTTATCGGAGGATATTTCCTTTGGCCCTATAGTCTTCAAAGGGATCCGAAATATCTGTTCTTAGGTTCCACAGAAATAAGGCTAGCAAAGAGATCTACGAAATACCGATGTAACTCTGTGAGATGAATGAACAGAACACTAAGGAGTTTCTCAGAAAGCTTCTTTCCAGATTTCATCTGAGGATATTTTCTTCTTCACCATAGACCTCTATGGGCTTCCAAATATCACTTTGCCAATTCCACAAGAACTGTCTTAGCGAAAGGCTTCTTGAGGGGAAAGCTGTAACTCTCTGAGATGATTTCACAGAACACAAAGAAGTTTCTCAGAAAGCTTCCTTCTCTCTGTTATCGGAGGATATTTCCTTTGGCCCTATAGTCTTCAAAGGGATCCGAAATATCTGTTCTCAGATTCCAGAGAAATAAGGCTAGCAAAGAGATCCACGAAATACAGATGTAACTCTGTGAGTGGAAGTCACATCACAGAGCAGTTTCTCAGAAAGCTTCTTTCCAGATTTCATCTGAAGATATGTCCTTTTTCACCATAGCCCTCTATGGGCTTCCAAATATCACTTTTCCAATTCCACAAGAACTGTCTTAGCGAAAGGCTTCTTGAGGGGAAAGCTGTAACTCTGTGAGATGATTTCACAGAACACAAAGAAGTTTCTCAGAAAGCTTCTTTCTCTTTGTTATCGGAGGATATTTCCTTTGCCCCTATAGTCTTCAAAGGGATCCGAAATATCTGTTCTCATATTCCACAGAAATAAGGCTAGCAAAGAGATCCACGAAATACAGATGTAACTCTGTGAGTGGAAGTCACATCACAGAGCAGTTTCTCAGAAAGCTCATTTCCAGATTTCATCTGAGGATATTTCCTTTTTCACCATAGCCCTCTATGGGCTTCCAAATATCACTTTGCCAATTCCACAAGAACTGTCTTAGCGAAAGGCTTCTTGAGGGGAAAGCTGTAACTCTGTGAGATGATTTCAGAGAACACAAAGAAGTTTCTCAGAAAGCTTCTTTCTCTTTGTTATCGGAGGATATTTCCTTTGGCCCTATAGTCTTCAAAGGGATCCGAAATATCTGTTCTCAGATTCCACAGAAATAAGGCTAGCAAAGAGATCCACGAAATAGAGATGTAACTCTGAGAGTGGAAGTCACATCAAGGAGCAGTTTCTCAGAAAGCTTCTTTCCAGATTTCATCTGAGGATATTTCCTTTTTCACCATAGCCATCTATGGGCTTCCAAATATCACTTTGCCAATTCCACAAGAACTGTCTTAGCGAAAGGCTTCTTGAGGGGAAAGCTGTAACTCTGTGAGATGATTTCACAGAACACAAAGAAGTTTCTCAGAAAGCTTCTTTCTCTTTGTTATCGGAGGATATTTCCTTTGGCCCTATAGTCTTCAAAGGGATCCGAAATATCTGTTCTCAGATTCCACAGAAATAAGGCTAGCAAAGAGATCTACGAAATACAGATGTAACTCTGTGAGATGAATGAACAGAACACTAAGCAGTTTCTCAGAAAGCTTCTTTCCAGATTTCATCTGAGGATATTTCCTTTCTCACCATAGCCCTCTATGGGCTTCCAAATATCACTTTGCCAATTCCACAAGAACTGTCTTAGCGATAGGCTTCTTGAGGGTAAAGCTGTAACTCTGTGAGATGATTTCACAGAACACAAAGAAGTTTCTCAGAAAGCTTCTTTCTCTTTGTTATCGCAGGATATTTCCTTTGGCCCTATCGTCTTCAAAGGGATCCGAAACATCTGTTCTCAGATTCCACAGAAATAAGGCTAGCAAAGAGATCCACGAAATACAGATGTAACTCTGTGAGTGGAAGTCACATCACAAAGCAGTTTCTCAGAAAGCTTCTTTCCAGATTTCATCTGAAGATATGTCCTTTTTCACCATAGCCCTCTATGGGCTTCCAAATATCACTTTGCCAATTCCACAAGAACTGTCTTAGCGAAAGGCTTCTTGAGGGGAAAGCTGTAACTCTGTGAGATGATTTCACAGAACACAAAGAAGTTTCTCAGAAAGGTTCTTTCTCTTTGTTATCGGAGGATATTTCCTTTGGCCCTATAGTCTTCAAAGGGATCCGAAATATCTGTTCTCATATTCCACAGAAATAAGGCTAGCAAAGGGATCCACGAAATAGAGATGTAACTCTGTGAGTGGAAGTCACACATCACAGAGCAGTTTCTCAGAAAGCTTCTTTCCAGAATTCATCTGAGGATATTTCCTTTTTCACCATAGCCCTCTATGGGCTTCCAAATATCACCTTGCCAATTCCACAAGAACTGTCTTAGCGAAAGGCTTCTTTAGGGGAAAGTTGTAACTCTGTGAGATGATTTCACAGAACACAAAGAAGTTTCTCAGAAAGCTTCTTTCTCTTTGTTATCGGAGGATATTTCCTTTAGCCCTATAGTCTTCAAAGGGATCCGAAATATCTGCTTTCAGATTCCACAGAAATAAGGCTAGCAAAGAGATCCACGAAATACAGATGTAACTCTGTGACTGGAAGTCACACATCACAGAGCAGTTTCTCAGAAAGCTTCTTTCCAGATTTCATCTGAGGATATTTCCTTTTTCACCATAGCCCTGTATGGGCTTCCAAATATCACGTTGCCAATTACACAACAACTGTCTTAGCGAAAGGCTTCTTGAGGGGAAAGCTGTAACTCTGTGAGATGATTTCACAGAACACAAAGAAGTTTCTCAGAAAGCTTCTTTCTCTTTGTTATCGGAGGATATTTCCTTTGGCCCTATAGTCTTCAAAGGGATCCGAAATATCTGTTCTCAGATTCCACAGAAATAAGGCTAGCAAAGAGATCTACGAAATACCGATGTAACTCTGTGAGATGAATGAACAGAACACTAAGCAGTTTCTCAGAAAGCTTCTTTCCAGATTTCATCTGAGGATATTGATTTCTTCACCATAGCCCTCTATGGGCTTCCAAATATCACTTTGCCAATTCCACAAGAACTGTCTTAGCGAAAGGCTTCTTGAGGGGAAAGCTGTAACTCTGTGAGATGATTTCAAAGAACACAAAGAAATTTCTCAGAAAGCTTCTTTCTCTTTGTTATCGGAGGATATTTCCTTTGGCCCTATAGTCTTCAAAGGGATCCGAAATACCTGTTCTCAGATTCCACAGAAATAAGGCTAGCAAAGAGATTCGCGAAATACAGACGTAACTCTGTGAGATGAATGAACAGAACACTAAGCAGTTTCTCAGAAAGCTTCTTTCCAGATTTCATCTGAGGATATTTCCTTTTTCACCATAGCCCTCTATGGGCTTCCAAATATCACTTTGCCAATTCCACAAGAACTGTCTTAGCGAAAGGCTTCTTGAGGGGAAAGCTGTAACTCTGTGAGATGATTTCAGAGAACACAAAGAAGTTTCTCAGAAAGCTTCTTTCTCTTTGTTATCGGAGGATATTTCCTTTGGCCCTATAGTCTTCAAAGGGATCCGAAATATCTGTTCTCAGATTCCACAGAAATAAGGCTAGCAAAGAGATCCACGAAATAGAGATGTAACTCTGAGAGTGGAAGTCACATCACAGAGCAGTTTCTCAGAAAGCTTCTTTCCAGATTTCATCTGAGGATATTTCCTTTTTCACCATAGCCATCTATGGGCTTCCAAAAATCACTTTGCCAATTCCACAAGAACTGTCTTAGCGAAAGGCTTCTTGAGGGTAAAGCTGTAACTCTGTGATATGATTTCAAAGAACACAAAGAAGTTTCTCAGAAAGCTTCTTTCTCTTTGTTATCGGAGGATATTTCTTTTGGCCCTATAGTCTTCAAAGGGATCCGAAATATCTGTTCTCAGATTCCACAGAAATAAGGCTAGCAAAGAGATCCACGAAATACAGATCTAACTCTGTGAGACGAATGAACAGAAAACTAAGCAGTTTCTCAGAAAGCTTCTTTCCAGATTTCATCTGAGGATATTTCCTTTTTCACCATAGCCCTCTATAGGCTTCCAAATATCACTTTGCCAATTCCACAAGAACTGTCTTAGCGAAAGGCATCTTGAGGGGAAAGCTGTAACTCTGTGAGATGATTTCACAGAACACAAAGAAGTTTCTCAGAAAGCTTCTTTCTCTTTGTTATCGGAGGATATTTCCTTTGGCCCTATAGTCTTCAAAGGGATCCGAAATATCTGTTCTCAGATTCCACAGAAATAAGGCTAGCAAAGAGATCCACGAAATAGAGATGTAACTCTGAGAGTGGAAGTCACATCACAGAGCAGTTTCTCAGAAAGCTTCTTTCCAGATTTCATCTGAGGATATTTCCTTTTTCACCATAGCCATCTATGGGCTTCCAAATATCACTTTGCCAATTCCACAAGAACTGTCTTAGCCAAAGGCTTCTTGAGGGGAAAGCTGTAACTCTGTGAGATGATTTCATAGAACACAAAGAAGTTTCTCAGAAAGCTTCTTTCTCTTTGTTATCGGAGGATATTTCCTTTGGCCCTATAGTCTTCAAAGGGATCCGAAATATCTGTTCTCAGATTCCACAGAAATAAGGCTAGCAAAGAGATCCACGAAATACAGATGTAACTCTGTGAGATAAATGAACAGAACACTAAGCAGTTTCTCAGAAAGCTTCTTTCCAGATTTCATCTGAGGATATTTCCTTTTTCACCATAGTCCTCTATGGGCTTCCAAATATCACTTTGCCAATTCCACAAGAACTGTCTTAGCGAAAGGCTTCTTGAGGGGAAAGCTGTAACTCTGTGAGATGATTTCACAGAACACAAAGAAGTTTCTCAGAAAGCTTCTTTCTCTTTGTTATCGGAGGATATTTCCTTTGGCCCAATAGTCTTCAAAGGGATCCGAAATATCTGTTCTCAGATTCCACAGAAATAAGGCTAGCAAAGAGATCCACGAAATACAGATGTAACTCTGAGAGTGGAAGTCACATCACAGAGCAGTTTCTCAGAAAGCTTCTTTCCAGATTTCATCTGAGGATATTTCCTTTTTCACCATAGCCCTCTAAGGGCTTCCAAATATCACTTTGCCAATTCCACAAGAACTGTCTTAGCGAAAGGCTTCTTGAGGGGAAAGCTGTAACTCTGTGAGATGATTTCACAGAACACAAAGAAGTTTCTCAGAAAGCTTCTTTCTCTTTGTTATCGGAGGATATTTCCTTTGGCCCTATAGTCTTCAAAGGGATCCGAAATATCTGTTCTCAGATTCCACAGAAATAAGGCTAGCAAAGAGATCCAAGAAATACAGATGTAACTCTGTGAGTGGAAGTCACATCACAGAGCAGTTTCTCAGAAAGCTTCTTTCCAGATTTCATCTGAGGATATTTCCTTTTTCACCATAGCCCTCTATGGGCTTCCAAATATCACTTTGCCAATTCCACAAGAACTGTCTTAGCGAAAGGCTTCTTGAGGGGAAAGCTGTAACTCTGTGAGATGATTTCACAGAACACAAAGAAGTTTCTCAGAAAGCTTCTTTCTCTTTGTTATCGGAGGATATTTCCTTTGGCCCTATAGTCTTCAAAGGGATCCGAAATATCTGTTCTCAGATTCCACAGAAATAAGGCTAGCAAAGAGATCCACGAAATAGAGATGTAACTCTGAGAGTGGAAGTCACATCACAGAGCAGTTTCTCAGAAAGCTTCTTTACAGATTTCATCTGAGGATATTTCCTTTTTCACCATAGCCCTCTATGGGCTTCCAAATATCACTTTGCCAATTCCACAAGAACTGTCTTAGCGAAAGGCTTCTTGAGGGGAAAGCTGTAACTCTGTGAGATGATTTCACAGAACACAAAGAAGTTTCTCAGAAA
Source organism: Macaca nemestrina (assembly GCF_043159975.1). Lineage (NCBI taxonomy): Eukaryota > Metazoa > Chordata > Mammalia > Primates > Cercopithecidae > Macaca > Macaca nemestrina. The sequence goes on from NC_092132.1 coordinate 108,728,319, forward strand.
GCTTCTTTCTCTTTGTTATCGGAGGATATTTCCTTTGGCCCTATAGTCTTCAAAGGGATCCGAAATATCTGTTCTCAGATTCCACAGAAATAAGGCTAGCAAAGAGATCCACGAAATACAGATGTAACTCTGTGAGATGAATGAACAGAACACTAAGCAGTTTCTCAGAAAGCTTCTTTCCAGATTTCATCTGAGGATATTTCCTTTTTCACCATAGCCCTCTATGGGCTTCCAAATATCACTTTGCCAATTCCACAAGAACTGTCTTAGCGAAAGGCTTCTTGAGGGGAAAGCTGTAACTCTGTGAGATGATTTCACAGAACACAAAGAAGTTTCTCAGAAAGCTTCCTTCTCTTTGTTATCGGAGGATATTTCCTTTGGCCCTATAGTCTTCAAAGGGATCCGAAATATCTGTTCTCAGATTCCACAGAAATAAGGGTAGCGAACAGATCCGCGAAATACAGATGTAACTCTGTGAGTGGAAGTCACACATCACAGAGCAGTTTCTCAGAAAGCTTCTTTCCAGATTTCATCTGAGGATATTTCCTTTTTCACCATAGCCCTCTATGGGCTTCCAAATATCACTTTGCCAATTCCACAAGAACTGGCTTACCGAAAGGCTACTTGAGGGGAAAGCTGTAACACTGTGAGATGATTTCACAGAACACAAAGAAGTTTCTCAGAAAGCTTCTTTCTCTTTGTTCTCGGAGGATATTTCCTTTGGCCCTATAGTCTTCAAAGGGATCCGAAATATCTGTTCTCAGATTCCACAGAAATAAGGCTAGCAAAGAGATCCACGACATACAGATGTAACTCTGTGAGATGAATGAACAGAACACTAAGCAGTTTCTCAGAAAGCTTCTTTACACATTTCATCTGAGGATATTTCCTTTTTCACCATAGCCCTCCAAGGGCTTCCAAATATCACTTTGCCAATTCCACAAGAACTGTCTTAGCGAAAGGCTTCTTGAGGGGAAAGCTGTAACTCTGTGAGATGATTTCACAGAACACAAAGAAGTTTCTCAGAAAGCTTCCTTCTCTTTGTTTTCGGAGGATATTTCCTTTGGCCCTATAGTCTTCAAAGGGATCCGAAATATCTGTTCTCAGATTCCACAGAAATAAGGCTAGCAAAGAGATCCACGAAATACAGATGTAACTCTGTGAGTGGAAGGCACACATCACAGAGCAGTTTCTCAGAAAGCTTCTTTCCAGATTTCATCTGAGGATATTTCCTTCTTCACCATAACCCTCTATGGGCTTCCAAATATCACTTTGCCAATTCCACAAGAACTGTCTTAGCAAAAGGCTTCTTGAGGGGAAAGCTGTAACTCTGTGAGATGATATCACAGAACACAAAGAAGTTTCTCAGAAAGCTTCTTTCTCTTTGTTATCGGAGGATATTTCCTTTGGCCCTATAGTCTTCAAAGGGATCCGAAATATCTGTTCTCAGATTCCACAGAAATAAGGCTAGCAAAGAGATCCACGAAATACAGATGTAACTCTGTGAGTGGAAGTCACACATCACAGAGCAGTTTCTCAGAAAGCTTCTTTCCAGATTTCATCTGAGGATATTTCCTTTTTCACCATAGCCCTCTATGGGCTTCCAAATATCACTTTGCCAATTCCACAAGAACTATCTTAGCGAAAGGCTTCTTGAGGGGAAAGCTGTAATTCTGTGAGATGATTTCACAGAACACAAAGAAGTTTCTCAGAAAGCTTCTTTCTCTTTGTTATCGGAGGATATTTCCTTTGGCCCTATAGTCTTCAAAGGGATCCGAAATATCTGTTCTTATATTCCACAGAAATAAGGCTAGCAAAGAGATCCACGAAATAGAGATGTAACTCTGAGAGTGGAAGTCACATCACAGAGCAGTTTCTCAGAAAGCTTCTTTCCAGATTTCATCTGAGGATATATCCTTTTTCACCATAGCCATCTATGGGCTTCCAAATATCACGTTGCCAATTCCACAAGGACTGTCTTATCGAAAGGCATCTTGAGGGGAAAGCTGTAACTCTGTGAGATGATTTCACAGAACACAAAGAAGTTTCTCAGAAAGCTTCTTTCTCTTTGTTATCGGAGGATATTTCCTTTGGCCCTATAGTCTTCAAAGGGATCCGAAATATCTGTTCTCAGATTCCACAGAAATAAGGCTAGCAAAGAGATCCACGAAATACAGATGTAACTCTGTGAGTGGAAGTCACACAACACAGAGCAGTTTCCCAGAAAGCTTCTTTCCAGATTTCATCTGAGGATATTTCCCTTTTCACCATAGCCCTCTATGGGCTTCCAAATATCACGTTGCCAATTCCACAAGAACTGTCTTAGCGAAAGGCTTCTTGAGGAGAAAGCTGTAACTCTGTGAGATGATTTCACAGAACACAAAGAAATTTCTCCGAAAGCTTCTTTCTCTTTGTTATCGGAGGATATTTCCTTTGGCCCTATAGTCTTGAAAGGGATCCGAAATATCTGTTCTCAGGTTCCACAGAAATAAGGCTAGCAAAGAGATCTACGAAATACCGATGTAACTCTGTGAGATGAATGGACAGAACACTAAGGAGTTTCTCAGAAAGCTTCTTTCCAGATTTCATCTGAGGATATTTTCTTCTTCACCATAGCCCTCTATGGGCTTCCAAATATCACTTTGCCAATTCCACAAGAACTGTCTTAGCGAAAGGCTTCTTGAGAGGAAAGCTGTAACTCTCTGAGATGATTTCACAGAACACAAAGAAGTCTCTCAGAAAGCTTCCTTCTCTTTGTTATGGGAGGATATTTCCTTTGGCCCTATAGTCTTCAAAGGGATCCGAAATATCTGTTCTCAGATTCCACAGAAATAAGGCTAGCAAAAAGATCCAGGAAATACAGATGTAACTCTGTGAGATGAATGAACAGAACACTAAGCAGTTTCTCAGAAAGCTTCTTTCCAGATTTCATCTGAGGATATTTCCTTTCTCACCATAGCCCTCTATGGGCTTCCAAATATCACTTTGCCAATTCCACAAGAACTGTCTTAGGGAAAGGCTTCTTAAGGGGAAAGCTGTAACTCTGTGAGATGATTTCACAGAACACAAAGAAGTTTCTCAGAAAGCTTCTCTCTCTTTGTTATCAGAGGATATTTCCTTTGGCCCTATGGTCTTCAAAGGGATCCGAAATATCTGTTCTCAGATTCCACAGAAATAAGGCTAGCAAAGAGATCCACGAAACACAGATGTAACTCTGTGAGTGGAAGTCACACAACACAGAGCAGTTTCTCAGAAAGCTTCTTTCCAGATTTCATCTGAGGATATTTCCCTTTTCACCATAGCCCTCTATGGGCTTCCAAATATCACGTTGCCAATTCCACAAGAACTGTCTTAGCGAAAGGCTTCTTGAGGGGAAAGCTGTAACTCTGTGAGATGATTTCACAGAACACAAAGAAGTTTCTCCGAAAGCTTCTTTCTCTTTGTTATCGGAGGATATTTCCTTTGGCCCTATAGTCTTCAAAGGGATCCGAAATATCTGTTCTCAGGTTCCACAGAAATAAGGCTAGCAAAGAGATCTACGAAATACCGATGTAACTCTGTGAGATGAATGAACAGAACACTAAGGAGTTTCTCAGAAAGCTTCTTTCCAGATTTCATCTGAGGATATTTTCTTCTTCACCATAGCCCTCTAAGGGCTTCCAAATATCACTTTGCCAATTCCACAAGAACTGTCTTAGCGAAAGGCTTCTTGAGAGGAAAGCTGTAACTCTCTGAGATGATTTCACAGAACACAAAGAAGTCTCTCAGAAAGCTTCCTTCTCTTTGTTATGGGAGGATATTTCCTTTGGCCCTATAGTCTTCAAAGGGATCCGAAATATCTGTTCTCAGATTCCACAGAAATAAGGCTAGCAAAAAGATCCACGAAATACAGATGTAACTCTGTGAGATGAATGAACAGAACACTAAGCAGTTTCTCAGAAAGCTTCTTTCCAGATTTCATCTGAGGATATTTCCTTTCTCACCATAGCCCTCTATGGGCTTCCAAATATCACTTTGCCAATTCCACAAGAACTGTCTTAGGGAAAGGCTTCTTAAGGGGAAAGCTGTAACTCTGTGAGATGATTTCACAGAACACAAAGAAGTTTCTCAGAAAGCTTCTTTCTCTTTGTTATCAGAGGATATTTCCTTTGGCCCTATAGTCTTCAAAGGGATCCGAAACATCTGTTCTCAGATTCCACAGAAATAAGGCTAGCAAAGAGATCCACGAAATACAGATGTAACTCTTTGAGTGGAAGTCACATCACAGAGCAGTTTCTCAGAAAGCTTCTTTCCAGATTTCATCTGAAGATATGTCCTTTTTCACCATAGCCCTCTATGGGCTTCCAAATATCACTTTGCCAATTCCACAAGAACTGTCTTAGCGAAAGGCTTCTTGAGGGGAAAGAAGTAACTCTGTGAGATGATTTCAGAGAACACAAAGAAGTTTCTCAGAAAGCTTCTTTCTCTTTGTTATCGGAGGATATTTCCTTTGGCCCTATAGTCTTCAAAGGGATCCGAAATATCTGTTCTCATATTCCACAGAAATAAGGCTAGCAAAGGGATCCACGAAATAGAGATGTAACTCTGTGAGTGGAAGTCACACATCACAGAGCAGTTTCTCAGAAAGCTTCTTTCCAGATTTCATCTGAGGATATTTCCTTTTTCACCATAGCCCTCTATGGGCTTCCAAATATCACTTTGCCAATTCCACAAGAACTGTCTTAGCGAAAGGCTTCTTTAGGGGAAAGTTGTAACTCTGTGAGATGATTTCACAGAACACAAAGAAGTTTCTCAGAAAGCTTCTTTCCCTTTGTTATCGGAGGATATTTCCTTTGGCCCTATAGTCTTCAAAGGGATCCGAAATATCTGTTCTCAGATTCCACAGAAATAAGGCTAGCAAAGAGATCCGCGAAATACAGATGTAACTCTGTGAGATGAATGAACAGAACACTAAGCAGTTTCTCAGAAAGCTTCTTTCCAGATTTCATCTCAGGATATTTCCTTTTTCACCATAGCCCTCTATGGGCTTCCAAATATCACTTTGCCAATTCCACAAGAACTGTCTTAGCGAAAGGCTTCTTGAGGGGAAAGCTGTAACTCTGTGAGATGATTTCAGAGAACACAAAGAAGTTTCTCAGAAAGCTTCTTTCTCTTTGTTATCGGAGGATATTTCCTTTGGCCCTATAGTCTTCAAAGGGATCCGAAATATCTGTTCTCATATTCCACAGAAATAAGGCTAGCAAAGAGATCCACGAAATAGAGATGTAACTCTGAGAGTGGAAGTCACATCACAGAGCAGTTTCTCAGAAAGCTTCTTTCCAGATTTCATCTGAGGATATTTCCTTTTTCACCATAGCCATCTATGGGCTTCCAAATATCACTTTGCCAATTCCACAACAACTGTCTTAGCGAAAGGCTTCTTGAGGGGAAAGCTGTAACTCTGTGAGATGATTTCAAAGAACACAAAGAAGTTTCTCAGAAAGCTTCTTTCTCTTTGTTATCGGAGGATATTTCTTTTGGCCCTATAGTCTTCAAAGGGATCCGAAATATCTGTTCTCAGATTCCACAGAAATAAGGCTAGCAAAGAGATCCACGAAATACAGATGTAACTCTGTGAGATGAATGAACAGAAAACTAAGCAGTTTCTCAGAAAGCTTCTTTCCAGATTTCATCTGAGGATATTTCCTTTTTCACCATAGCCCTCTATGGGCTTCCAAATATCACTTTGCCAATTCCACAAGAACTGTCTTAGCGAAAGGCTTCTTGAGGGGAAAGCTGTAACTCTGTGAGATGATTTCGCAGAACACAAAGAAGTTTCTCAGAAAGCTTCTTTCTCTTTGTTATTGGAGGATATTTCCTTTGGCCCTATAGTCTTCAAAGGGATCCGAAATATCTGTTCTCAGATTCCATAGAAATAAGGCTAGCAAAGAGATCCATGAAATACAGATGTAACTCTGTGAGATGAATGAACAGAACACTAAGCAGTTTCTCAGAAAGCTTCTTTCCAGATTTCATCTGATGATATTTCCTTTTTCACCATAGCCCTCTATGGGCTTCCAAATATCACTTTGCCAATTCCACAAGAACTGTCTTAGCGAAAGGCTTCTTGAGGGGAAAGCTGTAACTCTGTGAGATGATTTCACAGAACACAAAGAAGTTTCTCAGAAAGCTTCTTTCTCTTTGTTATCGGAGGATATTTCCTTTGGACCTATAGTCTTCAAAGGGATCCGAAATATCTGTTCTCAGATTCCACAGAAATAAGGTTAGCAAAGAGATCCACGAAATAGAGATGTAACTATGAGAGTGGAAGTCACATCAAGGAGCAGTTTCTCAGAAAGCTTCTTTCCAGATTTCATCTGAGGATATTTCCTTTTTCACCATAGCCATCTATGGGCTTCCAAATATCACTTTGCCAATTCCACAAGAACTGTCTTAGCGAAAGGCTTCTTGAGGGGAAAGCTGTAACTCTGTGAGATGATTTCACAGAACACAAAGAAGTTTCTCAGAAAGCTTCTTTCTCTTTGTTATCGGAGGATATTTCCTTTGGCCCTATAGTCTTCAAAGGGATGCGAAATATCTGTTCTCAGATTCCACAGAAATAAGGCTAGCAAAGAGATCCACGAAATACAGATGTAACTCTGTGAGATGAATGAACAGAACACTAAGCAGTTTCTCAGAAAGCTTCTTTCCAGATTTCATCTGAGGATATTTCCTTTTTCACCATAGCCCTCTATGGGCTTCCAAATATCACTTTGCCAATTCCACAAGAACTGTCTTAGCGAAAGGCTTCTTGAGGGGAAAGCGGTAACTCTGTGAGATGATTTCACAGAACAAAAAGAAGTTTCTCAGAAAGTTTCTTTCTCTTTGTTATCGCAGGATATTTCCTTTGTCCCTATAGTCTTCAAAGGGATCCGAAATATCTGTTCTCAGATTCCACAGAAATAAGGGTAGCAAACAGATCCGCGAAATACAGATGTAACTCTGTGAGTGGAAGTCACACATCACAGAGCAGTTTCTCAGAAAGCTTCTTTCCAGATTTCATCTGAGGATATTTCCTTTTTCACCATAGCCCTCTATGGGCTTCCAAATATCAGTTTGCCAATTCCACAAGAACTGGCTTACCGAAAGGCTTCTTGAGGGGAAAGCTGTAACACTGTGAGATGATTTCACAGAACACAAAGAAGTTTCTCAGAAAGGTTCTTTCTCTTTGTTATCGGAGGATATTTCCTTTGGCCCTATAGTCTTCAAAGGGATCCGAAATATCTGTTCTCAGATTCCACAGAAATAAGGCTAGCAAAGAGATCCACGAAATACAGATGTAACTCTGTGAGATGAATGAACAGAACACTAAGCAGTTTCTCAGAAAGCTTCTTTCCAGATTTCATCTGAGGATATTTTCTTCTTCACCATAGCCCTCTATGGGCTTCCAAATATCACTTTGCCAATTCCACAAGAACTGTCTTAGCGAAAGGCTTCTTGAGGGGAAAGCTGTAACTCTGTGAGATGATTTCACAGAACACAAAGAAGTTTCTCAGAAAGCTTCTTTCTCTTTGTTATCGGAGGATATTTCCTTTGGCCCCATAGTCTTCAAAGGGATCCGAAATATCTGTTCTCAGATTCCACAGAAATAAGGCTAGCAAAGAGATCCGCGAAATACAGATGTAACTCTGTGAGATGAATGAACAGAACACTAAGCAGTTTCTCAGAAAGCTTCTTTCCAGATTTCATCTGAGGATATTTCCTTTTTCACCATAGCCCTCTATGGGCTTCCAAATATCACTTTGCCAATTCCACAAGAACTGTCTTAGCGAAAGGCTTCTTGAGGGGAAAGCTGTAACTCTGTGAGATGATTTCAGAGAACACAAAGAAGTTTCTCAGAAAGCTTCTTTCTCTTTGTTATCGGAGGATATTTCCTTTGGCCCTATAGTCTTCAAAGGGATCCGAAATATCTGTTCTCATATTCCACAGAAATAAGGCTAGCAAAGAGATCCACGAAATAGAGATGTAACTCTGAGAGTGGAAGTCACATCACAGAGCAGTTTCTCAGAAAGCTTCTTTCCAGATTTCATCTGAGGATATTTCCTTTTTCACCATAGCCATCTATGGGCTTCCAAATATCACTTTGCCAATTCCACAAGAACTGTCTTAGCGAAAGGCTTCTTGAGGGGAAAGCTGTAACTCTGTGAGATGATTTCAAAGAACACAAAGAAGTTTCTCAGAAAGCTTCTTTCTCTTTGTTATCGGAGGATATTTCTTTTGGCCCTATAGTCTTCAAAGGGATCCGAAATATCTGTTCTCAGATTCCACAGAAATAAGGCTAGCAAAGAGATCCACGAAATACAGATGTAACTCTGTGAGATGAATGAACAGAACACTAAGCAGTTTCTCAGAAAGCTTCTTTCCAGATTTCATCTGAGGATATTTCCTTTTTCACCATAGCCCTCTATGGGCTTCCAAATATCACTTTGCCAATTCCACAAGAACTGTCTTAGCGAAAGGCTTCTTGAGGGGAAAGCTGTAACTCTGTGAGATGATTTCACAGAACACAAAGAAGTTTCTCAGAAAGCTTCTTTCTCTTTGTTATCGGAGGATATTTCCTTTGGACCTATAGTCTTCAAAGGGATCCGAAATATCTGTTCTCAGATTCCACAGAAATAAGGCTAGCAAAGAGATCCACGAAATAGAGATGTAACTCTGAGAGTGGAAGTCACATCACAGAGCAGTTTCTCAGAAAGCTTCTTTCCAGATTTCATCTGAGGATATTTCCTTTTTCACCATAGCCATCTATGGGCTTCCAAATATCATTTTGCCAATTCCACAAGAACTGTCTTAGCGAAAGGCTTCTTGAGGGGAAAGCTGTAACTCTGTGAGATGATTTCATAGAACACAAAGAAGTTTCTCAGAAAGCTTCTTTCTCTTTGTTATCGGAGGATATTTCCTTTGGCCCTATAGTCTTCAAAGGGATCCGAAATATCTGTTCTCAGATTCCACAGAAATAAGGCTAGCAAAGAGATCCACGAAATACAGATGTAACTCTGTGAGATGAATGAACAGAACACTTAGCAGTTTCTCAGAAAGCTTCTTTCCAGATTTCATCTGAGGATATTTCCTTTTTCACCATAGCCCTCTATGGGCTTCCAAATATCACTTTGCCAATTCCACAAGAACTGTCTTAGCGAAAGGCTTCTTGAGGGGAAAGCTGTAACTCTGTGAGATGATTTCACAGAACACAAAGAAGTTTCTCAGAAAGCGTCCTACTCTTTGTTATCGGAGGATATTTCCTTTGGCCCTATAGTCTTCAAAGGGATCCGAAATATCTGTTTTCAGATTCCACAGAAATAAGGCTAGCAAAGAGATCCACGAAATACAGATGTAACTCTGTGAGTGGAAGTCACACAACACAGAGCAGTTTCTCAGAAAGCTTCTTTCCAGATTTCATCTGAGGATATTTCCTTTTTTACCATAGCCCTCTATGGGCTTCCAAATATCACGTTGCCAATTCCACAAGAACTGTCTTAGCGAAAGGCTTCTTGAGGGGAAAGCTGTAACTCTGTGTGATGATTTCACAGAACACAAAGAAGTTTCTCAGAAAGCTTCTTTCTCTTTGTTATCGGAGGATATTTCCTTTGGCCCTATAGTCTTCAAAGGGATCCGAAATATCTGTTCTCAGATTCCATAGAAATAAGGCTAGCAAAGAGATCCACGAAATACAGATGTAACTCTGTGAGATGAATGAACAGAAAACTAAGCAGTTTCTCAGAAAGCTTCTTTCCAGATTTCATCTGAGGATATTTCCTTTTTCACCATAGCCCTCTATGGGCTTCCAAATATCACTTTGCCAATTCCACAAGAACTGTCTTAGCGAAAGGCTTCTTGAGGGGAAAGCTGTAACTCTGTGAGATGATTTCACAGAACACAAAGAAGTTTCTCAGAAAGCGTCCTACTCTTTGTTCTCGGAGGATATTTCCTTTGGCCCTATAGTCTTCAAAGGGATCCGAAATATCTGTTTTCAGATTCCACAGAAATAAGGCTAGCAAAGAGATCCACGAAATACAGATGTAACTCTGTGAGTGGAAGTCACACAACACAGAGCAGTTTCTCAGAAAGCTTCTTTCCAGATTTCATCTGAGGATATTTCCTTTTTCACCATAGCCCTCTATGGGCTTCCAAATATCACGTTGCCAATTCCACAAGAACTGTCTTAGCGAAAGGCTTCTTGAGGGGAAAGCTGTAACTCTGTGTGATGATTTCACAGAACACAAAGAAGTTTCTCAGAAAGCTTCTTTCTCTTTGTTATCGGAGGATATTTCCTTTGGCCCTATAGTCTTCAAAGGGATCCGAAATATCTGTTCTCAGATTCCACAGAAATAAGGCTAGCAAAGAGATCCACGAAATACAGATGTAACTCTGTGAGATGAATGAACAGAAAACTAAGCAGTTTCTCAGAAAGCTTCTTTCCAGATTTCATCTGAGGATATTTCCTTTTTCACCATAGCCCTCTATGGGCTTCCAAATATCACTTTGCCAATTCCACAAGAACTGTCTTAGCGAAAGGCTTCTTGAGGGGAAAGCTGTAACTCTGTGAGATGATTTCGCAGAACACAAAGAAGTTTCTCAGAAAGCTTCTTTCTCTTTGTTATTGGAGGATATTTCCTTTGGCCCTATAGTCTTCAAAGGGATCCGAAATATCTGTTCTCAGATTCCACAGAAATAAGGCTAGCAAAGAGATCCATGAAATACAGATGTAACTCTGTGAGATGAATGAACAGAACACTAAGTAGTTTCTCAGAAAGCTTCTTTCCAGATTTCATCTGATGATATTTCCTTTTTCACCATAGCCCTCTATGGGCTTCCAAATATCACTTTGCCAATTCCACAAGAACTGTCTTAGCGAAAGGCTTCTTGAGGGGAAAGCTGTAACTCTGTGAGATGATTTCACAGAACACAAAGAAGTTTCTCAGAAAGCTTCTTTCTCTTTGTTATCGGAGGATATTTCCTTTGGACCTATAGTCTTCAAAGGGATCCGAAATATCTGTTCTCAGATTCCACAGAAATAAGGCTAGCAAAGAGATCCACGAAATAGAGATGTAACTCTGAGAGTGGAAGTCACATCACAGAGCAGTTTCTCAGAAAGCTTCTTTCCAGATTTCATCTGAGGATATTTCCTTTTTCACCATAGCCATCTATGGGCTTCCAAATATCACTTTGCCAATTCCACAAGAACTGTCTTAGCGAAAGGCTTCTTGAGGGGAAAGCTGTAACTCTGTGAGATGATTTCATAGAACACAAAGAAGTTTCTCAGAAAGCTTCTTTCTCTTTGTTCTCGGAGGATATTTCCTTTGGCCCTATAGTCTTCAAAGGGATCCGAAATATCTGTTCTCAGATTCCACAGAAATAAGGCTAGCAAAGAGATCCACGAAATACAGATGTAACTCTGTGAGATGAATGAACAGAACACTTAGCAGTTTCTCAGAAAGCTTCTTTCCAGATTTCATCTGAGGATATTTCCTTTTTCACCATAGCCCTCTATGGGCTTCCAAATATCACTTTGCCAATTCCACAAGAACTCTCTTAGCGAAAGGCTTCTTGAGGGGAAAGCTGTAACTCTGTGAGATGATTTCACAGAACACAAAGAAGTTTCTCAGAAAGCGTCGTACTCTTTGTTATCGGAGGATATTTCCTTTGGCCCTATAGTCTTCAAAGGGATCCGAAATATCTGTTTTCAGATTCCACAGAAATAAGGCTAGCAAAGAGATCCACGAAATACAGATGTAACTCTGTGAGTGGAAGTCACACAACACAGAGCAGTTTCTCAGAAAGCTTCTTTCCAGATTTCATCTGAGGATATTTCCTTTTTTACCATAGCCCTCTATGGGCTTCCAAATATCACGTTGCCAATTCCACAAGAACTTGCTTACCGAAAGGCTTCTTGAGGGGAAAGCTGTAACTCTGTGTGATGATTTCACAGAACACAAAGAAGTTACTCAGAAAGCTTCTTTCTCTTTGTTATCGGAGGATATTTCCTTTGGCCCTATAGTCTTCAAAGGGATCCGAAATATCTGTTCTCAGGTTCCACAGAAATAAGGCTAGCAAAAAGATCCACGAAATACAGATGTAACTCTGTGAGATGAATGAACAGAACACTAAGCAGTTTCTCAGAAAGCTTCTTTCCAGATTTCATCTGAGGATATTTCCTTTTTCACCATAGCCCTCTATGGGCTTCCAAATATCACTTTGCCAATTCCACAAGAACTGTCTTAGGGAAAGGCTTCTTAAGGGGAAAGCTGTAACTCTGTGAGATGATCTCACAGAACACAAAGAAGTTTCTCAGAAGGCTTCTTTCTCTTTGTTATCAGAGGATATTCCCTTTGGCCCTATAGTCTTCAAAGGGATCCGAAATATCTGTTCTCAGATTCCACAGAAATAAGGCTAGCAAAGAGATCCACGAAATACAGATGTAACTCTGTGAGTGGAAGTCACATCACAGAGCAGTTTCTCAGAAAGCTTCTTTCCAGATTTCATCTGAGGATATTTCCTTTTTCACCATAGCCCTCTATGGGCTTCCAAATATCACTTTGCCAATTCCACAAGAACTGTCTTAGCGAAAGGCTTCTTGAGGGGAAAGCTGTAACTCTGTGAGATGATTTCACGGAACACAAAGAAGTTTCTCAGAAAGCTTCTTTCTCTTTTTTATCGGAGGATATTTCCTTTGGCCCTATAGTCTTCAAAGGGATCCGAAATATCTGTTCTCATATTCCACAGAAATAAGGCTAGCAAAGGGATCCACGAAATACAGATGTAACTCTGTGAGTGGAAGTCACACATCACAGAGCAGTTTCTCAGAAAGCTTCTTTCCAGATTTCATCTGAGGATATTTCCTTTTTCACCATAGCCCTCTATGGGCTTCCAAATATCACTTTGCCAATTCCACAAGAACTGTCTTAGCGAAAGGCTTCTTGAGGGGAAAGTTGTAACTCTGTGAGATGATTTCACAGAACACAGAGAAGTTTCTCAGAAAGCTTCCTTCTCTTTGTTATCGGAGGATATTTCCTTTGGCCCTATAATCTTCAAAGGGATCCGAAATATCTGTTTTCAGATTCCACAGAAATAAGGCTAGCAAAGAGATCCACGAAATACAGATATAACTCTGTGACTGGAAGTCACACATCACAGAGCAGTTTCTCAGAAAGCTTCTTTCCAGATTTCATCTGAGGATATTTTCTTCTTCACCATAGCCCTCTATGGGCTTCCAAATATCACTTTGCCAATTCCACAAGAACTGTCTTAGCGAAAGGCTTCTTGAGGGGAAAGCTGTAACTCTGTGAGATGATTTCAAAGAACACAAAGAAGTTTCTCAGAAAGCTTCTTTCTCTTTGTTATCGGAGGATATTTCTTTTGGCCCTATAGTCTTCAAAGGGATCCGAAATATCTGTTCTCAGATTCCACAGAAATAAGGCTAGCAAAGAGATCCACGAAATACAGATGTAACTCTGTGAGATGAATGAACAGAAAACTAAGCAGTTTCTCAGAAAGCTTCTTTCCAGATTTCATCTGAGGATATTTCCTTTTTCACCATAGCCCTCTATGGGCTTCCAAATATCACTTTGCCAATTCCACAAGAACTGTCTTAGCGAAAGGCTTCTTGAGGGGAAAGCTGTAACTCTGTGAGATGATTTCACGGAACACAAAGAAGTTTCTCAGAAAGCTTCTTTCTCTTTTTTATCGGAGGATATTTCCTTTGGCCCTATAGTCTTCAAAGGGATCCGAAATATCTGTTCTCATATTCCACAGAAATAAGGCTAGCAAAGGGATCCACGAAATACAGATGTAACTCTGTGAGTGGAAGTCACACATCACAGAGCAGTTTCTCAGAAAGCTTCTTTCCAGATTTCATCTGAGGATATTTCCTTTTTCACCATAGCCCTCTATGGGCTTCCAAATATCACTTTGCCAATTCCACAAGAACTGTCTTAGCGAAAGGCTTCTTGAGGGGAAAGTTGTAACTCTGTGAGATGATTTCACAGAACACAGAGAAGTTTCTCAGAAAGCTTCCTTCTCTTTGTTATCGGAGGATATTTCCTTTGGCCCTATAATCTTCAAAGGGATCCGAAATATCTGTTTTCAGATTCCACAGAAATAAGGCTAGCAAAGAGATCCACGAAATACAGATATAACTCTGTGACTGGAAGTCACACATCACAGAGCAGTTTCTCAGAAAGCTTCTTTCCAGATTTCATCTGAGGATATTTTCTTCTTCACCATAGCCCTCTATGGGCTTCCAAATATCACTTTGCCAATTCCACAAGAACTGTCTTAGCGAAAGGCTTCTTGAGGGGAAAGCTGTAACTCTGTGAGATGATTTCAAAGAACACAAAGAAGTTTCTCAGAAAGCTTCTTTCTCTTTGTTATCGGAGGATATTTCCTTTGGCCCTATAGTCTTCAAAGGGATACGAAATATCTGTTCTCAGATTCCACAGAAATAAGGCTAGCAAAGAGATCCACGAAATTCAGATGTAACTCTGTGAGATGAATGAACAGAACACTTAGCAGTTTCTCAGAAAGCTTCTTTCCAGATTTCATCTGAGGATATTTCCTTTTTCACCATAGCCCTCTATGGGCTTCCAAATATCACTTTGCCAATTCCACAAGAACTGTCTTAGCGAAAGGCTTCTTGAGGGGAAAGCTGTAACTCTGTGAGATGATTTCACAGAACACAAAGAAGTTTCTCAGAAAGCGTCCTACTCTTTGTTATCGGAGGATATTTCCTTTGGCCCTATAGTCTTCAAAGGGATCCGAAATATCTGTTTTCAGATTCCACAGAAATAAGGCTAGCAAAGAGATCCACGAAATACAGATGTAACTCTGTGAGTGGAAGTCACACAACACAGAGCAGTTTCTCAGAAAGCTTCTTTCCAGATTTCATCTGAGGATATTTCCTTTTTTACCATAGCCCTCTATGGGCTTCCAAATATCACGTTGCCAATTCCACAAGAACTGTCTTAGCGAAAGGCTTCTTGAGGGGAAAGCTGTAACTCTGTGTGATGATTTCACAGAACACAAAGAAGTTTCTCAGAAAGCTTCTTTCTCTTTGTTATCGGAGGATATTTCCTTTGGCCCTATAGTCTTCAAAGGGATCCGAAATATCTGTTCTCAGATTCCATAGAAATAAGGCTAGCAAAGAGATCCACGAAATACAGATGTAACTCTGTGAGATGAATGAACAGAAAACTAAGCAGTTTCTCAGAAAGCTTCTTTCCAGATTTCATCTGAGGATATTTCCTTTTTCACCATAGCCCTCTATGGGCTTCCAAATATCACTTTGCCAATTCCACAAGAACTGTCTTAGCGAAAGGCTTCTTGAGGGGAAAGCTGTAACTCTGTGAGATGATTTCACAGAACACAAAGAAGTTTCTCAGAAAGCGTCCTACTCTTTGTTATCGGAGGATATTTCCTTTGGCCCTATAGTCTTCAAAGGGATCCGAAATATCTGTTTTCAGATTCCACAGAAATAAGGCAAGCAAAGAGATCCACGAAATACAGATGTAACTCTGTGAGTGGAAGTCACACAACACAGAGCAGTTTCTCAGAAAGCTTCTTTCCAGATTTCATCTGAGGATATTTCCTTTTTCACCATAGCCCTCTATGGGCTTCCAAATATCACGTTGCCAATTCCACAAGAACTGTCTTAGCGAAAGGCTTCTTGAGGGGAAAGCTGTAACTCTGTGTGATGATTTCACAGAACACAAAGAAGTTTCTCAGAAAGCTTCTTTCTCTTTGTTATCGGAGGATATTTCCTTTGGCCCTATAGTCTTCAAAGGGATCCGAAATATCTGTTCTCAGATTCCACAGAAATAAGGCTAGCAAAGAGATCCACGAAATACAGATGTAACTCTGTGAGATGAATGAACAGAAAACTAAGCAGTTTCTCAGAAAGCTTCTTTCCAGATTTCATCTGAGGATATTTCCTTTTTCACCATAGCCCTCTATGGGCTTCCAAATATCACTTTGCCAATTCCACAAGAACTGTCTTAGCGAAAGGCTTCTTGAGGGGAAAGCTGTAACTCTGTGAGATGATTTCGCAGAACACAAAGAAGTTTCTCAGAAAGCTTCTTTCTCTTTGTTATTGGAGGATATTTCCTTTGGCCCTATAGTCTTCAAAGGGATCCGAAATATCTGTTCTCAGATTCCACAGAAATAAGGCTAGCAAAGAGATCCATGAAATACAGATGTAACTCTGTGAGATGAATGAACAGAACACTAAGTAGTTTCTCAGAAAGCTTCTTTCCAGATTTCATCTGATGATATTTCCTTTTTCACCATAGCCCTCTATGGGCTTCCAAATATCACTTTGCCAATTCCACAAGAACTGTCTTAGCGAAAGGCTTCTTGAGGGGAAAGCTGTAACTCTGTGAGATGATTTCACAGAACACAAAGAAGTTTCTCAGAAAGCTTCTTTCTCTTTGTTATCGGAGGATATTTCCTTTGGACCTATAGTCTTCAAAGGGATCCGAAATATCTGTTCTCAGATTCCACAGAAATAAGGCTAGCAAAGAGATCCACGAAATAGAGATGTAACTCTGAGAGTGGAAGTCACATCACAGAGCAGTTTCTCAGAAAGCTTCTTTCCAGATTTCATCTGAGGATATTTCCTTTTTCACCATAGCCATCTATGGGCTTCCAAATATCACTTTGCCAATTCCACAAGAACTGTCTTAGCGAAAGGCTTCTTGAGGGGAAAGCTGTAACTCTGTGAGATGATTTCATAGAACACAAAGAAGTTTCTCAGAAAGCTTCTTTCTCTTTGTTCTCGGAGGATATTTCCTTTGGCCCTATAGTCTTCAAAGGGATCCGAAATATCTGTTCTCAGATTCCACAGAAATAAGGCTAGCAAAGAGATCCACGAAATACAGATGTAACTCTGTGAGAAGAATGAACAGAACACTTAGCAGTTTCTCAGAAAGCTTCTTTCCAGATTTCATCTGAGGATATTTCCTTTTTCACCATAGCCCTCTATGGGCTTCCAAATATCACTTTGCCAATTCCACAAGAACTCTCTTAGCGAAAGGCTTCTTGAGGGGAAAGCTGTAACTCTGTGAGATGATTTCACAGAACACAAAGGAGTTTCTCAGAAAGCGTCGTACTCTTTGTTATCGGAGGATATTTCCTTTGGCCCTATAGTCTTCAAAGGGATCCGAAATATCTGTTTTCAGATTCCACAGAAATAAGGCTAGCAAAGAGATCCACGAAATACAGATGTAACTCTGTGAGTGGAAGTCACACAACACAGAGCAGTTTCTCAGAAAGCTTCTTTCCAGATTTCATCTGAGGATATTTCCTTTTTTACCATAGCCCTCTATGGGCTTCCAAATATCACGTTGCCAATTCCACAAGAACTGTCTTAGCGAAAGGCTTCTTGAGGGGAAAGCTGTAACTCTGTGTGATGATTTCACAGAACACAAAGAAGTTACTCAGAAAGCTTCTTTCTCTTTGTTATCGGAGGATATTTCCTTTGGCCCTATAGTCTTCAAAGGGATCCGAAATATCTGTTCTCAGGTTCCACAGAAATAAGGCTAGCAAAGAGATCTACGAAATACCGATGTAACTCTGTGAGATGAATGAACAGAACAGTAAGGAGTTTCTCAGAAAGCTTCTTTCCAGATTTCATCTGAGGATATTTTCTTCTTCACCATAGCCCTCTATGGGCTTCCAAATATCACTTTGCCAATTCCACAAGAACTGTCTTAGCGAAAGGCTTCTTGAGGGGAAAGCTGTAACTCTGTGAGATGATTTCACAGAACACAAAGAAGTTTCTCAGAATGCTTCCTTCTCTTTGTTATGGGAGGATATTTCCTTTGGCCCTATAGTCTTCAAAGGGATCCGAAATATCTGATCTCAGATTCCACAGAAATAAGGCTAGCAAAGAGATCCACGAAATACAGATGTAACTCTGTGAGATGAATGAACAGAACACTAAGCAGTTTCTCAGAAAGCTTCTTTCCAGATTTCATCTGAGGATATTTCCTTTTTCACCATAGCCCTCTATGGGCTTCCAAATATCACTTTGCCAATTCCACAAGAACTGTCTTAGCGAAAGGCTTCTTGAGGGGAAAGCTGTAACTCTGTGAGATGATTTCACGGAACACAAAGAAGTTTCTCAGAAAGCTTCTTTCTCTTTTTTATCGGAGGATATTTCCTTTGGCCCTATAGTCTTCAAAGGGATCCGAAATATCTGTTCTCATATTCCACAGAAATAAGGCTAGCAAAGGGATCCACGAAATACAGATGTAACTCTGTGAGTGGAAGTCACACATCACAGAGCAGTTTCTCAGAAAGCTTCTTTCCAGATTTCATCTGAGGATATTTCCTTTTTCACCATAGCCCTCTATGGGCTTCCAAATATCACTTTGCCAATTCCACAAGAACTGTCTTAGCGAAAGGCTTCTTGAGGGGAAAGTTGTAACTCTGTGAGATGATTTCACAGAACACAGAGAAGTTTCTCAGAAAGCTTCCTTCTCTTTGTTATCGGAGGATATTTCCTTTGGCCCTATAATCTTCAAAGGGATCCGAAATATCTGTTTTCAGATTCCACAGAAATAAGGCTAGCAAAGAGATCCACGAAATACAGATATAACTCTGTGACTGGAAGTCACACATCACAGAGCAGTTTCTCAGAAAGCTTCTTTCCAGATTTCATCTGAGGATATTTTCTTCTTCACCATAGCCCTCTATGGGCTTCCAAATATCACTTTGCCAATTCCACAAGAACTGTCTTAGCGAAAGGCTTCTTGAGGGGAAAGCTGTAACTCTGTGAGATGATTTCAAAGAACACAAAGAAGTTTCTCAGAAAGCTTCTTTCTCTTTGTTATCGGAGGATATTTCCTTTGGCCCTATAGTCTTCAAAGGGATACGAAATATCTGTTCTCAGATTCCACAGAAATAAGGCTAGCAAAGAGATCCACGAAATTCAGATGTAACTCTGTGAGATGAATGAACAGAACACTATGCAGTTTCTCAGAAAGCTTCTTTCCAGATTTCATCTGAGGATATTTCCTTTTTCACCATAGCCCTCTATGGGCTTCCAAATATCACTTTGCCAATTCCACAAGAACTGTCTTAGCGAAAGGCTTCTTGAGGGGAAAGCTGTAACTCTGTGAGATGATTTCAGAGAACACAAAGAAGTTTCTCAGAAAGCTTCTTTCTCTTTGTTATCGGAGGATATTTCCTTTGGCCCTATAGTCTTCAAAGGGATCCGAAATATCTGTTCTCATATTCCACAGAAATAAGGCTAGCAAAGAGACCCACGAAATAGAGATGTAACTCTGAGAGTGGAAGTCACATCACAGAGCAGTTTCTCAGAAAGCTTCTTTCCAGATTTCATCTGAGGATATTTCCTTTTTCACCATAGCCATCTATGGGCTTCCAAATATCACTTTGCCAATTCCACAAGAACTGTCTTAGGGAAAGGCTTCTCAAGGGGAAAGCTGTAACTCTGTGAGATGATTTCACAGAACACAAAGAAGTTTCTCAGAAAGCTTCTTTCTCTTTGTTATCAGAGGATATTTCCTTTGGCCCTATAGTCTTCAAAGGGATCCGAAATATCTGTTCTCAGATTCCACAGAAATAAGGCTAGCAAAGAGATCCACGAAATACAGATGTAACTCTGTGCGTGGAAGTCACATCACAGAGCAGTTTCTCAGAAAGCTTCTTTCCAGATTTCATCTGAGGATATTTCCTTTTTCACCATAGCCCTCTATGGGCTTCCAAATATCACTTTGCCAATTCCACAAGAACTGTCTTAGCGAAAGGCTTCTTGAGGGGAAAGCTGTAAATCTGTGAGATGATTTCAGAGAACACAAAGAAGTTTCTCAGAAAGCTTCTTTCTCTTTGTTATCGGAGGATATTTCCTTTGGCCCTATAGTCTTCAAAGGGATCCGAAATATCTGTTTTCAGATTCCACAGAAATAAGGCTAGCAAAGAGATCCACGAAATACAGATGTAACTCTGTGAGTGGAAGTCACACAACACAGAGCAGTTTCTCAGAAAGCTTCTTTCCAGATTTCATCTGAGGATATTTCCTTTTTCACCATAGCCCTCTATGGGCTTCCAAATATCACGTTGCCAATTCCACAAGAACTGTCTTAGCGAAAGGCTTCTTGAGGGGAAAGCTGTAACTCTGTGTGATGATTTCACAGAACACAAAGAAGTTTCTCAGAAAGCTTCTTTCTCTTTGTTATCGGAGGATATTTCCTTTGGCCCTATAGTCTTCAAAGGGATCCGAAATATCTGTTCTCAGATTCCACAGAAATAAGGCTAGCAAAGAGATCCACGAAATACAGATGTAACTCTGTGAGATGAATGAACAGAAAACTAAGCAGTTTCTCAGAAAGCTTCTTTCCAGATTTCATCTGAGGATATTTCCTTTTTCACCATAGCCCTCTATGGGCTTCCAAATATCACTTTGCCAATTCCACAAGAACTGTCTTAGCGAAAGGCTTCTTGAGGGGAAAGCTGTAACTCTGTGAGATGATTTCGCAGAACACAAAGAAGTTTCTCAGAAAGCTTCTTTCTCTTTGTTATTGGAGGATATTTCCTTTGGCCCTATAGTCTTCAAAGGGATCCGAAATATCTGTTCTCAGATTCCACAGAAATAAGGCTAGCAAAGAGATCCATGAAATACAGATGTAACTCTGTGAGATGAATGAACAGAACACTAAGTAGTTTCTCAGAAAGCTTCTTTCCAGATTTCATCTGATGATATTTCCTTTTTCACCATAGCCCTCTATGGGCTTCCAAATATCACTTTGCCAATTCCACAAGAACTGTCTTATCGAAAGGCTTCTTGAGGGGAAAGCTGTAACTCTGTGAGATGATTTCACAGAACACAAAGAAGTTTCTCAGAAAGCTTCTTTCTCTTTGTTATCGGAGGATATTTCCTTTGGACCTATAGTCTTCAAAGGGATCCGAAATATCTGTTCTCAGATTCCACAGAAATAAGGCTAGCAAAGAGATCCACGAAATAGAGATGTAACTCTGAGAGTGGAAGTCACATCACAGAGCAGTTTCTCAGAAAGCTTCTTTCCAGATTTCATCTGAGGATATTTCCTTTTTCACCATAGCCATCTATGGGCTTCCAAATATCACTTTGCCAATTCCACAAGAACTGTCTTAGCGAAAGGCTTCTTGAGGGGAAAGCTGTAACTCTGTGAGATGATTTCATAGAACACAAAGAAGTTTCTCAGAAAGCTTCTTTCTCTTTGTTCTCGGAGGATATTTCCTTTGGCCCTATAGTCTTCAAAGGGATCCGAAATATCTGTTCTCAGATTCCACAGAAATAAGGCTAGCAAAGAGATCCACGAAATACAGATGTAACTCTGTGAGATGAATGAACAGAACACTTAGCAGTTTCTCAGAAAGCTTCTTTCCAGATTTCATCTGAGGATATTTCCTTTTTCACCATAGCCCTCTATGGGCTTCCAAATATCACTTTGCCAATTCCACAAGAACTCTCTTAGCGAAAGGCTTCTTGAGGGGAAAGCTGTAACTCTGTGAGATGATTTCACAGAACACAAAGAAGTTTCTCAGAAAGCGTCGTACTCTTTGTTATCGGAGGATATTTCCTTTGGCCCTATAGTCTTCAAAGGGATCCGAAATATCTGTTTTCAGATTCCACAGAAATAAGGCTAGCAAAGAGATCCACGAAATACAGATGTAACTCTGTGAGTGGAAGTCACACAACACAGAGCAGTTTCTCAGAAAGCTTCTTTCCAGATTTCATCTGAGGATATTTCCTTTTTTACCATAGCCCTCTATGGGCTTCCAAATATCACGTTGCCAATTCCACAAGAACTGTCTTAGCGAAAGGCTTCTTGAGGGGAAAGCTGTAACTCTGTGTGATGATTTCACAGAACACAAAGAAGTTTCTCAGAAAGCTTCTTTCTCTTTGTTATCGGAGGATATTTCCTTTGGCCCTATAGTCTTCAAAGGGATCCGAAATATCTGTTCTCAGGTTCCACAGAAATAAGGCTAGCAAAGAGATCTACGAAATACCGATGTAACTCTGTGAGATGAATGAACAGAACAGTAAGGAGTTTCTCAGAAAGCTTCTTTCCAGATTTCATCTGAGGATATTTTCTTCTTCACCATAGCCCTCTATGGGCTTCCAAATATCACTTTGCCAATTCCACAAGAACTGTCTTAGCGAAAGGCTTCTTGAGGGGAAAGCTGTAACTCTCTGAGATGATTTCACAGAACACAAAGAAGTTTCTCAGAAAGCTTCCTTCTCTTTGTTATGGGAGGATATTTCCTTTGGCCCTATAGTCTTCAAAGGGATCCGAAATATCTGATCTCAGATTCCACAGAAATAAGGCTAGCAAAGAGATCCACGAAATACAGATGTAACTCTGTGAGATGAATGAACAGAACACTAAGCAGTTTCTCAGAAAGCTTCTTTCCAGATTTCATCTGAGGATATTTCCTTTTTCACCATAGCCCTCTATGGGCTTCCAAATATCACTTTGCCAATTCCACAAGAACTGTCTTAGGGAAAGGCTTCTTAAGGGGAAAGCTGTAACTCTGTGAGATGATCTCACAGAACACAAAGAAGTTTCTCAGAAAGCTTCTTTCTCTTTGTTATCAGAGGATATTCCCTTTGGCCCTATAGTCTTCAAAGGGATCCGAAATATCTGTTCTCAGATTCCACAGAAATAAGGCTAGCAAAGAGATCCACGAAATACAGATGTAACTCTGTGAGTGGAAGTCACATCACAGAGCAGTTTCTCAGAAAGCTTCTTTCCAGATTTCATCTGAGGATATTTCCTTTTTCACCATAGCCCTCTATGGGCTTCCAAATATCACTTTGCCAATTCCACAAGAACTGTCTTAGCGAAAGGCTTCTTGAGGGGAAAGCTGTAACTCTGTGAGATGATTTCACGGAACACAAAGAAGTTTCTCAGAAAGCTTCTTTCTCTTTTTTATCGGAGGATATTTCCTTTGGCCCTATAGTCTTCAAAGGGATCCGAAATATCTGTTCTCATATTCCACAGAAATAAGGCTAGCAAAGGGATCCACGAAATACAGATGTAACTCTGTGAGTGGAAGTCACACATCACAGAGCAGTTTCTCAGAAAGCTTCTTTCCAGATTTCATCTGAGGATATTTCCTTTTTCACCATAGCCCTCTATGGGCTTCCAAATATCACTTTGCCAATTCCACAAGAACTGTCTTAGCGAAAGGCTTCTTGAGGGGAAAGTTGTAACTCTGTGAGATGATTTCACAGAACACAGAGAAGTTTCTCAGAAAGCTTCCTTCTCTTTGTTATCGGAGGATATTTCCTTTGGCCCTATAATCTTCAAAGGGATCCGAAATATCTGTTTTCAGATTCCACAGAAATAAGGCTAGCAAAGAGATCCACGAAATACAGATATAACTCTGTGACTGGAAGTCACACATCACAGAGCAGTTTCTCAGAAAGCTTCTTTCCAGATTTCATCTGAGGATATTTCCTTTTTCACCATAGCCCTCTATGGGCTTCCAAATATCACTTTGCCAATTCCACAAAAACTGTCTTACCGAAAGGCTTCTTGAGGGGAAAGCTGTAACTCTGTGAGATGATTTCACAGAACACAAAGAAGTTTCTCAGAAAGCTTCTTTCTCTTTGTTATCGGAGGATATTTCCTTTGGCCCTATAGTCTTCAAAGGGATCCGAAATATCTGTTCTCAGATTCCACAGAAATAAGGCTAGCAAAGAGATCCACGAAATACAGATGTAACTCTGTGAGATGAATGAACAGAACACTAAGCAGTTTCTCAGAAAGCTTCTTTCCAGATTTCATCTGAGGATATTTCCTTTTTCACCATAGCCCTCTATGGGCTTCCAAATATCACTTTGCCAATTCCACAAGAACTGTCTTAGCGAAAGGCTTCTTGAGGGGAAAGCTGTAACTCTGTGAGATGATTTCACAGAACAAAAGAAGTTTCTCAGAAAGTTTCTTTCTCTTTGTTATCGCAGGATATTTCCTTTGTCCCTATAGTCTTCAAAGGGATCCGAAATATCTGTTCTCAGATTCCACAGAAATAAGGGTAGCAAACAGATCCGCGAAATACAGATGTAACTCTGTGAGTGGAAGTCACACATCACAGAGCAGTTTCTCAGAAAGCTTCTTTCCGGATTTCATCTGAGGATATTTCCTTTTTCACCATAGCCCTCTATGGGCTTCCAAATATCACTTTGCCAATTCCACAAGAACTGGCTTACCGAAAGGCTTCTTGAGGGGAAAGCTGTAACACTGTGAGATGATTTCACAGAACACAAAGAAGTTTCTCAGAAAGCTTCTTTCTCTTTGTTCTCGGAGGATATTTCCTTTGGCCCTATAGTCTTCAAAGGGATCCGAAATAGCTGTTCTCAGATTCCACAGAAATAAGGCTAGCAAAGAGATCCACGACATACAGATGTAACTCTGTGAGATGAATGAACAGAACACTAAGCAGTTTCTCAGAAAGCTTCTTTACAGATTTCATCTGAGGATATTTCCTTTTTCACCATTGCCCTCCAAGGGCTTCCAAATATCACTTTGCCAATTCCACAAGAACTGTCTTAGTGAAAGGCTTCTTGAGGGGAAAGCTGTAACTCTGTGAGATGATTTTACAGAACACAAAGAAGTTTCTCAGAAAGATTCCTTCTCTTTGTTATCGGAGGATATTTCCTTTGGCCCTATAGTCTTCAAAGGGATCCGAAATATCTGTACTCAGATTCCACAGAAATAAGGCTAGCAAAGAGATCCACGAAATACAGATGTAACTCTGTGAGTGGAAGGCACACATCACAGAGCAGTTTCTCAGAAAGCTTCTTTCCAGATTTCATCTGAGGATATTTCCTTCTTCACCATAACCCTCTATGGGCTTCCAAATATCACTTTGCCAATTCCACAAGAACTGTCTTAGCAAAAGGCTTCTTGAGGGGAAAGCTGTAACTCTGTGAGATGATATCACAGAACACAAAGAAGTTTCTCAGAAAGCTTCTTTCTCTTTGTTATCGGAGGATATTTCCTTTGGCCCCATAGTCTTCAAAGGGATCCGAAATATCTGTTCTCAGATTCCACAGAAATAAGGCTAGCAAAGAGATCCACGAAATACAGATGTAACTCTGTGAGTGGAAGTCACACATCACAGAGCAGTTTCTCAGAAAGCTTCTTTCCAGATTTCATCTGAGGATATTTCCTTTTTCACCATAGCCCTCTATGGGCTTCCAAATATCACGTTGCCAATTCCACAAGAACTGTCTTAGCGAAAGGCTTCTTGAGGGGAAATCTGTAACTCTGTGAGATGATTTCACAGAACACAAAGAAGTTTCTCAGAAAGGTTCTTTCTCTTTGTTATCGGAGGATATTTCCTTTGGCCCTATAGTCTTCAAAGGGATCCGAAATATCTGTTCTCAGATTCCACAGAAATAAGGCTAGCAAAGAGATCCACGAAATACAGATGTAACTCTGTGAGATGAATGAACAGAACACTAAGCAGTTTCTCAGAAAGCTTCTTTCCAGATTTCATCTGAGGATATTTTCTTCTTCACCATAGCCCTCTATGGGCTTCCAAATATCACTTTGCCAATTCCACAAGAACTGTCTTAGCGAAAGGCTTCTTGAGGGGAAAGCTGTAACTCTGTGAGATGATTTCACAGAACACAAAGAAGTTTCTCAGAAAGCTTCTTTCTCTTTGTTATCGGAGGATATTTCCTTTGGCCCTATAGTCTTCAAAGGGATCCGAAATATCTGTTCTCAGATTCCACAGAAATAAGGCTAGCAAAGAGATCCGCGAAATACAGATGTAACTCTGTGAGATGAATGAACAGAACACTAAGCAGTTTCTCAGAAAGCTTCTTTCCAGATTTCATCTGAGGATATTTCCTTTTTCACCATAGCCCTCTATGGGCTTCCAAATATCACTTTGCCAATTCCACAAGAACTGTCTTAGCGAAAGACTTCTTGAGGGGAAAGCTGTAACTCTGTGAGATGATTTCAGAGAACACAAAGAAGTTTCTCAGAAAGCTTCTTTCTCTTTGTTATCGGAGGATATTTCCTTTGGCCCTATAGTCTTCAAAGGGATCCGAAATATCTGTTCTCATATTCCACAGAAATAAGGCTAGCAAAGAGATCCACGAAATAGAGATGTAACTCTGAGAGTGGAAGTCACATCACAGAGCAGTTTCTCAGAAAGCTTCTTTCCAGATTTCATCTGAGGATATTTCCTTTTTCACCATAGCCATCTATGGGCTTCCAAATATCACTTTGCCAATTCCACAAGAACTGTCTTAGCGAAAGGCTTCTTGAGGGGAAAGCTGTAACTCTGTGAGATGATTTCAAAGAACACAAAGAAGTTTCTCAGAAAGCTTCTTTCTCTTTGTTATCGGAGGATATTTCTTTTGGCCCTATAGTCTTCAAAGGGATCCGAAATATCTGTTCTCAGATTCCACAGAAATAAGGCTAGCAAAGAGATCCACGAAATACAGATGTAACTCTGTGAGATGAATGAACAGAAAACTAAGCAGTTTCTCAGAAAGCTTCTTTCCAGATTTCATCTGAGGATATTTCCTTTTTCACCATAGCCCTCTATGGGCTTCCAAATATCACTTTGCCAATTCCACAAGAACTGTCTTAGCGAAAGGCTTCTTGAGGGGAAAGCTGTAACTCTGTGAGATGATTTCGCAGAACACAAAGAAGTTTCTCAGAAAGCTTCTTTCTCT
The DNA here is from genome assembly GCF_043159975.1 of Macaca nemestrina. NCBI lineage: Eukaryota > Metazoa > Chordata > Mammalia > Primates > Cercopithecidae > Macaca > Macaca nemestrina. The sequence goes on from NC_092132.1 coordinate 108,755,056, forward strand.
TTGTTATTGGAGGATATTTCCTTTGGCCCTATAGTCTTCAAAGGGATCCGAACTATCTGTTCTCAGATTCCACAGAAATAAGGCTAGCAAAGAGATCCATGAAATACAGATGTAACTCTGTGAGATGAATGAACAGAACACTAAGCAGTTTCTCAGAAAGCTTCTTTCCAGTTTTCATCTGATGATATTTCCTTTTTCACCATAGCCCTCTATGGGTTTCCAAATATCACTTTGCCAATTCCACAAGAACTGTCTTAGCGAAAGGCTTCTTGAGGGGAAAGCTGTAACTCTGTGAGATGATTTCAAAGAACACAAAGAAGTTTCTCAGAAAGCTTCTTTCTCTTTGTTATCGGAGGATATTTCCTTTGGACCTATAGTCTTCAAAGGGATCCGAAATATCTGTTCTCAGATTCCACAGAAATAAGGCTAGCAAAGAGATCCACGAAATAGAGATGTAACTCTGAGAGTGGAAGTCACATCACAGAGCAGTTTCTCAGAAAGCTTCTTTCCAGATTTCATCTGAGGATATTTCCTTTTTCACCATAGCCATCTATGGGCTTCCAAATATCACTTTGCCAATTCCACAAGAACTGTCTTAGCGAAAGGCTTCTTGAGGGGAAAGCTGTAACTCTGTGAGATGATTTCATAGAACACAAAGAAGTTTCTCAGAAAGCTTCTTTCTCTTTGTTATCGGAGGATATTTCCTTTGGCCCTATAGTCTTCAAAGGGATCCGAAATATCTGTTCTCAGATTCCACAGAAATAAGGCTAGCAAAGAGATCCACGAAATACAGATGTAACTCTGTGAGATGAATGAACAGAACACTTAGCAGGTTCTCAGAAAGCTTCTTTCCAGATTTCATCTGAGGATATTTCCTTTTTCACCATAGCCCTCTATGGGCTTCCAAATATCACTTTGCCAATTCCACAAGAACTGTCTTAGCGAAAGGCTTCTTGAGGGGAAAGCTGCAACTCTGTGAGATGATTTCACAGAACACAAAGAAGTTTCTCAGAAAGCGTCCTACTCTTTGTTATCGGAGGATATTTCCTTTGGCCCTATAGTCTTCAAAGGGATCCGAAATATCTGTTTTCAGATTCCACAGAAATAAGGCTAGCAAAGAGATCCACGAAATACAGATGTAACTCTGTGAGTGGAAGTCACACAACACAGAGCAGTTTCTCAGAAAGCTTCTTTCCAGATTTCATCTGAGGATATTTCCTTTTTTACCATAGCCCTCTATGGGCTTCCAAATATCACGTTGCCAATTCCACAAGAACTGTCTTAGCGAAAGGCTTCTTGAGGGGAAAGCTGTAACTCTGTGTGATGATTTCACAGAACACAAAGAAGTTTCTCAGAAAGCTTCTTTCTCTTTGTTATCGGAGGATATTTCCTTTGGCCCTATAGTCTTCAAAGGGATCCGAAATATCTGTTCTCAGGTTCCACAGAAATAAGGCTAGCAAAGAGATCTACGAAATACCGATGTAACTCTGTGAGATGAATGAACAGAACAGTAAGGAGTTTCTCAGAAAGCTTCTTTCCAGATTTCATCTGAGGATATTTTCTTCTTCACCATAGCCCTCTATGGGCTTCCAAATATCACTTTGCCAATTCCACAAGAACTGTCTTAGCGAAAGGCTTCTTGAGGGGAAAGCTGTAACTCTGTGAGATGATTTCACAGAACACAAAGAAGTTTCTCAGAAAGCTTCCTTCTCTTTGTTATGGGAGGATATTTCCTTTGGCCCTATAGTCTTCAAAGGGATCCGAAATATCTGTTCTCAGATTCCACAGAAATAAGGCTAGCAAAGAGATCCACGAAATACAGATGTAACTCTGTGAGATGAATGAACAGAGCACTAAGCAGTTTCTCAGAAAGCTTCTTTCCAGATTTCATCTGAGGATATTTCCTTTTTCACCATAGCCCTCTATGGGCTTCCAAATATCACTTTGCCAATTCCACAAGAACTGTCTTAGGGAAAGGCTTCTAGGGGAAAGCTGTAACTCTGTGAGATGATCTCACAGAACACAAAGAAGTTTCTCAGAAAGCTTCTTTCTCTTTGTTATCAGAGGATATTCCCTTTGGCCCTATAGTCTTCAAAGGGATCCGAAATATCTGTTCTCAGATTCCACAGAAATAAGGCTAGCAAAGAGATCCACGAAATACAGATGTAACTCTGTGAGTGGAAGTCACATCACAGAGCAGTTTCTCAGAAAGCTTCTTTCCAGATTTCATCTGAGGATATTTCCTTTTTCACCATAGCCCTCTATGGGCTTCCAAATATCACTTTGCCAATTCCACAAGAACTGTCTTAGCGAAAGGCTTCTTGAGGGGAAAGCTGTAACTCTGTGAGATGATTTCACGGAACACAAAGAAGTTTCTCAGAAAGCTTCTTTCTCTTTGTTATCGGAGGATATTTCCTTTGGCCCTATAGTCTTCAAAGGGATCCGAAATATCTGTTCTCAGATTCCACAGAAATAAGGCTAGCAAAGGGATCCACGAAATACAGATGTAACTCTGTGAGTGGAAGTCACACATCACAGAGCAGTTTCTCAGAAAGCTTCTTTCCAGATTTCATCTGAGGATATTTCCTTTTTCACCATAGTCCTCTATGGGCTTCCAAATATCACTTTGCCAATTCCACAAGAACTGTCTTAGCGAAAGGCTTCTTGAGGGGAAAGTTGTAACTCTGTGAGATGATTTCACAGAACACAGAGAAGTTTCTCAGAAAGCTTCCTTCTCTTTGTTATCGGAGGATATTTCCTTTGGCCCTATAATCTTCAAAGGGATCCGAAATATCTGTTTTCAGATTCCACAGAAATAAGGCTAGCAAAGAGATCCACGAAATACAGATATAACTCTGTGACTGGAAGTCACACATCACAGAGCAGTTTCTCAGAAAGCTTCTTTCCAGATTTCATCTGAGGATATTTTCTTCTTCACCATAGCCCTCTATGGGCTTCCAAATATCACTTTGCCAATTCCACAAGAACTGTCTTAGCGAAAGGCTTCTTGAGGGGAAAGCTGTAACTCTGTGAGATGATTTCAAAGAACACAAAGAAGTTTCTCAGAAAGCTTCTTTCTCTTTGTTATCGGAGGATATTTCCTTTGGCCCTATAGTCTTCAAAGGGATACGAAATATCTGTTCTCAGATTCCACAGAAATAAGGCTAGCAAAGAGATCCAGGAAATTCAGATGTAACTCTGTGAGATGAATGAACAGAACACTAAGCAGTTTCTCAGAAAGCTTCTTTCCAGATTTCATCTGAGGATATTTCCTTTTTCACCATAGCCCTCTATGGGCTTCCAAATATCACTTTGCCAATTCCACATAACTGTCTTAGCGAAAGGCTTCTTGAGGGGAAAGCTGTAACTCTGTGAGATGATTTCAGAGAACACAAAGAAGTTTCTCAGAAAGCTTCTTTCTCTTTGTTATCGGAGGATATTTCCTTTGGCCCTATAGTCTTCAAAGGGATCCGAAATATCTGTTCTCATATTCCACAGAAATAAGGCTAGCAAAGAGATCCACGAAATAGAGATGTAACTCTGAGAGTGGAAGTCACATCACAGAGCAGTTTCTCAGAAAGCTTCTTTCCAGATTTCATCTGAGGATATTTCCTTTTTCACCATAGCCATCTATGGGCTTCCAAATATCACTTTGCCAATTCCAAAAGAACTGTCTTAGGGAAAGGCTTCTCAAGGGGAAAGCTGTAACTCTGTGAGATGATTTCACAGAACACAAAGAAGTTTCTCAGAAAGCTTCTTTCTCTTTGTTATCAGAGGATATTTCCTTTGGCCCTATAGTCTTCAAAGGGATCCGAAATATCTGTTCTCAGATTCCACAGAAATAAGGCTAGCAAAGAGATCCACGAAATACAGATGTAACTCTGTGAGTGGAAGTCACATCACAGAGCAGTTTCTCAGAAAGCTTCTTTCCAGATTTCATCTGAGGATATTTCCTTTTTCACCATAGCCCTCTATGGGCTTCCAAATATCACTTTGCCAATTCCACAAGAACTGTCTTAGCGAAAGGCTTCTTGAGGGGAAAGCTGTAACTCTGTGAGATGATTTCAGAGAACACAAAGAAGTTTCTCAGAAAGCTTCTTTCTCTTTGTTATCGGAGGATATTTCCTTTGGCACTATAGTCTTCAAAGGGATCCGAAATATCTGTTCTCAGATTCCACAGAAATAAGGCTAGCAAAGAGATCCACGAAATAGAGATGTAACTCTGAGAGTGGAAGTCACATCAAGGAGCAGTTTCTCAGAAAGCTTCTTTCCAGATTTCATCTGAGGATATTTCCTTTTTCACCATAGCCATCTATGGGCTTCCAAATATCACTTTGCCAATTCCACAAGAACTGTCTTAGCGAAAGGCTTCTTGAGGGGAAAGCTGTAACTCTGTGAGATGATTTCACAGAACACAAAGAAGTTTCTCAGAAAGCTTCTTTCTCTTTGTTATCGGAGGATATTTCCTTTGGCCCTATAGTCTTCAAAGGGATCCGAAATATCTGTTCTCAGATTCCACAGAAATAAGGCTAGCAAAGAGATCCACGAAATACAGATGTAACTCTGAGAGTGGAAGTCACATCACCGAGCAGTTTCTCAGAAAGCTTCTTTCCAGATTTCATCTGAGGATATTTCCTTTTTCACCATAGCCCTCTATGGGCTTCCAAATATCACGTTGCCAATTCCACAAGAACTGTCTTAGCGAAAGGCTTCTTGAGGGGAAATCTGTAACTCTGTGAGATGATTTCACAGAACACAAAGAAGTTTCTCAGAAAGGTTCTTTCTCTTTGTTATCGGAGGATATTTCCTTTGGCCCTATAGTCTTCAAAGGGATCCGAAATATCTGTTCTCAGATTCCACAGAAATAAGGCTAGCAAAGAGATCCACGAAATACAGATGTAACTCTGTGAGATGAATGAACAGAACACTAAGCAGTTTCTCAGAAAGCTTCTTTCCAGATTTCATCTGAGGATATTTTCTTCTTCACCATAGCCCTCTATGGGCTTCCAAATATCACTTTGCCAATTCCACAAGAACTGTCTTAGCGAAAGGCTTCTTGAGGGGAAAGCTGTAACTCTGTGAGATGATTTCACAGAACACAAAGAAGTTTCTCAGAAAGCTTCTTTCTCTTTGTTATCGGAGGATATTTCCTTTGGCCCTATAGTCTTCAAAGGGATCCGAAATATCTGTTCTCAGATTCCACAGAAATAAGGCTAGCAAAGAGATCCGCGAAATACAGATGTAACTCTGTGAGATGAATGAACAGAACACTAAGCAGTTTCTCAGAAAGCTTCTTTCCAGATTTCATCTGAGGATATTTCCTTTTTCACCATAGCCCTCTAAGGGCTTCCAAATATCACTTTGCCAATTCCACAAGAACTGTCTTAGCGAAAGGCTTCTTGAGGGGAAAGCTGTAACTCTGTGAGATGATTTCAGAGAACACAAAGAAGTTTCTCAGAAAGCTTCTTTCTCTTTGTTATCGGAGGATATTTCCTTTGGCCCTATAGTCTTCAAAGGGATCCGAAATATCTGTTCTCATATTCCACAGAAATAAGGCTTGCAAAGAGATCCACGAAATAGAGATGTAACTCTGAGAGTGGAAGTCACATCACAGAGCAGTTTCTCAGAAAGCTTCTTTCCAGATTTCATCTGAGGATATTTCCTTTTTCACCATAGCCATCTATGGGCTTCCAAATATCACTTTGCCAATTCCACAAGAACTGTCTTAGCGAAAGGCTTCTTGAGGGGAAAGCTGTAACTCTGTGAGATGATTTCAAAGAACACAAAGAAGTTTCTCAGAAAGCTTCTTTCTCTTTGTTATCGGAGGATATTTCTTTTGGCCCTATAGTCTTCAAAGGGATCCGAAATATCTGTTCTCAGATTCCACAGAAATAAGGCTAGCAAAGAGATCCACGAAATACAGATGTAACTCTGTGAGATGAATGAACAGAAAACTAAGCAGTTTCTCAGAAAGCTTCTTTCCAGATTTCATCTGAGGATATTTCCTTTTTCACCATAGCCCTCTATGGGCTTCCAAATATCACTTTGCCAATTCCACAAGAACTGTCTTAGCGAAAGGCTTCTTGAGGGGAAAGCTGTAACTCTGTGAGATGATTTCGCAGAACACAAAGAAGTTTCTCAGAAAGCTTCTTTCTCTTTGTTATTGGAGGATATTTCCTTTGGCCCTATAGTCTTCAAAGGGATCCGAAATATCTGTTCTCAGATTCCACAGAAATAAGGCTAGCAAAGAGATCCATGAAATACAGATGTAACTCTGTGAGATGAATGAACAGAACACTAAGCAGTTTCTCAGAAAGCTTCTTTCCAGATTTCATCTGATGATATTTCCTTTTTCACCATAGCCCTCTATGGGCTTCCAAATATCACTTTGCCAATTCCACAAGAACTGTCTTAGCGAAAGGCTTCTTGAGGGGAAAGCTGTAACTCTGTGAGATGATTTCAAAGAACACAAAGAAGTTTCTCAGAAAGCTTCTTTCTCTTTGTTATCGGAGGATATTTCCTTTGTCCCTATAGTCTTCAAAGGGATCCGAAATATCTGTTCTCAGATTCCACAGAAATAAGGCTAGCAAAGAGATCCACGAAATACAGATGTAACTCTGTGAGTGGAAGTCACATCACAGAGCAGTTTCTCAGAAAGCTTCTTTCCAGATTTCATCTGGGGATATTTCCTTTTTCACCATAGCCCTCTATGGGCTTCCAAATATCACTTTGCCAATTCCACAAGAACTGTCTTAGCGAAAGGCTTCTTGAGGGGAAAGCTGTAACTCTGTGAGATGATTTCACGGAACACAAAGAAGTTTCTCAGAAAGCTTCTTTCTCTTTGTTATCGGAGGATATTTCCTTTGGCCCTATAGTCTTCAAAGGGGTCCAAAATATCTGTTCTCAGATTCCACAGAAATAAGGCTAGCAAAGGGATCCACGAAATACAGATGTAATTCTGTGAGTGGAAGTCACACATCACAGAGCAGTTTCTCAGAAAGCTTCTTTCCAGATTTCATCTGAGGATATTTCCTTTTTCACCATAGTCCTCTATGGGCTTCCAAATATCACTTTGCCAATTCCACAAGAACTGTCTTAGCGAAAGGCTTCTTGAGGGGAAAGTTGTAACTCTGTGAGATGATTTCACAGAACACAGAGAAGTTTCTCAGAAAGCTTCCTTCTCTTTGTTATCGGAGGATATTTCCTTTGGCCCTATAATCTTCAAAGGGATCCGAAATATCTGTTTTCAGATTCCACAGAAATAAGGCTAGCAAAGAGATCCACGAAATACAGATATAACTCTGTGACTGGAAGTCACACATCACAGAGCAGTTTCTCAGAAAGCTTCTTTCCAGATTTCATCTGAGGATATTTTCTTCTTCACCATAGCCCTCTATGGGCTTCCAAATATCACTTTGCCAATTCCACAAGAACTGTCTTAGCGAAAGGCTTCTTGAGGGGAAAGCTGTAACTCTGTGAGATGATTTCAAAGAACACAAAGAAGTTTCTCAGAAAGCTTCTTTCTTTTTGTTATCGGAGGATATTTCCTTTGGCCCTATAGTCTTCAAAGGGATACGAAATATCTGTTCTCAGATTCCACAGATATAAGGCTAGCAAAGAGATCCACGAAATTCAGATGTAACTCTGTGAGATGAATGAACAGAACACTAAGCAGTTTCTCAGAAAGCTTCATTCCAGATTTCATCTGAGGATATTTCCTTTTTCACCATAGCCCTCTATGGGCTTCCAAATATCACTTTGCCAATTCCACAAGAACTGTCTTAGCGAAAGGCTTCTTGAGGGGAAAGCTGTAACTCTGTGAGATGATTTCAGAGAACACAAAGAAGTTTCTCAGAAAGCTTCTTTCTCTTTGTTATCGGAGGATATTTCCTTTGTCCCTATAGTCTTCAAAGGGATCCGAAATATCTGTTCTCATATTCCACAGAAATAAGGCTAGCAAAGAGATCCACGAAATAGAGATGTAACTCTGAGAGTGGAAGTCACATCACAGAGCAGTTTCTCAGAAAGCTTCTTTCCAGATTTCATCTGAGGATATTTCCTTTTTCACCATAGCCATCTATGGGCTTCCAAATATCACTTTGCCAATTCCACAAGAACTGTCTTAGGGAAAGGCTTCTCAAGGGGAAAGCTGTAACTCTGTGAGATGATTTCACAGAACACAAAGAAGTTTCTCAGAAAGCTTCTTTCTCTTTGTTATCAGAGGATATTTCCTTTGGCCCTATAGTCTTCAAAGGGATCCGAAATATCTGTTCTCAGATTCCACAGAAATAAGGCTAGCAAAGAGATCCACGAAATACAGATGTAACTCTGTGAGTGGAAGTCACATCACAGAGCAGTTTCTCAGAAAGCTCATTTCCAGATTTCATCTGAGGATATTTCCTTTTTCACCATAGCCCTCTATGGGCTTCCAAATATCACTTTGCCAATTCCACAAGAACTGTCTTAGCGAAAGGCTTCTTGAGGGGAAAGCTGTAACTCTGTGAGATGATTTCAGAGAACACAAAGAAGTTTCTCAGAAAGCTTCTTTCTCTTTGTTATCGGAGGATATTTCCTTTGGCCCTATAGTCTTCAAAGGGATCCGAAATATCTGTTCTCAGATTCCACAGAAATAAGGCTAGCAAAGAGATCCACGAAATAGAGATGTAACTCTGAGAGTGGAAGTCACATCAAGGAGCAGTTTCTCAGAAAGCTTCTTTCCAGATTTCATCTGAGGATATTTCCTTTTTCACCATAGCCATCTATGGGCTTCCAAATATCACTTTGCCAATTCCACAAGAACTGTCTTAGCGAAAGGCTTCTTGAGGGGAAAGCTGTAACTCTGTGAGATGATTTCACAGAACACAAAGAAGTTTCTCAGAAAGCTTCTTTCTCTTTGTTATCGGAGGATATTTCCTTTGGCCCTATAGTCTTCAAAGGGATCCGAAATATCTGTTCTCAGATTCCACAGAAATAAGGCTAGCAAAGAGATCCACGAAATACAGATGTAACTCTGTGAGATGAATGAACAGAACACTAAGCAGTTTCTCAGAAAGCTTCTTTCCAGATTTCAACTGAGGATATTTCCTTTTTCACCATAGCCCTCTATGGGCTTCCAAATATCACTTTGCCAATTCCACAAGAACTGTCTTAGCGAAAGGCTTCTTGAGGGGAAAGCTGTAACTCTCTGAGATGATTTCACAGAACACAAAGAAGTTTCTCAGAAAGCTTCTTTCTCTTTGTTCTCGGAGGATATTTCCTTTGGCCCTATAGTCTTCAAAGGGATCCGAAATATCTGTTCTCAGATTCCACAGAAATAAGGCTAGCAAAGAGATCCACGAAATACAGATGTAACTCTGTGAGATGAATGAACAGAACACTAAGCAGTTTCTCAGAAAGCTTCTTTACAGATTTCATCTGAGGATATTTCCTTTTTCACCATAGCCCTCTATGGGCTTCCAAATATCACTTTGCCAATTCCACAAGAACTGTCTTAGCGAAAGGCTTCTTGAGGGGAAAGCTGTAAATCTCTGAGATGATTTCACAGAACACAAAGAAGTTTCTCAGAAAGCTTCCTTCTCTTTGTTATGGGAGGATATTTCCTTTGGCCTTATAGTCTTCAAAGGGATCCGAAATATCTGTTCTCAGATTCCACAGAAATAAGGCTAGCAAAGAGATCCACGACATACAGATGTAACTCTGTGAGATGAATGAACAGAACACTAAGCAGTTTCTCAGAAAGCTTCTTTACAGATTTCATCTGAGGATATTTCCTTTTTCACCATAGCCCTCTAAGGGCTTCCAAATATCACTTTGCCAATTCCACAAGAACTGTCTTAGCGAAAGGCTTCTTGAGGGGAAAGCTGTAACTCTGTGAGATGATTTCACAGAACACAAAGAAGTTTCTCAGAAAGCTTCCTTCTCTTTGTTATCGGAGGATATTTCCTTTGGCCCTATAGTCTTCAAAGGGATCCGAAATATCTGTTCTCAGATTCCACAGAAATAAGGCTAGCAAAGAGATCCACGAAATACAGAAGTAACTCTGTGAGTGGAAGTCACACATCACAGAGCAGTTTCTCAGAAATCTTCTTTCCAGATTTCATCTGAGGATATTTCCTTCTTCACCATAACCCTCTATGGGCTTCCAAATATCACTTTGCCAATTCCACAAGAACTGTCTTAGCAAAAGGCTTCTTGAGGGGAAAGCTGTAACTCTGTGAGATGATATCACAGAACACAAAGAAGTTTCTCAGAAAGCTTCTTTCTCTTTGTTATCGGAGGATATTTCCTTTGGCCCTATAGTCTTCAAAGGGATCCGAAATATCTGTTCTCAGATTCCACAGAAATAAGGCTAGCAAAGAGATCCACGAAATACAGATGTAACTCTGTGAGTGGAAGTCAGACATCACAGAGCAGTTTCTCAGAAAGCTTCTTTCCAGATTTCATCTGAGGATATTTCCTTTCTCACCATAGCCCTCTATGGGCTTCCAAATATCACTTTGCCAATTCCACAAGAACTATCTTAGCGAAAGGCTTCTTGAGGGGAAAGCTGTAATTCTGTGAGATGATTTCACAGAACACAAAGAAGTTTCTCAGAAAGCTTCTTTCTCTTTGTTATCGGAGGATATTTCCTTTGGCCCTATAGTCTTCAAAGGGATCCGAAATATCTGTTCTCATATTCCACAGAAATAAAGCTAGCAAAGAGATCCACGAAATAGAGATGTAACTCTGAGAGTGGAAGTCACATCACAGAGCAGTTTCTCAGAAAGCTTCTTTCCAGATTTCATCTGAGGATATTTCCTTTTTCACCATAGCCATCTATGGGCTTCCAAATATCACTTTGCCAATTCCACAAGAACTGTCTTAGCGAAAGGCTTCTTGAGGGGAAAGCTGTAACTGTGAGATGATTTCATAGAACACAAAGAAGTTTCTCAGAAAGCTTCTTTCTCTTTGTTATCGGAGGATATTTCCTTTGGCCCTATAGTCTTCAAAGGGATCCGAAATATCTGTTCTCAGATTCCACAGAAATAAGGCTAGCAAAGAGATCCACGAAATACAGATGTAACTCTGTGAGATGAATGAACAGAACACTAAGCAGTTTCTCAGAAAGCTTCTTTCAAGATTTCATCTGAGGATATTTCCTTTTTCACCATAGCCCTCTATGGGCTTCCAAATATCACGTTGCCAATTCCACAAGAACTGTCTTAGCGAAAGGCTTCTTGAGGGGAAAGCTGTAACTCTGTGTGATGATTTCACAGAACACAAATAAGTTTCTCCGAAAGCTTCTTTCTCTTTGTTATCGGAGGATATTTCCTTTGGCCCTATAGTCTTCAAAGGGATCCGAAATATCTGTTCTCAGGTTCCACAGAAATAAGGCTAGCAAAGAGATCTACGAAATACCGATGTAACACTGTGAGATGAATGAACAGAACACTAAGGAGTTTCTCAGAAAGCTTCTTTCCAGATTTCATCTGAGGATATTTTCTTCTTCACCATAGCCCTCTATTTGCTTCCAAATATCACTTTGCCAATTCCACAAGAACTGTCTTAGCGAAAGGCTTCTTGAGGGGAAAGCTGTAACTCTGTGAGATGATTTCAAAGAACACAAAGAAGTTTCTCAGAAAGCTTCTTTCTCTTTGTTATCGGAGGATATTTCCTTTGGCCCTATAGTCTTCAAAGGGATCCGAAATATCTGTTCTCAGATTCCAAAGAAATAAGGCTAGCAAAGAGATCCACGAAATTCAGATGTAACTCTGTGAGATGAATGAACAGAACACTAAGCAGTTTCTCAGAAAGCTTCTTTCCAGATTTCATCTGAGGATATTTCCTTTTTCACCATAGCCCTCTATGGGCTTCCAAATATCACTTTGCCAATTCCACAAGAACTGTCTTAGCGAAAGGCTTCTTGAGGGGAAAGCTGTAACTCTGTGAGATGATTTCAGAGAACACAAAGAAGTTTCTCAGAAAGCTTCTTTCTCTTTGTTATCGGAGGATATTTCCTTTGGCCCTATAGTCTTCAAAGGGATCCGAAATATCTGTTCTCATATTCCACAGAAATAAGGCTAGCAAAGAGATCCACGAAATAGAGATGTAACTCTGAGAGTGGAAGTCACATCACAGAGCAGTTTCTCAGAAAGCTTCTTTCCAGATTTCATCTGAGGATATTTCCTTTTTCACCATAGCCATCTATGGGCTTCCAAATATCACTTTGCCAATTCCACAAGAACTGTCTTAGGGAAAGGCTTCTCAAGGGGAAAGCTGTAACTCTGTGAGATGATTTCACAGAACACAAAGAAGTTTCTCAGAAAGCTTCTTTCTCTTTGTTATCAGAGGATATTTACTTTGGCCCTATAGTCTTCAAAGGGATCCGAAATATCTGTTCTCAGATTCCACAGAAATAAGGCTAGCAAAGAGATCCACGAAATACAGATGTAACTCTGTGAGTGGAAGTCACATCACAGAGCAGTTTCTCAGAAAGCTTCTTTCCAGATTTCATCTGAGGATATTTCCTTTTTCACCATAGCCCTCTATGGGCTTCCAAATATCACTTTGCCAATTCCACAAGAACTGTCTTAGCGAAAGGCTTCTTGAGGGGAAAGCTGTAACTCTGTGAGATGATTTCAGAGAACACAAAGAAGTTTCTCAGAAAGCTTCTTTCTCTTTGTTATCGGAGGATATTTCCTTTGGCCCTATAGTCTTCAAAGGGATCCGAAATATCTGTTCTCAGATTCCACAGAAATAAGGCTAGCAAAGAGATCCACGAAATAGAGATGTAACTCTGAGAGTGGAAGTCACATCAAGGAGCAGTTTCTCAGAAAGCTTCTTTCCAGATTTCATCTGAGGATATTTCCTTTTTCACCATAGCCATCTATGGGCTTCCAAATATCACTTTGCCAATTCCACAAGAACTGTCTTAGCGAAAGGTTTCTTGAGGGGAAAGCTGTAACTCTGTGAGATGATTTCACAGAACACAAAGAAGTTTCTCAGAAAGCTTCTTTCTCTTTGTTATCGGAGGATATTTCCTTTGGCCCTATAGTCTTCAAAGGGATCCGAAATATCTGTTCTCAGATTCCACAGAAATAAGGCTAGCAAAGAGATCCACGAAATACAGATGTAACTCTGTGAGATGAATGAACAGAACACTAAGCAGTTTCTCAGAAAGCTTCTTTCCAGATTTCATCTGAGGATATTTCCTTTTTCACCATAGCCCTCTATGGGCTTCCAAATATCACTTTGCCAATTCCACAAGAACTGTCTTAGCGAAAGGCTTCTTGAGGGGAAAGCTGTAACTCTGTGAGATGATTTCACAGAACACAAAGAAGTTTCTCAGAAAGCTTCTTTCTCTTTGTTCTCGGAGGATATTTCCTTTGGCCCTATAGTCTTCAAAGGGATCCGAAATATCTGTTCTCAGATTCCACAGAAATAAGGCTAGCAAAGAGATCCACGAAATACAGATGTAACTCTGTGAGATGAATGAACAGAACACTAAGCAGTTTCTCAGAAAGCTTCTTTACAGATTTCATCTGAGGATATTTCCTTTTTCACCATAGCCCTCTATGGGCTTCCAAATATCACTTTGCCAATTCCACAAGAACTGTCTTAGCGAAAGGCTTCTTGAGGGGAAAGCTGTAACTCTCTGAGATGATTTCACAGAACACAAAGAAGTTTCTCAGAAAGCTTCCTTCTCTTTGTTATGGGAGGATATTTCCTTTGGCCTTATAGTCTTCAAAGGGATCCGAAATATCTGTTCTCAGATTCCACAGAAATAAGGCTAGCAAAGAGATCCACGACATACAGATGTAACTCTGTGAGATGAATGAACAGAACACTAAGCAGTTTCTCAGAAAGCTTCTTTACAGATTTCATCTGAGGATATTTCCTTTTTCACCATAGCCCTCTAAGGGCTTCCAAATATCACTTTGCCAATTCCACAAGAACTGTCTTAGCGAAAGGCTTCTTGAGGGGAAAGCTGTAACTCTGTGAGATGATTTCACAGAACACAAAGAAGTTTCTCAGAAAGCTTCCTTCTCTTTGTTATGGGAGGATATTTCCTTTGGCCCTATAGTCTTCAAAGGGATCCGAAATATCTGTTCTCAGATTCCACAGAAATAAGGCTAGCAAAGAGATCCACGAAATACAGAAGTAACTCTGTGAGTGGAAGTCACACATCACAGAGCAGTTTCTCAGAAATCTTCTTTCCAGATTTCATCTGAGGATATTTCCTTCTTCACCATAACCCTCTATGGGCTTCCAAATATCACTTTGCCAATTCCACAAGAACTTTCTTAGCAAAAGGCTTCTTGAGGGGAAAGCTGTAACTCTGTGAGATGATATCACAGAACACAAAGAAGTTTCTCAGAAAGCTTCTTTCTCTTTGTTATCGGAGGATATTTCCTTTGGCCCTATAGTCTTCAAAGGGATCCGAAATATCTGTTCTCAGATTCCACAGAAATAAGGCTAGCAAAGAGATCCACGAAATACAGATGTAACTCTGTGAGTGGAAGTCACACATCACAGAGCAGTTTCTCAGAAAGCTTCTTTCCAGATTTCATCTGAGGATATTTCCTTTCTCACCATAGCCCTCTATGGGCTTCCAAATATCACTTTGCCAATTCCACAAGAACTATCTTAGCGAAAGGCTTCTTGAGGGGAAAGCTGTAATTCTGTGAGATGATTTCACAGAACACAAAGAAGTTTCTCAGAAAGCTTCTTTCTCTTTGTTATCGGAGGATATTTCCTTTGGCCCTATAGTCTTCAAAGGGATCCGAAATATCTGTTCTCATATTCCACAGAAATAAAGCTAGCAAAGAGATCCACGAAATAGAGATGTAACTCTGAGAGTGGAAGTCACATCACAGAGCAGTTTCTCAGAAAGCTTCTTTCCAGATTTCATCTGAGGATATTTCCTTTTTCACCATAGCCATCTATGGGCTTCCAAATATCACTTTGCCAATTCCACAAGAACTGTCTTAGCGAAAGGCTTCTTGAGGGGAAAGCTGTAACTGTGAGATGATTTCATAGAACACAAAGAAGTTTCTCAGAAAGCTTCTTTCTCTTTGTTATCGGAGGATATTTCCTTTGGCCCTATAGTCTTCAAAGGGATCCGAAATATCTGTTCTCAGATTCCACAGAAATAAGGCTAGCAAAGAGATCCACGAAATACAGATGTAACTCTGTGAGATGAATGAACAGAACACTAAGCAGTTTCTCAGAAAGCTTCTTTCAAGATTTCATCTGAGGATATTTCCTTTTTCACCATAGCCCTCTATGGGCTTCCAAATATCACGTTGCCAATTCCACAAGAACTGTCTTAGCGAAAGGCTTCTTGAGGGGAAAGCTGTAACTCTGTGTGATGATTTCACAGAACACAAATAAGTTTCTCCGAAAGCTTCTTTCTCTTTGTTATCGGAGGATATTTCCTTTGGCCCTATAGTCTTCAAAGGGATCCGAAATATCTGTTCTCAGGTTCCACAGAAATAAGGCTAGCAAAGAGATCTACGAAATACCGATGTAACACTGTGAGATGAATGAACAGAACACTAAGGAGTTTCTCAGAAAGCTTCTTTCCAGATTTCATCTGAGGATATTTTCTTCTTCACCATAGCCCTCTATGGGCTTCCAAATATCACTTTGCCAATTCCACAAGAACTGTCTTAGCGAAAGGCTTCTTGAGGGGAAAGCTGTAACTCTCTGAGATGATTTCACAGAACACAAAGAAATTTCTCAGAAAGCTTCCTTCTCTTTGTTATGGGAGGATATTTCCTTTGGCCCTATAGTCTTCAAAGGGATCCGAAATATCTGTTCTCAGATTCCACAGAAATAAGGCTAGCAAAGAGATCCACGAAATACAGATGTAACTCTGTGAGATGAATGAACAGAACACTAAGCAGTTTCTCAGAAAGCTTCTTTCCAGATTTCATCTGAGGATATTTCCTTCTTCACCATAGCCGTCTATGGGCTTCCAAATATCACTTTGTCAATTCCACAAGAACTGTCTTAGGGAAAGGCTTCTTAAGGGGAAAGCTGTAACTCTGTCAGATGATTTCACAGAACACAAAGAAGTTTCTCAGAAAGCTTCTTTCTCTTTGTTATCAGAGGATATTTCCTTTGGCCCTATAGTCTTCAAAGGGATCCGAAATATCTGTTCTCAGATTCCACAGAAATAAGGCTAGCAAAGAGATCCACGAAATACAGATGTAACTCTGTGAGTGGAAGTCAAATCACAGAGCAGTTTCTCAGAAAGCTTCTTTCCAGATTTCATCTGAGGATATTTCCTTTTTCACCATAGCCCTCTATGGGCTTCCAAATATCACTTTGCCAATTCCACAAGAACTGTCTTAGCGAAAGGCTTCTTGAGGGGAAAGCTGTAACTCTGTGAGATGATTTCACAGAACACAAAGAAGTTTCTCAGAAAGCTTCTTTCTCTTTGTTATCGGAGAATATTTCCTTTGGCCCTATAGTCTTCAAAGGGATCCGAAATATCTGTTCTCAGATTCCACAGAAATAAGGCTAGCAATGGGATCCACGAAATACAGATGTAACTCTGTGTGTGGAAGTCACACATCACAGAGCAGTTTCTCAGAAAGCTTCTTTCCAGATTTCATCTGAGGATATTTCCTTTTTCACCATAGCCCTCTATGGGCTTCCAAATATCACTTTGCCAATTCCACAAGAACTGTCTTAGCGAAAGGCTTCTTGAGGGGAAAGTTGTAACTCTGTGAGATGATTTCACAGAACACAGAGTAGTTTCTCAGAAAGCTTCCTTCTCTTTGTTATCGGAGGATATTTCCTTTGGCCCTATAATCTTCAAAGGGATCCGAAATATCTGTTTTCAGATTCCACAGAAATAAGGCTAGCAAAGAGATCCACGAAATACAGATATAACTCTGTGACTGGAAGTCACACATCACAGAGCAGTTTCTCAGAAAGCTTCTTTCCAGATTTCATCTGAGGATATTTCCTTTTTCACCATAGCCATCTATGGGCTTCCAAATATCACTTTGCCAATTCTACAAGAACTGTCTTAGCGAAAGGCTTCTTGAGGGGAAAGCTGTAACTCTGTGAGATGATTTCAGAGAACACAAAGAAGTTTATCAGAAAGCTTCTTTCTCTTTGTTATCAGAGGATATTTCCTTTGGCCCTATAGTCTTCAAAGGGATCCGAAATATCTGTTCTCATATTCCACAGAAATAAGGCTAGCAAAGAGATCCCCGAAATAGAGATGTAACTCTGAGAGTGGAAGTCACATCACAGAGCAGTTTCTCAGAAAGCTTCTTTCCAGATTTCATCTGAGGATATTTCCTTTTTCACCATAGCCCTCTATGGGCTTCCAAATATCACTTTGCCAATTCCACAAGAACTGTCTTAGGGAAAGGTTTCTCAAGGGGAAAGCTGTAACTCTGTGAGATGATTTCACAGAACACAAAGAAGTTTCTCAGAAAGCTTCTTTCTCTTTGTTATCAGAGGATATTTCCTTTGTCCCTATAGTCTTCATAGGGATCCGAAATATCTGTTCTCAGATTCCACAGAAATAAGGCTAGCAAAGAGATCCACGAAATAGAGATGTAACTCTGAGAGTGGAAGTCACATCACAGAGCAGTTTCTCAGAAAGCTTCTTTCCAGATTTCATCTGAGGATATTTCCTTTTTCACCATAGCCATCTATGGGCTTCCAAATATCACTTTGCCAATTCCACAAGAACTGTCTTAGCGAAAGGCTTCTTGAGGGGAAAGCTGTAACTCTGTGAGATGATTTCACAGAACACAAAGAAGTTTCTCAGAAAGCTTCTTTCTCTTTGTTATCGGAGGATATTTCCTTTGGCCCTATAGTCTTCAAAGGGATCCGAAATATCTGTTCTCAGATTCCACAGAAATAAGGCTAGCAAAGAGATCCACGAAATACAGATGTAACTCTGTGAGATGAATGAACAGAACACTAAGCAGTTTCTCAGAAAGCTTCTTTCCAGATTTCATCTGAGGATATTTCCTTTTTCACCATAGCCATCTTTGGGCTTCCAAATATCACTTTGCCAATTCCACAAGAACTGTCTTAGCGAAAGGCTTCTTGAGGGGAAAGCTGTAACTCTGTGAGATGATTTCACAGAACACAAAGAAGTTTCTCAGAAAGCTTCTTTCTCTTTGTTCTCGGAGGATATTTCCTTTGGCCCTATAGTCTTCAAAGGGATCCGAAATATCTGTTCTCAGATTCCACAGAAATAAGGCTAGCAAAGAGATCCACGAAATACAGATGTAACTCTGTGAGATGAATGAACAGAACACTAAGCAGTTTCTCAGAAAGCTTCTTTCCAGATTTCATCTGAGGATATTTCCTTTTTCACCATAGCCCTCTATGGGCTTCCAAATATCACTTTGCCAATTCCACAAGAACTGTCTTAGCGAAAGGCTTCTTGAGGGGAAAGCTGTAACTCTGTGAGATGATTTCACAGAACACAAAGAAGTTTCTCACATAGCTTCCTTCTCTTTGTTATGGGAGGATATTTCCTTTGGCCCTATAGTCTTCAAAGGGATCCGAAATATCAGTTCTCAGATTCCACAGAAATAAGGCTAGCAAAGAGATCCACGAAATACAGATGTAACTCTTTGAGTGGAAGTCACACATCACAGAGCAGTTTCTCAGAAAGCTTCTTTCCAGATTTCATCTGAGGATATTTCCTTTTTCACCATAGCCCTCTATGGGCTTCCAAATATCACTTTGCCAATTCCACAAGAACTGGCTTACCGAAAGGCTTCTTGAGGGGAAAGCTGTAACACTGTGAGATGATTTCACAGAACACAAAGAAGTTTCTCAGAAAGATTCTTTCTCTTTGTTCTCCGAGGATATTTCCTTTGGCCCTATAGTCTTCAAAAGGATCCGAAATATCTGTTCTCAGATTCCACAGAAATAAGGCTAGCAAAGAGATCCACGACATACAGATGTAACTCTGTGAGATGAATGAACAGAACACTAAGCAGTTTCTCAGAAAGCTTCTTTACAGATTTCATCTGAGGATATTTCCTTTTTCACCATAGCCCTCTAAGGGCTTCCAAATATCACTTTGCCAATTCCACAAGAACTGTCTTAGCGAAAGGCTTCTTGAGGGGAAACTGTAACTCTGTGAGATGATTTCACACAACACAAAGAAGTTTCTCAGAAAGCTTCCTTCTCTTTGTTATCGGAGGATATTTCCTTTGGCCCTATAGTCTTCAAAGGGATCCGAAATATCTGTTCTCAGATTCCACAGAAATATGGCTAGCAAAGAGATCCACGAAATACAGATGTAACTCTGTGAGTGGAAGGCACACATCACAGAGCAGTTTCTCAGAAAGCTTCTTTCCAGATTTCATCTGAGGATATTTCCTTCTTCACCATAACCCTCTATGGGCTTCCAAATATCACTTTGCCAATTCCACAAGAACTGTCTTAGCAAAAGGCTTCTTGAGGGGAAAGCTGTAACTCTGTGAGATGATATCACAGAACACAAAGAAGTTTCTCAGAAAGCTTCTTTCTCTTTGTTATCGGAGGATATTCCCTTTGGCCCTATAGTCTTCAAAGGGATCCGAAATATCTGTTCTCAGATTCCACAGAAATAAGGCTAGCAAAGAGATCCACGAAATACAGATGTAATTCTGTGAGTGGAAGTCACACATCACAGAGCAGTTTCTCAGAAAGCTTCTTTCCCGATTTCATCTGAGGATATTTCCTTTCTCACCATAGCCCTCTATGGGCTTCCAAATATCACTTTGCCAATTCCACAAGAACTATCTTAGCGAAAGGCTTCTTGAGGGGAAAGCTGTAATTCTGTGAGATGATTTCACAGAACACAAAGAAGTTTCTCAGAAAGCTTCTTTCTCTTTGTTATCGGAGGATATTTCCTTTGGCCCTATAGTCTTCAAAGGGATCCGAAATATCTGTTCTCATATTCCACAGAAATAAGGCTAGCAAAGAGATCCACGAAATAGAGATGTAACTCTGAGAGTGGAAGTCACATCACAGAGCAGTTTCTCAGAAAGCTTCTTTCCAGATTTCATCTGAGGATATTTCCTTTTTCACCATAGCCATCTATGGGCTTCCAAATATCACCTTGCCAATTCCACAAGAACTGTCTTAGCGAAAGGCTTCTTGAGGGGAAAGCTGTAACTCTGTGAGATGATTTCATAGAACACGAAGAAGTTTCTCAGAAAGCTTCTTTCTCTTTGTTATCGGAGGATATTTCCTTTGGCCCTATAGTCTTCAAAGGGATCCGAAATATCTGTTCTCAGATTCCACAGAAATAAGGCTAGCAAAGAGATCCACGAAATACAGATGTAACTCTGTGAGATGAATGAACAGAACACTAAGCAGTTTCTCAGAAAGCTTCTTTCAAGATTTCATCTGAGGATATTTCCTTTTTCACCATAGCCCTCTATGGGCTTCCAAATATCACGTTGCCAATTCCACAAGAACTGTCTTAGCGAAAGGCTTCTTGAGGGGAAAGCTGTAACTCTGTGTGATGATTTCACAGAACACAAAGAAGTTTCTCCGAAAGCTTCTTTCTCTTTGTTATCGGAGGATATTTCCTTTGGCCCTATAGTCTTCAAAGGGATCCGAAATATCTGTTCTCAGGTTCCACAGAAATAAGGCTAGCAAAGAGATCCACGAAATACAGATGTAACTCTGTGAGATGAATGAACAGAACACTAATGAGTTTCTCAGAAAGCTTCTTTCCAGATTTCATCTGAGGATATTTTCTTCTTCACCATAGCCCTCTATGGGTTTCCAAATATCACTTTGCCAATTCCACAAGAACTGTCTTAGCGAAAGGCTTCTTGAGGGGAAAGCTGTAACTCTCTGAGATGATTTCACAGAACACAAAGAAATTTCTCAGAAAGCTTCCTTCTCTTTGTTATGGGAGGATATTTCCTTTGGCCCTATAGTCTTCAAAGGGATCCGAAATATCTGTTCTCAGATTCCACAGAAATAAGGCTAGCAATGGGACCCACGAAATACAGATGTAACTCTGTGAGTGGAAGTCACATCACAGAGCAGTTTCTCAGAAAGCTTCTTTCCAGATTTCATCTGATTATATTTCCTTTTTCACCATAGCCCTCTATGGGCTTCCAAATATCACTTTGCCAATTCCACAAGAACTGTCTTAGCGAAAGGCTTCTTGAGGGGAAAGCTGTAACTCTGTGAGATGATTTCACAGAACACAAAGAAGTTTCTCAGAAAGCTTCTTTCTCTTTGTTATCGGAGAATATTTCCTTTGGCCCTATAGTCTTCAAAGGGATCCGAAATATCTGTTCTCAGATTCCACAGAAATAAGGCTAGCAATGGGATCCACGAAATACAGATGTAACTCTGTGAGTGGAAGTCACACATCACAGAGCAGTTTCTCAGAAATCTTCTTTCCAGATTTCATCTGAGGATATTTCCTTTTTCACCATAGCCCTCTATGGGCTTCCAAATATCACTTTGCCAATTCCACAAGAACTGTCTTAGCGAAAGGCTTCTTGAGGGGAAAGTTGTAACTCTGTGAGATGATTTCACAGAACACAGAGAAGTTTCTCAGAAAGCTTCCTTCTCTTTGTTATCGGAGGATATTTTCTTTGGCCCTATAATCTTCAAAGGGATCCGAAATATCTGTTTTCAGATTCCACAGAAATAAGGCTAGCAAAGAGATCCACGAAATACAGATATAACTCTGTGACTGGAAGTCACACATCACAGAGCAGTTTCTCAGAAAGCTTCTTTCCAGATTTCATCTGAGGATATTTTCTTCTTCACCATAGCCCTCTATGGGCTTCCAAATATCACTTTGCCAATTCCACAAGAACTGTCTTAGCGAAAGGCTTCTTGAGGGGAAAGCTGTAACTGTGAGATGATTTCATAGAAAACAAAGAAGTTTCTCAGAAAGCTTCTTTCTCTTTGTTATCGGAGGATATTTCCTTTGGCCCTATAGTCTTCAAAGGGATCCGAAATATCTGTTCTCAGATTCCACAGAAATAAGGCTAGCAAAGAGATCCACGAAATACAGATGTAACTCTGTGAGATGAATGAACAGAACACTAAGCAGTTTCTCAGAAAGCTTCTTTTAAGATTTCATCTGAGGATATTTCCTTTTTCACCATAGCCCTCTATGGGCTTCCAAATATCACGTTGCCAATTCCACAAGAACTGT
Source organism: Macaca nemestrina (assembly GCF_043159975.1). NCBI lineage: Eukaryota > Metazoa > Chordata > Mammalia > Primates > Cercopithecidae > Macaca > Macaca nemestrina. The sequence continues at coordinate 108,777,209 of NC_092132.1, forward strand.
CTTAGCGAAAGGCTTCTTGAGGGGAAAGCTGTAACTCTGTGTGATGATTTCACAGAACACAAATAAGTTTCTCCGAAAGCTTCTTTCTCTTTGTTATCGGAGGATATTTCCTTTGGCCCTATAGTCTTCAAAGGGATCCGAAATATCTGTTCTCAGGTTCCACAGAAATAAGGCTAGCAAAGAGATCTACGAAATACCGATGTAACACTGTGAGATGAATGAACAGAACACTAAGGAGTTTCTCAGAAAGCTTCTTTCCAGATTTCATCTGAGGATATTTTCTTCTTCACCATAGCCCTCTATGGGCTTCCAAATATCACTTTGCCAATTCCACAAGAACTGTCTTAGCGAAAGGCTTCTTGAGGGGAAAGCTGTAACTCTCTGAGATGATTTCACAGAACACAAAGAAATTTCTCAGAAAGCTTCCTTCTCTTTGTTATGGGAGGATATTTCCTTTGGCCCTATAGTCTTCAAAGGGATCCGAAATATCTGTTCTCAGATTCCACAGAAATAAGGCTAGCAAAGAGATCCACGAAATACAGATGTAACTCTGTGAGATGAATGAACAGAACACTAAGCAGTTTCTCAGAAAGCTTCTTTCCAGATTTCATCTGAGGATATTTCCTTTTTCACCATAGCCATCTATGGGCTTCCAAATATCACTTTGCAAATTCTACAAGAACTGTCTTAGCGAAAGGCTTCTTGAGGGGAAAGCTGTAACTCTGTGAGATGATTTCAGAGAACACAAAGAAGTTTATCAGAAAGCTTCTTTCTCTTTGTTATCAGAGGATATTTCCTTTGGCCCTATAGTCTTCAAAGGGATCCGAAATATCTGTTCTCATATTCCACAGAAATAAGGCTAGCAAAGAGATCCCCGAAATAGAGATGTAACTCTGAGAGTGGAAGTCACATCACAGAGCAGTTTCTCAGAAAGCTTCTTTCCAGATTTCATCTGAGGATATTTCCTTTTTCACCATAGCCCTCTATGGACTTCCAAATATCACTTTGCCAATTCCACAAGAACTGTCTTAGGGAAAGGTTTCTCAAGGGGAAAGCTGTAACTCTGTGAGATGATTTCACAGAACACAAAGAAGTTTCTCAGAAAGCTTCTTTCTCTTTGTTATCAGAGGATATTTCCTTTGTCCCTATAGTCTTCATAGGGATCCGAAATATCTGTTCTCAGATTCCACAGAAATAAGGCTAGCAAAGAGATCCACGAAATAGAGATGTAACTCTGAGAGTGGAAGTCACATCACAGAGCAGTTTCTCAGAAAGCTTCTTTCCAGATTTCATCTGAGGATATTTCCTTTTTCACCATAGCCATCTATGGGCTTCCAAATATCACTTTGCCAATTCCACAAGAACTGTCTTAGCGAAAAGCTTCTTGAGGGGAAAGCTGTAACTCTGTGAGATGATTTCACAGAACACAAAGAAGTTTCTCAGAAAGCTTCTTTCTCTTTGTTATCGGAGGATATTTCCTTTGGCCCTATAGTCTTCAAAGGGATCCGAAATATCTGTTCTCAGATTCCACAGAAATAAGGCTAGCAAAGAGATCCACGAAATACAGATGTAACTCTGTGAGATGAATGAACAGAACACTAAGCAGTTTCTCAGAAAGCTTCTTTCCAGATTTCATCTGAGGATATTTCCTTTTTCACCATAGCCATCTTTGGGCTTCCAAATATCACTTTGCCAATTCCACAAGAACTGTCTTAGCGAAAGGCTTCTTGAGGGGAAAGCTGTAACTCTGTGAGATGATTTCACAGAACACAAAGAAGTTTCTCAGAAAGCTTCTTTCTCTTTGTTCTCGGAGGATATTTCCTTTGGCCCTATAGTCTTCAAAGGGATCCGAAATATCTGTTCTCAGATTCCACAGAAATAAGGCTAGCAAAGAGATCCACGAAATACAGATGTAACTCTGTGAGATGAATGAACAGAACACTAAGCAGTTTCTCAGAAAGCTTCTTTCCAGATTTCATCTGAGGATATTTCCTTTTTCACCATAGCCCTCTATGGGCTTCCAAATATCACTTTGCCAATTCCACAAGAACTGTCTTAGCGAAAGGCTTCTTGAGGGGAAAGCTGTAACTCTGTGAGATGATTTCACAGAACACAAAGAAGTTTCTCACATAGCTTCCTTCTCTTTGTTATGGGAGGATATTTCCTTTGGCCCTATAGTCTTCAAAGGGATCCGAAATATCTGTTCTCAGATTCCACAGAAATAAGGCTAGCAAAGAGATCCACGAAATACAGATGTAACTCTTTGAGTGGAAGTCACACATCACAGAGCAGTTTCTCAGAAAGCTTCTTTCCAGATTTCATCTGAGGATATTTCCTTTTTCACCATAGCCCTCTATGGGCTTCCAAATATCACTTTGCCAATTCCACAAGAACTGGCTTACCGAAAGGCTTCTTGAGGGGAAAGCTGTAACACTGTGAGATGATTTCACAGAACACAAAGAAGTTTCTCAGAAAGCTTCTTTCTCTTTGTTCTCCGAGGATATTTCCTTTGGCCCTATAGTCTTCAAAAGGATCCGAAATATCTGTTCTCAGATTCCACAGAAATAAGGCTAGCAAAGAGATCCACGACATACAGATGTAACTCTGTGAGATGAATGAACAGAACACTAAGCAGTTTCTCAGAAAGCTTCTTTACAGATTTCATCTGAGGATATTTCCTTTTTCACCATAGCCCTCTAAGGGCTTCCAAATATCACTTTGCCAATTCCACAAGAACTGTCTTAGCGAAAGGCTTCTTGAGGGGAAAGCTGTAACTCTGTGAAATGATTTCACACAACACAAAAAAGTTTCTCAGAAAGCTTCCTTCTCTTTGTTATCGGAGGATATTTCCTTTGGCCCTATAGTCTTCAAAGGGATCCGAAATATCTGTTCTCAGATTCCACAGAAATATGGCTAGCAAAGAGATCCACGAAATACAGATGTAACTCTGTGAGTGGAAGGCACACATCACAGAGCAGTTTCTCAGAAAGCTTCTTTCCAGATTTCATCTGAGGATATTTCCTTCTTCACCATAACCCTCTATGGGCTTCCAAATATCACTTTGCCAATTCCACAAGAACTGTCTTAGCAAAAGGCTTCTTGAGGGGAAAGCTGTAACTCTGTGAGATGATATCACAGAACACAAAGAAGTTTCTCAGAAAGCTTCTTTCTCTTTGTTATCGGAGGATATTCCCTTTGGCCCTATAGTCTTCAAAGGGATCCGAAATATCTGTTCTCAGATTCCACAGAAATAAGGCTAGCAAAGAGATCCACGAAATACAGATGTAATTCTGTGAGTGGAAGTCACACATCACAGAGCAGTTTCTCAGAAAGCTTCTTTCCCGATTTCATCTGAGGATATTTCCTTTCTCACCATAGCCCTCTATGGGCTTCCAAATATCACTTTGCCAATTCCACAAGAACTATCTTAGCGAAAGGCTTCTTGAGGGGAAAGCTGTAATTCTGTGAGATGATTTCACAGAACACAAAGAAGTTTCTCAGAAAGCTTCTTTCTCTTTGTTATCGGAGGATATTTCCTTTGGCCCTATAGTCTTCAAAGGGATCCGAAATATCTGTTCTCATATTCCACAGAAATAAGGCTAGCAAAGAGATCCACGAAATAGAGATGTAACTCTGAGAGTGGAAGTCACATCACAGAGCAGTTTCTCAGAAAGCTTCTTTCCAGATTTCATCTGAGGATATTTCCTTTTTCACCATAGCCATCTATGGGCTTCCAAATATCACCTTGCCAATTCCACAAGAACTGTCTTAGCGAAAGGCTTTTTGAGGGGAAAGCTGTAACTCTGTGAGATGATTTCATAGAACACGAAGAAGTTTCTCAGAAAGCTTCTTTCTCTTTGTTATCGGAGGATATTTCCTTTGGCCCTATAGTCTTCAAAGGGATCCGAAATATCTGTTCTCAGATTCCACAGAAATAAGGCTAGCAAAGAGATCCACGAAATACAGATGTAACTCTGTGAGATGAATGAACAGAACACTAAGCAGTTTCTCAGAAAGCTTCTTTCCAGATTTCATCTGAGGATATTTCCTTTTTCACCATAGCCCTCTATGGGCTTCCAAATATCACGTTGCCAATTCCACAAGAACTGTCTTAGCGAAAGGCTTCTTGAGGGGAAAGCTGTAACTCTGTGTGATGATTTCACAGAACACAAAGAAGTTTCTCCGAAAGCTTCTTACTCTTTGTTATCGGAGGATATTTCCTTTGGCCCTATAGTCTTCAAAGGGATCCGAAATATCTGTTCTCAGGTTCCACAGAAATAAGGCTAGCAAAGAGATCCACGAAATACAGATGTAACTCTGTGAGATGAATGAACAGAACACTAATGAGTTTCTCAGAAAGCTTCTTTCCAGATTTCATCTGAGGATATTTTCTTCTTCACCATAGCCCTCTTTGGGTTTCCAAATATCACTTTGCCAATTCCACAAGAACTGTCTTAGCGAAAGGCTTCTTGAGGGGAAAGCTGTAACTCTCTGAGATGATTTCACAGAACACAAAGAAATTTCTCAGAAAGCTTCCTTCTCTTTGTTATGGGAGGATATTTCCTTTGGCCCTATAGTCTTCAAAGGGATCCGAAATATCTGTTCTCAGATTCCACAGAAATAAGGCTAGCAATGGGACCCACGAAATACAGATGTAACTCTGTGAGTGGAAGTCACATCACAGAGCAGTTTCTCAGAAAGCTTCTTTCCAGATTTCATCTGATTATATTTCCTTTTTCACCATAGCCCTCTATGGGCTTCCAAATATCACTTTGCCAATTCCACAAGAACTGTCTTAGCGAAAGGCTTCTTGAGGGGAAAGCTGTAACTCTGTGAGATGATTTCACAGAACACAAAGAAGTTTCTCAGAAAGCTTCTTTCTCTTTGTTATCGGAGAATATTTCCTTTGGCCCTATAGTCTTCAAAGGGATCCGAAATATCTGTTCTCAGATTCCACAGAAATAAGGCTAGCAATGGGATCCACGAAATACAGATGTAACTCTGTGAGTGGAAGTCACACATCACAGAGCAGTTTCTCAGAAATCTTCTTTCCAGATTTCATCTGAGGATATTTCCTTTTTCACCATAGCCCTCTATGGGCTTCCAAATATCACTTTGCCAATTCCACAAGAACTGTCTTAGCGAAAGGCTTCTTGAGGGGAAAGTTGTAACTCTGTGAGATGATTTCACAGAACACAGAGAAGTTTCTCAGAAAGCTTCCTTCTCTTTGTTATCGGAGGATATTTCCTTTGGCCCTATAATCTTCAAAGGGTTCCGAAATATCTGTTTTCAGATTCCACAGAAATAAGGCTAGCAAAGAGATCCACGAAATACAGATATAACTCTGTGACTGGAAGTCACACATCACAGAGCAGTTTCTCAGAAAGCTTCTTTCCAGATTTCATCTGAGGATATTTTCTTCTTCACCATAGCCCTCTATGGGCTTCCAAATATCACTTTGCCAATTCCACAAGAACTGTCTTAGCGAAAGGCTTCTTGAGGGGAAAGCTGTAACTCTGTGAGATGATTTCACAGAACACAAAGAAGTTTCTCAGAAAGCTTCTTTCTCTTTGTTATCGGAGGATATTTCCTTTGGCCCTATAGTCTTCAAAGGGATCCGAAATATCTGTTCTCAGATTCCACAGAAATAAGGCTAGCAAAGAGATCCACGAAATTCAGATGTAACTCTGTGAGATGAATGAACAGAACACTAAGCAGTTTCTCAGAAAGCTTCTTTCCAGATTTCATCTGAGGATATTTCCTTTTTCACCATAGCCCTCTATGGGCTTCCAAATATCACTTTGCCAATTCCACAAGAACTGTCTTAGCGAAAGGCTTCTTGAGGGGAAAGCTGTAACTCTGTGAGATGATTTCAGAGAACACAAAGAAGTTTCTCAGAAAGCTTCTTTCTCTTTGTTATCGGAGGATATTTCCTTTGGCCCTATAGTCTTCAAAGGGATCCGAAATATCTGTTCTCATATTCCACAGAAATAAGGCTAGCAAAGAGATCCACGAAATAGAGATGTAACTCTGAGAGTGGAAGTCACATCACAGAGCAGTTTCTCAGAAAGCTTCTTTCCAGATTTCATCTGAGCATATTTCCTTTTTCACCATAGCCATCTATGGGCTTCCAAATATCACTTTGCCAATTCCACAAGAACTGTCTTAGGGAAAGGCTTCTCAAGGGGAAAGCTGTAACTCTGTGAGATGATTTCACAGAACACAAAGAAGTTTCTCAGAAAGCTTCTTTCTCTTTGTTATCAGAGGATATTTCCTTTGGCCCTATAGTCTTCAAAGGGATCCGAAGTATCTGTTCTCAGATTCCACAGAAATAAGGCTAGCAAAGAGATCCACGAAATACAGATGTAACTCTGTGAGTGGAAGTCACATCACAGAGGAGTTTCTCAGAAAGCTTCTTTCCAGATTTCATCTGAGGATATTTCCTTTTTCATCATAGCCCTCTATGGGCTTCCAAATATCACTTTGCCAATTCCACAAGAACTGTCTTAGCGAAAGGCTTCTTGAGGGGAAAGCTGTAACTCTGTGAGATGATTTCAGAGAACACAAAGAAGTTTCTCAGAAAGCTTCTTTCTCTTTGTTATCGGAGGATATTTCCTTTGGCCCTATAGTCTTCAAAGGGATCCGAAATATCTGTTCTCAGATTCCACAGAAATAAGGCTAGCAAAGAGATCCACGAAATAGAGATGTAACTCTGAGAGTGGAAGTCACATCACAGAGCAGTTTCTCAGAAAGCTTCTTTCCAGATTTCATCTGAGGATATTTCCTTTTTCACCATAGCCATCTATGGGCTTCCAAATATCACTTTGCCAATTCCACAAGAACTGTCTTAGCGAAAGGCTTCTTGAGGGGAAAGCTGTAACTCTGTGAGATGATTTCACAGAACACAAAGAAGTTTCTCAGAAAGCTTCTTTCTCTTTGTTATCGGAGGATATTTCCTTTGGCCCTATAGTCTTCAAAGGGATCCGAAATATCTGTTCTCAGATTCCACAGAAATAAAGCTAGCAAAGAGATCCACGAAATACAGATGTAACTCTGTGAGATGAATGAACAGAACACTAAGCAGTTTCTCAGAAAGCTTCTTTCCAGATTTCATCTGAGGATATTTCCTTTTTCACCATAGCCCTCTATGGGCTTCCAAATATCACTTTGCCAGTTCCACAAGAACTGTCTTAGCGAAAGGCTTCTTGAGGGGAAAGCTGTAACTCTGTGAGATGATTTCACAGAACACAAAGAAGTTTCTCAGAAAGCTTCTTTCTCTTTGTTATCGGAGGATATTTCCTTTGGCCCTATAGTCTTCAAAGGGATCCGAAATATCTGTTCTCAGATTCCACAGAAATAAGGCTAGCAAAGAGATCCACGAAATACAGATGTAACTCTGTGAGATGAATGAACAGAACACTAAGCAGTTTCTCAGAAAGTTTCTTTACAGATTTGATCTGAGGATATTTCCTTTTTCACCATAGCCCTCTATGGGCTTCCAAATATCACTTTGCCAATTCCACAAGAACTGTCTTAGCGAAAGGCTTCTTGAGGGGAAAGCTGTAACTCTGTGAGATGATTTCACAGAACACAAAGAAGTTTCTCAGAAAGCTTCCTTCTCTTTGTTATCGGAGGATATTTCCTTTGGCCCTATAGTCTTCAAAGGGATCCGAAATATCTGTTCTCAGATTCCACAGAAATAAGGGTAGCAAAGAGATCCACGAAATACAGATGTAACTCTGTGAGTGGAAGTCACACATCACAGAGCAGTTTCTCAGAAAGCTTCTTTCCAGATTTCATCTGAGGATATTTCCTTTTTCACCATAGCCATCTATGGGCTTCCAAATATCACTTTGCCAATTCCACAAGAACTGTCTTAGCGAAAGGCTTCTTGAGGGGAAAACTGTAACTCTGTGAGATGATTTCACAGAACACAAAGAAGTTTCTCAGAAAGCTTCTTTCTCTTTGTTCTCGGAGGATATTTCCTTTGGCCCTATAGTCTTCAAAGGGATCCGAAATATCTGTTCTCAGATTCCACAGAAATAAGGCTAGCAAAGAGATCCACGAAATACAGATGTAACTCTGTGAGATGAATGAACAGAACACTAAGCAGTTTCTCAGAAAGCTTCTTTACAGATTTCATCTGAGGATATTTCCTTTTTCACCATAGCCCTCTATGGGCTTCCAAATATCACTTTGCCAATTCCACAAGAACTGTCTTAGCGAAAGGCTTCTTGAGGGGAAAGCTGTAACTCTGTGAGATGATTTCACAGAACACAAAGAAGTTTCTCAGAAAGCTTCCTTCTCTTTGTTATGGGAGGATATTTCCTTTGGCCCTATAGTCTTCAAAGGGATCCGAAATATCTGTTCTCAGATTCCACAGAAATAAGGCTAGCAAAGAGATCCACGAAATGCAGATGTAACTCTTTGAGTGGAAGTCACACATCACAGAGCAGTTTCTCAGAAAGCTTTTTCCAGATTTCATCTGAGGATATTTCCTTTTTCACCATAGCCCTCTATGGGCTTCCAAATATCACTTTGCCAATTCCACAAGAACTTGCTTACCGAAAGGCTTCTTGAGGGGAAAGCTGTAACACTGTGAGATGATTTCACAGAACACAAAGAAGTTTCTCAGAAAGCTTCTTTCTCTTTGTTCTCGGAGGATATTTCCTTTGGCCCTATAGTCTTCAAAGGGATCCGAAATATCTGTTCTCAGATTCCACAGAAATAAGGCTAGCAAAGAGATCCACGACATACAGATGTAACTCTGTGAGATGAATGAACAGAACACTAAGCAGTTTCTCAGAAAGCTTCTTTACAGATTTCATCTGAGGATATTTCCTTTTTCACCATAGCCCTCTATGGGCTTCCAAATATAACTTTGCCAATTCCACAAGAACGTCTTAGCGAAAGGCTTCTTGAGGGGAAAGCTGTAACTCTGTGAGATGATTTCACAGAACACAAAGAAGTTTCTCAGAAAGCTTCCTTCTCTTTGTTATCGGAGGATATTTCCTTTGGCCCTATAGTCTTCAAAGGGATCCGAAATATCTGTTCTCAGATTCCACAGAAATAAGGCTAGCAAAGAGATCCACGAAATACAGATGTAACTCTGTGAGTGGAAGGCACACATCACAGAGCAGTTTCTCAGAAAGCTTCTTTCCAGATTTCATCTGAGGATATTTCCTTCTTCACCGTAACCCTCTATGGGCTTCCAAATATCACTTTGCCAATTCCACAAGAACTGTCTTAGCAAAAGGCTTCTTGAGGGGAAAGCTGTAACTCTGTGAGATGATATCACAGAACACAAAGAAGTTTCTCAGAAAGCTTCTTTCTCTTTGTTATCGGATGATATTTCCTTTGGCCCTATAGTCTTCAAAGGGATCCGAAATATCTGTTCTCAGATTCCACAGAAATAAGGCTAGCAAAGAGATCCACGAAATACAGATGTAACTCTGTGAGTGGAAGTCACACATCACAGATCAGTTTCTCAGAAATCTTCTTTCCAGATTTCATCTGAGGATATTTCCTTTCTCACCATAGCCCTCTATGGGCTTCCAAATATCACTTTGCCAATTCCACAAGAACTGTCTTAGCGAAAGGCTTCTTGAGGGGAAAGCTGTAATTCTGTGAGATGATTTCACAGAACACAAAGAAGTTTCTCAGAAAGCTTCTTTCTCTTTGTTATCGGAGGATATTTCCTTTGGCCCTATAGTCTTCAAAGGGATCCGAAATATCTGTTCTCATATTCCACAGAAATAAGGCTAGCAAAGAGATCCACGAAATACAGATGTAACTCTGAGAGTGGAAGTCACACACAGAGCAGTTTCACAGAAAGCTTCCTTCCAGATTTCATCTGAGGATATTTCCTTTTTCACCATAGCCATCTATGGGCTTCCAAATATCACTTTGCCAATTCCACAAGAACTGTCTTAGCGAAAGGCTTCTTGAGGGGAAAGCTGTAACTCTGTGAGATGATTTCATAGAACACAAAGAAGTTTCTCAGAAAGCTTCTTTCTCTTTGTTATCGGAGGATATTTCCTTTGGCCCTATAGTCTTCAAAGGGATCCGAAATATCTGTTCTCAGATTCCACAGAAATAAGGCTAGCAAAGAGATCCACGAAATACAGATGTAACTCTGTGAGTGGAAGTCACATCACAGAGGAGTTTCTCAGAAAGCTTCTTTCCAGATTTCATCTGAGGATATTTCCTTTTTCACCATAGCCCTCTATGGGCTTCCAAATATCACTTTGCCAATTCCACAAGAACTGTCTTAGCGAAAGGCTTCTTGAGGGGAAAGCTGTAACTCTGTGAGATGATTTCAGAGAACACAAAGAAGTTTCTCAGAAAGCTTCTTTCTCTTTGTTATCGGAGGATATTTCCTTTGGCCCTATAGTCTTCAAAGGGATCCGAAATATCTGTTCTCAGATTCCACAGAAATAAGGCTAGCAAAGAGATCCACGAAATAGAGATGTAACTCTGAGAGTGGAAGTCACATCACAGAGCAGTTTCTCAGAAAGCTTCTTTCCAGATTTCATCTGAGGATATTTCCTTTTTCACCATAGCCCTCTATGGGCTTCCAAATATCACTTTGCCAGTTCCACAAGAACTGTCTTAGCGAAAGGCTTCTTGAGGGGAAAGCTGTAACTCTGTGAGATGATTTCACAGAACACAAAGAAGTTTCTCAGAAAGCTTCTTTCTCTTTGTTATCGGAGGATATTTCCTTTGGCCCTATAGTCTTCAAAGGGATCCGAAATATTTGTTCTCAGATTCCACAGAAATAAGGCTAGCAAAGAGATCCACGAAATACAGATGTAACTCTGTGAGATGAATGAACAGAACACTAAGCAGTTTCTCAGAAAGCTTCTTTCCAGATTTCATCTGAGGATATTTCCTTTTTCACCATAGCCCTCTATGGGCTTCCAAATATCACTTTGCCAATTCCACAAGAACTGTCTTAGCGAAAGGCTTCTTGAGGGGAAAGCTGTAACTCTGTGAGATGATTTCACAGAACACAAAGAAGTTTCTCAGAAAGCTTCCTTCTCTTTGTTATCGGAGGATATTTCCTTTGGCCCTATAGTCTTCAAAGGGATCCGAAATATCTGTTCTCAGATTCCACAGAAATAAGGGTAGCAAAGAGATCCACGAAATACAGATGTAACTCTGTGAGTGGAAGGCACACATCACAGAGCAGTTTCTCAGAAAGCTTCTTTCCAGATTTCATCTGAGGATATTTCCTTTTTCACCATAGCCATCTATGGGCTTCCAAATATCACTTTGCCAATTCCACAAGAACTGTCCTAGCGAAAGGCTTCTTGAGGGGAAAACTGTAACTCTGTGAGATGATTTCACAGAACACAAAGAAGTTTCTCAGAAAGCTTCCTTCTCTTTGTTATCGGAGGATATTTCCTTTGGCCCTATAGTCTTCAAAGGGATCCGAAATATCTGTTCTCAGATTCCACAGAAATAAGGCTAGCAAAGAGATCCACGAAATACAGATGTAACTCTGTGAGATGAATGAACAGAACACTAAGCAGTTTCTCAGAAAGCTTCTTTACAGATTTGATCTGAGGATATTTCCTTTTTCACCATAGCCCTCTAGGGGCTTCCAAATATCACTTTGCCAATTCCACAAGAACTGTCTTAGCGAAAGGCTTCTTGAGGGGAAAGCTGTAACTCTGTGAGATGATTTCACAGAACACAAAGAAGTTTCTCAGAAAGCTTCCTTCTCTTTGTTATGGGAGGATATTTCCTTTGGCCCTATAGTCTTCAAAGGGATCCGAAATATCTGTTCTCAGATTCCACAGAAATAAGGCTAGCAAAGAGATCCACGAAATACAGATGTAACTCTGTGAGTGGAAGGCACACATCACAGAGCAGTTTCTCAGAAAGCTTCTTTCCAGATTTCATCTGAGGATATTTCCTTCTTCACCATAACCCTCTATGGGCTTCCAAATATCACTTTGCCAATTCCACAAGAACTGTCTTAGCAAAAGGCTTCTTGAGGGGAAAGCTGTAACTCTGTGAGATGATATCACAGAACACAAAGAAGTTTCTCAGAAAGCTTCTTTCTCTTTGTTATGGGAGGATATTTCCTTTGGCCCTATAGTCTTCAAAGGGATCCGAAATATCTGTTCTCAGATTCCACAGAAATAAGGCTAGCAAAGAGATCCACGAAATACAGATGTAACTCTGTGAGTGGAAGTCACACATCACAGAGCAGTTTCTCAGAAATCTTCTTTCCAGATTTCATCTGAGGATATTTCCTTTCTCACCATAGCCCTCTATGGGCTTCCAAATATCACTTTGCCAATTCCACAAGAACTGTCTTAGCGAAAGGCTTCTTGAGGGGAAAGCTGTAATTCTGTGAGATGATTTCACAGAACACAAAGAAGTTTCTCAGAAAGCTTCTTTCTCTTTGTTATCGGAGGATATTTCCTTTGGCCCTATAGTCTTCAAAGGGATCCGAAATATCTGTTCTCATATTCCACAGAAATAAGGCTAGCAAAGAGATCCACGAAATAGAGATGTAACTCTGAGAGTGGAATTCACATCACAGAGCAGTTTCACAGAAAGCTTCTTTCCAGATTTCATCTGAGGATATTTCCTTTTTCACCATAGCCATCTATGGGCTTCCAAATATCACTTTGCCAATTCCACAAGAACTGTCTTAGCGAAAGGCTTCTTGAGGGGAAAGCTGTAACTGTGAGATGATTTCATAGAACACAAAGAAGTTTCTCAGAAAGCTTCTTTCTCTTTGTTATCGGAGGATATTTCCTTTGGCCCTATAGTCTTCAAAGGGATCCGAAATATCTGTTCTCAGATTCCACAGAAATAAGGCTAGCAAAGAGATCCACGAAATACAGATGTAACTCTGTGAGATGAATGAACAGAACACTAAGCAGTTTCTCAGAAAGTTTCTTTACAGATTTCATCTGAGGATATTTCCTTTTTCACCATAGCCCTCTATGGGCTTCCAAATATCACTTTGCCAATTCCACAAGAACTGTCTTAGCGAAAGGCTTCTTGAGGGGAAAGCTGTAACTCTGTGAGATGATTTCACAGAACACAAAGAAGTTTCTCAGAAAGCTTCCTTCTCTTTGTTATCGGAGGATATTTCCTTTGGCCCTATAGTCTTCAAAGGGATCCGAAATATCTGTTCTCAGATTCCACAGAAATAAGGGTAGCAAAGAGATCCACGAAATACAGATGTAACTCTGTGTGTGGAAGTCACACATCACAGAGCAGTTTCTCAGAAAGCTTCTTTCCAGATTTCATCTGAGGATATTTCCTTTTTCACCATAGCCATCTATGGGCTTCCAAATATCACTTTGCCAATTCCACAAGAACTGTCTTAGCGAAAGGCTTCTTGAGGGGAAAACTGTAACTCTGTGAGATGATTTCACAGAACACAAAGAAGTTTCTCAGAAAGCTTCTTTCTCTTTGTTCTCGGAGGATATTTCCTTTGGCCCTATAGTCTTCAAAGGGATCCGAAATATCTGTTCTCAGATTCCACAGAAATAAGGCTAGCAAAGAGATCCACGAAATACAGATGTAACTCTGTGAGATGAATGAACAGAACACTAAGCAGTTTCTCAGAAAGCTTCTTTACAGATTTCATCTGAGGATATTTCCTTTTTCACCATAGCCCTCTATGGGCTTCCAAATATCACTTTGCCAATTCCACAAGAACTGTCTTAGCGAAAGGCTTCTTGAGGGGAAAGCTGTAACTCTGTGAGATGATTTCACAGAACACAAAGAAGTTTCTCAGAAAGCTTCCTTCTCTTTGTTATGGGAGGATATTTCCTTTGGCCCTATAGTCTTCAAAGGGATCCGAAATATCTGTTCTCAGATTCCACAGAAATAAGGCTAGCAAAGAGATCCACGAAATGCAGATGTAACTCTTTGAGTGGAAGTCACACATCACAGAGCAGTTTCTCAGAAAGCTTCTTTCCAGATTTCATCTGAGGATATTTCCTTTTTCACCATAGCCCTCTATGGGCTTCCAAATATCACTTCGCCAATTCCACAAGAACTTGCTTACCGAAAGGCTTCTTGAGGGGAAAGCTGTAACACTGTGAGATGATTTCACAGAACACAAAGAAGTTTCTCAGAAAGCTTCTTTCTCTTTGTTCTCGGAGGATATTTCCTTTGGCCCTATAGTCTTCAAAGGGATCCGAAATATCTGTTCTCAGATTCCACAGAAATAAGGCTAGCAAAGAGATCCACGACATACAGATGTAACTCTGTGAGATGAATGAACAGAACACTAAGCAGTTTCTCAGAAAGCTTCTTTACAGATTTCATCTGAGGATATTTCCTTTTTCACCATAGCCCTCTATGGGCTTCCAAATATAACTTTGCCAATTCCACAAGAACGTCTTAGCGAAAGGCTTCTTGAGGGGAAAGCTGTAACTCTGTGAGATGATTTCACAGAACACAAAGAAGTTTCTCAGAAAGCTTCCTTCTCTTTGTTATCGGAGGATATTTCCTTTGGCCCTATAGTCTTCAAAGGGATCCGAAATATCTGTTCTCAGATTCCACAGAAATAAGGCTAGCAAAGAGATCCACGAAATACAGATGTAACTCTGTGAGTGGAAGGCACACATCACAGAGCAGTTTCTCAGAAAGCTTCTTTCCAGATTTCATCTGAGGATATTTCCTTCTTCACCATAACCCTCTATGGGCTTCCAAATATCACTTTGCCAATTCCACAAGAACTGTCTTAGCAAAAGGCTTCTTGAGGGGAAAGCTGTAACTCTGTGAGATGATATCACAGAACACAAAGAAGTTTCTCAGAAAGC